>NC_133336.1:157507538-158107538 GCF_042186555.1 Aquarana catesbeiana
ACACACAAAAAAAAAAAAAAAAAACAGCAAGAAAAATGCCTGTTACTCTGTCCTGCCCACATTCGAGCACCACTTGTAAAGTTTGGGGAACCAGCTAGATCGCAGGACACAGGCTTTTCACGCAAAAGGAGATTTATTGAACTTAAATAGCTTTACAGCAGCAAAAACAAAAGAAAAAGATTTCAGTCTCACCGACTTGCAAAGTCCAGAACTGCTATTGCAGTTAAACAGTCCTTATTTTCTGTTGCAGGTAGCTTCCCCTGCCAGGAGGCTTCCAGGCAGGACACTGCTATTCAATTTTGTTGCTGTACACCAAAACACCATCCACCATCCACATTCTCCTCTACACTCCTCAACACCCCTCTCTAACTTCCTGTCTTGTTTTAAACCCACCTCCTCTGACAGGTGAGTTAACCCTTCTTTGTTCCCTTAAAGGGGCCACAGTCCAAACAGAGGGGAAACATAGCATCCTTCCAGGACCCAGCCACGACGTCCTGTACAATAAATAAATATATATATATATATATATATATATATATGTATGTATGTATAAACAAAACACTGTATACACTGACTCGCCTGCCTACTCTATATAACTTAAATCATATGACACTGTCTCTCTCTATCTCTCTCTCTGCGCCGGAACACACTACACAGGGCCGACGTGCAGGCGGCCTTATATAGTGTGGGGCATGTACTAAACCCCCTGAGCCATAATTTGCAAAAGCCACCCTGGCTTTGGCCAATTACGGCTCTCTGTACAGACGGCGCTGTGATTGGCCAAGCATGTGGGTCATAGTGCATGCTTGGCCAATCATCAGCCAGCAATGCACTGCGATGCCGCAGTGAATTATGGGCCGTGACTCGCCACTCGAATTTGGCACGAACGGCCCATATCGTTCGCAATTCGAAGAACGGACGAACATGCGATGTTCGAGTAGAACATGGGTTCGACTCGAACTCGAAGCTCATCCCTACTCAGCATAATAGGATAGTCACTCAGCCTTCAAGGGATCCCACAGCCATAGAAAAATTAATTGGTTACATCAGCATCAGGTGCTTGATAGCTGGTGATCCAAGACTGATTCATTTTTATGAATGTGAGCCAATCAACAGAGTCTGTGGACAGGTGCACTCTGTGATCGGTTACAAAGCCTCCAGCAGCACTGAATGTGCGTTCAGAAAGAACGCTGGATGCAGGACAGGCCAGTAGCTCAATTGCATATTGAGCAAGCTCTGGCCAGTGGTCCATCCTCAAGACCCAGTAACCTAGTGGATGTTCTGTTGGAAAGGTCTCCAAGTCTGATCTTGCCCTAGATATTCCTGCACCATGGAATTCATATGCTGGTGATGGTTGCTGGAATCGATCAGACCTGGGCGCTGAGGACTGAAGAATTGCCTGAAGGCATTGGTCAGCCGGCCACCTTCTCCACCACTCTTTCTGTGACTGAACGAAGCCTCAGCAACACGTTGTCCAGCACCAGGAAATTGTAAACTCCCAGGCTCTGGAAACGCATTGCACAAACCTTTCTGCAAGGCCTCCCGAAGATGTTTCATCCTCTGCTCCCTCTGCGAAGGCTGGATAAGTTCTGCAACCTTGTAATGTGGATCAAGAAGGGTTGCCAGCCAGCAATGATCCCTCTCCTTGATACCACGAATCCTAGGGTCCTTTTGCAGGCTTTGCAGGATCAGGGAGGCCATGCAGAATAGGTTTGCAGAGGCATTCAATCCTGAGTCCTCTGGGTCACTAAGGATCACATGATCCTCAACCACCTCCTCCCAGCCATTAGACATCAAAGAAATCCTGGACAGCCGCACT
Source organism: Aquarana catesbeiana (assembly GCF_042186555.1). Lineage (NCBI taxonomy): Eukaryota > Metazoa > Chordata > Amphibia > Anura > Ranidae > Aquarana > Aquarana catesbeiana. The sequence continues at coordinate 157,509,358 of NC_133336.1, forward strand.
CCAAAAATATTTGCCTTTATTCAATAAAGTGTCATCCAAAATACAGGTCACAGCAGAGTGGCAAAAAGCTTACGCATTTCGCACTACACAGAGTACTTAGTCAATCAGCTATGACTAAGCACTCTGTGTAGTGCGAAACGCTCAAGCTTTCTTCCACTCTGCTGTGACATGTATTTTGGATGACACTTCATTGAATAAAGGTAAATATTTTTGGAGTGCGGCTGTCCAGGATTTAATGTGTCTAACTGCTACAGCATTGCCAGCACATGAACTTCTAGACTGAAGGAGATGCCTTTTACTTTGATCTGACCCACCTGGAGCTGTGATACTCTCTCTCTACCTCCTCCCAGCCACATACAACTTCATGGGTTTCTGGGGACTGAAAACGATCCCTTGAAGACTGCTGTTGATGCTGAATGTTATCCTCCACCTCCATGCTGACACAATCCTCCTCCTCCACCTCCTCCTCTTCTTAGCCCTGTGTGATTGGCGGGCCTGCAGGAATACTAGTATCTGGATAAAGGGGGCCTTGAGAGGTAAGGAAGTCCTCCTCTTCCTCCCGCTGTTCTGCCTCAAGTGCCCTGTCCATTATTCCATGAAGCGTGTGCTACAACAGGAAGACAAGAGGGACAGTATCACTGATGCATGCACTGTCACTTCTCACCATCTTCGTGGCCTCCTCAAATGGTGACAGGACAGTGCATGCATCCTTGATCATTAGCCACTGGTGTGGCGAAAAAAAGCCAAGCTCCCCTGACCCTGTCCTGGTGCCATATTCACACAGGTACTCATTGATGGCCCTCTGCTGCTTGTGCAGCCGCTACAGCATTGGCAACATTGAGTTCCACCTGGTGGGCATGTCACAAATGGTCAGCCAGCCAAGCACTGGCATTATACCGGTGGAAATGACCACAGACTTTCCTGGCCTGTCTCAGGAGATCCTGTAAGCCCAGGTACCTGCTCAAGAACCGCTGCACAACCAAATTCAGGATGTGAGCCAAACAGGGAACATGGGTCAAGTGTCCCTGTCAGAGGGTGGAGAGGAGGTTGGTGACATTGTCGCATACAACTATTCCTGGCTGAAGCTGGTGTGGCATCAACCACCTCTGAGCCTTCCCCTGCAGAGCTGACAGAATCTCTGCCCCAGTGTGGCTCCTGTCTCCTAAGCAGACCAACTCAAGCACCGCATGGCATCTTTTTGCCTGAGTGCTTGCGTAGCCCCTTGAACTCCTACGGAGCACCGCTGGTTCAGAGGAAAAATCTGCAGAGGAAGAGGCCATAGAGGAAGAAGAAGAGGAGGGGGTGGAGGAGCGAGCTGTAGCAGAATCACCACTAGCATTTTGGAGGCGTGGTGGCGGAACAAGCTCCAACAATACTGCAACCTGTCCTGCATCCTTCCCAGCTGCCAGCAAAGTTACCTAGTGCGTCGTGAAAGAAATGTAACGTCCCTGTCCATGCCTGCTGGACCATGAGTCAACAGTAATATGCACCTTACTGCTGACCGCCCTGTCCAACGAGGCCAAGAAATTGCCTTCCATATGCCGGAATGGCCTTCCGTGAAAGGAAATGGCGTTTGGGAACCTGCCACTGAGGTACCTCACATTCCACAAATTCACAAAAGGGGGCAGAGTCTACCAGCTGAAAAGGCAGCAGTTGCAGTGCTAGCAATTTGGCCAAGCTAGCATTCAGATGCTGAGCATGTGGATGGCTGGGACCGAATTTCCTTTGACGGATCAGCAACTGGAGTAGGAAAATTTGCCTGCTAAAACCAGATGGAGGTGTACTGAGAGCAGATTGGCTGCAAGTACTTGGGACACCTATTGCTATACCTTCATTCCTCTCAGTGCAGATTTCTGAGAGGACTGGAGGTATAGTGGGGTTGGAGAACCCAACTGATGAGGAGCAAGGAGAGGTCCGCCTTGTTCTTTGATGTGGGTCTTTTAAGTGCTGTTGCCAACGGACTGCATGGGAGGTAGTCATAAGTCTGGTCAAGCATGTGGTGCCCAAGCGGCTGCTGTTTTGACCACGCTTGATACGCTTCAGACATATGTTGCAAACAGCAACGGTGCTATGTGCTGCACACGTGTCAAAAAAGGCCCACACCAAAGAACTTTTCAAAATATGTGGGTAGTCAGCAGCACCCTGCACCTGCTTAGCTCTGCGGTGTGATGCAATAGGGTGGCTGCCCTTAAGCTGCCCCCTGGAGGGCAGCCTCCCTCATTGGAGAGGTGCCTCCTCCTGCTCCTCCTCCTCCTCTCTTCTATCAGGCACCCAAGTTGAGTCAGTGACCTCATCATCCCCTCCATCCTCCTCACTGGTGCAAACTTGGCAGTTGTCAGGTAAGTACTTACCGAGGCCGAGATGCTGAGAGCGGTTCGCCCTTGCCACTACGCGCACCCCGTCCCCTGGGGATGAAACAGGGAATGGGTGGCCCTAAGGAGCACGGGCCACCAGCAGGTATGGGTCCCTTGTGGGAAACTGCAGAGCCGGGTCTGGGGATGCAGGAGTCCGGGAACCGGTGGAAGTCCCGTTGCTGGGTGGAGCAGACAAACTGTAAGCAAGCAGAGGGTCAAACACAGGCAATAAGCAAGACAAGTCCGTAGAACAGGCCAGGGGTCAAACACTGGTATCAAGCAGAGGAAGTCCGTTAATCAGGCCGGGGGTCAAACACTGGTATCAAGCAGAGGAAGTCCGTTAATCAGGCCGGGGGTCAAACACTGGTATCAAGCAGAGGAAGTCCGTTAATCAGGCTGGGGGGTCAAACACTGGTATCAAGCAGAGGAAGTCCATTAATCAGGCCGGGGGTCAATCCAGGAGAGAGGCAGCGTGGTAAGAGCAGTCCGGGTCACAACAGGAGATCAGGTGAGCATAAACAGGAAACAGGAAGCAACAGGAGCTGAAGACAAACCAGCAACCAGTCTGGGTGCTGAAGCTGATTTAAATAGCCCCGCCAGAGTGTCATGGTGGGCGTGCATGAGTCACCACGTGCACCCATGTGCTATCGCGCACGCGCGCTCACCACTCCATCGGGCCGCGCGCACGCATGCGCCGAAGTGCCAATCCAGCGTGCACGTGCCCAGGGACAGGATGAATGTGACTGGAGAGGACTCTTCTCTGACAGTGCCCCCCCAAGACTAGACATCAATTCAGGATGTTCCTGATGAAAAGCTTGGATTAAACGTGGGGCATGGAGATTCCTAGCAGGCTCCCAGGAATTGTCTTCAGGAGGGTAACCCTTCCACTGAATTAAATATTGGAGCTGTCTGCCCCTCTTCCTGCAACTCAAAACAGACTCCACTTCAAATTTGTTCTCCCCATCCACTTCAACAGTTGGAGGAGGAAGTTCCTTCCTCCCAGGGAAAGGGCTGGCCACCACAGGCTTAAGCAGGGATGCATGAAAAACTGGGTGTATTCTATAAGATGTTGGTAGTGCCAGCTCAAATGCCACGGGGTTGACCATACTCTTGATTTTAAAAGGCCCAATGAACTTTGGCCCCAGTTTCCGTGAGGGCAGGGGTAATCTGAGATTTGTGGTTGCCAACCAAACTTCCTCACCCACTTTGAAGATTGGATTTTCCTTCCTTCCTCGGTCATACTGTTTCTTATAATTGACTTGAGCTTTCCGTAGAGTGTCTTGGATCCTTTGGAAGTTAGATTGAATAGCGCCTATCCGGTCTTGTACGGCAGGAACAGACATTTCAGGGAGGATGTTAGGGAGGTAGGGAGGATGGAATCCAAAGTTTGCCCAGAAGGGTGTTTGGTTTGTTGCAGAGTGAACGGAGTTGTTATAGGCGAACTCCGCATATGGTAGGAGAGTCGCCCAATCATCCTGTGAACCAGAACAAAAACATCGGAGGTACTGTTCCAAGGTTTGATTTGTCCTCTCCGTCTGGCCGTTGCTCTGAGGATGGTACGCAGAGGAGAGGCACATTTTAATTTCCAGGGTCTTGCAGAGCTCCTTCCAAAACTTGGAGGTAAATTGAACACCCCTGTCAGAGACGATGCTCTTGGGCACACCATGGAGTCTGATTATTTCCTTGAGAAAGATATTAGCTGTATCAGAAGCAGAGGGGGTGCCCACCATGGGTAGGAAATGTGCCATCTTGGAGAGGCGATCAACTACGACCAAGATGGTGGTAAACCCCGCTGAAGCAGGTAAGTCCACATTAATGTCCATTGACACTTCCGCCCATGGTCGTTCCGGGATGGGCAAGGGTTTGAGTAGACCCCAAGATTTGGTATTTAGACCCTTATTGCGTTGGCAAGGTAAACAAGAAGAGACATAGTCTTTACAATCCCGTCTCCACCAAAAAGAACGGGAGATCAGTTCAATAGTCTTCCTTGTTCCAAAGTGGCCTGCGAATCTGTGCTCATGGAAGGTTTTGAGGGCTAGAGGCCTTACATCCTGTGGAACGAAAATGTTCTCTTTGGCCCAGAGCAGCTCATCATGTTTTTTAAAAGCATGTGTTTCAGGAGCAGAAAGGCGGCTAGACGAGGATTTGATGGAAGTCATTAGATCAGATTGGGTGACTCCAAGGAAGTTTTGCGGAGAGAGGATGGTACTAGGCACAATGATCTGAGGAGTCTCAGAGAACATCCGAGAGAGCGCATCCGCTTTTCCGTTCTTAGAGCCCGGTCTGTAGGATATATGAAAGTTAAATCTAGAGAAGAAGAGGGCCCAGCGGGCTTGTCTGGGTCTCAGCCGTTTTGCTGTCCTGAGATACTCTAGATTCTTATGATCGGTGAAGATCATAACAGGATGAGACGCCCCTTCCAACAGATACCTCCACTCTTCTAAGGCGAACTTGATGGCCAGCAGCTCCCTGTCACCTACATCGTAATTGAGTTCTGGTTTCCGGGATGCAAAAGCTACAGGGTGAAGAATGGCCTTGGGCCCATGTCTCTGGGAGAGAATGGCTCCTGTAGCAGTTTCTGAAGCATCCACTTCTAACACAAATGGTAAAGCCGGATCAGGATGTCGTAAGATTGGTGCAGAAACAAACAAGGTTTTGAGCTTGGTAAAGGCTTCCTGTGCTTGCTGTGACCATTGGAAACAGTCGTGTTGACGGGTAAGTTGAGTGATAGGTGCCACAATGGATGAAAAGCCACTTATAAACCTTCTATAGAAGTTAGCAAACCCGATGAACTGCTGTACCCCTTTTTTATCTGATGGAGCCGGCCATTCTTGAATTGCCTTGACCTTTTGTGGGCCCATTGCGACCCCATTGGTGGAAATGATGAATCCCAGAAACTGCACCACAGTCTTCTCAAATTCGCATTTCTCGGCCTTGAGGTATAATTTATGATTCCTGAGTATGGTAAGGACTTTTTTAACGTGGACTCGGTGAAGCTCAATGGTGGCAGAGAAGATGAGGATATCGTCTAAGTAGACGACTAAGAAATTGTCAAGGTATTCTCGGAAGATGTCATTAACTAGATGTTGGAAAGTGGCTGGGGCGTTGCATAACCCAAAAGGCATCACCAGGTACTCATAATGGCCAAACCTGGACCTAAAGGCGGTCTTCCACTCATCCCTGGGCTGACTCCTGATGAGATTGTAAGCACCCCGAAGATCCAGTTTAGAGAAGATCTGGGTCGACCGAAATCATTGGAACAATTCGGGAATGAGTGGTAGTGGGTAATGGTTCTTTACTGTTATGTTATTTAGTTGCCTGTAATCCACACACGGCCTTAAGGACCCACCTTTCTTCTCTACGAAAAAGATACCAGCTCCGGCTGGGAAGAGGAAGGACGAATGAAGCGTTTTTCTAAGTTTTCATCAATATAATCCTTCAGGACCTTCAGCTCGGTTTCTGACAGTGGAAAAATGCGGCCAAACGGACTTCTGAGCCAGGAAGGAGGTCAATGGGGCAATCGTAGGGCCGGTGAGGCGGTAGGCAGTCCGCCTTCTGTTTGTCAAATACATCCCGGAACTCAAGATATTCTGAAGGGTGTTGGAGATTGTCAGGCACGGGTGAAATGGCTGAGCAAATACCAGGAGCTGGGGTGAAGCAGTGCTGGGAGCAGTATTGAAAGGAGAAGGATACTTCCTTGGTCTTCCAGTTAATTTGAGGTTCATGCGCCTGGAGGCAGGGCAGGCCTAAGATTACAGGAAAGATAGGTGAATGGATAAGGTCAAATCGTAGAAACTCTTGATGGCCTGAGTCGGTGGAGGTAAGGATGGGCTTGGTTTCTCAGGTGATGGGTCCAGAACGGGGAAGAGACCCATCAGCCAAATGTACCAGGAGACTTTGAGCTTTAGCCTGAAGAGGGACATGTAGATTTTGGGCCAGCAAGATGTCTAGGACGCAGATGCAAGCTCCGGAATCAATTATTGCTGGCAGACGGGTTTCTTCTTCCGGTAGCTATAGAGAAATAAGGAGAGAAACATAAGTCTTGGGTATACCCATGGATCGGTAATTCAGTGTCTTGCGGGTATGACTTACTAGGCCTCACTGGACAGTTGCGGAGGAAATGACCTGAACCTCCACAGTACAGACACAGATTGGATTGGCATCTGCGTTGCCTTTCTTCAGGAGTCAGGGGGGCACGGACCAGTCCGAGTTGCATGGACTTGGCTTCAGGAGCCGAGGAGGTAGCAGCAATAGGAGGTGGAGTATGGATAGGCATTGGCCTGAAGGGGTCCAACTAGGTCGTGGCCCTTGAAAACCTTCTGCGCATCGCTCACGTAAACGCCTATCCAGCTTGGTGGCTGATTGGATTAGTTCCTCTAGAGAGGCTGGGGTTTCTATCCTAGCCAGTTCATCCTTAAGGACCTGAGACAGGCCTTGACGGTATTGGTACCTCAAAGCAGGCTCATTCCAACCCATGTCAGCTGCCCACTTGCAGAATTCCACTGTGTAATCCTCTATGGGCCTCTTTCCCTGGGAAAGGTTATGCAGGGTTGCTTCAGCGGTAGCGGTTGTGGATCGTCATAAAGTTGAGCCATGCTCTCAAAGAAGGTATCAATAGAATTCAAGACAGGGCTCCTTTGTTCCATCAGACTGTGAGCCCAAGCTTGTGGCTCCTCAGCTAGAAGAGAGATAACAAACCCCACTTTTACTGCATCAGAAGAAAAAGTCCTGGGCTGGAGGGCCTGATAGAGCGAGCAGGCATTCTTGAAGGCTCTGTATTTTTTACAATCCCCTGAGAAGCGCTCAGGTGTAGGGACCCTGGGCTCAAGGAGCGCCATAACTACCGTTGAGCTTGCAGTGGGCTGAGGGACAGAGGCCCCACTAGGTAGGTGCAGGAGCTGCGGCTGCAGGTAGAGGTGGACTGGATAGTTGCTGAAGGCGGCTGTCAATTTGGGTATAGCCCACTTGTAGTTTTTGGACTGCGTCAGTGAGGGCTGAGACCTGCTGGCACAGGATCTCTATAGGGGAACGCGCTCTGTCGGCCTCAGACATCTGGCTGGTTTGTACTGTCAGGTAAGTACTTACCAAGGCCGAGATGCCGAGAGCGGTTTGCCCTTGCCACTACGCGCACCCCGTCCCCTGGTGATGAAACAGGGAATGGGTGGCCCTAAGGAGCCGGCCATTCTTGAATTGCCTTGACCTTTTGTGGGCCCATTGCGACCCCATTGGTGGAAATGATGAATCCCAGAAACTGCACCACAGTCTTCTCAAATTCGCATTTCTCGGCCTTGAGGTATAATTTATGATTCCTGAGTATGGTAAGGACTTTTTTAACGTGGACTCGGTGAAGCTCAATGGTGGCAGAGAAGATGAGGATATCGTCTAAGTAGACGACTAAGAAATTGTCAAGGTATTCTCGGAAGATGTCATTAACTAGATGTTGGAAAGTGGCCGGGGCGTTGCATAACCCAAAAGGCATCACCAGGTACTCATAATGGCCAAACCTGGACCTAAAGGCGGTCTTCCACTCATCCCTGGGCTGACTCCTGATGAGATTGTAAGCACCCCAAAGATCCAGTTTAGAGAAGATCTGGGTCGACCGAAATCATTGGAACAATTCGGGAATGAGTGGTAGTGGGTAATGGTTCTTTACTGTTATGTTATTTAGTTGCCTGTAATCCACACACGGCCTTAAGGACCCACCTTTCTTCTCTACGAAAAAGATACCAGCTCCGGCTGGGAAGAGGAAGGACGGATGAAGCGTTTTTCTAAGTTTTCATCAATATAATCCTTCAGGACCTTCAGCTCGGTTTCTGACAGTGGAAAAATGCAGCCAAACGGGACTTCTGAGCCAGGAAGGAGGTCAATGGGGCAATCGTAGGGCCGGTGAGGCGGTAGGCAGTCCGCCTTCTGTTTGTCAAATACATCCCGGAACTCAAGATATTCTGAAGGGTGTTGGAGATTGTCAGGCACGGGTGAAATGGCTGAGCAAATACCAGGAGCTGGGGTGAAGCAGTGCTGGGAGCAGTATTGAAAGGAGAAGGATACTTCCTTGGTCTTCCAGTTAATTTGAGGTTCATGCGCCTGGAGGCAGGGCAGGCCTAAGATTACAGGAAAGATAGGTGAATGGATAAGGTCAAATCGTAGAATTGCAGGTATGGGTCCCTTGTGGGAAACTGCAAAGCCGGGTCTGGGGATGCAGGAGTCCAGGAACCGGTGGAAGTCCTGTTGCTGGGTGGAGCAGAGAAACTGTAAGCAAGCAGAGGGTCAAACACAGGCAATAAGCAAGACAAGTCCGTAGAACAGGCCGGGGGTCAAACACTGGTATCAAGCAGAGGAAGTCCGTTAATCAGGCCGGGAGTCAAACACTGGTATCAAGCAGAGGAAGCCTGTTAATCAGGCCAGGGGTAAATCCAGGAGAGAGGCAGTGTGGTAAGAGCAGTCCGGGTCACAACAGGAGATCAGGTGAGCATAAACAGGAAACAGGAAGCAACAGGAGCTGAAGACAAACCAGCAACCAGTCTGGGTGCTGGAGCTGATTTAAATAGCCCCGCCAGAGTGTCACGGTGGGCGTGCATGAGTCACCGCACGCACCCGTGTGCTATCGCGCACGCATGCTCGCCGTTCCATCGGGCCATGCGCACGCATGCGCCGAAGCGCCAATCCAGCGCGCACGCGCCCAGGGACAGGATGAATGTGACTGGAGAGGACCCTTCTCTGACAGCAGTATACTGCAGCTTGGGGAACATGACTGCCAGTTTCTTGATCTTCTTGGGCACCCCCTCACTCTAGGCTCACGTTACTCCCTTCCTCAACCTGGGTACCATCATCGGAGCCTTCAAATCGCTAAGCATCTTCCTGCAGCATGTACCCAACACTGTGGTCGAATAGTTTCGGGAACTCCTCCGTGCATGATGGTGGGGCTAGGGAAGGAGTGACTGTTGACATGGAGCCGATGGAATAGGCCGCTTTGGCAGCTGCATTGGCAGGCAAACTACTCCTGAGTAGGGATGAGCCGAACACCCCCCTGTTCGGTTCGCACCAAAACATGCGAACAGGAAAAAAGTTAGTTCGAACACACGAACACCGTTAAAGTCTATGGGACACGAGCATGAATAATCAAAAGTGCTAATTTTAAAGGCTAATATGCAAGTTATTGTCATAAAAAGTGTTTGGGGACCTGGGTCCTGCCCCAGGGGACATGGATCAATGCAAAAAAAAGTTTTAAAAAGGCAGTTTTTTCAGGAGCAGTGATTTTAATAATGCTTAAAGTCAAACAATAAAAGTGTAATATCCCTTTAAATTTCATACCTGGGGGGTGTCTATAGTATGCCTGTAAAGGGGCGCATGTTTCCTGTGTTTAGAACAGTCTGACAGCAAAATGACATTTTGAAAGAAAAAACTCATTTAAAACTACCCGCGGCTATTGCATTGCCGACAATACACATAGAAGTTCATTGATAAAAACGGCATGGGAATTCCCCAAAGGGGAACCCCGAACCAAAATTTAAAAAAAAAATGACGTGGGAGTCCCCCTAAATTCCATACCAGGAGGTCTGGTATGGATATTAACCACTTGACAACTGGGCACTTAAACCCCCTTCCTAACCAGACCAATTTTCAGCTTTTGGTGCTCTCACATTTTGAATGACAATTACTCAGTCATGCAACACTGTATCTATATGAAATTTTTGTCCTTTTTTTCACACAAATGGAGCTTTCTTTTGGTGGTATTTAATCACCGCTGGGTTCTTTATTTTTTGCGCCGTAAAAGAAAAAAGACCGAAAAATCTGTAAAAAAATACATTTTTCTTCATTTCTGTTATAATATTTTGCAAATTAGTAATTTTTCTTCATATATTTTGGCCAAAATTTATACCGCTACATATCTTTGGTAAAATTAACCCAAATCGGTGGATATTATTTGGTCTTTGTGAAAGTTATAGAGTCCAAAAGCTATGGTGCGAATATCTGAAATTTCTAATTTCTTGAGACCCTAACATTCCAGAAAAGTACAAATACCCCCCAAATGACCCCTTTTTGGAAAGAAGACATTCCAAGGTATTTAGAAAGATGCATGATGAGTTTTTTGAAGTTGTCATTTTTTCCCACAATTCTTTGCAAAATCAAGGTTTTTTTTTTACTTTTTTTTTCCCACAAAATTGTCATATTAGCAGGTTATTTCTCACACACAGCATATGCATACCACAAATTACACCCCAAAACACATTCTGCTATTACTCCCGAGTATGGCGATACCACATGTGTGAGACTTTTACACAGCGTGGCCACATACAGAGGCCCAACATGCAGGGGAGCACCTTCAGGCGTTCTGGAGCACCCAGGCCAATTCTGACATTTCTCTCCTACATGTAAAAATCATCATTTATTAGCTAGAAAATTACATAGAACCCCAAAACATTATATATGTTTTTTTAGCAAAGACCCTAGAGAATACAATGGCGGTCGTTGCAACTTTTTATCTCACACGGTATTTGCGCAGCAATTTTTTTAACGCGTTTTTTTTTTGGAAAAAAAACTGTTTTGTGCTTTACAAAAACCAAAACAGTAAAGTTAGCCTAATGTTTTTGCATAATATGAAAGATGAAGTTACGCCGAGTAAATAGATACCCAACATGTCACCTTTCAAAATTGCACGCACTTGTGGAATGGCGCCAAACTTTGCTACTCAAAAATCCCCATAGGCGACGCTTTAAAATTTTTTACTGGTTACATGTTTTGAGTTACAGAGGAGGTCTAGGGCCAAAATTATTGCTCTCACTCTACCGATCGCAGCGATACATCACATGTGTGGTTTGAACACCGTTTTCATTTGTGGGCGGGACTTACGTATGCATTCGCTTCTGCATGCGAGCACACAGGGACAGGGGAGCTTTAAAATTTTTTTTTTTTTTTTTTTTATTGTTCATTTTACTTTATTTATTTTAGTTTGATGCTTTTTTCCAAAAAAAAAAAATTTGGACCACTTTTATTCCTATTACAAGGAATATAAACATCCTTGTAAAAGGAATATGGCATGACAGGTCCTCTTTACAGTGAGATATGGGGTCAGTAAGACCCCACATCTCACCTCTAGGCTGGGAAGCCTGAAATAAAAAAAAAAAAACGATCCTGGCTTCGATCGTAGCGGTGAGTCGGTAGAAGCGCGGGAGGGGGGGGACATCCCCTCTCGCCTCCCGTAAGAATGATCAAGCAGTGGAACAGCTGCTATGATCGTTCTCATGGTGTAGGGAATCGCCGGCTGAAAAAGCTGATATCTGAATGATGCCTGTAGCTGCAACCATCCTTCAGATATCCCCGCACAAAGTCAAGGACGTTGTATGACGGCCGGCGGGCGGGAAGTAGTTAAAACGCTTTTTTTTTTTAACACAAAGTTGTCCATTTATACAATATTTCTACCACATAACATGTACATTCCAAAAATGACACCCCAAAATAGATTCTCCTGCTCCTCCTGAGTACGGTGATACCACATGTGTGAGACTTCCACAGCCTGGCCACATACAGAGGGCGAGTACAGCTGAGCATGGCTCAGCATGGCAGGGTATGGCGGGGTATTGCGGAGTATGGCGGGGTATTGCGGAGTATGGCGGGGTATTGCGGAGTATGGCGGGGTATTGCAGAGTATGGCGGGGTATGGCGGAGTATGGCGGGGTATGGCGGAGTATGGCGGGGTATGGCGGAGTATGGCGGGGTATGGCGAAGTATGGCGGGGGCATGGCAGAGTATGGCGGGGGCATGGCAGAGTATGGCGGGGGCATGGCAGAGTATGGCAGGGGCATGGCAGAGTATGGCGGGGGGCATGGCAGAGTATGGCGGGGGCATTGCAGAGTATGGCGGGGGCATTGCAGAGTATGGCGGGGGCATTGCAGAGTATGGCGGGGGCATTGCAGAGTATTGTGGGGGCATTGCAGAGTATTGTGGGGGCATTGCAGAGTATTGCACAGCATTGTGGGGGCATTGCACAGCATTGTGGGGGCATTGCAGAGTATTGTGGGGGCATTGCAGAGTATTGCACAGCATTGCAGAGTATTGTGGGGGCATTGCAGAGTATTGTGGGGGCATTGCAGAGTATTGCACAGCATTGCAGAGTATTGTGGGGGTATTGCAGAGTATTGCACAGCATTCCAGAGTATTGTGGGGGCATTGCAGAGTATTGCACAGCATTGCAGAGTATTGTGGGGGCATTGCAGAGTATTGCACAGCATTGCAGAGTATTGTGGGGGCATTGCAGAGTATTGCACAGCATTGCAGAGTATTGTGGGGGTATTGCAGAGTATTGCACAGCATTGCAGAGTATTGTGGGGGTATTGCAGAGTATTGCCCAGCATTGCATAGTAGTAGGGATGGCTGAGCATGGATGGATGGATGGCTGGATGTCTCTGTGCAGCGCTGTGGGCACTACACATCCAGCCCACAGCGCTGCAGCCATCCATCCATCTCCCTCCCCGCTCACTGTGTACCGATCGGTACACAGGAGGGGAGGAGAGAAACCGGCATCATCAGATGACGCCGGTCTGTTTACATGTGATCGCGCCGTCATTTGACGGCGCGATCACATGGTAAATGGCCGCGATCAGCGGCCATTTACTGGGATCCGTGATGCGCCGGGTCCTCTGGACCCGGCGGTCACGGATGTGTTCGGGTGCGCGCCCCAGGGGGCGCGCGAGAGGGGAATTCTGGGAGGACGTCATAGTACGTCCTCTCAGAGTTATCCAACCGCCCTGCAGCCGTCATTCGGCTATGGGCTGGTTGGTAAGTGGTTAAGGGGAACCCCGGCCAAAATTAAAAAAAAAAATGACGTGGGGTTCCCCCTAAAGTCTGGTATGGATTTTAAGGGGAACCCCGCTCCAAAAAAAAAAAAAAAACGGCGTGGGGTCCCCCCAAAAATCCATACCAGACCCTTATCCGAGCACGCAACCTGGCAGGCCGCAGGAAAAGAGGGGGGGACGAGAGTGTGGCCCCCCCCCTCCTGAACCGTACCAGGCCACATGCCCTCAACATTGGGAGGGTGCTTTGGGGTAGCCCCCAAAACACCTTGTCCCCATGTTGATGAGGACAAGGGCCTCATCCCCACAACCCTGGCCGGTGGTTGTGGGGGTCTGGGGGCGGGGGGCTTATCGGAATCTGGAAGCCCCCTTTATCAAGGGGACCCCCAGATCCCGGCCCCCCCTGTGTGAAATGGTAAGGGGGTACAAATGTACCCCTACCATTTCACTAAAAAACTGTCAAAAATGTTAAAAATGACAAGAGACAGTTTTTGACAATTCCTTTATTTAAATACTTCTTCTTTCTTCTATCTTCCTTCATCTTCTGGTTCTTCTGGTTCTTCTGGCTCTTCTGGTTCTTCCTCCGGTGTTCTCGTCCAGCATCTCCTCCGCGGCGTCTTCTATCTTCTTCTCCTCGGGCCGCTCCGCACCCATGGCATGGGGGGGAGGCTCCCGCTCTTCTCTTCATCTTCTTCATCTTCTTCTCTTCTTCTTTTCTTCTCTTCTTCTCTTCTTCATTTTCTTCTCCGGGCCGCTCCGCACCCATGCTGGCATGGAGGGAGGCTCCCGCTGTGTGACGGCGCTCCTCGTCTGACAGTTCTTAAATAACGGGGGGGCGGGGCCACCGCCCCCCTCTGATGCACGGGACATGACGGGACTTCCCTGTGGCATTCCCCGTGACGTCACAGGGAAGTCCCGTCAAGTCACTGTGCGTCAGAGGGGGGCGGGGTCACCGGGTGGCCCCGCCCCCCGTTATTTAAGAACTGTCAGAGGGGGAGCGCCGTCACACAGCGGGAGCCTCCCTCCATGCCAGCATGGGTGCGGAGCGGCCTGGAGAAGAAAATGAAGAAGAGAAGAAAAGAAGAAGAGAAGAAGAGAAGAAGATGAAGAAGAAGAGAAGAGCGGGAGCCTCCCCCCATGCCATGGGTGCGGAGCGGCCCGAGGAGAAGAAGATAGAAGACGCCGCGGAGGAGATGCTGGACGAGAACACCGGAGGAAGAACCAGAAGAGCCAGAAGAACCAGAAGAACCAGAAGATGAAGGAAGATAGAAGAAAGAAGAAGTATTTAAATAAAGGAATTGTTAAAAACTCTGTCATTTTTAACATTTTTGACAGTTTTTTAGTGAAATGGTAGGGGTACTTTTGTACCCCCTTACCATTTCACACGGGGGGGCCAGGATCTGGGGGTCCCCTTGTTAAAGGGGGCTTCCAGATTCCGATAAGCCCCCCGCCCGCAGACCCCCACAACCACCGGCCAGGGTTGTGGGGATGAGGCCCTTGTCCTCATCAACATGGGGACAAGGTGTTTTGGGGGGCTACCCCAAAGCACCCTCCCAATGTTGAGGGCATGTGGCCTGGTACGGTTCAGGAGGGGGGGGGCCGCACTCTCGTCCCCCCCTCTTTTCCTGCGGCCTGCCAGGTTGCGTGCTCGGATAAGGTTCTGGTATGGATTTTTGGGGGAACCCCACGCCGTTTTTTTTTTTTTTTTTTTTGGCGCGGGGTTCCCCTTAAAATCCATACCAGACCTGAAGGGTCTGGTATGGAATTTAGGGGGAACCCCACGTCATTTTTTTTTTTTATTTTGGCCGGGGTTCCCCTTAATATCCATATCAGACCTGAAGGGCCTGGTATGGAATTTAGGGGGACTCCCACGTCATTTTTTTTTTTTAATTTTGGTTCGGGGTTCCCCTTTGGGGAATTCTCATGCCGTTTTTATCAATGAACTTCTATGTGTATTGTCGGCAATGCAATAGCCGCGGGTAGTTTTAAATGAGTTTTTTCCTTCAAAATGTCATTTTGCTGTCAGACTGTTCTAAACACAGGAAACATGCGCCCCTTTACAGGCATACTATAGACACCCCCCAGGTACGAAATTTAAAGGGATATTACACTTTTATTGTTTGACTTTAAGCATTATTAAAATCACTGCTCCTGAAAAAACGGCCGTTTTTAAAACTTTTTTTTGCATTGATCCATGTCCCCTGGGGCAGGACCTGGGTCCCCAAACACTTTTTATGACAATAATTGCATATTAGCCTTTAAAATTAGCACTTTTGATTTCTCCCATAGACTTTTAAAGGGTGTTCTCCGGCATTCAAATTTGCCGCGAACACCCCAAATTGTTCGCTGTTCGGCGAACTTGCGAACAGCCAATGTTCGAGTCGAACATGAGTTCGACTCGAACTCGAAGCTCATCCCTACTCCTGAGCCTGGGTGACAGAGGATGAGGAGGATGAGGACGGCTTTGTTATCCATTCCACCAACTCTTCTGCATGTTGTGGCTCAAAAACATGGCCAGCTACAGGAAAAAAGGACAAGCGTGCCCCACGGCCACGTGCTGTCGACTGTAGACAGAAGCCTGCTTGCCCTCTTTTTAGTGGACTGTGAGCGTCTGCCTCTCCTTGGTGGCCTTCCGGACATGCTGTAAATTTTGTTTAGCAAAAAAAAACTACACTGTATTGTGTACTGTGTACACCACCAGAAAAGTAGTAGCAACTGCACTAGGGGTGCACGGTACTGTGTACACCAACAGAAGTTTAATAACAACTATGGGTGCACTGTATGTATTGTGTACACCAGCAGGAAAGTATTAGCAACTGCAGTAAGGGTGCACAGTACTGTGTACACCAACAGAAGTTTAATAACAACTATGGGTGCACTGTATGTATTGTGTACACCACCAGAAAGTGGTAGCAACTGCACTAGGGGTGCACGGTACTGTGTACACCAACAGAAGTTTAATAACAACTATGGGTGCACTGTATGTATTGTGTACACCACCAGGAAAGTAGTAGCAAATGCACTAGGGGTGCACGGTACTGTGTACACCAACAGAAGTTTAATAACAACTATGGGTGCACTATATGTATTGTGTACACCACCAGGAAAGTAGTAGCGACTGCACTAGGGGTGCACGGTACTGTGTACACCAACAGAAGTGTAATAACAACTATGGGTGTACTGTATTGACCACCAGAAAAGTATGAGCAACTGCACTATGGGTGCACAGCACTGTATACTGTGTACACCGCCTGAAGTATATTAGAAACAGTACACCAGGAACGGCCTGCAGTCAGATATACAGTAGCTAAACTGGATACAGTAGATATATATATATATTATTTATATATATATATATATATATATATATATATATATATATATATATATATATATATATATATGTAGATTCTAGACTATCCGTATAAATATATTAAATACACTGCAGCTAACTGAATAACCTGCCTGCCAGAAGTATATTAGAAACAGTACGCCAGGCCTGCAGTGAGATATAGCTAAACTGTATGCAGTGGATATATAAAAATTTCATCAAAGCGGTGCTCCTGTCAAATTGAACGTACTGACTGGCTAGCATATTATTATTATACAGGATTTATATAGCGCCAACAGTTTACACAGCGCTTTACAGCATGAGGGCAGACAGTACACTTACAATACAAATAAATACAGGAGGGATCAGAGGGCCCTGCTCATTAGAGCTTACAATCTAGAAGGGAGGGTCAAGTGGAAACAAAAGGTAATCACTGTGGGGGGTGAGCTGATGGAGAAAATTAAAAAACAGTTGTTGTTAGGTGTGGGTAGGGTAGACTTCTCTAAAGAGGAGGGTGATGAGTCTAATTATTTGACCTAAGGGAATTTGCTGGCGAGTGCACCTTTCACCACAATCCTCCACAATGTGCTCCACACCCCCCTGGGGTTTAAACTCACCGGAATGATGATATAATCAAGCCTCAAACATCCACGATATCCTGTCCCATGCACAGATTTGATCACACTAGAAAGTCGGAATGGAGATATAATCCAATCTCAAACGTATCACTCCAGGGACATTATTTGTTACATTTTGTGCCTCCGGTTAAAATGTTATATTGTATAAAAATCTTCCAACTAATAGAGGTCCTGGTTCCACAATTGATCAGACAGTTGGGTGTCAGTACCTCTGCTGACATGACCTCCTCCTGATATGGTCCGGCCCAGAATCCTCATTGAAACTGTTTTTAGAATACCTGAATAATAACACGAATAACATAAAATTGTCTAGTCAGTGGAACAAGGAACAAATCAATTTCCTCGATGTAAACATCTATCGTGTAGAGGATAGGTTGCAGACTAAGGTGTTCTTTAAGCCCACCGATAGGAACAGTTACCTCCCCACACACAGCGGTCATCATCCTCTTTGGTTGAGGAATGTTCCAATGGGTCAGATGATGAGGGTAAGGAGGAACTGTTCAAAGCCTATTTTTATATTTGCCTGTAATAAGGGAGTGTCCCTTTAAGAATGATTTTATTTTATTTTTATTTTTATTATTTTATTTTTTTATAAGTAATTCCTAATATAGAATTATTCTGTGGGTGTCATGATATTTAGTGTTTATAGATTTTGTTTAGATTTTAATTTTTCTAGCTTTTACCTATGGGTGTAATAAAAGTATGTAATTTTGGTCTTTTTTAATATTTTTAATATACTTAATTCTTCTTCCATTTAAGATAATCTTTTTTAGTTATCTATGTTAAATTAGTGGATAGTTTATATATATATATGGATCTGTGGTTTCAGTGTAAATTATGTCAGATGTTCGTACAGTGGGTCTATACGAGAGAATTAAATATTTGATTCTATGAATAATTCAATGGCCCATTATACATAATTAATGCTATTTTATACCTACTCTTTTGTTAAGAAATGACATTTAACTTGGATTGTAATAGTCCTTAGTTGGGTGTCGGTAGTTGCCATTAAACATTGAGTAATTGACTCTCTATGGTAAACAGCCTGCAGCCTCCTTTGTGCACCTGTTTAATATGGTTGCTTCAGGACTTACAAAGAATTAAAGGTAATTGAGAAATTTTGGAATAAATTCCGGGACGATGCTGTGAGACCACGCCCTTTGACAAAGTCTGAATGAGGAAACTGGTCAGGGCGTGATCTTATGGCAACCGGAAGAGACGTAACCAACGTTGCGTTCCAAGGACCTAGCTGAGAAACCAGTAGGAGGAAGTGCTAAGCGGTGAGTGTATTGAGACTGTTCCCGCAGCACCTCCAGCACCTCCGACCTCCCAGTAAGGACTAATAGATAGATCGATATACTGACACCCAACTATCCAATCAATTGTGGAACCAGGACCTGTATTAGTTGGAAGATTTTTATACAATATTAAATTTTAAACGGAGGCACCCAATAAAAAGTAAAAACGGAACTGCTCTATGTGGAGTTTATTTCTCCTTTAGTCCCTAGAGTTCCTGATCCCTTGAGACTTTCCAGTGTGATCAAATCCGTGTATGCGGCAGGATATCGTGGACGTTAGGGATTAGATTATATCTCCATTCCGATTTTCTAGTGTGATCCAATCTGTGCATGGGGCAGGATATCGTGAATGTTTGAGGCTTGATTATATCATCATTCCGGTGAGTTTAAACTCCAGCGGGGTGTGTGGAGCACAGCGTGGAGGATTATGGTGAAAGGTGCACTCGCCAGCAAATTCCTTTAGGTCCACTAATTAGACTCATCATGGACTGTACTCTCTATCTCATTCACTATACTATTTCATCATTCTGCCATTTTGCTAGTTTATTTAATATTCTGTATTCATTGATCGTATATGTTTATATGCATATGCTAGCCAGTCAATACATTCAATTTGACAGGAGCGGCCCATAATGTTCAGTTTTCGACGAACGGGCGAACAACCAATGTTAGAGTCAAACTCATGTTCGACCCGAACAGAAAGCTCATCCCTACCCAGAATTTATTTAAGTCTATGATCAAGGAGGAGAATATGCCAATGTTTAGTCAAGATTGTTCTTAAGTGATTACAGTTGTGTCCCATACATTGTTAAAACTCCTATTCTTTCACATTTTAATTCAGGTATGATGTTTCGGTATTTTGCTGTAGTCCAAGTGTTTGTTCTCTACTCTTTTGCAATGCCTTCTTCGTTCCTTGTTTGATTACAGAGTTGGGGTAGCCACGCACCCTAAATCTATGTCTCAGCTCTATTCTTTCCTGATGGAAATCCTTGATGTTGGAGCAGTTCCTGTGAATCCTCAGGAACTGCCCTGTCGAGGTTTACTCCTAATTAGGGGCCATGGGTGATGGCTGGTGGCTTGTAAGAGGGTATTGCCTGCAGTGGGCTTTCTAAATGTTTTAGTCTTTAACCTAGTGCCCTCTTTACTAATCAAGAGATCCAAGAATTCAATTTGATTTGGATCTATCTTAAATGTGAAAAAAATATTTTTATTGAGGTCCAGGATAATGTTCTTAAGTTGTTCTGAAGAGCGCCTGCACACCACCAGCACATCATCAATGTAACGGACCCAAAGGATTATATGTTGTTTAAAAGAAGGGTGGATGTACACATCCTCCCTCTCCCACCATCACAGATGCAGGCATGCATGGGACGGGGCACATGAGGCTCCCATGGTGAAAAAAAAAGATGGTTCAAAACCATCTCTAACAGCTCCACCAGGAACTTATTATGTGGTCCTGCCAGGGGGTGACGTGCCTCTAGCCATTTGGATACTGCATGTACCCCTATCTCTTGAGGGATAGAAGAGTACAGAGACTCAACATCCACCCCTGCTAGGGTACAGTTCTCCGGTATAGTGAGATCCTTCAATCTCCGTAGAATGTCAGATGAGTCAAGAACAAATCATGGCAGTTCCCTAACCAGATGTTTAATACGTTTGTCCACATATTTTCCTACCCTTTCTAAGGGACCCCCTATCCCTGAGACAATGTTTCGTCCTTGTGGCTTGCTTGTATTTTTGTGGACCTTCAGGGTAACATAGAATGTAGGAATGTTATATTCATTAACTTTCAAAAATTAATATTCTTTTTTCTTTAACAGGCCTGTGACGGACTCCAGACACCCTGTTGCGTATTTCCGCCAAGAAGCTGCTTCCCAAGTCCTGGAACACGAGACCAATGGATCTGACTATAGAAACCCCAAGGACCAGACAATACCAGTCTTGGAGTACACCAAAAAATGAACTGCTTATTTTAGAAACACACTGAATTTATACAGCAAACCATCAGCTAAGGGCTACTCCCATTATCTCCGAAAAAGGTTCCCTTACACAGTAGAGCTAGTCCTATTATCATAACAATGATAAATAAAGAAGCTGCGCTAAAAAAAGATAGAAATAAGTCCAAAAATTCCCCATTGACAACGTCTGTTGATGACGAAACGCGTCTGTAGGAAGGCACGTAGTGACGCTACCACGCAATTTCAAGAGGAGGACGGGCTCCGTTTTGTTTTATGCCAGCCGGCTTTTTTATACATGCGATATTACTACCTCTTAACTGTAAGTGCAATACTATATTTTATTAAAGTTATCTTGGATGTATTACACTATGGCCAGTTCTTTTCTCTTTTGGGCTATATACTGAGAGTATGGATACCGTAGCCAGAATAAGTTAGTGATTTCTATCATCCGAGTCATCATCCCTATTGTGATCATCTGCAGGCCTGGGCTGGGCTAAAAGCCATCTGCCTTTAAAGCTTGCTGTCTGGTAAGCCTAATCTACAGCTACGGTGGTCGGGAACTTTACCTTGTTTGTGTGTGCACACTATGGTGATTACAAGACTCTAAGTGCTTCCATTGGATATTCATAATTTTTGGACTTATTTCTATCTTTTTTAGCGCAGCTTCTTTATTTATTTTTGGACTTTTTGTGTTATCGCACTGCTGCTTTTCCATCGGTGCATTCAAGGACACATTTTTTTCAGCGCATTTTTTTCCTTTATATGTATCATAACAATGACCTCCTTAGACAGTCCGGCTCCCTGGACTAACTTGCATAAGAAGCCATAAGCAATTAGTGACCTGCTCTGGATAACTTAAGAACACATTATAACACAGAGTACTCCAGGCAATAGTTCTTCTGCAGCCCAAAGTCCGTGACAATACTCCTCCCCTGTTCCATAGTCCAGCAGACCCAGCTAGATCCAATACGAGTCAGCTTCGGGATGTTTGGGTGCTATAGTACAATCAAAGTTCAGTTTGCCACGAAAGTCCATCTGCGTTGCCGTTTTGTCAACCCGGTCTGTACTGCACAGTAAAGTTGTAGGACTGCAGGGCATCCGTAGTCCCCTGATACTCAATTTAACCAGATCAAAGGGTTGTTACATAGTTACATGGTAGGTGAGGTTGAAAAAAGACACAAGTCCATCAAGTCCAACTTATGTGTGTGATTATATGTCAGTATTACATTATATATCCCTGTATGTTGCGGTCGTTCAGGTGCTTATCTAATAGTTTTTTTAAACTATCGATGCTCCCTGCTGAGACCACCGCCTGTGGAAGGGAATTCCACATCCTTGCCGCTCTTACAATAAAGAACCCTCTATGTAGTTTAAGGTTAAACCTCTTTTCTTCTAATTTTAATGAGTGGCCACGTGTCTTGTTAAACTCCCTTCCGCGAAAAAGTTTTATCCCTATTGCGGGGTCACCAGTACGGTATTTATAAATTTAAATCATATCCCCTCTCAAGCATCTCTTCTCTAGAGAGAATAAGTTCAGTGCTCGCAACCTTATATCCTCCAGACTCTTTATTGGCTTAGTTGCCCTTCTTTGTACTCGCTCCATTTCCAGTGCATCCTTCCTGAGGACTGGTGCCCAGAACTGGACAGCATACTCTAGGTGCGGCCGAACCAGAATCTTGTAGAACAGGAGAATTATCATTTTATCTCTGGAGTTGATCCCCTTTTTAATGCATGCCAATATTTTGTTTGCTTTGTTAGCAGCAGCTTGGCATTGCATGCCATTGCTCAGCCTATCATCTACTAGGACCCCCAGGTCCTTTTCCATCCTAGATTCCCCCAGAGGTTCTCCCCTCCCAGTGTATAGATTGCATTCATATTTTTGCCACCCAAATGCATTATTTTGAGTTTTTCTACATTAAACCTCATTTGCCATGTAGTTGCCCACCCCATTAATTTGTTCAGATCTTTTTGCAAGGTTTCCACATCATGCAGAGAAATTATTGCCCTGTTTAGCTAAGTATCGTCCACAAATGCAGAGATTGAACTGTTTACCCCTTCCTCCAGGTTGTTTATGAACAAAATAAATAGTTCAAAATAAATAGATGGTTCCAGCACAGAACCTGGGGGACCCCACTACCCACTTCTGACCATTGAGCACTCCTCATTTATCACCACCCTCTGAACTCACCCTTGTAGCCAGTACTTAACCTATGGTCCATGCCAACGGACCTTATTTTGTACAGTAAACATTTATGGGGAACTGTGTTAAATGCTTTTGCAAAATCCAGATACACCACGTCTACGGGCCTTCCTTTATCTAGATGGCAACTCACCTCCTCATAGAAGGTTAATAGATTGGTTTGGCAAGAACTATTCTTCATGAATCCATGCTGATTGCTGCTAATAATACCGTTCTCATTACTAAAATCTTGTATATAGTCCCTTATCATCCCCTCCAAGAGCTTGCTGCAAGCACAGGGCCTCTCAGAGGAGGTAATCACTACATTACCAGGGACACAGAAGCGACAACAAATGCCACTTTCTCTAGAATTTGAAGAAAATTTGTGGACTTTGCATCACAACATAGGTTCTCCCCGTTAATTCCAAGTATTGCAAATATTTTAGCATTTCTGCAAACGGCACTAACAATAGGCTTGGCATATAACTCAATTAAAGTTCAAGTTTCAGCCCTGTCCTGCTTCACCGGACATAAATGGGCTAATGAGCCTTTAATAAAGCAGTTCCTCAGAGGCGTAATAAGACTATGGCTGTCAAGGAGGAACCTCTTCCCATCCCGGGACTTGAGCACCGTCCTAAAGGCGCTGTTGCAGCCCCCATTCAGTCTGGCTGAATCTTGTACACTTGGATTTCTAACAATCAAACTGGTCTTCCTGACAGCCATTATGATGGCCAGAAGAGTGTCGGAGTTAGCAGCCTTATCCTGTGAAGAGCCATTCTGCATTGTTTATCCGGACAGAGTGATCCTGAGACCCACTTTGGCCTTAGCCTCTAAGGTGGTCTCAAAATTTTATGTAAACTGGGATTCAGTGCTACCTCCAGATTAGGCTAACCAGTTGGATTTGAGACCTCTGGACATAATTGCCTTAATATCAACATACCTTTAAAGGATACAACAGATACGCAAATTGGACAATCTGTTCATCTTCCCTTCAGGACCCAGAAAAGGGGAGGCAGCGCCATCAAGGGTCTTGTCCACCTGGATCACAAGGACTATCTCCTTGGCATACAAGCAACAGGGTCTTGTTACTTCGCAGACTATACCAGCTCATTCTACAAGAGGAATGGCAGCTTCGTGGGCGTCCATGGCAAAGATCCCGGTGGAGGACATATGCAGGATCGTTAGCTGGAGCTTCTGTGAAACCTTTCCTTGGCACTACAAACTGGGCGTAGCTGCCGCTAGTTCTTCGATGTGTGGAGCGACGGTAGTGTCGACTCCTTTGATCAATTAATTAAAGTGTGGTGAAGCATGGAATTGGCCGAGTTTTGTCATTTCTTTCCCACCCTATATTGGCTTGGATATATCCCATAGTGTGCTGACAGGAGGATGACCAGGAAAACTGAAAATTGTTATTAATACTCACTGTAATTTTTCTTTCCTGGTCCGTCCCCATGTCACAACTTTTCTTCCCTCCCTAAGTGGCTTGTCGCCTCTACAAAAGAAAATAAGAGGGAGAGGGGAGGACAGGTATTTATTACGCTGGAAGAAGGGGGTCCTGAAGGTTATTGGGGAACAGTTAACCTATAGTGTGCTGACGTGAGGATGGACCAGGAAAGGGACATTACGGTGAGTATTAACAATTTTCCATTTTTCTTTTACTATAATAAATCCCATAAGACGCAGTCCATGTTTGATCGATTCTATGTATTTAAGAAGTGATCATTGAGGAGATGCACTTCCTGGATAATACGTTCTGGTAGTCCCTGTGGGATAAATTTTGCCTCTACATATGCCTCCAATGAGACTATATTTCATCTCCTTCTCAGATGTTTCATTGTAAGATTACTGTGTCTTCTAAATAGTTTCTTAAATTCAGTATCCCGACTAGATGTATTATGTTCATAACGATTGAATTCTAACCTAATTTCTTGTTCAAGTCCCTCGTCAATACAGAAAGCCATGTTGGACATTAGACTAAATGGTGACACTGATAAGTGAACTGGTGGTTATCCTAGTACAATACAGATCCAGTCATGCTGTCCCCCACCTCAGGGGAGTTCTCATATAATGAATGTTCAACTGTACTCCACCCAGGCTAACAACTATAGAAATTGATCAGGGATATCAAAAAAATGTGTAAGGAGGGGGTGGAGGAAGTTCTGTGGGATGTATCCAAACAATTATGGATGGATATCAGGTCATGGGGATAAGGGAGGGGGACAGGGCACCCATTAGAAATATTTGAGCCCCTTACACAGCTTTAGGCCTGGGCCCGCCCAAGCCTGACCACCAATATTCCCCAGGGCTTGCCCATGGGCCATCCCATCGAATCCACACACCAGCCACCTCACCTGTATGCACTCAACCCCCCCAATCCTATATATATGTCTGCCCCACCCCCCCACACACCTGTATATAAGTCTGCCCCCCCAACTGTATATATGCCAGCCCCTCTCACACATGGAAATATGTCAGCCCCACCTTCCGACACCTGCATATATGTCAGCCCCCGCACCTGTATATATGCCAGCCCTCCTCACACCTATATATATATGTCAGCCCCCCACACCTGTATATATGCCAGCCCCCCTCACCCCTGTATATATGTCAGCCCCCCACACCTGTATATATGCCAACCCCCCCACACCTGTATATATGTCAGCCCCCCCCACACACACACACACAGCTGTATATATGTCAGCCCCACACATACACAAATCTGTAAACACACAGGCCTCTGGCCCCTCCCTGTACATAAACAGCCCCCCTCCCTTTCCTTCACAGCCCCTACTTGTAAAGGAAATCTTCCTACCTAGTCCCAGCTCATTTTCACAAAGCTGACATGTTGCTGACACAGAGGAGCACAGTACAGGCAGCTCACATGAGGGGTGCACATGCACATAGTAGCCAGAGATGGCAGTAAAGAGCTCGATGTCTGAGCTCAATGACACAGAGAGCAGTAGAAGCTGCAAGATCATTTCTATAGTGCACATCACGGCTCCCCTTCACGCGCCCTGTCTTCTTCAGGGCCCCTTACAGTTGTATTGGCTGTACCCCCTGATGGAGGCCCTGGAGCGGGATAAAACCCTGAAGAATGAATAGGGCAACCTGGAAATATGCAGGGAAACAGAAAAATCCAGTGGATAATCCGCTACCTCCTATTGTTTATTAATAGTGTAAAACAGCATCAAATGATGTATAGAATAAAATCACAGTGTCCGTTCTGCTCCAAAGTACCCCTCCCCCCTACTCACCATAGTAACAGTTCTGTGTATATGACAGAAACAAAAAGGTAGGCATCTAAAGCAAGTTTGGTAATATACTGCAAAGTACATGGATCACCCAAGGGAATTGTCAACATCATAAATCTTTTTATTTAACAAATGTGGAGTTACAGCTCAGATAACTCGTATGCGTCCAGACAGGTGCCGCCTTTTCCATCCCAAGCCGTTGTGCAACTCAGAAAACATTCTATACACAATAAGGGGATCCTATTAGATCCTGAGAAGTATCACTTAGGTAAAATCAAGAGCAGGGCCTGCATGCTCAAAGGCAATAAAAAGCATTAACCTACTCCCAGCCCTTTAAGTGGTTTCAGATGCTGGGAGGCGGGACGGGGTTAATGATTATGTGTCCACCGTGTTTGGCTGTCACAGTGGTCACATGATTGGAAAGATCATGATCAAGTGGCGATCCGGAGCTTTCCGTTAGCTGCCAGTAACTGTGCTGGGAACGCGCAGGATGCGCACTCTCAACACAGCTGTATTTACATTCTGGTATGCAAATATGTGGCCACTCGGTGTTAAGGCCCACCCACTGAGAGGTATTTGCGTACTGTAAGCGCCAAGAGGCTAAAATCATGCAGAATCTACATGCTGGAGAGCTGTGCAGCCATGCCGTCACCCTTGAGATCAGAGCTGCATTTAAGCAAGGCAGCAATCCCAAATGCCAACCACAACACCCACGCAAAGAGCCTATTTAGGGCCCATAAAGTGCGGTCTGCATCTGGGGAGCAACAGGTGGTTGGCAACAAGTTTATTGCAGCCAGGTAAACTGAGCTGCCTGCACATCTTGTTCGGTTCTATGAGGTGAGGAGGACAAAATAAGAATATGTGGACAGGACTGGCCTTTAAAGTTATGAGACAGGGTCATATGGGGAAGAAGTGAGGGAGTCTACCTATTTGTATGCTACCATGAATTTAGTCAGGAAAACATGCCTAAGGAATGCCCTAATCCTGCTTATGAAGTGGAGCATCTGTTCGATTGATATATACAGCCTTCTACAGAAAAATGTTCTAACTACATAGAAAAAATACAGTTTAAATTACCAGTAAATAACAGCTTCCAGCTGCTATCTTCTGTTTGTAAAAAAAAACAGGGATTCCCTTCAGCTATGTCTCTTATCCTAGATGAGTGTTTGGTATAGATGTGTAGCGGTGCCCCCATGGGGTCGCTGCGTGTTTCAGCTCCAGCCATCACCCTACTAGGTCAGACATCCATTTCAGGCACACTTTCTCCAGTCAATGAACAGTCTCTTGCTTGTTTTTGTTGTTTTTTATTAGGGGATTAAACTTGGATGAGGAAAAGGGACATGGGATGCCCAAATGATGATTCTTCCTTAGTGGAAATAACACTAGCACACTACTTGAGATCACTTGCTCTACTCTACTGTCCAACTCTAGATTTCTGTCACCGTTACCAGATGGCTAGGCTTCACTCTGAATAAGTCCTAACATTTTCCTAGTAGCCATTTGCAGACGGGGGTCTGCAGTCCCCTTTGTGGTAGCAACCATTTTAGATGAAAAGAATAGTTGTGCTAACTGATATTTGGTGGACTACTGATCCCAGCAAGTCCGGTGCGAATCCTGCCAACCCTCCTGGCTGCAGTGACCCGACTTCAACAACACCACAGTCTCTCCCTCTGGCTCCACATCCAATCCTGGCATGTCTCTCCCAGAGATTTTCACTGTACTTCTCACTCATTGACCCTGGCATGGATCCCTCCTAAATGATTTCCCCGGCAGTGCTCCCAACTGTCCTCCTCCTGCTTCTGTACCAGGACACCTCACTATGACAGTGTAGAGAGAGGCTCCCTCCCAACTCCTGTGCTCCAGGCCTGAGTTCACCCCCCCAGACAGGGGGCTCCCTCAAAAGCAATGACAGTCTAACACTCCATTATCACAGTTCTTCCACCCGACAACTCCTATATATATAGGAGGCTTGCCCCCTGACAATAATAGTTGGGGATTGGTCAGGGCTCCCAAATACACCCCATGTCACTCCAGCCCTCGGCCCTGCCTCTTTTTCAGAACCTTTTCCCTGGAAACAAAGGAGGCGCCAGAGAGCTGAACCACATGTCAGTCACCTGCTGCGACACTAAACCACTCCCCTGCCTCCAGATTAAAACAAACAGGCCTAGCTGAGCTAGGCCTGCCTAAATTTACCTGCACTGGCAGTACACACAAAAACACTACTCAAGCACCTACTTACCTAAGGTGCTACAGATGTTACTGGGTGATACAAAAATAAAATGGTCATTTAAGCTGCCCCTAATATCTAGACCCTTATCCTTAATGTGGGTCTGGTATGGATTTTAAGGGGTACCCCATGCCAACCAGGCTGCATGCTTAGATAAGGGTCTATTATGGCTTATGTGGGAGACACCGCACTTTTTTTCTTGTCTTTTATGTAAGGTTCCCATGTGAGGGAAGCAACGTCAGATCCCTGTGAGCTTCACCAATTTTTGACAAATGGCTGGTCAAACTTACATCATGTTGTCACTGATACATGACAATGTTATTCCAAGCCTCACCCTGCATAAAGGTTTTCCAGCTCACGGTACCACAATTTAAGTGGCTCTCATAAGTCTCGACAAGTGTTCCTTGTTTTGATGGTAAAGGAGAGCTCAAGACTGTGGACGTAGCCCCCTGCCTATGTCCTGTCCTGTTTCTTGTCCATGAGGAGGGTGTTGACAAAAATGATCACTTAAGAGGTCTGAGGAGTGGCCGATGGGATGTTACAGGTTTATGACCATGCAGTATCCACTCCCTGCAATACAGCGCGATACAGATATTAATATCTTCAAATATGTACAGGTTACAGTCTGGTAACTGGTGTATTATTGTCCAGCATGTAATTTCCATTCCAGAGATACTAAACATGATATCTCTCAGATAGGTCTGTCACCCAGGAGGCGGAAGACAGCTATCTCGCCTTTTGTATATGATAATCTAGTGATGTGTTATCTAGATCTATTCAGTATTTTCTTCCACATTCAAATACATAATCTATAGTAATTTAGCTTGGTCATACCTAATTTTATAAATTATGTGTAGCTTTTGAAACTGAGCTGGAGAGGGGTAGTTTGTAGGTCAATTCAAGTCTATTTTATGGCTTTTACAATGTAAATTAGACCTGGGTAAGATATTTTATTGCCTGCCATATACTCCTAATGTTGTAATACATTGTGCATGTATTTTGTTCAACAACTACATCAACCAGTAGATGGCAATGTTTATAAATTTGCAGCTGCATCTATGGTATGCTCTAGAGTGCCTTGAAAAATTATTCATACCCCTTGAAATTCTTCACATTTTGTCATGTTACAACCAAAAATGTAAATAGGGAGCAGAGAGATGGGGATTATTGCGGTGCCAGAAATACATCAATACAAAATAGTATAAAATAATTGAGTTTATTACAATTGATTAAAAACAATTCATAGGAAACACATAAATTGAGGGAGCATAAAACAGTGTCTGTACAACCAATAGTCGATGGAGGTAGGTCAAATTGCCCCTACTAGTTTCGCCAAAACATTGGCTTCATCAGGGGAACAGGACATGACATACAGCAGTTGTTAATTCTACAAAACAGAAAAACATATAAGCATTAATTATTCAAAAGGATAGGAACGAACAACACTGTGTGTGTCGCTAGATGACTGTGCATGAAGGCTAAGCAGGTACGGTCCCCTCCCAAATAGCCCCTCCCCTCCAAATGGATAACCATCTGGTGGACATTGAGCCATACATAGGTCACCCAAACATACCCTGGGAGCCCGAGGCAGGATGGATGGAGTCCACTGTCAAGGGGATGGCCACCCTACACTGCCAATAGTATGGCTGTAGGGGGCTTGGTAGGAAAACCTGGTAAAAACTGTAAAAAATATGCAATTATAAGGCTATAAGAAGCTCAACTATAATTGAATATTCATAAAAGTCATGTGGGGGACACAGCAAACATGTGGAAGAAGGTACTCTGGTCAGATGAGACCAAAAGTGAACTTTTTGGTCTAAAAGCAAAACGCTGTGTGCCGGAAAACTAACCCTGCACATCACTCTGAACACACCATCCCCAACGTGAAACATGGGGGTTGCAGCATCATGTTGTGGGGATGTTTTTCTTCAGCAGGGACAGGGAAGCTGGTCAGAGTTGATGGGAAGATGGATGGAGACAAATACAGGGCAATCTTTGAAGAAAACCTGTTAGATTATGCAAAAGACTTGAGACTAGGGCATGGGTTCACCTTCCAGCAGGACAACCAGTGCTGTATTTTGGCCTAGGCCAACAAGGCCCAGGCATAGGGTGGCACATTGTGGGGGGGCGCCGCCCCCCCGCATGAAAAAAGCCCCACCTGCCTCCCGAGTCTATTCATTGCCGGAGGTTGCTGGCTACAACAGCGTCTCTTACATGAAGCACACACAGCGTCTCTCACAGCGTGTGCTCACAGTTCCCCCCTCCCCCTCCCCTTCCCCTCTGCACAGACAGGAGAGAGAGAGAACTTGTCAGCGTCTTCTCTGTCTTCTCCGGTGTTGTGATTCCAGGATCGCTCGGATTGTGGCTTCAGTGGACAGACCCAGCTACAGTCTGTATATCCTGGAGGATGAGAGTAAAATCCCAATGCTCTTCACTGTCTCTCCTTGAAAACCTCACAAAGGGCTTATCTGTGCTCCAACTTTGTTTCTCCTATCTCCCTGTTATCTGAAATACGGGACTCTCTGATAATTAACCCTTTGTGTCCTTGCTGTGCTTTACTACTCTGCTTCAATGGACACATGTACACTGCTGCTTACATATATGTTTAACTCTTTACAGCTCAATATCTGCAGTCTGGTGCTTCTGGAATCAATGGCATTTAACACCTTAGTGTCTGCTTGTATATGTGGTTAACTTTTCATAGCTCCTTGTATCTCTAAGCCCCGGATCACATTGATGCTACTTTGAAATCACACTATTTCACTTGAAATAGCGCGATTTCAAAGTAGCAAGGTCAGCGCGATTTCAGGTGCTACTTGATGGACATCTGTGTGGCTTAATTCACAGATGTCTATTGAAGTCGCACCTGAAATCGGCAAAAGTAGTGCAGGAACTACTTTTGCAAATCAGCGAGACGCTGCAAAATCGGTGTTGCAGCAATTGGAACAGTGCCATTGCCTCCAATAGGCTGCAACATGTCATTTGATCTCTCAAATCGCATGACAAATTGCTCCAATGTGAACCTATGCTTAGACTCAGTTCACACTGGAACTAGCCTCGGATCGCACAGGAACACTGTGCATCCCTGTTCTCCATTTCAGGGACAATTCACGATTGAATCTTTGCCTGAATTCGGCCCTGAAACAGAGCCAAAGATGTACAGTGTTTCTGTGCAGTGCGCTCCACAGCCGCAACGGAGATATGTGAGCCAGCTCCATAGAGAGCCAGTCACATTCTCCTGCTATGCGAATTGGATGCAGGTAAACCCATATCCAATTCACACAGGTGTGAACCCAGCCTAATGCTGCCTTCTGACATATGAAGAAAAGTGTAATTTCTGATCATAGATCAGTCTGAATTGTATTACCAATCCTGCTGACTACATTTAGCCCAGGTTCACACTGATGCAGGTTAGAAACTGTGCACAATTGATGCAGCTGAACTCGCACAATTTCAAACCAGCAATGCAGTCCGACTTCGAGGGGCAATTTGACAGACATCTGTGTGGGTTCATGCACAGATGTCTATTCAAATCACCCCCTAAGTCGCCAAAAGTAGCACAGGAACTACTTTTGGGAATCGGTGCAGTGCCGCAAAGTCGGCATTGCACCAATTCAGACAGTGCCATTGCTGGCAACAGCTGCCGATTTGGCATGCGATTTGACATGTCAAATCGCATGCCAAATCGGCCCAATGTGAATGGGTGCTTAAACAGGAACTGCAGTCTGTGCACATAATTTGGTATTATTAGAATGCAATTGGAGACCCTTATTGGGCACTGATGAGGCTGTGCTGATGGGCACTGGTAAGTCTGCATTGATGGGCACTGATCAGGCTGCATTGATGGGCACTGACAAGGCTGCGCTGATGGGCACTGGTAATGTTGGTGAGGCTGCTTTGATGGGCACTGATGAGGCTACACTGATGGGCACTAATGAGGCTACACTGATGGGCACTAATGACGCTGCGCTGATGGGCACTGATGAGGCTGCTTTGATGGGCACTGATGGGGCTGCTTTGATGGGCACTGATGAGGCTGCGTTGATGGGCACTGATGAGGCTGCATTGATGGGCACTGACGAGGCTGCATTGATGGGCACTGACAAGGCTGCACTGATGGGCACTGACGAGGCTGCACTGGTGGGCACTGATGAGGTTTCACTTAGAACCCACTTTTAACCACTTCAATACTGGGCACTTTCACCCCCCCCCTCCATCCCAGACCAATTTTTAGCTTTCAGCGCTGTCACATTTTGAATGACAATTGCGCGATCATGCTACACTGTACCCAAATTACATTTATATCATTTTTTTCACACAAATAGAGCTTTTCTTTGGTGGTATTTAATCACCGCTGGGGTTTTTATTTTTTATGCTACAAATAAAAAAAGACTGAAAATTTTCAAGAAAAAAAACATTTTTCTTAGTTTTTGTTATAAAATTTAAGTATAATATTATCATATTATTATATTATAATATTTAAGTATATTAAGCAAATAAGTAATTTCTTTTGATAAATTTTGACCAAAAATGATGCTGCTACATTTCTTTGGTAAAAATAACCCAAATCAGTGTTTATTTGGTGTTGGCCGTGATGGGGGACAGACAGATGTTTTATGGGGACACAGACATGTGTATGGGGACAGGGGTGACAGTGATGCTTGGGGTACTGTTTGTGGGGTGATCTGTAACAGCTCTCTGTGTAAAGTCATTCTCACACAGAGAGCTGTCACAGATCTGCAGTCCCCCCCCCCTCCCTGCACTGAGCTCAGCGGGGAGAACTGTCACAGAGACCTGCATCTCTGTTTACACTGTGACGGCTGTGATTGGACACAGCCGTCACGTGATCAGGAGGGCCGATCACAGCGCCCATATCCCGATCTCTGCTCAGCTGGATTCTGTGATCGTAATGACCACAGGATCAAGCCGCAGCACGCCTTGTGGCCGCGCTGCGAGCACTCGCTCTGAGGGACGTTCCTGAACGTCCACTCAGGACAAGGAAATGACCACCCGGCCGTTTATGTGCAGTGGCCGGGTGGGAGGTGGTTAATGTACAGAAAGAAAGAGGTGGAGCTCTAAGAAGAAAAGGTGGGGCCTAAAGAGGAAAGGGTGTGGTTTACAGATGACAGGGCGGGTCTTAAACAGGAAGGGCCATGGCATTGACAGGAAAGGGTGGGTCGTATTTAAATTAGGGGGTGCACAAGTTTAGGCAGGCCTAGGGCAGCACAAAACCTAAATACACCACTGAGGACAACAACCCTAAACATACAGCCAGAGCTACAATGGAATGGTTTAGATCAAAACACATTCATGTGTTAGAATGGCCTAGTCAAAGTCCAGACCTAAATCCAATTGAGAATCTGTGGCAAGACTTAAAAAATGCTGTTCACAGACACTCTCTATCTAATCTGACAGAGCTTAAAGTGGAGTTCCACCCAAAAATTGAACTTCCGCTGTCCGGATTCCTCCCCCCCTCCGGTGTCACATTTGGCACCTTTCAGGGGGGAGGGGGGAGCAGATACCTGTCTAATACAGGTATTTGCTCCCACTTCAAGCGAAAGATCGCCGCAGTATCGGAGGTGATCTACGCGATGTCTGGCCATTCCAGTAGTTATGTATGGCTTTTCAAATTGCTATTCATTAGTTATCTGTAGAATGGTTTAGGCCTGTTTCACACAGCTTCAGCTAGTATAAGAGCAGACAGTGTGAATAACAGAAAATTGCATCAAATACCGTATTTTTCCTTTCCTGACGCCAATCCATGGCAGCATACATGTGATATAGCTCTGCCCCTATATCCACCCACAGGACCTGTTTACATTTATGAAAGGAAACCTAGAGAAACCTCTCCCATTTTCCATAGAAATATCAAGATCAAAAAAGGGAGGGTTTGTATGCTGCCATGGATTGGCGTCAGGAAAGGAAAATTGTGGTATGTATTTGATACAATTTTCAGTTTTCCTGATGCCAACATGGCAGCATACATGTGGTAAATAATGAGCTAAACAGGTAGGGCTAATACGTATAATCAAACTTTATTAACCCTTTCATGACTAAGCCTATTTTTGAAATTTGGTGTTTACAAGTTAAAATCCGTATTTTTTGCTATAAAATTACTTAGAACCCCCAAACATTATATATTTTTTTTAGCAGAGAATCTAGAGAATAAAATGGAGATTGTTGCAATATTTTATATCACACGGTATTTTTGCAGCGGTGTTTTAAACGCAAATTTTTGGGAAAAGGGACACTTTCATGAATTTTAAAAAATCCAAACAGTAAAGTTACCCCAATTTTTTTTGTATAATGTGAAAGATGATGTTTCGCCGAGTAAATAGATACCAAACATGTCACGCTTTATAATTGCACGCACTCATGGAATGGCGACAAACTACGGTACCTCAGAATTTCCATAGGCGACGCTTTAAATTTTTTTTATGGTTACCAGGTTAGAGTTACAGAGGAGGTCTAGTGCTAGAAGCTCTTGCTCTGATGATTGCGGCGATACCTCACATGTGTGATTTGAACACCGTTTACATATGCGGGAGCGACTTCTGTATGCGTTTTCTTTGCTGCGCGAGCTTGCGGGGATGGGGGCACTTTAAAATTTTTTTTTTTCTTATTTATTTTTATATTTATAAATTGTGTTTAAAAAAGAAAGAAATGATGACTTTTATTGCTGTCACAAGGAATGTAAACATCCCTTGTGACAGTAATAGGTGGAGACAGGTACTCTTTATAGAGGGATCGGGGGTCTAAAAGACCCCCGATCCCTCCTTTGCACTTCAAAGTATTCAGATAGCAGAAAACGGCAATTCTGAATACTGTTTATTTTTTTAAAACCGGCGCCATTGGCAGCCGAGTAAACGGGAAGTGACGTCATGACGTCGCTTGCGTGTATACGATTAGAAGGCTGGAATGAAGCCCCTCACGGCTTCGTTCCTGCCCGCCCCCAGCCGCCGGAGGTGGCCGATCGGTCATCGGGCCCTTCCGATGGAATGGGAGGCCCGGTAAGAGCGTCGGGAGGGGGGTATGTCCCCTCCCGCTCCTCCGGTATAACAGCTGAGCGGCTTTTAGCCGCATCGGTTGTTATATTCGGATAGCCGATCGCCCACTCTAAACAACAGTACCGGGATGATGCCTGCAGCTGCGGGTATCATCCCGGTATAACCCCGGAAAGCCGAGTATGCACATCTGCGTACGCTCGGCGGGAAGGGGTTAACATGGACATGGAAGCCTGACCGTCATTCTGCTGCAGTCCATTGACATACGAGCCCCTGGATCTTCCTTGTAGCACCTGAGGCAGGTGCACTATGGCAACCAGTCTGCTGCTTTGCAGATACTGTATCTCCATAGACATTTTGCACGCGCTGCCCCGAACTTTAGGACTTAAAAAAATGGACCTAGCTGAATGAGCCTCTATCACTTCTCTGGATGAGCCTCTATCAGTTTTCTGGATGACCTTGATACTCCAAGATGACAAGATTTTGTTGTAGCTTCCTCCTCCAAACTTCCCTGATGGAAACACAAACAGAGGATTTTAACTAGGAAGCGGCTTAAAGGTATGCATTTTAGACACTTGGCACATCCAGCGTGTGTAGGTTAGGTATTGTGTCTCCTGGAAAGAATGGAACTGCCACTATGTTTGTAAAATAAAAACAGAAGCCACCTTGGGAACAAAGGGGCTCGAGGGGCATAGGCCCCAACTTGTCTAGAAGGAATAAGATGTAGGACTCTGTAGCCCCAAGTGCTCGCAGATTTGATACTCTGCCCCTTGAAGTTAACACCTGAATTTATCAAGGGACATTGCCTCTCAAGTGATGTCCCACTGAGGACTGCTTTCTGATGATTTAAACAGAGTCCTGGCAAGGAAATCCAAGACCAGAATAAAAACCCACTGGGGAACGTTATTCCTCCTCAGGACTGACCTCTTGAAGAGTTCCACTTAGCCAAAATCATGGAAGTGACGTGTTAAAAACAAAACATGGTGTTTGGTCTAAACGACGCTCATACCACCTAACACAACCAACTATTGCCACAGTGGAACAGATCGATCAATAATGATTCAAAATGAGATGATGTCAAATGGAAGGAGCAGCTGGTTGGTGGTAGAGACGTAGTGAAGAAAACTCTACATGTTACGCTCCATTAAGAGCTTCTTCAGGAGCTTGCAGTCTAATATATACATGAAAACAATAAAAATAATTAAAAAACAAAGATAGCTGAATAATGTATCAGATCTGAGAATGTAAAAATCATTTAATAATAGTGTAGACAAAAACTAACATGTCAAGGAGTCTGCCCCTCACATCTACCCCCCAAAAACCCTTGGGAAGCAACCAGCCCAGAAAGCATGTGATCATAGGTGGACACAACCCAATTGCAGGGGCGTAGAAAACAGGCAGGTAACAGCTAGAATAAAACAGGGAGGAAGCATATTTACTTTGCGTAGTATACGAAACAATATACACAGGCAAACCTGGCGGGATCATCCACCAATCAGTGGTTTCTCATACCTTAAGCAATATAGAGCTCTAGAAGGAAGTGCACAAATACGTATGTGTCTATACGTATAGAAAAACAACGCACAGGAGAAACACCCTAGTTGTAAGAAACAGCCAAGTATGGTGTATAGAGTTCAAAAGGGGCTTACCGAAGGGTCCTTATAACTTGTGCGGGACGAGGGGTAATAACCATATCCTCAACAGCCAAATTAGGGAACTTTGAATCAGGCACTAGTACCATACACATGGAAAGGAAAGCCCAATATGGCTATTCCTATGTAAAGTCCACTTTAAGTTTAGGGGGCCAGTAGAGCTCCAACAGTGTTAAGGCTAAAAGGAAACAAATTGAGGAGTTTCATCAGTAACCTAATGAGCACTATCAAGACAGAGTAACAAAGCCTTATTTTAAAATAAGGAACAAGCCTTGTATCCAAAAGCGTAGACAGGGCATAAGCAATGCATAACTTACCCAGAGCAAGTAAATGTAACGAAGACCCACCATCTGTATTTCTCCACTCCAGACAGAGTGAATCTGTCTCTGTCTGAGAGGTGCTGTGGCAGCGAGTATATACGCCCCGACCGGAAGTGACGTAAACCGGAAGTGTGTCATCTCCGAAACCAGACATAGACCGGAAGTGCATCATCCCTGAAACCAGAAGTGACATCAACTGGAAGTGCACCATCCCAAAACCGGAAGTGACGCCACCCGGACCGACCGCACGCTGATGTGCATGTGCCAGACTCCCCGCTGATACAGAGGGGGTGGGACGCTGCAACAAAAGCAAAGAGGGACCATTCAAACAGAACGAGTACCTCAGGCGCCGCAGTCAGGCAGCAACATGTGCTGCTGTACATACAGCGCTGGGCGGCTGTACAATTGGGAGATATCATTCATCAATTCAACCACAGACAGCCAGGCAGGCCACCAGAAAAGGGGGGCAGAGCAGACTGATCGACATGTCAGAAATA
This sequence comes from Aquarana catesbeiana, assembly GCF_042186555.1. Classification (NCBI taxonomy): domain Eukaryota; kingdom Metazoa; phylum Chordata; class Amphibia; order Anura; family Ranidae; genus Aquarana; species Aquarana catesbeiana. The sequence goes on from NC_133336.1 coordinate 157,546,857, forward strand.
ATAAATGTAAAAATAAAAATAAAGTGAATATTAGTAGTAAATATACATAAATGTTTAAGACAGCGAACAATCCAGCATTAAAAACTGACATCCCAAACTCTAGTTGTTTAGGTCATTATATAGCAAATATTTGAGAAATATACATCTTAATACAGGGCAGCAATGGAGATAACCATTTGAGAACAAGCATAGGAGTGCGCAGCCCATTGTAATAGGGTGTGCACCCCAAAGCTCAAACACACATGCGCATGTGTGTGTATGTATATGGTGTATACGGGCATTGAATGGTATCATTTAGTAGAGCTGTGGATGTGTCAGTAGAGCATAGAATGTTGTCAGTTGAACAGAGATTGGTGTCAGTAGGGCAGTGGATGATGTCTGTAGTTTTATAAAATGTATTATTTTATTTTTTAACTATTTATTATGATCCTTTTTTTCTCTGGGGTCGGCAAGGAGGATTCACGGTTTACCCGTCACCTGCCAGTGATTGACTGGTAATTGTGATTGACAGGTTGTCCAGCCCTGGATTAGGGTATGAGAACAAGCATTGTATAACATCATACCAGAGTCAATCTAGAAGCTGTCATACAGTATAACTCAACAGGGACCAGCCAACTAAATCAACCATAGCAATAAGTGTAACTTAATGAATTTAATTATTTATATTTATTATAGAGTGAAGGAGCATACAGCAATTAAACTCTAAGATGTCAAGGATTAAAACGGGTTCCAAATACTAATTAGAGGGTGAGATGTAAATGTATAGCACCCAAATGTCAAATTTTAAAAGGAAGAGCTTATATGATTTGGTTTCATTTATCCCTGGAGCATATGTGGCCGCTAAGCGCTCAATCCACAATGTCTCCTTTTTAAGAATAAGTTTGTCCCATTCTCCTCCTCTTGGACATTTGGGAATGACAGTCAGGGTAATAAAAGAGACACAGGATGTGTCGAACTTATGGTACAAACCCAGATGTCGACTCACTGGAGTCAGCAGTTTTCCATTTGTTGAATATAAACATGATCGTCTATTCTCTGTCTGAATTGCCTGGCTAATTCGGGGTACTTTGTTGCAGTAAGTGGGCTTAGCACTATATGACCATATAGTGTGACCAAACCCCCGTATTTTTGAATATGTTCAGGTGTTTTTAACTAGCCCTGCAGGAAATGTCATTCTAGTATGTGTGCGCTGTAAAATATTTTGTACTGTTTGTAGATCTTATAGCAGCACCATCTTGAATTTAAACGCATTGTATGGTGTGCCCCCCAAATATGTTCTTGTATATTGTAATAGGCCCTGACCAGGTTTTTTGGGCTGGAGCACCCCTCCCCCTCCTCATTACCTCCTATTTAGTGGCCACCAGTGTTTAGGATGTATCCCTTTCAGTTCTCCCACATAGAGGAGTTCAGCTCCCATGGTTGAGACAAAGGATCTTCCATTCTATTACTAGTGTAGGACCCACTAATTCGGGGTACTTTGTTGCAGTAAGTGGGCTTAGCACTATATGACCATATAGTGTGACCAAACCCCCGTATTTTTGAATATGCTCAGGTGTTTTTAACTAGCCCTGCAGGAAATGTCATTCTAGTATGTGTGTGCGCTGTAAAATATTTTGTACTGTTTGTAGGTCTTATAGCAGCACCATCTTGAATTTAAACGCATTGTATGGTGTGCCCCCCAAATATGTTCTTGTATATTGTAATAGGCCCTGACCAGGTTTTTTGGGCTGGAGCACCCCTCCCCCTCCTCATTACCTCCTATTTAGTGGCCACCAGTGTTTAGGATGTATCCCTTTCAGTTCTCCCACATAGAGGAGTTCAGCTCCCATGGTTGAGACAAAGGATCTTCCATTCTATTACTAGTGTAGGACCCACTAATTCGGGGTACTTTGTTGCAGTAAGTGGGCTTAGCACTATATGACCATATAGTGTGACCAAACCCCCGTATTTTTTAATATGTTCAGGTGTTTTTAACTAGCCCTGCAGGAAATGTCATTCTAGTATGTGTGCGCTGTAAAATATTTTGTACTGAATTGCCTGGCCGTCTTGCCCACATAGAAAGCTCCGCATTTGCAGAACATCAAGTAGACTATGCCCTGTGTGTCACAGTTGACATGGAATTTTGGGACGAACATTTCCCCATTGGGAAGCAAGAACCTGTTACCTATATTCACCCATGGGCAGAATGTGCACTTGCCACATATATGGGTGCAATATATATACAAGCAAAAGTTGCGCTACTAGTGTCAAAGACTAAGAAATATGAAAAGAAGCAGCCAGCATCAACAATATGACTAATTGTGAATAGAATAAAAAAAAAATGCAGCGCTGAAAGAATATAACAACTCCAAGAGTCACCTTGGGGTAAGAAATTCACAGGTGAAATAGTGAATAGTACTGCAAATGTACAATATATAAAATATAATAAAAGTGCTCAATGCATAAGTGAGGACAGTGGGTGAACTCATATGGCACAATCACAAAAACCAAAGGAATACATATAGTCCATACAGTAATTACACATAAAGTGTTGTCTGACATAGGCAAATCAGCATCACAGTATGCCTATAATGCACATTAGAAAGTCTGTGGAGACTCTAATAAAAGATACATAATCTCTTATAGATGACATAGAGATACAATCATTCTTATGAGGGAAAATTATGAATATACCATGTAAGGAGCGAGTTTTACACACAACACTCTGGGATGTGCATCTAACACAGGGGGAGGGGTACTCTTACCCCAAATCGTGGACACACACACACCAGCGGTGGTGGGTCAATCAAGCATAAAACAATCCTCCAAAGCGAACTCTTCAACCAGAACTCCTGCAGAAAAGATGATGTATGCCAGCATCAACATCCAGGGGGGTCGGTGGTAAGTTGTTGCAGTAGGGGCTCCAAAAATTAGGTGTTTGTCATCTAAAGGGCAGCATAAATCATGGGAAAAAGGTAAAACAAAAAGGCCTCGACATAGTGTAGATGAATCCGGGATAAACATTTATTCAAATAAGATAAGTAAAAAATGTACAAAACATTGTTCAAGATGTGTACATAGCGTGATCACAGACATCAAATAAATAGAGCGCGGTATGTAGAGCCAAGCAGGCTATGTACTCAACATGTTTTGTACTAACGTACTTCTACTGGGGCATAAATCGTCATATGGGCCTCTATCACAATTTTGATGACACCAAAATGCATTTCTTTGCCCTGGAACATGTCCCCCTGAGTGATAGAGGGGGTGACATTGACAAGATTTTACTACAGCATGAGGCACGCTGGATCTCTGACCTCTGTGCTTTGAAACCCCCAGGCCTAAATGATGCCCTAAGTTTTAAGTCTTTTCTTTAATTTAATTTCATTTGACTTTTGCCTTAGTTTCCCTATAATTTTTTAGCTCCCCTTTTTCACCCTGTCCCCTCTCCCTTTCCCCTCCTCCCTTATCCCTGCCTCCTTTCCCTCCCCCTCCCCCCTCCCCCCCCCCCCCCATTCTCTACTTATTCCTTTATTCCTTTTTCCTTGCCTGTTTTTCTTTGCTGCCTTCTAGTTGATTGATAATTTTTGTATTAATTTGATATCTTCATTAGGAATTATAATTTATTTTTGTACAAACACATGGTTACTTTGTATGAACCAAATGGAACCATTCACTGTCAAACTCTATAGGCAGCAATCATATATGTAATTTTATTGGTTTTGATTTAAGTATTCCTTTTCATTATCTGCACTTATCATGCTTCCCATCCCCAGCTTGTCACCTTAGACACTGTTTGTATGGGCGCCCAGGGCACTCTCTGGTCGATATGCTAATCAATCATTCGGCCATTCTGCTGCCCTTTTCCTGGTTTTGCTTTGAGTGCTAAGTCTGGGGTGGTAAGCTCCTCCCTGTGCCTTGGGGTGGAAATTCTCCCGCCCCCAGCGCGCAGGCTCTGCCCCTTTCTCCTCTTCCATCCTGGTGAGGGCATAGGACTTTCCAAGATGGCGGCTCCATCCCTATGACGCTTAGCATCTATGGGATGTGCGCGGCTCATCATCCCTTGCGCATGTGCAATAGCATTACTGAGCACGCCCGCGACTCGACGGTGAGGGGCTATTTAAATGGCAGTCGCTTGCCTCCACTTTCTGCTCAAGATCTCAGGGACGAGCCTGTATCCCTCTTGGTTCTGCATGATTGATTTTTGAGCTTGTCTGGTAAAATGCTCTCCCCTCTACCTTTAGATTTAATGATTTAATTGCTCTATCATTTCCCCAGAGGCCAATAGACTCACTACATGCGATATTTTTTGTAGATCCATCTGGCTTAGGTTGTCCAGTCTCTTTTATAACCTGTTGGTTTTTATGATGTCCGGTACTAAGGCGATAAGACTCAGTCATTGACTACCTTCAAGACCAGTTTAACCCCTTATTGATTCTACATTTTTATCAATACCAAGGTAATTCATTCTTTGGCTGACTAGTGGGTATCTCACATATATCCATTTTACTGGCCACTTTAATTTTTCCTATCTTTCTATTTTTCAGTCTATATATGTTTTTTCCATATATTTCTTTTTAGAAGTATCAACCTGTTAGCTCCGCTCTGCAAGCAGCCAGGGTGTTTAAGCTGGATGGATGGGACGTTAGACGCATTGATTTTAACGCTATATTTACATCACTCATTGATTTGAAGCAGTGTTGGTAAGGTTTGGTTCTTCTGTGTGTCCATGTTTTTCTGTGTCCTTATGTTTTTGGTATGTTGATTTCTTTCTAGTAATGTATGCATAGTTCTCTCTATTTCTAAGCCACACTTGGATTTTCAAGCTATGTTGATGTATTATCTCTCAATATGTTCATGAGTCATTTATCTATATATTTTTCATATTTTTCAATTTTATGCAACCTGTTGATTCTTGACCCCTTATACCCAAACACCTTAAAAGTCCTGAGGTTTGTCACCTCTCTGCCCCGTTCCTCTACTTTGAAATTACTTGTTGGAGCCCCTACTGCAACAACTTACCACCGACCCCGACCCCCCTGGATGTTGATGTTGGTATACATCATCTTCTCTGCAGGAGTTCTGGTTAGAGAGTTCGCTTTGGAGGATCGTTTTATGCTCGATTGACCCATCCCCGCTGGCGTGTGTGTCCGCGATTTGGGATAAGAGCACCCATCCCCCTCCCCTGGTGTTGGATGCACATCCCAGAGTGTCTTGTGTAAAACTCACTCCTTACATTGTATATTCATAATTTTTCCCTCATAAGAATGATTGTATCTCTATGTCATCTATAAGAGACTATATATCTTTTATTAGAGTTTTCACAGACTTTCTGATGTGCATTATAGGCATACTGTGATGCTGATTGGCCTATGTCAGGCAACATTTTATGTGCAATTACTGTATGGACTATATGTATTCCTTTGGTTTTTATGATTGTGCCAAATGAGTTCACCCACTGTCCTCATTTATGCATTGAGCACTTCTATTGTATTTTATATATTGTACATTTGCAGTACCATTCACTATTTCACCAGTGAATTTCCTACCCCAAGGTGACTCTTGGAGTTGTTATATTCTTTCAGTGCTACATTTTTTACATATATGGATGCCTCTGGCGAGTCTACGGGCTTTGGAGTCGGCAGAGTAGTGACTACAGACAAGTCTGTCACAAAGCGACATGGCTCTCCTGAAAGTTATCTCAGGATGTAGCCCAACATATTTTCTCAAAATTGGGTGCACATGTAGCAAATGCCAAGAAGTAATATGTCTTAATTCAAGATGTTGAGAAGAGAATTTTGTGACATATTTAACTGTAGACTGACTATCGGAAATCCTAGCTTTATACAAAAATTCATTGTGACTGACGCATTGCTTTATTGTATGTCTGACGAAGTAGAGTCTTGTTATAACCCCTTTCCAGGAGACGTACACGTAAAGACTTAGGTTGTTTTTGAAAGTTTATTAAGTGCGTACAATTGCGTCATAATCTAATATACTGTGCATATGGAAAGCATGGAATTAGGGCCAGTGGGTGAGCACTTGATGCATGTAACAGATTGTTTCCTGCTTTTTCCTTTCGGAACAAATCAGTTGCCAAGCAATTGTCTTTATCTTTAAAGATGGTAAGGTCTAGGAATGTGGTTTTAGAAGTATCGCAACTAAAGGTACATTTTAAATTGAATGAGTTGTGATTAAGACATTCAATAAATGCCTCCAATCATTCCTTAGTGTTAGTCCAGATAATAAAGATATCATTGATATAGCGCATCCAGCACAATATATCGTTTGTAAAGAAGGATAATGCATCATTGGAGAACAAATCACATTCCCACCTCCCCCCAGGTACAGATTGGCGTAGGCCGGGGCACAGCAAGTGCCCATGGCCATGCCCTGTACCTGAAGGTAGTGGGAATCCTTGAAACTGAACCAGTTATGGGTCAGAGTAACTGGTTCAGTATTTAGAACCCATTTTAATTCTTGACATCTCATAGTTTAATTGCTGTATGCTCCTTCACTCTATAATAAATATAAATAATTCAAATCTTTAAGTTACACTTGTTGCTATGGTTGATTTAGTTGGCTGGTCCCTGTTGAGTTATACTGTATGACATCTTCTAGATTGACTCTGGTATGATGTTATACAATGCTTGTTCTCAAATGTTTATCTCCATTGCTACCCTGTATTAAGATGTAAAGTTCTCAAATACTTGCTATATAATGATCTAAACAACTAGGGTTTGGGATGTCAGTTTTTAATGCTGGATTGTTCGCTGTCTTAATTAAACATTTATGTATATTTACTACTAATATTCGCTTTATTTTTACATTTATTATTTCTGACATGTCGATCAGTCTACTCAGCCCCCCTTCCCTGGTGGCCTGCCGGGCTGTCTGTGGTTGAATTGATGGATGCTATTTTCCAATTGTAGAGCCGCCCAGCGCTGTATGTACACCAGTACATGTTGCTGCCTGACTGCAGCGCCTGAGGGACTTGTTCTATTTGAATTGGTCCCTCTTTGCTTTTGTTGCAGTGTCCCACCCCCTCTGTATCAGCGGGGAGTCTGGCACATGCACATCAGCGTGCAGCCGGTCCGGGTGACATCACTTCCAGTTTCGGGATGGTGCACATCTGGTTGATGCCACTTCCGGTTTCAGGGATGACGCACTTCCAAGTTAACGTCACTTCCGGTTTTGGATATGATGCACTTCCGGTCGGGGCGTATATTTGCGCGGCCACAGTACCTCTCAGACAGAGACAGATTCACTCTGTCTGGAGAGATACGGACGGTGGGTCTTTGTTACATTTACTGGCTCTGGGTAAGTAATTCCCTGCTTGTGCCCTGTCTACGTTACTAATGAAACTCCTAAGTTTGTTTCCTTTTAGCCTTAACACTGTTGGAGCTCTACTGGCTCTCTACACTTAACCGCTTCCCGATCGCCTCATGCAGATATACTGCAGCAGAAGGGCACGTACAGGCAAATTAACGTACCTGTACGCCGCCCTTTAAGAGGCGGCTTGCGGGCACACCCGCCGCGAGCTCCATGAGTGTGATCGCGGGTCCCGCGGACTCGATGTCTGCGGGGATACCCACGATCATCTCACGGAGAGGAAGAACGGGGAAATGCTAATATAAACAAGCATTTCCCCATTCTGCCTAGTGACACTGACACTGATCACAGCTCCCTGTAATCGGGAGCGGTGATCAGTGCCATGTCACACATAGCCCATCCCCCCCACAGTTAGAATTATTCCCTAGGACACACTTAACCCCTACAGTGCCACCTAGTGGTTAACCCCTTCACTGCCAGTCACGTTTACACAGTAATCAATGCATTTTTAATCGCACTGATCACTGTATAAATGTGAATGGTCCCAAAATAGTGCCAAAAGTGTCCGATCTGTCTGCGATAATGTCGCAGTCATGATAAAAATCACTAATCGCCGCCATTACTAGTAAGAAAAAAATTATTAATAAAGATGCCATAAAACTATCCCCTATTTTGTAGACGCTATAACTTTTGTGCAAACCAATCAATAAACACTTATTGCGATTTTTTTTTTTTTACCAAAAATATGTAGAAGAATATGTATCGGCCTAAACTGAGGAAAAAAATGTTTTTTTATATATTTTTTGGGAATATTTATTGTAGCAAAAAGTTAAAAATATAGCTTTTTTTTCAAAATTGTCGCTCTTTTTTTGTTTATAGTGCAAAAAATAAAAACCGCAGAAGAGATCAAATACCACCAAAAGAAAGCTCTATTTGTGGGAAAAAAAGGACGTCAATTTTGTTTGGGAGCCACGTCGCACACAATTGTCAGTTAAAGTGACGCAGTGCCGAATCGCAAAAAGTTCTCTGGTCTTTGGCCAGCCAAATGGTCCGGGGCTTACGTGGTTAAAATGGTATGCTTCCTCCCTGTTTTAAACTAGCTGTTACCTGCCTTAGGAGATCACATTTGTACAGTTTTATACGCCCCTGTAATTGGGCTGTGTCCACCTATGATCACTTGCTTTCTGGGTTGATTGCTTCCCAAGGGTATTTGGGGGTTAGGGGTGAAGGGCAGACTCCTTGACATGTTAGTTTTTGTCTACATTATTATTAAATGATTGTTACATTCTCAGTTCTAATACATTATTCGTCTGTCTTTGTTTTTTAATTATTTTTATTGTTTTGACTGCAAGCTCCTGAAGAAGCGCTTAAGGGTGCATAACATGAAGAGTTTTCTTCACTACGTCTCTACCACCAACCAGCTGCTCCTTACATTTGACATCATCTTATTTTGAATCATTAATAATCGATCTGTTCCACTGTGTTAATAGTTGTGTTAGGTGGTGTGAGCATTGTTTAGACCAAACACCATGTTTTGTTTTTAACATGTCATGTCAATAATGTGAATTTTAAAGATTAATAAAAGTTGTATTTTAACACTACAGATGTGCCTCTAAAGTCCATGTTTCATTCTTTTGAATACATTTTGCAATATATTTAGGACGTTGGCACACTCATACCTATCTGTATCCACAACACCATCTTGTGGTAATACATTTAAATTTAGAAATCATGGAAGTGACATAGGTGGAGACACAATCCTCCCAGTCCTCCTCCGAGAGCTCAGGGATATCTGTTTGCCAATGCTGGAATATGCGAGGGGACTTAGTACCATAGGCTAAGGAGAGACAGAGATAGAGGGAGGACTGGGCTTCCCCATCACCCGGGAGGCAAGAAGACGTTCAATGCGCCCTAAGTGCATGTTTCAATTATCAGTATCAGGGAAGGAGAACCCCCACATGCCAACATCCAAATATTACAAAAAAGGATTGGGAAAGTAAACTAGACTTTCTCAAAAAACTTTTTGACAGACTTTTTGGGCACAACATGAGGCAGTATGTGTAAAATGAAATAATCATTTATTACAAATATTATTAAAAACCACCCCCTATAAAAATCACTACAACACCCGCTACACAACAATAGTTCAACAGATACCCAATTACAAACATGCAGGCATGGATCCAATCAAATAGGTGTTAAGGTTCATAGATATACAAGAAAATAAGAAATATTATTTATTTCAGTTACTTATATAGTGCTGTCAATTTACGCAGCCCTTTACATATACATTGTACATTCACATCAGTCCCTACCCTCAATGAGCTTACAATCTAAGGTCCCTAACTCACATTCATACATACTAGGGACAATTTAGACAGGATCCAATTAACCTACCAGCATGTCTTTGGAGTCCATAAATAAGTTCATAACTCCTCCATGCGTGCTTGCTTAATACTTTGCCAGTATCAAAAACCCATAGACCGTGGCAAAGAGTATTCCCGTCTCAGAGTGGCAAGGGGCACCACCTTCCTATCAGCAATAACGTGTTTTAATGTCGTCACCCCACGTAGTCCCCACAGCTGCAGATCCGGGATCAAATAGAGGTGAGGGAGCAAGGGATTACCCCACGGGGCAAATACTGGGAACATTTAGAAGACTCCCTGTATATACTTTGGGCCTGATTGACTACACATGCAGAGGCACCTGCCTAGGTCCTGTTATGAAAGGGTGAGCTTGTGGGCCTCTAAAAACTAAATTACTCAGGGATGCATATGAACCTATTATAGCTGCCTCCAGCATCACCATCGGGTTATGTCTAGGCTGAAAGAACCACCCCTGGACTGTAACTAACGCCCAATAGTATAACTGATAGTTGGCAGAGCCAGGCCGCCCTGCGTTAAAGGTAACTGCAGGGTTGATCTGGCTAGCCGGGGGATCTGCCTGGCCCAGACAAAATGCACCACTAACCCATCCAACTTCGAAAATAGCGACTTAGAGATAAAGACTGGGGTGCTACATAAGAAATATAAAAACTTTCGCAAAAAGATCATTTTCAGTAAATTCACCCGGCCAACGGGGTCAGGGGAGAAACTTCCAGGAGGTGCATTTGAGTGCAAACTGAGAAAGGAGAGGGATATATTATTTTCCAAATAAACAGCTGTATTAACCTCAACTCAGATCCCCAAGTAGGTCAATTCAACCACCGATTAAAGCGGCGTACGGGTATTAACGCGAGGGACAGAGGGGTACAATGCAAGAAGTACCCAACTTATCCAAATTAATGTGAATCCGGAAGCGAAGCAGACCTCGCAGCCCTTGCAAACAGTGAATAAAGATGGGGAAGGAATTCCTCAGAGTAGTTTTTGTAAAATTCTACAGGAAGCCCATCAGGGCCAGGAGTCTTGCTCGATTGAACAGTGCTTGCCTTTTGCACCTCCTCCAAAGTGATAGGAGAGCCTAACTTGTCTTAGTAGGTAGAGGTAAGGACAGGGAGATCCATCTCAGCCAGGTATAGCTGAAGATTGCCAGCTTCGTAGGTCACCCGAGAGCTACAGAGGGACTGGTAATACATCATAAAACATGCATTGATCTCCAGATGGTCAGTAATTATATTTCCCGATGAGTCTTGAATTTGGGGAACACTAGCAGTAGCCATATGCTCCTTGGCCAACCAGGCCAATAGCTTCCTGTTTCTCTCATCCTGCTCAAATATTCTTTGCGACTGGTGTAAACGTTTCTTTTTGGTCAGCGACATGCAAAGTAAAAGTGTTTCCCTGTAGTTTGTGATAGTCTTGGGGGTCTCTAGTCTGTATATACCTCTGTTCCTGCTCAGTAGCAGCAGCTCCCACCTGAGCCAATTCTACCTTCCTAGATTTACGAATCCGACTAATAAGCGAGGTGTACTGTTCCCTAGCAGAAGCCTTAAAGGCACCCAACACAATGAACAGTATGGAGACCTCCCAGACCCTAGGCAGAACAGTCCCCCCCACGAAGGCCAAGTCAATATGAGAAAATGTTTTTTTCTGAGGCAGAATGACAGGCGTAGGCCCCAATATTCCACCTCCAAAGTTGGTCAACCCATACGCCTCTGTCCACAATGAAAAATCATTAAAAGAGTGGCCTCCTGAGGACAGTGGGAAAAGCAGTACTTAGGGGCATCACCAGGAAAGGTAGCTAAGTGGACCCGAACAGACCAGCAGGGAGCGAAAAAATTGTAAGTAGACAACACACGTTGGTACAACACACGTTAGTACAAAGAAGGGCAACAAAGCTAATAAAGGGTCTGGAGGTCTAGTTATGAGGAAAGGTTGCAAGCACTGAACTTATTCTCTCTGGAGAAGAGACGCTTGAGAGGGGATATGATTTCAATTTACAAATACCGTACTGGTGACCTCACAATAGGGATAAAACTTTTTCGCGCAAGGGAGTTTAACAAGACTTGTGGCCACTCATTAAAATTAGAAGAAAAGAGGTTTAACCTTAAACTACATAGAGGGTTCTTTACTGTAAGAGCGGCAAGGATGTGGAATTCCCTTCCACAGGAGGTGGTCTCAGCGGGGAGCATCGATAGTTTTAAGAAACTATTAGATAACCACCTGATGACCACAACATACAGGGATATACAAGGTAATACTGACATATAATCACACACATAGGTTGGACTTGATGGACTTGTGTCTTTTTTCAACCTCACCTACTATGTAACTATGTAACTATGTAACAATGTGCCTAAAGCAATATGATCCATACATTAGATACTGCATGAGATAAACATAAGCAAACCTATACTAAACAGAACATCCACCCCAATCTCTCCCCATCCCCTTAAAACTGAAGAAGGCTTCCATCCCAAACTAAATGGGCTCGCAGGCCACAAATAGGGAGTTCAGTGTGCCGGACACGCAATCAGTAGGACACTGAAGAAAAACGGTCACTACAAGCATTCTGGCATATAAATGCGGTGCAGTTCACCCGTAACACCAGGGGTACATTGATTAAATGTTACAGATAAACATTAACTATAATACAAGGAACCTCCAAACCAGGTAGAAAAGAACTTATAAGCAGACCCGACTAATATGCCGCAGGTTTCCTGACATCAGAGAAAAACATGATAATTAAAACCCTAAACAAAAATGGAGGGCTCAGCAATAACACTCAGAAATCCAAAAGGATCCAGGGCATCAGCGTGGGTGCAACATCATAGAAAAAATCCATCAGGGGTTGTGGCCGGCGGCAGAGCTCGATGGCTGCATTCTAACTGAGCTCCGTGTTCAGAGGCTTCTAATAGAGGCTAGAAGCTACCACAATTGGACCTGAAAGTACCCACAGCCTCTAGGGAAATCAAGGAACATGAGGAGGAATTGGGGGAAATGAAAATCCCAGAAGGGGCCCAACAAACTGACTAAACTAAATGTCCCGGCCGGGAATCAGAAAAACCAAGATGGCGCCAGCTCCTCCTCACACAAGCGCAACGACAAGCAGGCTGTCTGTACAGGAGATGAGAGGAAAGAACATGAGGTACAATACAAAAAAATAAGGGTCTAACAGCCCTGTCAGACAAAAAAGCAGAATTTGTTCTACAGCGGAACATGTAAGTGAAACTTACAATGACACTGAACAAATGACTGTAGGAAATCCCCATGAGGATAAACTGCATGCTTTTCCTACCTCAGGCCAGCCAGTCATTGACACTGACTTAAAATAAATGCTATTGTCACTTAAAGGAGCAATACAACATGATATGAGAGAATTCATGCAGAAATCTAAAATGGAGTTATGCCTCGTACACATGATCAGACTTTCCGACAACAAAACCATGGATTTTTGTCCGAAGGATGTTGGCTCAAACTTGTCTTGCATACACACGGTCACACAAATGTTGGCCCAAAATTCAGAATGTGAGAACATGGTGACGTACAACACATATGACGAGACTATAAAAAGGAAGTTCAATAGCCAGTGCGCCACCCTTGGGGCTCCTTCTGCTAATCTCGTGTTTATCTTGTGTTAGTAGAAGTTTGGTGAGAGACGATTCGCAATTTTCAGCCTCGTTCTTATCAGTTTGTTCCTGCTTGTCAGTTTGTGCTTGTGGGTTTGTATCTGTTCTTCAGTGCGAGTTGTCAGTTCGTTCCTGTCTTTCAGTGTGTTCTATTTATAGTTTGCTTCTGTTTTTCAGTGCGTTCTTGTCCGCTCGTTTCTGATCTTCAGCTCGTTCTTGTCAGGTCCTTTCTGATTTTCAGTGCCTTCTGTTAGTTCATTCTGACCATCCGACAGTTTTCTAGCCATGTTGCGGTTACATTCTCGTCTGAGAGCTCGTGCCATTGTTGGGCTTGGTGTTGGAGTTCTTGCTTTGACCCAAGTCCAGTCCATGAACAGGAGGAGGCGGAGTTCATGGACCAAGAATTGGTTGCTCCAACATGACCAATTCTCTCACATGCTTTTGCTGCGGGAGATCCAGGAGAAAAATCCTGATGATTTCAGGAATTATCTCCGGATGATGGACTCTATTTTTCACCGTCTGTTGGCTTTGCTTACCCCTTATATTACAAAGCAGGGCACCTGCATGCGGCAAGCCATCACTCCTGAGCAGAGGCTAGTTGCCACCTTGCAGTACTTGGCGACGGGGAGAAGTCTCCAGGATATTAAGTTAACAACTGGGATCTCCCCCCCGGCTCTGGGAATCATTATTCCAGAGACCTGTTCTGCCATAATTCAGGTCCTACAGAAGGACTATATTAAGGTAAGTTTTATCCTTTAACATCACATTGTATGTATTTAATGTTTGCTAATGTATTGTATTTATTTTATGATTCCCTAATTACCATGATTGTAATATGCCGTGAATGTCCTCTTTGTCCTTTATGCATGCTGTAAGCTTTTAATGCTCCTTTTTTGTCCTTCATGCATATTTGCCTTCACTAACCTCCCCAGCATGCTATCCTGGGCCCATAAACACCTAGCCTAGTCACTTAACAATGTATTTTGTCAGCTCCATTGTAGTGCTTACCCTAAACACCCCCTAAAATGTGTCCAAATGTTATTGTTGTCCCTAAATTCAGGCAGAGTGCAAGAGGCTTTTTTTGGGGGGCCAAAACTCATTTGGAACCCTCCCTCCCCCTCATTCGCTAAGTCAACCGATACCAATACTCTATCTGCTGTTTTTTCCAAACCCATACACACTATACCTACCTCTTTTGTGTTCATATTTATGGATGAATTCACCAAAGCATGTAGTGCAAATGCCTGCCTGAATACTTTCAAATGGTACTGTTTCAAGTTTTGTTCTCCTATTATCTTGATAGGTAATTGCAGAATGTAAAAATGTGCTTCAATTTGGACAGTGTGTATTTATATTTTTGGATTATGCCACTTCTTACCTGTCCAGTGGGCTGCCAATAGTGTAAGTAAGGAGGAGCTGGCCAAAGTAATACACATTATTTATGCATTTAGCTCTCAATGAAGTCGAGAGGGTTACCTGTCCAAAACATCTCCTCCCACCCTAAAATTTTTACAATGGGCCATTAGAGGGGGTGAGGAATTTGATAAGTGTACCTTAATACTTTTGATTTTAAATACTCACTTCAATAAATGTTATACTTATGTTGGCCAAGAATGTGTGTCTAATCTGCTTGCAATGTTATGTGCAAAAATACTAATTTATTTTTTTCCTTCTTTGACTCCACATTTTCCTTCCAACCCACAGGAATGGCAGACTGTGGTCTCCCAATTTGCCCAGCAGTGGGACTTTCCCAACTGCGGTGGGGCAATAGATAGGAAACACGTCCGCATCGTCCCACCCTCCAACTCGGGGTCGTACTATTATAACTATAAGGGGTATAGTAGTATTGTGTTGTTGGCGGTGGTGTTGGCGACTTACGAATTCCTCTATGTGGACATGGGGAAGAATGGCCGGATGTCGGATGGTGGAGTCATCGCCCAGACGGAATTCTACAGACGGCTCCAGAATGGCAGCTTGGGTTTGCCACCTCCAGAAGACAACGTGGAGGGCCTCCCATTCATGTTTGTAGCAGATGAAGCATTTGCGCTGGGGGACCATCTTATGCGGCCATTCCCTATGAGGACCCTCACCCCGGACCAGAGGGTTTTTAACTAGCCAGAGCCAGAAGAGTGGTTGAAAATGCCTTTGGCATAATGGCCAGCCGGTTCTGCCTATTCCTTGTGTTAACAATGTTTTTTTTTGTTAATGTATGTAATGCATTAATGATAAAAATAATCATCCTTTTCAACTCCATGAATTAATTGCTTGGAGTCGCTAAAATGGCCTGATTGGGGCAAATTATAGAGCACTGTGGGAGTTATTTACTAAAGGCAAATCTACTTTGCACTACAAGTGCACTTGAAAGTGCACCGAAACTGCAGTGAAAGTGCACTTGTAGTGCAAAGTGGATTTGCCTTTAGTAAATAACCCCATTGTCACTGTAACTACAACAACTTATCTAAAAATGGTATTGAGCATTTAAAGAAGAAGCCACACATTGTTGAGTAAAAAACATTTTACTCCAAGCACATTCACATGTGCATTATAAAAGGGTTTTTAAACAAACCAATATCTTTGGTGTATAACATGTATGTTTGACAGTAGATATAGCCTTTTTTGTTGCTAAACAGGCATGCTTAAAAACATAACATCCACATCCCCAACTCAGGAACTTAGAAAGTTTAACTTTGATAAAGTGAAGGCCATATAAGACATTAGTATGTCTAAACTGTGTTGATTTTGCCTTCATCAGATGGGGTGATCTCACCCCTCTAAAAGCCACATTTTAAAGCTGCACACAAATTGGGATTCAAAATGTGGATTTCCATCATGATCCCATTAATAAAATGTCTGTCTTTTCCCTACACCTATTTTGATAGATGTAGGGAAAAGACACACAGTGTGTCAACATGTGCTATCTGCCATCATGGGATATAAATGTACATGTTTTGTGGGTGCAACCCCTTCCTCGCAACTAAAGTAGATGAGATTAAGGGGTTGCACCCCCGAAACACGTACATTGATCCCCCATGATGTGAGCTAGCACATGTTTACACACTGTGTGTATCTTCAAATCCGGGATCGAATAGAGGTGAGTGAGCAAGGGATTACCCCACGGGGCAAATACTGGGAACATTTAGAAGACTCCCTGTATATACTTTGGGCCTGATTCTACACATGCAGAGGCACCTGCCTAGGTCCTGTTATGAAAGGGTGAGCTTGTGGGCCTCTAAAAACTAAATTACTCAGGGATGCATATGAACCTAGTATAGCTGCCTCCAGCATCACCATCGGGTTATGTCTAGGCTGAAAGAACCACCCCTGGACTGTAACTAACATGGCGCCCAATAGTATAACTGATAGTTGGCAGAGCCAGGCCGCCCTGCGTTAAAGGTAACTGCAGGGTTGATCTGGCTAGCCGGGGGATCTGCCTGGCCCAGACAAAAAGCACCACTAACCCATCCAACTTCGAAAATAGCGACTTAGGGATAAAGACTGGGGCACTACATAAGAAATATAAAAACTTTCGCAAAAAGATCATTTTCAGTAAATTCACCCGGCCAACGGGGTCAGGGGAGAAACTTCCAGGAGGTGCATTTGAGTGCAAACTGAGAAAGGAGAGGGATATATTATTTTCCAAATAAACAGCTGTATTAACCTCAACTCAGATCCCCAAGTAGGTCAATTCAACCACCGATTCAAGCGGCGTATGGGTATCAACGCGAGGGACAGAGGGGTACAATGCAAGAAGTACCAACTTATCCAAATTAATGTGAATCCGGAAGCGAAGCAGACCTCGCAGCCCTTGCAAACAGTGAATGAAGATGGGGAAGGAATTCCTCAGAGTAGTTTTTGTAAAATTCTACAGGAAGCCAATCAGGGCCAGGAGTCTTGCTCGATTGAACAGTGCTTGCCTTTTGCACCTCCTCCAAAGTGATAGGAGAATCTAACTTGTCTTAGTAGGTAGAGGTAAGGACAGGGAGATCTATCTCAGCCAGGTATAGCTGAAGATCCCCAGCTTCGTAGGTCACCCGAGAGCTACAGAGGGACTGGTAATACATCATAAAACATGCATTGATCTCCAGATGGTCAGTAATTATATTTCCCGATGAGTCTTGAATTTGGGGAACACTAGCAGTAGCCATATGCTCCTTGGCCAACCAGGCCAATAGCTTCCTGTTTCTCTCATCCTGCTCAAATATTCTTTGCGACTGGTGTAAACGTTTCTTTTTGGTCAGCGACATGCAAAGTAAAAGTGTTTCCCTGTAGTTTGTGATAGTCTTGGGGGTCTCTAGTCTGTATATACCTCTGTTCCTGCTCAGTAGCAGCAGCTCCCACCCGAGCCAATTCTACCTTCCTAGATTTACGAATCCGACTAATAAGTGAGGTGTACTGTTCCCTAGCAGAAGCCTTAAAGGCACCCAACACAATGAACAGTATGGAGACCTCCCAGACCCTAGGCAGAACAGCCCCCCCCCCACGAAGGCCAAGTCAATATGAGAAAATGTTTTTGTTTGAGGCAGAATGACAGGCGTAGGCCCCAATATTCCACCTCCAAAGTTGGTCAACCCATACGCCTCTGTCCACAATGAAAAATCATTAAAAGAGTGGCCTCCTGAGGACAGTGGGAAAAGCAGTACTTAGGGGCATCACCAGGAAAGGTAGCTAAGTGGACCCGAACAGAGCAGCAGGGAGCGAAAAAATTGTAATTAGACAACACACGTTGGTACAACACACGTTAGTACAAAGAAGGGCAACAAAGCTAATAAAGGGTCTGGAGGTCTAGTTATGAGGAAAGGTTGCAAACACTGAACTTATTCTCTCTGGAGAAGAGACGCTTGAGAGGGGATATGATTTCAATTTACAAAATACCGTACTGGTGACCTCACAATAGGGATAAAACTTTTTCGTGCAAGGGAGTTTAACAAGACTTGTGGCCACTCATTAAAATTAGAAGAAAAGAGGTTTAACCTTAAACTACATAGAGGGTTCTTTACTGTAAGAGCAACAAGGATGTGGAATTCCCTTCCACAGGAGGTGGTCTCAGCGGGGAGCATCGATAGTTTCAAGAAACTATTAGATAACCACCTGATGACCACAACATACAGGGATATACAAGGTAATACTGACATATAATCACACACATAGGTTGGACTTGATGGACTTGTGTCTTTTTTCAACCTCACCTACTATGTAACTATGTAACTATGTGCCTAAAGCAATATGATCCATACATTAGATACTGCATGAGATAAACATAAACAAACCTATACTAAACAGAACATCCACCCCAATCTCCCCATCCCCTTAAAACTGAAGAAGGCTTCCATCCCAAACTAAATGGGCTCGCAGGCCACAAATAGGGAGTTCAGTGTTGTGTAGTGTTGTTTGAAATAGGCGGAACCGGCTGGCCATTATCCCAAAGGCATACTCCACGACTCTTCTGGCTCTGGAAAGCCAGTAATTAAAAATCCCCTTCTCCAGGGTGAGGGTCCCTTGGGGCAATGGCTTCATCACGTGGTCACCCAGACCGAATGCCTCATCTGCGATGAAGACAAATGGCAGTCCTTCCTCGTTCTCCTCCGGAGGTGGCAATCCCAAGCCACCACTCTCGAGACATTGATAGAACTTGGTCAGGACAAATACTCCACCATCCGACATCCAGCCATTCCTCCCCACGTCCACATACAGAAACTCATATGTCGCCGACATCACCGCCATCAACTCAATACTATTAAACCCCTTGTAATTATAATAGTATGACCCCGAATGGGGTGGTGGGAAAGATGTGGACCTGCTTCCCATCGATTGCCCCTCCGCAGTTAGGAAAGTCCCACCGCTGGGCAAATTGGGAAGGCACAGTCTGCCATTCCTGTGGCATTGAAGGAAACTGTGGAGTCAAACAAGAAAAAAAATTGTCATTTTGCACGTAAACATTGCAAGCAGATTAGACACAAACATTCTTGGCCAACATCAGTATAACATTTATTTTAAGGAGTATTTAAAGGCAAAAATATTGCTATATATTCCTCACCCCCTCTGACGGACCCTTTGAAATATTTTTACGGGGGGGGATATTTTGGACAGGTAACCCTCTCAACTTCATTATTTATGCTGAGTGCATAAATAATGTATTTTACTTTGCCCCTCCTTACTTACACTATTGGCAGCCCACTGGACAGGTAAGAAGTGTCATAATACAAATAGATAAATACACATTGTACAAATGGAAGCACATTTTTACATACTGCAATTACCCATCAAGATAATAATATGAGAACAAAACTTTAAACAGTACCATTTGAAAGTATTTAGGCAGGCCCTTTCATTACATGTTTTGGTGAATTCATTCATAAATATGACCACAAAAGAGGTAGGTATAGTGTGGGTTTGGCTAAGTCAGCAGATAGAGAATTGGCATGGGTTGCTTTAGCGGTTGGGGGGTTCCAAATGATTTGGGGCCCCCCAAAAAAAGCCTCTTGCACTCTGCCTGAATTTAAGGACACAAATAACATTTGGACACATTTTAGGGGGTGTTTAGGGTAAAGCACTACAATGGAGCTGACAAAATACATTGTTAAGTCTAGGTGTATATGGGCCCAGGATAGCATGCTGGGGAGGTTAGTGAAGGAAAATATGCATGAAGGACAAAAAACTAAATTTGAAAAATTCCAGCATGCATGAGAACAAAGGGGACATTCACAGCATATTACAATCATGGTAATTAGGGAATGATGAAAGAAATACAATTCATTAGCAAACATTAAATACAAAGAATGTGATGTTAAAGGAGAAATCTTACCTTAATATAGTCCTTCTGCAGGACCTGATGGCAGAACAGGTCTCTGGCATTATGATCCCCAGAGCCTGGGGGGAGATGCCTGTCGGGAACTTGAGGTCCTGCAGGCTTCTCCCAGTCACCAAGTACCGCAACGTGGCAACTAGCCTCTGCTCAGGAGTGATGGCTTGCCGCATGCAAGTGTCCTGCCTGCTGATATAAGGGGACAGCAAAATCCTGTTGGAATTCTGTTGAAAAAACCATCAGAGCTTTTTCCGATCGTGTGTACGCGGCATTACTCCAAAAACTGGTATTGACCATTGAAATAAGAAGCCCCACATTGTTGAGTATAAAACATTTTACTCCAAGCACATTCACATGTGCATTATAAAAGGGTTTTTTAACAAACCAACATTGGTTTTGTAACATTTATGTTTGACAGTAGATATAGCTTTTTCTCAGCTAAACAGGTATGTTTAAAACCATAACATACACAACTCAGAAACTTACAAAGTTCAACTTTGATAAAGTGAAGGCAATATGAGACATTAGTATGTCAAAACTGTGTTGATTTTGCCTTCATTAGATGGGGTGATGTCACCCCTGTAAAAGCCAAATTTTGAAGATGCACACAAATTGGGAGTCAAAATGGGGATTTCCCTCCTGATCCCATGCCTAATGTCAACATGTGCTAGCTCCCATCATGGGGGATCAATAGACGTGTTTCGGGGGTGCAACCCCTTCCTCTCATCTACTTTAGTTGCGAGGAAGGGGTTGCACCCACAAAACGCGTACATTGATATCCGGTGTTGGCACATGTCAACACACTGGGGGTTATTTACGAAAGGCAAATCCACTTTGCACTGCAAGTGCACTTGAAAGTACACTGAAAGTGCACTTGGAAGCGCAGTCGCTCTAAATCTAAGGGGTAGATCTGAAATGAGTGAAAGCTCTGCTGAATTTATCATCCAATCATGTGCAAGCTAAAATATTGTTTTTTATTTTCCTTGCATGTCCCCCTCGGATCTACAGCGACTTTACTTCCAAGTGCACTTTTAGTGCAAAGTGGATTTGCCTTTAGTAAATAACCCCCACTGTGTGCATCTTCAAAATTTGGCTTTCAAATTACTTAAAATTTTTTTTACAAATATAAAATACTATGAGCAACTTTACAGTTTTTGTTGTTTTTAGATTCTGCCTAAAACATCAATGATGTTGGTCATTTTTTTTGGACATTAGTGATATTTTGCTTGACCATCTCTAAATCCTGATTGCACACCATGATCTCACTGATGAGGATCTGTGCATTGCACTGAAGAAATTAGTTTCTTCTTCCACAACATCCACATCACCTACAAATAAAAAAAACACACCATGTATTATTAATATGCAGGTATACATCTATTACCTGAAGCTGTGGCCTCAGACATTGACCTGTTGTGGTCACTATTTTGCCCACTTCATGAATCTCTCCCTCCACATCTTCTTCATGGTGTGTTGGGATTTTCAGATGTCCAATTCTTTTCTCCCCTATGTGAATAAAAAAAAAGGTATACTTAGCAGACAGATATTTGAGGCAAGAAATTGGAATATGAAACATTGCTTGGAAGTGTTGTACAATTGTGTGTTTTGGCAGAGTTCCAAGCTGAAAACATGTTTTTTTCCCTTTCTAAAGCTGGAATACTCACCTTTTTTTTGTTATTAAAGTTTCAAACATGGAGAGACACCTAGCCTTTTCTATTTGTTAACATTTCATTTGCAACAGTCATGAGCTCAAAATTGTGTGTGATTGATGACCAAAAAACTAAAACTATGTCCTATTTTCATACACAGGAAAGTCAGCCAGGAGGAGGCCGTGGCAAGTGGCAGCCAGGATGTGGCCATGGAAAGTGGCAGCCAAGAGGTGACCATGCCCAGCCGCCTGACTGAATCCCATGTTCCTCCCCTCCGCCTTCCAACAAAAAGCACCAGGAAGGCGAAGAACCTGGAGGAGTCAGCGACTGTTGTGATTCGGCAGGCTACTGCGGTCCTCACAACAACCCCTGGTGGCCCCGAGTCATATGGCTGTCTGACAGCCAGTAAACTGAAACAAATGGAGGAGGGCCAACATTTCATCTTTGAGGAGATAATACTTCAGGCCCTAAACAAGGGGATGAGGGGCCAACTCACAACTAAAACCCACCTGTGTGAGTTGTACCATATTACTCCTCCACCACCTCCAGCAACACCTCCAACAACACAGCCACCCAACCCATGACAGCAGTCTGGAAGGAAGCGTGGAAGGAAGTGTTGAGAGCGATGGCCTGGGTTTGGTGTGGTCTGACAAAAGACTTAGGCTGTTGTAAGACCACAGCCTGGGGACATATATGTCATCTGCTGCTGCTGCCAATCTCTTGGAGTCCTGGACCATATTGTGCTCCCTATTAAATGGACTCCTCAGGTTACCAATTTGGCCTGTCAAATAATTGATGTCTGCCCTGGGGTACAAAGGCTTCACCAATACCAACTGGTTCTCCAGCGTTACCTTCCTCTTTATTTTGTTAGGACCCCTAGTAAATTTAAATTTTTGATTTGGATAAATACTTGGCTATGTCTTTCACTTCAAAAAGGACAGTTTGTTTGTGAGTAGGCAGGTACATTTCAAAAATACAATGTCAAATTAACAAGGGACACCAACACCAACCAACCTATTTGAGGTAAAAAAATTACAAGATAATAATGGTGTTGTGTTAACTTGACGCACAAAACGACAAAAAAATATTATGGAGATCACTAGAATAAAATAAATAAATACATTTTATTCTGAAAATCTGGAGATTTTTTTTTTTTTTTAAAAAGGAGGTCACTATAAAAAATAAAAAAAATATTATTCTGGAGATCTTGATAAAAAAAACCTACAAAAACAAAGATTATTCATGAGATCACGAGAAATACTAAAGAATTAGTTCGTCAGAACTCTGTGTGAATATCAGCAGCAAAGCAACTTCATTATTCTAGCAGAAGAAGAGAATGCGCTGCATTGAAAGATTAAAAAATTTGCTGCGTGACGAATGTGCTTTCTCCATTAGACATGTGCACACTGAAATATTTTAAAACAAATAAATACAGCGCTGGCTATGTGAATAAACAAACACTGTGCAATGGCACTAGGATCATACACAGATGATACCTATTAGATAGATGCTGAGCATATGTGAATATCATAAGTTCATGAAATAGAAAAATAAAATAAAACACATAAGTATAAATTGACAAAAACAGTCCCACTAAACAGTGATAATGACAATCCTTCAGCCTATGATAAACAGTCTATCACCTGATATGCTGATATGCTGTGATTCATTGGAGGCAAGGGAGATGACTCTGGATCATAGTTCATGAGATGAGTACTTCTAGATGCAGGATCTCGTAATTACCCATAAAAAATAAAGAAAACACTATAGTGAAGTACTGAGAAGACAGAATATCAATTGCGCATAACAGCGCTACTCACAAGAACAAAGTGGTGAACAGGCATTCAGAGAGACTTCCGCGTTTGCCGCTGTAAGCGTGTGTTCCATGGAAACAGGAAGCAGCATCACTGGTTTAGGATGTGAGCCGGATATTACGTTGATGCATTTCTCCCCTCCTCCAGGGCGTCATCAAAGACAAAACATCCAGCCCACGGATGGTCTAATATATAGTGTAAAGTAAACTCCTCCCTAAGGAGGAGAAAAAGAGTGACAGTCAATTAGGGCTGATGGGTGTGATCACCCACATTCTCCTGATTCATCATGTCCTGTTAGAACAACAAACTTTATTGGTAAAAAATTATTTGGACACAACATTCAAGTCGTATTATAAAAAACATAAGCATGTGTTAGTAAAAATGTAGATATTAACAAATAGGTCTCAAATTGGTATAATTTGCCTGATATGAAATCAAATATAAATAAAATATAAAATTAAAAATGTAATATCATTATAAAAATATATATATAGAATTCATATGTAAAGAAAAAATTTAATCCATATGCATATATAAGAAGACCAATCAGAACAAAAAGGGGTCATGTCTTAACCCCTTCCTAATACTGACTGAGCTCCAATAAGAAACATATATGTGAAAAATAAAAAATATATAAAATATACACATAATAAAGAATGTAAAAATAAAAAATAAATAAATAAATAAATGAAAAAAAATTATATAAAAATAAAGAAAAAGATAAAAATACAAGATAAATAATAAAAATAAAATAAATAAATAAAAATAAAAATAAAAATGAAAATAAAAGAAAAATAAATAAAAATAGAAATAAAAAAAATAATAAAAAAAATATATAGTAAAAAATAAAAAATATTGGAAATAAAATCAATAAAGACCATATATGTAGGGAGGTGGCCTGTCAGGGACAGTACACACGATCGAGCCACTTCTAATTGATATATTCTAGATAAATTTCAGCAGAAATAGCAAAAAACTATATCTATACAAATTCTGCAAGGGACCAAGGAAAACAATATTATCAATTATATAGAAAGCAATTGAGATCTACCCATGTTACCAATTAGATAGAAAACAATTGAGATCTAGCTCGATATTGAGGCCATAAGGGTTCAGGGTATGAAGCCTATGGATCCATTGGGTCTCATTCCAGGAAATGGCTCTCTTAAGATTGGAGCCTCGCCAATGGTCCTCAACCCTAACGATACCACAAAAAGTCAGTAAGCTGGGGTCCCTATTGTGAAACAACCTGAAGTGATTTGAGAGACCATGATGTTTATATCCCTTTTTTATTCTGTTGACATGTTCTCTAAGTCTAACCCCTAACTGTCTAGTGGTTCTGCCCACATATTGAAGGTTGCACGGTCAGGACAGCAAATATGTAACATGTGTTGTATTACATGTTATAAACTTTTTTATCTCAAAAGATCTTCCTTCAGAAAAAGATTTGAAGTGACTAATTTTTTTCTTACAAAATTTTGAAAGTCCTACACATCATACAGCTCCCACAGCTATAAAACCCAGTCCGATCCAAAAAGGTGCACAGCTTCTCAGGTGGGTTTACAACATTGTGTGCCAGTTGTAATCTGAGCGTGGGTGACTTGGTGTAGATAAACTTAGGCTGAGTAGGTAGAATTTTCTTCAAATCACCATCTTCCAATAGTAAAGGGCAATGTTCTTTGATGATTTTTTCAAAATCTCGATACTGTCTGTTGAAGCCAGTCATAAATGCTATACCATAGTCGTGTTCCTTTTTCACTTTCGGTTTAAATAGATCCTTCCTATCCATCTCACCAACAATTTTTTTAGTTCGTTTTAAATCTTCCAATTTGTATCCCTTGGCGTGAAATCGTTCCAAAATAACGTTGGCCTGGAAATTGTAGTCATCCTCCTTGCTACAATTTCTTCTGACTCTGAGCATTTGGCTTTTAGGAATACCCCCCAGCCATCTCGGATGGTGACAACTATTTAGTGGAATGTAGCCATTCCTATCACCCTCTTTGAAATAAGTGCGCGTGCATAACCTGTCACCCTTTCTAAAGATCGTGAGATCCAAGAAATTGATCTTTCGATAACTAAAGCTTTCAGGGAAGGATATATAAAAATGATTGGTACTAATTTTACTCAAAAATTCAAGAAAAGATTCTGGTGATCCTGCCCAACTTATCAAAATGTCATCTATATATCTTTTGTAGAGCCTGAGCTCAGGTATGTTGGTTTGATAAATAGCCTCGCTTTCCCAAAAACTCATGAAGAGGTTGGCTACTAATGGGGCATACTTCACCCCCATAGCCACACCCTTTACTTGTCTGAAATATTCCTTTTCATGCCAAAAAAAATTGTGACTCATCGCCAGGTCAAGTGCTTTAAGGAGGAATTCTTTTTGTTTAAGCTTGATGTCAGTATTCCCTAATGCCCACTCAACGGCTGAGAGAGCATGCTTCTGCTGGATATTAGTATATAACGAGTTGACATCAATACTTGCCAATAAGCAATTATCATCCACTGTCATTGGACTAATAAGTTCAATCAGATCCTTGCTGTCTTTAAGATAAGAAGGATATTTCTTGGTGAGTGGTTGTAAAAAATAATCTAAATATTCCCCAAGCCTGGAGAACAATGATTCGATTCCACTGACTATGGGTCAGCCCGGAGGTTTTGTTGAATTTTTATGTATTTTTGGTAGCTGATATATCACGGGTATTCGTGGGGCTTCCGGAACAAGATATCTGGCCTCCTTCTTCTTAAGAATTCCTTCTTCCTTTGCTGTTTTTATTAGATCCTTCAAGTTGGTTTTAAATTTCTTTGTAGGGTTGCCTTTTAGTTTTTCATATGTTTCCTGGTCACTAATCAATCTGTTCAATTCTTCCAAGTAATCCGTTTTATTCAGTATCACTACTCCCCCTATCAGCTGATCTGATTACTATATTTTTGTTCTTTTCTAGAGTTTCCAAACCCTTCTCTAGATCTCTATTACATCTCCTTGGTTGCACAGCAAGTCTATCCAAATCTTGCTCAACCAAAGACTTGAAAACACCCACAAAATGATTGTTGGCAATTTTGGGGTTAAAGATAGAATTGTTCTTTAGGTAAGTATGTGAATACTCCTCTACATCAGGATTCCTAGGATTCCAATCGTTCACTGAAATATTTTGTTTCGGAATTTCGTTTTCGTCCGAAAAATAAATGTATTTAGTTACTGCTGAAATTCATTTTTATTTATTTAGTTTAGTTAAAAAATGCATTTGTCTGAAAATCTGAAATAATTAAGGTTGAATCTGTCATTGAAGGCTTATGGTGTCTGTCGAATGTTCTAAGAAGATTCGATGGAGCAGCTAAACTGTACGACACAGCAATCGTACATTTCCGGTCGAATGTTCCGCCTACAAGCTATAGTAGAATTCTAATGTTGTATAACACTAGTAATAATTATATTTATTAATTATTATTACTAGTCAACCAACATTAGAATTCTTCTATAGCCTATGGGCGGAGCATTTGACCATAAATGTCCGCTCACGGCGACTGCTTCGTCAAATCTTCATGTCGAATCTTTTCTCGCTATGTCGAATAATCTTGGACTAATAGAGTTAGGTTAGGCACATTCAACCTTTTTTGCTATTGTCTCTATAATGTTGAATCTTTTCTCTCTATGTCAAATCTTTTCTCTCTATGTAGAATAATCTTGGACTAATAGAGCTAAGGTTAGGTACATTCGACCACAGGTTTGATGGACACAGATCGCTATTGTCAGTGTCATGTCGAATCTCCTATCTATATCGAACTGTTGTCACAACGAAAATGAAAATAAAGCATTTGTTTATGTCAGATCTTTCAGTTTTTGGATTCTGCACGTTCGTTATCGTTTGTTAAAACGATAACGAAAATACCTGAAATTCGGACGAAAATGCATTCGGACGAAAACGAATGCACATGTCTAATCTCCATTAGGAACGCTAGTTTTAGAAGACAGAGCGCTTTCATCTCGTACTTGATTCTGAGCATGCATGTACTTTTGTGCGCCGGACTTGTGTACACATGATCGGACTTTCCTTTGTTGTCGGAAAAATTTGAGAACCTGCTCTCAATCATTTCTGTGCGGAAATTCTGACAGCAAATGTTCGATGGAGCATACACACAGTCTGACTTTCCGACAACAAGCTCACATTGAACATTTCCTGTTGGGAATTCCGATCGTGTGTACGCGGCATAAGACTTTCAACACTGAAATTTTCCTCTTACAGCAGATGTGTGCTCAAAAAAATTCTAGTTTGTAGGGCTATGTCAGGTTTTCTGAAGGAGAAGAAAGAAGTTGCAACAGTAATGTTTGCAGAACACTGTCTGCTCCTGGGAGGGGGGAAATGACAAAGGCTTTGTGAGCCAATCAATTACCTCCTGTGTGTACTGTGGCTGGATTGGTCAGCCACTTTGAGTAAAGAAAGGCAGACCTGCCTTCCCTCTACCTAGTTCACCCTAAGCACAGTTTTGAAATAAGTGGTTTGGGAGCCTGGTCCCCAGCCAAGGCTCACCAAGGAAAAAAGGGAAGCAATTGGACTATCTCGGTACAATGCAAAGAGGGATACAATTGAATATATAGACAATCATATACAATTCAGAAAAACTTTATTGATACATAATACATGACAAGAAGAGTCGGTGGTAAATTAAAAACATAGGTGACTTGGTCACCTGCGTTCCACATATATAAAGGAAGAGATTCCCAGCTCCAGCCTCCCCAAGTGCCCGGCCTACATGGGCACAGCCGGAAAAACGTATTGGACCTGACATACCCACTGCTGCAAAAAGACCATCACATATACCTGGATAACTATTATAGTAGCTTGTCCCTTTTCAAACACCTACACTGTTCAAAAACCCTAGCCTGTGGAACCTCCATAAAGAACAGGAAGGGCTTCCCACAATCTTTACTGAACAAAAAAATGCAAAGGGGGGGAAAAAATCAACTCTGAAAAGCAATGAGGCGCTGGCCTTGAAGTGGAAGGATAGCAGGAATCTATACATGCTGTCCACAATCCATAATGACGCCACAGTCAAGGTTTACTGAAGACAAGGTCCCATTCAAAAACCAAAATGCATCCAAGAATATAATCTTTACAGGAGGGGGCGGTGGATTTCAATGACTAAATGCTTCAGCCCTATTTGACAACAAGGAGGTCTTATTTCTGGTATAAGAAAGTTGTGATTTATCTTATTCATTTGGCCATTTACAATGCATATATAATCTACACCAAATCCACGGAAAGCCCCACTCCCTTCCTAAAATGAATCAAAGAAATTGTCATGTCCCTCATCAATCAGCAAAGACCCCCCCTAGAAAACATTCGCTCTGATGCTGTTAGCGTATACAGCAAAAGAGGATTTTGAAGAGCTATCAGCTACCATTGTCCCCAGTGTCCCTCCCAACCCGGCCAATGCATTGGAGAATGCTTGCGAATTTATCACACATCCCTAAAATATTAGCCCATATTTTTAACCATTCCCCCATTTTCATCATCTGTGCTGACCATTTTCCATGCTTCCTCAAATAACCATGACACTGCCTTCCATGTGAACTGACCCTGGCCTGTTTTTCAACTATGCCTCTGCCTACCGCTTGGACTGATTCCACGTGAACTGACCCTGGCCTGTTTTATCAACCATGCTTCTGCCTACCGCTTTGACTGCTTCCACGTGAACTGACCCTGGCCTGTTTTATCGTCTATGCTTTTGCCTACCACTTGGACTGATCTGTTGCCCTGCTACTGTAGTACACATGGGTTTCACATATGTGAGGGTCTCCAGAACTGTTTTTCCGTATGGAAAGAACATTTTTTTGGTTTTCTCCGTGTTTTTCAATTTCCAGATTAGGGTTTGGAGTCCAGAGGCTTCAAAGAGATTTGGGTGGGGGAAATCCTATAACCTGACCGAAGCCCTTAGCCTGCTGCTGACTTACTGCCATCATGCCTCTGCCTGCCACATGAACTGACCACACCTCTGCCTGCTACCTGTACTATTGAAATAATTAGCTGTAGCAAGAGGCAGTATGTTTATGAAGGGCTGGAGAGCGGTACAATAATGAGTGTCTGCAGGTAACAGTGTACCAGGACCAATATTATGGCTGTGCTGACCATGTCTCTTTAGGAGTCACTCCGATGATAACATTCTCTCTAAGAGCCATTTTAAACCTAGTGGTGGTAACTCTTTCTTGCATGCTAACAGCAATCACCACCCTAGATGGATTAAGAACGTCCCTTATGAACAGTTCTGTCGTTTAAAGCGCACATGTACCAAGAAGAGTGAATACCTAGAACATGAGTTCCTTCGGAAAAAGTTCCAGGAAAAGGGTTATGATCCCACTCTCATAGAGACCGCCTTCAATAAATACGCCAATCTGTATGATAAGCCATTTGAGCATGTCCAACGATCTGCTTCCATTACCAATTCTGACACTGTACAAGCTTGTTTTTCTACTCAATACACGAATAATGCAAATACAAAGTATCCTAAAGAAAAACTGGAGTATACTCAAGCACGATCCAGTGCTGAGTAGGTATCTCCCGGATAGACCTAATATTGTCTACAGGAAGCCCCGTGATCTAAGAAGCTTGGTTGCTCCCAGCATGGTAAAGAAATCTTCTATTAGATCTACTAATGCATGGTCCACATTTTTCAACCAGAAAGGAAGCTACAAATGCAGTGTTAAGAATTGTGGCACATGCAAGTTCATGTGGCACAGAAAAAAGACAGTGGTTGGTATGGATGGCAGAGTCCACCAGTTGAAGCAGTTCAACTGGTGGACTCTGGTGGGACGGATCATGTGGTATATGGCATTATTTGTCCATGCGGACATCTTTATGTGGGCCGGACATCTCGTCCTATGAGAGTGCGTATCAGTGAACATAAATGTGATACCATCAACAATTATGATATCACTTTCAGGAAGTTCACCATGGAGATCCATCGGGCATGAGGGTATTCGGGATTGAGTCTATTGGAGGTGACCTTGACAGGGATAGGAGACATCAGAGGCTTTGCAAACGTGAAGTCTTCTGGATCTTCACCCTCGGAAGTCTGACCCCCCCAGGGGGTTCAATGAAGACCCGGAGATCCACAAAATTGCTTAAGATCACAGAATATTGTAGGTACGGCACATGGGTTCTTTCCCTTCCCCCCCTTGTTTCCCCCCCTTCCTCCCTTTCCCTTCTATTAGTACATATAATTTCTCCTGCAAATTTGTGTATGTATACGTATGTGTTTTTTTATGCGTATATATTTACATGCATTTTTAGCAATTTCCATGTATTTTTCTGCAAAATAGATTTTTATTACTTTTTTGCCAGTTGACAATAACGCAGATTTACAGTATATCTTGCAATAGTTATTCGAAAGCATTAAAGAACAGTATTACACGTGTTACAATGTATAAAACAGAAATGGTGGTACAATAACAGTAGTGTAATATAGGGTCATATTTAGGAAGTAGGATGAATAGAATAGTAGGGTTATGGAGAGGGGGAGGGGAAGGAAGGAGAAGGGTAATGAGAGCATTACTTGTAATATGCATATATTAGGTCGTCCATTCATGTGTACATCATTTCAGAAGAATAATTTTGTGAAAAGAAATTTATGCTATTCTGCTATTATACCAGTTTTTCCATTGAGACCAATTTGTTTGGATGTTGTGATGTGATGCAGAACCTCTTGTTCCTATGAGTTCGTAGGTATAGTGTGAGTGAACTAGGGTAATCACTTCCAGTATAGTGGGGACGTTATGTGTTTTCCAGTTTCTGGTTAGAAGTAGTCTGGTTGCTAGGAGAATGTGCGTGAGGATCATTTTGAATGTGTGGGGAATCGTATCTGGTATCATGTTTAGTATGGCCAGTTGTGGCGTTAGGGTGATATTGAAGTGTCCTATGTCTTGTATTAAGTGTGTTACTTCTTTCCATAGGTTTGTTATTATTGGGCAGTGCCATAGAATGTGGAATAGAGTTCCTGTGTGGTTGCATTGTCTCCAACATAAGGCTGAGTTGTTGGTTTGGAATTTAGCTAGTTTGAGTGGTGTCAAGTACCATCTGAGTGTGATTTTGTTTGTAAGTTCCCATAGAGAAGTGCATCTTGTGGCTTTGTAAACCGTTTTTAGTGCCTGTATCCATTGTTGGTCTGAGTATTGTTCGTGGGTGTCTCTTTCCCAGTCAGTAAATGGTTTGGATTTGTTAAAGGTATTTTTTTCTTGTAGTGTGGAGTAGATAAGAAAGATGCCCTTAGATTTGGATATTTGTGTGAAATAGAAGCTCCAGAGTTTGTTTGGTAGGGATCCTTCTATATTTGGGTTTCTAGATAAGCATGACTGAATACGCAGGTAGGTGAGAAAGTCTGATGTGGGTGCTTTGTGGGTGGATTGGATTACTGTAAATGGTTTATGTTGAATTGTGTTTCTAAGTTCTTCAGTGGATGACGTCTGTAAGAGTAGCCAGTTGGGGATGGTTAGGTCAGGAGATAGTAGGCGTAGGGTTTGTATTGGAACGTGTATAGGCTTAGTGGTTAGTGATGACCATTAATGCCCCGTACACACGGTCGGATTTTCCGATGGAAAATGTCCGATCGGAGCGTGTTGTCGGAAATTCCGACCATGTGTGGGCTCCATCGGACATTTTCCATCTGATTTTCCGACACACAAAGTTTGAGAGCAGGCTATAAAATTTTCCGACAACAAAATCTGATCGCGTCAATTCCGACCGTGTGTGGCCTGTTCCGACGCACAAAGTGCCACGCATGCTCAGAAGAAATTCCGACACGGAACAGCTCGGTCTGGTAAAATTAGTGTTCGCAATGGATACAGCACTTTCGTCACGCTGCAATGTTAAAAATGGTTTAATACAGCGCACTCTCTTCTTCTTTATAATGTGAGAAGAATTAAGTAGTTTTGCTGCTCATATTCACACAGACTTCTCACAAACTTATTTCTTTTTTTTTATTGGGATTACCTGAATATATTGTTATTTGTCACATCTGACATAAATATTTTTTTTTATTTAAAGCCATTTTTATTTTAGATTTTATGTTTGTATTTTTTTTAAAGGCTGATCTTTGTTTAATGTTATTTTTAGTTTTACTCCAGAATATTTTTGTGTGTGTTTTGTGTGTCAAGTTACCACAACACCATTGATATCTTTTATTATTGAAGCTCAAGGAGATTGTTTGGTGTTGGTGTCCCTTGTTAATTTCACATTGTATATTTGAAATGTACAGTACCTGAATCCTCACAAACAAACTGTCCTTTTTGAAGTAAAACACACATAGGCAAGTATAATTCAAACCAAAATTCCTTTATTAAGGGCTCAGAACCAAACAAAGAAGGAGGCAACGCTGGATAAACAGCAGAAACTAGCAAAGCCTTTGACCCCCAGGGCAGACATCAATTCTTGAACATCAAAATTGGTGGCCTGAGGAGTCCATATGTAAGGAAGTGCAGTCTGGTCCAGAAGTCCCAGAGATCCGGAAAGCAGCAGATGACATCTGTGTCCCCAGGCTGTGTTACCACAAGAGGCTGCATCTTTTGCCAGACCAGACTGGATCCAGGGTCACCACTCTCTGGTCTTCCTTCCACGCTTCCTTCCACGCTGTGGCTCTGCTGTTGGAGATGTGGCAGGAGGAGGAGTAGGACCTGGAGGAGGAGGAGGACTAGTAGGACCTGGAGGAGAAGGAGGAGGAGGACCTGCAGGAGGAGGAGGAGGACCATGTGTGAGTTCACAAAGGTGTGTATCAGATGTTATTTGGGCCCTCAACCCCTTATTGAGAGCCTCCAACATTAAGGACTCACACATGAGTTGTTGTCCCTCCTCCATCCTCTGCATTTTATAGGCAATGATGGCAGCGAAGTCAACCTCCACGATGTGTGGTGCTCCCAGGGCCTCTGTAGCCTTCCAAAAGAGGCCTATGGCAGCCTCCTCTAGGGCACTCCTCCTCCTGCCACTTTCTCTTTCCAGGTGTAGGGGAGGGACCTGCAGATCAGGCAGCCTGCTCGGCCCGGCCACCTCCTGGCTGAGACTTCCCTGTGTATGAAAAAGGGACATTTTAGTTTTTGCATCATCAATCACAATCATAAGTACTCCAAACTAACATCTAGTTAACATCATTGATTGGACAACCTGAAATATTTAGAGGAATGCTATACCTGGCTCAATCTGGGCTCCTCCACATGTTGCTGTCTGGAAGGCCCAGGTTGGGCGTCAGAAGCCTCAGCTGGAGGGGAAGGAAGCGTGGAAGGAAGACTGGAGAGTGATGACCTGGGTTCAGTCTGGCCTGCCAGAAAATGCAGCCTGTCATAGTACTACATCCTGGGGACATAGATGTCATCTGCTGCTCCGGATCTCTGCGAATCCTGGACTTTTTGGCGCTCCCTTACATATGTGCTCCTCAGGCCACCAATTAGGATCTTCAAATATGTGATGTCTGCCGTGGGGATCACCTGCTTCACAATTTCCAACAATTGATCCAGCGCTGCCTTCCTCTTTGTTTGGTTCCTATAATGTGGGTGGTTGATCTCCCACAGACAAGGCAGCTCCCTGAACATGTCAATGAATATTGCCATGAAGTCAGTATCTTGAAAGATATCCATTTTCACTGCAAGACACAACACAAGACAAACCCTAATGTCAGGCCAAACTCTCCTAATCTTGTTACAATATAGTCTTCAATGTAGAAGCAGTATAGGCACAAGTATGTCTCTTACCTTCGTTCTTACTCCTCCAATGCTCCTTCCTCCGCTCACAGATCGTATGTAATACTTACGTGTGGTACGCTTTATACACACTGCGCATGCATGTAACTTCGCCTGCCCCTGACATTCTTTCTAGTCTATTCCCCGCCCCTTTTCGTTCTGCGCAGTGGGAGAAGAGCACATGGAGGATACATAGCAGGTGCGTGCTAATTACAGGAACGAGGAGGAGGAGGAGGAAAGCCCGGATCCGGAAATGTCCTGATCCAGAAGGAGAAGATTTAAGGCCACAAATATGTCCTTTGGGGAAATGTTGGAGATGGTCGACATCCTGAAGAAGGCCGACTATGATGGAAAGTATGGGCCTTACCCCAACC
Organism: Aquarana catesbeiana; assembly: GCF_042186555.1. Taxonomy (NCBI): domain Eukaryota; kingdom Metazoa; phylum Chordata; class Amphibia; order Anura; family Ranidae; genus Aquarana; species Aquarana catesbeiana. Next base: position 157,581,531 of record NC_133336.1, read on the forward strand.
CCAATATCAGAAGGGCCAAGATCATTGCGAAAGTGGTCAAAAGTCTGCACCGGAATTTCGGGGTACGATGATCGAAAGATCAGCTCAGGAAGCGGTGGTCGGACCTGAAATTAAGAGAGCCCGAGCAGTACAGAAAGATCCAGAGAGTGCTGCAAAAAAGTAAGTAGTTGTGCTGTGTTCCTATTCTTTTTGTCTTTATTACGTTCGTGCTGCTCCATATGCATTTCTTAATTGTTGTACAGTTTAAAATGGCAACTTTAATGTTCATGGGCCCATTATTCGTTCGTATCAAACATTTTTCTTTCGGCCTCTTAAACACCATTGTTTAGGCCATATGCATTTTCCTACATTTTTTAGGGCCTACTTGTATGAAAAATATTTGGTTGTGTAGATGGGTTTGTTACTAGAATGAAATGCAAACTAAATTCTGTGTAAGGAGAGGACACTCAGCAGTTGTTTTCACATCTGGACGCTGGAGCACTAGTGTGGGACACAAGAAAACCCTTTTTATTAGTGGGCCCACACAGGTGCTCTAGTGTATACTATAGGGGGTCTCCATCTGTGAAGCTTGTACAAGACAGGTAAAGTATTGAAGCTTGACAAAGGACAATAAAAATGCTACATCTTGGAACTCTGCCCAAATAGACAATTGTACCCCACTTCCAAGCAATGTTTCCTATTTATAGTTCTGCCATCAAATATCTGTGTGTTAATTATACCATTTTTGTTTTACATAGGGGAGAAAAGACTCGGAGGACACCCCTCATCCGAGGAGACCAGAGACCCCCCACCTCTGGAAGAAGGGGAAATACCCCCAACCCAAGCTGAGCAGGAGGAGGAAGAAGATGTGGTGGAAATTGGCACCACAACAGGTGAGTGTCTGCAACCACAGACTCAGGTAAGAGATGGATGCCGGCAGATTTTTGATACCTGTTTTTGTTTGGTTTCTCTCTTTTTAGGTGATCGTGATGTTGTGGATCGAGATCCTTTCACATCAGAAAGTGCCCAGATCCTAATCGGGGAGATCATGGGGTCTAATTTAGAATTGGAAAACCTCAAGAAAAAAATCAATGATGTTATTCAAAAAAATAATAACATCATTGATGTTTTGGGGCGAATTTAAAACGCCACAAAATAACTTTGTTTTTTTGTGTGCTACAATCTTAAAAAATTTTTAGCGATGTTTCGAAAAGCCAAATTTGGAGGATACACACAGTGTGCCAACATGTGCTATCTGCCATCACGGGAGATCAATGGATGCGTTTTGGGGGTGCAACCCCTTCCTCAATAATAAAGTAGTGGTGAGGAAGGGGTTGCTCCCCCAAAACATGTCCCTTGATCCCCCGTGATGGCAGCTAGCACATGTTGACATTCGTAAATTGGTGTGCATCTTCCAAATTTGGCTTTTCAAGGGGTGACTTCACCCCATCTGAACGCAATATCAAACACAGTTCCAAAAAACTCATGTCTGATATTGCCTTCAAGTTTTACCATATGTGAACTTTGTAAGTTCAAGATTTTTGTCTTTCTTGTTGGTTTTACACAGGCCTGTTTTATCGTAAATGGACATTTCTATTTTTGATAATGCTACCCCAAAAATTGTTATACAACAAACATGTTGGTTTGTTTTAAAAACCTTTTCTAAATGCACATGTGATTGTGCAGGTATTAAAAAGTTTGTTAATCAAGAATGTGTGGATTATTGTCTCAACGCTACAACACTTTTGTGGTGATGTAATTGCTGTTTTCTGTGAAAATGGGGGTTATTTCCTAAGGGCAAATCCTCTTTGCACTACAAGTGCAGTTTTCAGTGCAGTTTCAAGTGCACTTGTAGTGCAAAGTGTCTACGCCTTTAGTAAATAACACCCAACAGTGCTTTGTATAAAAGGTTACACAATCACGCCAATTTCAGGACTCCCCACATTGCTGTCAGGGTCAGCTAAAACAAACACAAGCAGTAAATGTCACCAAAGATTCGTTTTTTTTTGTTTATTTGATAAATGCTTCACAAATTGTCTGGCATATTGATGGCCCCCCTACCCGCAAAGAACTCAAGGTATCTTAACCGGACATCACAGGCACTCAGGGAGGCCAAGCCAGGACGGCCACTTTCAAGCGCCGTCAGGGTTGTATCATGTAGAATTCCGGCCTCAGGCCCAACTGAGCCAGCATAGTTGGCAGAATGTTGGCGTAAAAAGTTATGTAGAACACAGCACGCCAGGATTATATGATTAAGTTTATACTCCGCCATATGGATGGGTGTCAGAAATAGGCGGAACCGGCTGGCCATGATTCCAAATGTGTTCTCCACCACTCTTCTGGCTCTGGCCAGCCGGTAATTAAAAACCCTCTGTTCCGGGGTGAGGGTCCTCATCAGGAATGGCCGCATAAGATGGTCCCCCAGCGCAAATGCTTCATCCGCAACGAAGACGAATGGGAGTCCTTCCACATTGTCCTCTGGAGGTGGCAAGTCCAAGCTGCCATTCTGAAGACGCCTGTAGAACTCCGTCTGGGCGATGACTCCACCATCGGACATCCGGCCATTCTTCCCCACGTCCACACACAAGAAGTCGTAATTAGCCGACACCACCGCCAACATCACAATACTATTGAACCCCTTATAGTTGAAATAGTACGACCCCGAGTTGGGTGGTGGGACGATGTGGACATGTTTCCCATCAATTGCCCCTCCGCAGTTAGGAAAGTCCCACCGCTGGGCAAAGTGGGAGGCCACAGTCTGCCATTCCTGTGGTGTGGAAGGAAACTGTTGAGGAAAACAAAAATAAATTAGTATTTTTGCACATAAACATGGCAAGCAGATTAGACACAAACATTCTTGGCCAACCTCCAGATAGCATTTATTAAGGGGAATTTAACAACACCAAAGTATAAGGTACACCTATCATATCCCCCCCCTCTCATGGGCCATTTCTAACATTATAGGGGGGGGGGAACTCTCCACTTCATTGAGAGATGAATGCCTAAATACAGGGTATTACTTGGAACAGCCCCTCCTTGGAACAGTTACACTATTGGCAGCCCACTGGACAGGTAAGAAGTGTCCTAATACAAAGATATAAATACACACTGTACACATTTGAGGACATTTGGACATTCTGCTATTACCTGTCAAGATTATAATAGGATACAAAAACTTTAAACAGTACCATTTGAAAGTATACAGGCAGGCCCTTGCACTACATGCTTTGGGGAATTCATCCATACATCTGAGCACAAAAGAGATGGGTATAGTGTGTATTGGTTTGGCAAAGTCAGCAGATAGATGATTGAGGATAGATAGAGAATTGGGATCAACTGACTTAGCAGTTGGGGGGAGGGAGGGTTACTAAAAATGATTTGGGGACACCACAAAAAAAAGCCCCTGGCACTCTGCCTGAATTTAAAGCACAAATCACATTTAACAACATTTTAGGGGGTGTTTGGGGTAAAGCACTACTATGGAGCTGACAAAATACATTGTTAAGTGACTACATGAGGTGAATATAGGGCAGGAGAGCATGCTGGGGAGGTTATTGAAGGTCAATCTGTATGAAGGACTAAAAAAATAATTACATAAAAATCCAGCATGCATGAGGACAAAGGGGACATTCACAGCATATTCCAATCATGGTAATTAGGGAATGAGAAAAGAAATACAATATATTATCAAACATTCAATACAATAAAATGTGAAATTAAAGGATAAAAATCTTACCTTCATATACACCTTCTGCAGGACCTGGATGATGGCAGAACAGGTCTCCCGGATAATGATACCCAGAGCCTGGGGGGAGATGCCTGTCGAGAACTTTAAAAAAAGGAAGGGGGAGAGGCCGGAGGCCACATGGGACTTTAAATGAGGCAGTAGACAGGTTGGAGTGAGGTAAAAAATGTGTACAAGTTTATTAATAAAAAATTCTGAATATACAGTACATGTGAAGGGCTACGTGTGCATGCGCACAAACCATAGCCTACATGAATGCATGTGTTGACAACAATCAAGGAAAGTGTATCTAACCATATATAATTGTAACAAATACACACTGTACAAATAGGTGCATAATTATATGCTGGGGAGCACAGAACACATGATGTAAAAGGTGAGTATGAAAAATAAAAAATGAAATAATGAAGTACATCAAAAAATTGATCAATATCAGATCCAATTAAAAGCCCAGTGGCTGCATCCTTGTTGCCCGACGCGTTTCTGTGAATACACTTCTTCAGGGGCGGATGCTACAAGATTTCTGAAATTACAAAATATGAAGCCATCAAAAAATAAAAAATAAAAATAAATACGACCAGAAAGGACAGCATGTCAATTTCTGGGTACTCACAATATAGCCAGACTGTGGTATAAGGTAGGGGCTGGGCACGGAATATGCTCTCCCCCGGAGCTGGGGTGGCAGGCACTTAAACGCAGGACAGGCGCACACCGGCATCATCCTCAAAGCACAACCATCATCTCCACAAACAAAGCCAATCATGGGTCAGGGTGGTGGACAAGGATCTAAAATGGATGAGTGAATCCATGAGGATAATCAAAATGCTGGCACTTAAGAGTGAAGGGAATAAAGAAAGTAATATGATCATAGAGTATTACCTTGGAGGTGCTTGAAACCAGAGCTAACCACCACTGTGGCGTCTGCATGGTGTAGAAAAGAGAGAGGAGGATGTGCCCGGGGCGACGCCTGATATGCGTCCCGACCGCGCCAATGATTGCCACCGATGTCACGCTACGGGCCGACGGTACGTGGGGCGGGGCCCCTGCTCAGCGGCAGGGATCCACCCAGGCTGACGCCATTGCGTACAGCTACGTCGGTACCAGATGGGAAATAATGCGCCCGCACAGCGGCGCCAACTAGTGACGTCATGCACAGGAGCATTGCGTGGCGCCGATGCGGTGTGGGCATCCACCCGATCCCCCACACCAAACCAGCCCAAAAACAAAGGGGCGGACGTGAGGGGGATGGGGAGGGCACGCAGAACGCATCGCAGCTCCGGGAGAGAAACAACCCGAAGCCCAGAACCCAGCCAAAACACTGGATAGTGCAAGGTGCGCCCAAAGTTGAAGCAACATGTAGTTGCACACAACTATGTGTGTGGACCATAGAGGTACACTGCCACACATAAATCAACCCCAACAATGGCCAGCAGGGGATAACTGCTTGGCAAACTGTCTACTGCCTCCATCCCTATTAAAATTTAATGGAACGGTTGGGACTTTGAGTGAGGCATGGGGTTGTGCCTCCATCCCGAATACATGAAAAAAGGAAGGGGGAGAGGCCGGAGGCCACATGGGACTTTAAATGAGGCAGTAGACAGGTTGGAGTGAGGTAAAAAATGTGTACAAGTTTATTAATAAAAAATTCTGAATATACAGTACATGTGAAGGGCTACGTGTGCATGCGCACAAACCATAGCCTACATGAATGCATGTGTTGACAACAATCAAGGAAAGTGTATCTAACCATATATAATTGTAACAAATACACACTGTACAAATAGGTGCATAATTATATGCTGGGGAGCACAGAACACATGATGTAAAAGGTGAGTATGAAAAATAAAAAATGAAATAATGAAGTACATCAAAAAATTGATCAATATCAGATCCAATTAAAAGCCCAGTGGCTGCATCCTTGTTGCCCGACGCGTTTCTGTGAATACACTTCTTCAGGGGCGGATGCTACAAGATTTCTGAAATTACAAAATATGAAGCCATCAAAAAATAAAAAATAAAAATAAATACGACCAGAAAGGACAGCATGTCAATTTCTGGGTACTCACAATATAGCCAGACTGTGGTATAAGGTAGGGGCTGGGCACGGAATATGCTCTCCCCCGGAGCTGGGGTGGCAGGCACTTAAACGCAGGACAGGCGCACACCGGCATCATCCTCAAAGCACAACCATCATCTCCACAAACAAAGCCAATCATGGGTCAGGGTGGTGGACAAGGATCTAAAATGGATGAGTGAATCCATGAGGATAATCAAAATGCTGGCACTTAAGAGTGAAGGGAATAAAGAAAGTAATATGATCATAGAGTATTACCTTGGAGGTGCTTGAAACCAGAGCTAACCACCACTGTGGCGTCTGCATGGTGTAGAAAAGAGAGAGGAGGATGTGCCCGGGGCGACGCCTGATATGCGTCCCGACCGCGCCAATGATTGCCACCGACGTCACGCTACGGGCCGACGGTACATAGTTACATAGTTACATAGTTACATAGTTAGTCAGGTTGAAAAAAGACACAAGTCCATCCAGTCCAACCATAAAAAAAAAAAAAAAAAACGTACAATCCAATATACCCAATACTATACCCACAGTTGATCCAGAGGAAGGCAAAAAACCCCAGCAGAGCATGCTCCAATTTGCTACAGCAGGGGAAAAAAATCCTTCCTGATCCCAGAGAGGCAATCGGATTTTCCCTGGATCAACTTTACCTATAAATGTCAGTACCCAGTTATATTATGTACATTTAGGAAAGTATCCAGGCCTTTCTTAAAGCAATCTACTGAGCTGGCCAGAACCACCTCTGGAGGGAGTCTATTCCACATTTTCACAGCTCTTACTGTGAAGAAACCTTTCCGTATTTGGAGATGAAATCTCTTTTCCTCCAGTCGTAAAGAGTGCCCCCTTGTCCTCTGTGTTGACCGTAAAGTGAATAACTCAACACCAAGTTCACTATATGGACCCCTTATATATTTAAACATGTTGATCATATCCCCCCTTATTCTCCTCTTCTCAAGAGTGAACAAATTCAGTTCCTCTAATCTTTCCTCATAGCTGAGCTCCCCCATGCCTCTTATCAGTTTGGTTGCCCTTCTCTGCACTTTCTCCAGTTCCCCGATATCCTTTTTGAGAACTGGTGTCCAAAACTGAACTGGGGCGGGGCCCCTGCTCAGCGGCAGGGATCCACCCAGGCTGACGCCATTGCGTACAGCTACGTCGGTACCAGATGGGAAATAATGCGCCCGCACAGCGGCGCCAACTAGTGACGTCATGCGCAGGAGCATTGCGTGGTGCCGATGCGGTGTGGGCATCCACCCGATCCCCCACACCAAACCAGCCCAAAAACAAAGGGGCGGACGTGAGGGGGATGGGGAGGGCACGCAGAACGCATCGCAGCTCCGGGAGAGAAACAACCCGAAGCCCAGAACCCAGCCAAAACACTGGATAGTGCAAGGTGCGCCCAAAGTTGAAGCAACATGTAGTTGCACACAACTATGTGTGTGGACCATAGAGGTACACTGCCACACATAAATCAACCCCAACAATGGCCAGCAGGGGATAACTGCTTGGCAAACTGTCTACTGCCTCCATCCCTATTAAAATTTAATGGAACGGTTGGGACTTTGAGTGAGGCATGGGGTTGTGCCTCCATCCCGAATACATGAAAAAAGGAAGGGGGAGAGGCCGGAGGCCACATGGGACTTTAAATGAGGCAGTAGACAGGTTGGAGTGAGGTAAAAAATGTGTACAAGTTTATTAATAAAAAATTCTGAATATACAGTACATGTGAAGGGCTACGTGTGCATGCGCACAAACCATAGCCTACATGAATGCATGTGTTGACAACAATCAAGGAAAGTGTATCTAACCATATATAATTGTAACAAATACACACTGTACAAATAGGTGCATAATTATATGCTGGGGAGCACAGAACACATGATGTAAAAGGTGAGTATGAAAAATAAAAAATGAAATAATGAAGTACATCAAAAAATTGAAATGGAGGCAGTAGACAGTTTGCCAAGCAGTTATCCCCTGCTGGCCATTGTTGGGGTTGATTTATGTGTGGCAGTGTACCTCTATGGTCCACACACATAGTTGTGTGCAACTACATGTTGCTTCAACTTTGGGCGCACCTTGCACTATCCAGTGTTTTGGCTGGGTTCTGGGCTTCGGGTTGTTTCTCTCCCGGAGCTGCGATGCGTTCTGCGTGCCCTCCCCATCCCCCTCACGTCCGCCCCTTTGTTTTTGGGCTGGTTTGGTGTGGGGGATCGGGTGGATGCCCACACCGCATCGGCGCCACGCAATGCTCCTGCGCATGACGTCACTAGTTGGCGCCGCTGTGCGGGCGCATTATTTCCCATCTGGTACCGACGTAGCTGTACGCAATGGCGTCAGCCTGGGTGGATCCCTGCCGCTGAGCAGGGGCCCCGCCCCACGTACCGTCGGCCCGTAGCGTGACGTCGGTGGCAATCATTGGCGCGGTCGGGACGCATATCAGGCGTCGCCCCGGGCACATCCTCCTCTCTCTTTTCTACACCATGCAGACGCCACAGTGGTGGTTAGCTCTGGTTTCAAGCACCTCCAAGGTAATACTCTATGATCATATTACTTTCTTTATTCCCTTCACTCTTAAGTGCCAGCATTTTGATTATCCTCATGGATTCACTCATCCATTTTAGATCCTTGTCCACCACCCTGACCCATGATTGGCTTTGTTTGTGGAGATGATGGTTGTGCTTTGAGGATGATGCCGGTGTGCGCCTGTCCTGCGTTTAAGTGCCTGCCACCCCAGCTCCGGGGGAGAGCATATTCCGTGCCCAGCCCCTACCTTATACCACAGTCTGGCTATATTGTGAGTACCCAGAAATTGACATGCTGTCCTTTCTGGTCGTATTTATTTTTATTTTTTATTTTTTGATGGCTTCATATTTTGTAATTTCAGAAATCTTGTAGCATCCGCCCCTGAAGAAGTGTATTCACAGAAACGCGTCGGGCAACAAGGATGCAGCCACTGGGCTTTTAATTGGATCTGATATTGATCAATTTTTTGATGTACTTCATTATTTCATTTTTTATTTTTCATACTCACCTTTTACATCATGTGTTCTGTGCTCCCCAGCATATAATTATGCACCTATTTGTACAGTGTGTATTTGTTACAATTATATATGGTTAGATACACTTTCCTTAATTGTTGTCAACACATGCATTCATGTAGGCTATGGTTTGTGCGCATGCACATGTAGCCCTTCACATGTACTGTATATTCAGAATTTTTTATTAATAAACTTGTACACATTTTTTACCTCACTCCAACCTGTCTACTGCCTCATTTAAAGTCCCATGTGGCCTCCGGCCTCTCCCCCTTCCTTTTTTCATGTATTCGGGATGGAGGCACAACCCCATGCCTCACTCAAAGTCCCAACCGTTCCATTAAATTTTAATAGGGATGGAGGCAGTAGACAGTTTGCCAAGCAGTTATCCCCTGCTGGCCATTGTTGGGGTTGATTTATGTGTGGCAGTGTACCTCTATGGTCCACACACATAGTTGTGTGCAACTACATGTTGCTTCAACTTTGGGCGCACCTTGCACTATCCAGTGTTTTGGCTGGGTTCTGGGCTTCGGGTTGTTTCTCTCCCGGAGCTGCGATGCGTTCTGCGTGCCCTCCCCATCCCCCTCACGTCCGCCCCTTTGTTTTTGGGCTGGTTTGGTGTGGGGGATCGGGTGGATGCCCACACCGCATCGGCGCCACGCAATGCTCCTGCGCATGACGTCACTAGTTGGCGCCGCTGTGCGGGCGCATTATTTCCCATCTGGTACCGACGTAGCTGTACGCAATGGCGTCAGCCTGGGTGGATCCCTGCCGCTGAGCAGGGGCCCCGCCCCACGTACCGTCGGCCCGTAGCGTGACGTCGGTGGCAATCATTGGCGCGGTCGGGACGCATATCAGGCGTCGCCCCGGGCACATCCTCCTCTCTCTTTTCTACACCATGCAGACGCCACAGTGGTGGTTAGCTCTGGTTTCAAGCACCTCCAAGGTAATACTCTATGATCATATTACTTTCTTTATTCCCTTCACTCTTAAGTGCCAGCATTTTGATTATCCTCATGGATTCACTCATCCATTTTAGATCCTTGTCCACCACCCTGACCCATGATTGGCTTTGTTTGTGGAGATGATGGTTGTGCTTTGAGGATGATGCCGGTGTGCGCCTGTCCTGCGTTTAAGTGCCTGCCACCCCAGCTCCGGGGGAGAGCATATTCCGTGCCCAGCCCCTACCTTATACCACAGTCTGGCTATATTGTGAGTACCCAGAAATTGACATGCTGTCCTTTCTGGTCGTATTTATTTTTATTTTTTATTTTTTGATGGCTTCATATTTTGTAATTTCAGAAATCTTGTAGCATCCGCCCCTGAAGAAGTGTATTCACAGAAACGCGTCGGGCAACAAGGATGCAGCCACTGGGCTTTTAATTGGATCTGATATTGATCAATTTTTTGATGTACTTCATTATTTCATTTTTTATTTTTCATACTCACCTTTTACATCATGTGTTCTGTGCTCCCCAGCATATAATTATGCACCTATTTGTACAGTGTGTATTTGTTACAATTATATATGGTTAGATACACTTTCCTTGATTGTTGTCAACACATGCATTCATGTAGGCTATGGTTTGTGCGCATGCACACGTAGCCCTTCACATGTACTGTATATTCAGAATTTTTTATTAATAAACTTGTACACATTTTTTACCTCACTCCAACCTGTCTACTGCCTCATTTAAAGTCCCATGTGGCCTCCGGCCTCTCCCCCTTCCTTTTTTCATGTATTCGGGATGGAGGCACAACCCCATGCCTCACTCAAAGTCCCAACCGTTCCATTAAATTTTAATAGGGATGGAGGCAGTAGACAGTTTGCCAAGCAGTTATCCCCTGCTGGCCATTGTTGGGGTTGATTTATGTGTGGCAGTGTACCTCTATGGTCCACACACATAGTTGTGTGCAACTACATGTTGCTTCAACTTTGGGCGCACCTTGCACTATCCAGTGTTTTGGCTGGGTTCTGGGCTTCGGGTTGTTTCTCTCCCGGAGCTGCGATGCGTTCTGCGTGCCCTCCCCATCCCCCTCACGTCCGCCCCTTTGTTTTTGGGCTGGTTTGGTGTGGGGGATCGGGTGGATGCCCACACCGCATCGGCGCCACGCAATGCTCCTGCGCATGACGTCACTAGTTGGCGCCGCTGTGCGGGCGCATTATTTCCCATCTGGTACCGACGTAGCTGTACGCAATGGCGTCAGCCTGGGTGGATCCCTGCCGCTGAGCAGGGGCCCCGCCCCACGTACCGTCGGCCCGTAGCGTGACGTCGGTGGCAATCATTGGCGCGGTCGGGACGCATATCAGGCGTCGCCCCGGGCACATCCTCCTCTCTCTTTTCTACACCATGCAGATGCCACAGTGGTGGTTAGCTCTGGTTTCAAGCACCTCCAAGGTAATACTCTATGATCATATTACTTTCTTTATTCCCTTCACTCTTAAGTGCCAGCATTTTGATTATCCTCATGGATTCACTCATCCATTTTAGATCCTTGTCCACCACCCTGACCCATGATTGGCTTTGTTTGTGGAGATGATGGTTGTGCTTTGAGGATGATGCCGGTGTGCGCCTGTCCTGCGTTTAAGTGCCTGCCACCCCAGCTCCGGGGGAGAGCATATTCCGTGCCCAGCCCCTACCTTATACCACAGTCTGGCTATATTGTGAGTACCCAGAAATTGACATGCTGTCCTTTCTGGTCGTATTTATTTTTATTTTTTATTTTTTGATGGCTTCATATTTTGTAATTTCAGAAATCTTGTAGCATCCGCCCCTGAAGAAGTGTATTCACAGAAACGCGTCGGGCAACAAGGATGCAGCCACTGGGCTTTTAATTGGATCTGATATTGATCAATTTTTTGATGTACTTCATTATTTCATTTTTTATTTTTCATACTCACCTTTTACATCATGTGTTCTGTGCTCCCCAGCATATAATTATGCACCTATTTGTACAGTGTGTATTTGTTACAATTATATATGGTTAGATACACTTTCCTTGATTGTTGTCAACACATGCATTCATGTAGGCTATGGTTTGTGCGCATGCACACGTAGCCCTTCACATGTACTGTATATTCAGAATTTTTTATTAATAAACTTGTACACATTTTTTACCTCACTCCAACCTGTCTACTGCCTCATTTAAAGTCCCATGTGGCCTCCGGCCTCTCCCCCTTCCTTTTTTCATGTATTCGGGATGGAGGCACAACCCCATGCCTCACTCAAAGTCCCAACCGTTCCATTAAATTTTGTCGAGAACTTTAAGTCCTGCAGACTTCTCCCTGTCGCCAAGTACCGCAGGGTAGCGACCAACCTCTGCTCCGCAGTGATGGCTTGCCTCATGCAGGTATCCTGCCTGCTGATATAGGGGGTGAGCAAAGCCAGCAGACGGTGAAATACGGGGTCCATCATCCTGAGAAAGTTCCTGAAATCATCAGGATTATTCTCACGGATCTCACGGAGCAAAGGCATATGAGAGAACTGGTCACGCTGAAGCAACCAATTCTTGGTCCATGAACTCCTCCCCACCCTGTTCATGGACTGGACTTGTGTCAAGGTCAGGACCCCAACACCAAGCCCCCGCACAGCACGAACTCTGCGAGGAGTACGTATACGCAACATGGCTAGAAAACAGTCGGCTGCTCAGAACGAAGTAACAGAACGCACTGAAGAACAGCAAAGCCTGTGAAGAGCGACCTGAAAAAGAGTAATGAACAAACAAGAACACAATGACTATAAAAGTCACGCGGAACTTGCTTGCACGCACTGAAGAGCAGATACAAACCCACAAGCACAAACTGAACCGCAGAAAACGATCTGAAAGCCACGAGTCTGAAAAAGCGCGAATCGTCTCTCACCAAACTTTTACTAACACGAGATTAGCAAAAGGAGCCCAAAGGGTGCCGCGCTTGGTTCTGAACTGGCCTTTTCTAGTCTCGTCGTACATGGTTGACGTCACCGCGTTGTTGGCGATCGGAAATTCCGACAACTTTGTGCGACCGTGTGTATGCAAAAAAAGTTTGAGCCAACATCCGTCGGAAAAAATCCTAGGATTTTGTTGTCGGAATGTCCGAACAAAGTCCGACCGTGTGTATGGGGCATTAGTGTTGTGGAGGATTTTCCAGGCTTTGACTGACGCCTGAATGGTTGGAGAATACAGATGAGTATTTGTGATCAGAGCAGATGTACTATATAGCCAGCATGCAAGGTTTGGCCCGGGTGTGGCATTGTTTTCAATGTTGCCCCATAGTGTATTTTGGTGGGTTTAAGTCCATTCTTGGAGTTGTGACAGGATAGTGGCTAGGTAGTAGTCTTTTATGTCAGGGTAGCCCATTCCCCCTACTAGTCTGTGTTTGATGATTTTAGAGTGGCTGGATCTCGGTTTTTTATTTTGCCAAATATAGCGACTAATTATAGTTTGCAGAGAGTTTAGGTAGGAATTGGATAGTGGAATAGGTAGTGTGCGAAATGTGTAAAGTATTTTAGGTAGTATGAGCATTTTGAAGGCTGCCAGCCTACCTGACCATGTGATTTCAAATTTGGCTAATTTAGTGGTTTCCTGTAGTAGCATTTGTTTAGTATCCAAGTAGTTGCTGTTGAATAGTCCTTTCGTTGATTTAGTGAGTGTGATGCCTAAATAAGATATACCTGATTCTGCCCACGGGTATATATATATTGATTACATAGGATATTGCTGGTTACTGCATCTAGGCCTAAGTCTAATATGTAGGATTTGGTAGCATTAACCTTATAATATGAAATACAACTGAATTTCATTAGTACATCTTGGACCGAAGCCAGGGAAGAGATTGGGTTGGTGAGCATCATTACGACGTCATCCGCAAACAGGTTAATTTTATGTTCTATATGTCCGATTTTGAAACCAGTGATATTTCTATGAAGTCTAATGTGCTCCGCCAGGGGTTCCATAATTAGGTTGAAAATAAGTGGCGAGAGCGGGTACCATTAGTAATCTGGAATGGTTTTGAGATCATGCCTTCTGTGTAGACTTGGGCCGATGGGGATGAGTATAAAGCTAGTATTGCTGACAGGATAGGTCCCTGGAAGCCAAATTTGTGAAGCATCGCTTGTAGGTAGTCCCAGTTGACCCTGTCGAATGCCTTCTCTGTGTCCAGAGATAGGAGCAGAGAAAGCGTTCTGTTGGTCTCAGCATGGTGAATTATGTTAATAAGTCTTCTGGTTGCGTCATGTGATTGTCTACCTTTTGTGAAGCCAAATTGGTCTGGATGTATTAATTTGGGCATGATTTGTACTAGTCTAGCGGCTATGCTTTTGGCGTAAATCTTTGTGTGTATATTAAGAAGCGAGATTGGGCAGAAATTTTGGGGTGAGGTAGGTTCTTTCCCTGGCTTCGGTAAAGTGATTATTAAAGCGTTAAGCATTTCACTGGGGAGAGAAGAGGAGGAGGCAGCGTCATTGCATACTTGGGAGAAGTGGGGTGCCAAGGTGGTGCTAAATTGTTTGTAATATTCGCTAGTTCGACCGCCCGGTCCGGGTGATTTGTTGGATGGTAATGCAGAAATGATATTTAGGATCTCTAGGTGGGTGAATGGTTTGTTTAGCTCATGAAGTTGATGTTGTGAAAGTTTTGGAAGTTTAATTTCCTGTAAGAATGTGTTGATATCTACTATAGATGGTTGGTTGGTGGTAGTGTCTTCTTTTAGGTTGTATAGTGATTGGTAGTAGTGGCTGAATGCATCTGCAATAGCTTGCGGGTCAATGAGTTTTTGTTTTGTGGCTGGATGAAAGAGGTGTGGGATCTTTGATTTGATGTGGCGTCCTTTTATTCTGAGTGCGAGTGCTTTCCCTGCTTTATTGCCTGTAGTGATTGTAGTGTGGGATTATAAAAGAATGTTCCTAAGTTCTTGTCTAAGGAGAACTAATTTTTCTTTTATTGTAGGGTCTGGAGTGGATTGGTTCTGTTTATCCAATAAATTAATATTAGATATGATAGCATCTAGATGCTGTGATCTCCTCCTCTTTTCTCTTGCACTTGTGGGCACTTATGGGCATTCCAGAGGATTGTGTTGTTTGAAGTCGATCCTTTATTTAGTTAAAAATATTCTTCCAGGTGATTTCGTATGTATAGAGAGTTTTCTGGGGATTGGATGATTGACGCATTGGCTCTCCACATCATGTGGCGAGGATGTGAAGGATGGTCAGCTATTTCGGTCGACACTGGGGCATGGTCCGACCATGTGATTGTTCCAATGGAGGAATCTGTGGTTTTGGTAAGGGTCCATTTGTCAACAAGAAAATAGTCAATCCGGGTGTACGAATTATGTCTGCTGGAAAAGAAGGAGTAGTCTCGTTCTGAGGTGTGATGACATCTCCAAACATCGTAGAGGTCGTTGTTTCTTATAAAGGTGTTCATAGGGGATGAGTGTCTGGAGGTACGGGTTGAGGTATCTAATTCAGTGTCAGGTGCTATGTTGAAGTCACCGCATACAATAAAATTTCCTTGGCGAAACTTATCGAGTTTTTTCATAAGTTTGGATAAAAATCTAATTTGGCCAGAGTTGGGCGTATAGACATTGACCATGGTATATCTGGTGTTATCTAAGGTACAGCCCAGCACCAAATATCTCCCCTCCTCATCGATCAAGCTATTGTGAAGCGTGAAAGTGAGGGAATTTTTTACTGCTATCATGACCCCATTTTTCTTATTTGGGCTTGAGGCTTTAAAAATGTTGGTAAATTGATGGTGTGTACAACGGGGTTCAGCTGAGATTTTGAAGTGAGTCTCTTGGAGACAAAGGATATCACATTTAGAATCTATAGCTGTTTTCCACATGGAGGTTCTCTTGGCTGGGTGATTGAGTCCTTTGACGTTAATCGAAAGGAATTTTGGCATCTTGTGTGGTTTGTGGTGGTGTCAAACAAAATAAGTGGTACTCACGGTTGGAAGAGGTAGCTGTGTGGTCCTGGGAGGTTACGTGGAGCGAGTTTTGGTTTTTCTTCAGTAGTAGCTCTCTGGGGGGACGAGTGGAGAATGAGGTAGGTAGGAGAAGAAGAAGGTAGGTTAAACAGTGCTTTACGATATAAGCAGTACTAAGTGTAAATATAACTGAACAACTGCTGCAAACAGCCTGACAACTGTGGAGCGAGTTTTGGTTTTTCTTCAGTAGTAGCTCTCTGGGGGGACAAGTGGAGAATGAGGTAGGTAGGAGAAGAAGAAGGTAGGTTAAACAGTGCTTTACGATATAAGCAGTACTAAGTGTAAATATAACTGAACAACTGCTGCAAACAGCCTGACAACACTAGGCTGTGTTAACTGAGTGGGGTAGAGTTTGTGGTTTAAGCTGCACGAGCAAGGCATCCGACCGGATGGTATGGTGACTGTGTGATCCTTGGTATCGCCTATCAGGGTCGCTTCAGCGTGCATTGTAGGTTTGCTTGGGACCTGAGGTCCGTGTTGGACCTCTGTGGGTATTAATTGATTCCCTTAGGTGCTTTCGGGATAATGTCCCATTGTTTGAGAAGTTTTATTCCTTCCTGAACTGTGGTGATGACGTGTTTGGCTCCGTTTTTGGTGATAATGATTTTTGTTGGGAATCCCCATTGGTATGGGATTTTGTGGTTATTTAGAGGTTTGGTTATGGTATTCAGTTGTCTTCGGAGTTGTCGTGTGTATTGCGACAAGTCTGCAAACAGCTGTAGATTATTGAATGGTGCTGGGAGTTTGCCCAGATGTCTGTTTTTAAACAGGAGTTGATCCTTAGTGTGGAAGAAATGAATCCTCATTACAACATCTCTGGGTATGTTTGCCTCTAGATGTGCTGGTTTGGGGATGCGATGTATGCGATCTATTATTGTCTCCATTGGTGACAGGTCAGGTAAAACAGTGGAGATCATCTTTCTGGCATATGAATTGAGGTCATGTGGCAGGACGGTTTCGGGTATGCCTCTAATTTTGACGTTATTACGTCAAGACCTGTCTTCTAGGTCCGCCATCTTGGATTTCATCCATTGCTGTTCAACATGAATATGATCTTGTGCATCTACAAGATCATTCACTGTTGTAGTTAGGTCATTCATGTGTTTTTCAATATGGTGGATTTTGTTCCCCATAATGTGTACATGAGAGGAGAATTGCTTGAACATGGATGCTATTTCAATGTGCAGGGAGCTCTGCAGAGAGATGAGCATCTCCTTCATGGTAGTGTCTAGAACAGGTTGATCTGATGTGGGGAAAGCTGCTATAGCTGATGGCTGAGGTAATACTGTGAGAGATGCAGGGCTTACCTCAGTGCCCTTTTCTGTTGAATGCATTCGCAATCCTCGCTTTTGCTGGGCTGTTGCAGGCTGAGGAGGAAGGATATTGAAGGCTGTGGATGAGGCATTATTTCAGTGTCATCTGCATCTGGGAGGTCTGTGTAGGCTGATGAATCCTGTGCAGGGTCGCAGGCGCCATCTTGGATTTCTATGTCCAGCTGCAGTGTAAAGTAATCTGTCAGTTTCTTTGGCGGCCTGTATTCTTTCCTCTTGCGAGTCGGCTGAGACATTGCTGGTCCCTGTGGCAGTGTCTCTGAATGTTTAGGGGTCAGTAGGAGCTGTATGAGTGGCAATGTTTGTATAAATCGTTCCGGTCAGTGCAGGAGCTGAGGGTTCAGACGTCCATCTTGCTCGGCGGTTAGCCACGCCCCCGCGATTTCCATGTATTTTAATGGTGGTAATTTTTATGTATTATTATTGATGCTGTGGACGTCATTGACGATACCCATTGAATTTCATGATTAATGTTTTACCTTTTTGATATTTGACATTATTTTCAGATTCACTGATTCACTGTTTTGTGCTGCACATACTAACTATATATATATATATATATATATATATATATATATATATATATATATATATATATATATATACATTTTTTAAGCATATTATATCATTGAGGGATTGGTTTTTTTTATATTGGTGCAGCACGTGTTTACCTCCTTCAGCAATGTCCCCAATTAGGTGCTGTAGTGTCTTTGTAGGTACTTATGCAGGTCTAGATATTGATCTTCCTGTATGTTATTCATAGATTTACCAATTTTTTGATATTATCTAATTGTGGCACATGTATACACATATGTATATATATGTATGTATGGTTAATATATAATTCCAATTATTTTAGTTTTTTGCACCTCCTGTAATAGTACATCAGTCTTTCATTGGCTTATGGGGGGTTCGAGTATTCTTTTCCCTCTCCCTATGCAATCATCTGATGGCAGCCGGTATACCTGTTTGGTAACTGCTTAATTCAATTTAGTATTGTCGAGCGGTCGGTTTATATGGCTATGTATTGTTTCTATTTGGCCTCTATAGTCCTGTCTGCACCAAAATAGCTGCGATCTATTGTTGCCGCCCACGTCATCTATGAGCGATGGATGATGCACAGGAAGTGACGCTAGGTCCGCCCTTTCCTATAGTCTGGAACGCAAACATGGCGGCGTGCGTTCCAGGCATAGAAATAGACTAGGGGAGCAGCTTTCACTACGGGGGAGTGTATGAACATGACGGCATGGTCCTGGCTACTCCACAGACAGTAAGATCGGCTACCCATGATGGCGCCATGAGTCCTGTCACTACGGCCTGAGAGAGACTCTGAGAGAGAGGCCTGAGAGAGACCCTTAGTGTATTTGATCCCGATTGTTCACTTGCAATTGATCGGGAAAATTGCACACATTGCATGTATTGCATGTTGTGCATGTAGTAAGGCTTAAGTCACGTTTCTCCAGTGGGCGGTCTATATTGTTCTTGGGCCGCCCACTGGGAAAGGGGGAGGGGCCTTAAGTCCTGGATTGGCTGATTGATAGAAGGTGCATATGTGTATATATGGGGACTGCTGAAGGAGTGTACACTGCTGAGCTTTGAGGAAGAAGGGGATTTCCCTTCGAAACGTGTCAGCTGGCAGTGGTCCCTGTGATTTCCTCTGTGACCTTTGGAGAGTATTGTTCGTTTTAGACTGAATGCTGCTATTTGGTAACTATTTATATTGCAAGAATTCTACAGTTTTTGTGAGTAGTTTTTTTTTTACTACTTTTAATAAATACATGTCCAAAGGATAATGCACAAGGCTGGTAGCCCCTTCTTTTCTTTTTATATCTCTGACCATATCTCTGCCTGGACAATTTCTTTGGACAAATGCTTTGGCTTTGCTGGCAATATCCCTGTACTGACTATAGACAATATTCCTGCCTACTGCCTGGATAATTACTTTTGTTGTCGATAAGCACATCCCTGCCTGGTGCCTGGACCAATGCTCTCCTCTGTCATATATATATATTTTTTTACCCTTTCCTCAATAGAATTTATTTTGGAGTGTAATTCTTGGTATGTGCAAGCTATGTGTTAGAAATATGAAGGGCCTTCAAAAATGATAGGTTGTCAGGAAATTAGATGTGTAATTTATGCTCCTAGAACTCTTGAAGGTGCTACTTGAATGTTGGCCTCTGTATGTGGCCAGGCTATGTAAAAGTCTCACACATGTGGTATTGCCATACTCAGGAGTAGGGATGAGCCGAACACCCCCCGGTTCAGTTCGCATCCAGAACATGCGAACAGACCGAAACTTTCGAACACCATTAAAGTCTATGGGACTCGAACGTGAGAAATCAAAAGTGAGAATTTTAAAGGCTAATATGCAAGTTATTGTCCTAAAAAGGTTTTGGGGACCCGGGTCCTGCCCCAGGGGACATGCATCAATGCAAAAAAAAGTTTAAAAAAACAGCCGTTTTTCTGGGAGCAGGGATTTTAATAATGCTTAAAGTGAAAAAATAAAAGTGAAATATTCCTTTAAGTATCGTACCGGGGGGGTGTCTATAGTATGCCTGTAAAGTGGCACGTGTTTTCCGTGTTTAGAACAGTCCCTGCACAAAATGACATTTCTAAAAAGACTAAAAGTTAACCAAAACTGCTTGTGGCTGTAATGTAATGTCGGGTACCAGCAATATGGATGAAAATTATTGAGAAAAACAGCATGGGTAACCCCCAGCCCATTTCAGGCCCTTTGGGTCTTGTATGGATATTAAGGGGAACCCCGCACCCAAATTAAAAAAAGAAAAGGCGTGGGGCCCCCAGGCCCTATATACTTCACCAGTATACAGGCGGTCCCAAGAAAGACAGGGATTGTAGGTTTGTTCTTAAGTTGAATCTGTTTGTAATTTGGAACAGGTACATTTTGTAAGTGTAGCTCCAGCCCAAAAATCTATTTTTAAGCTTTTTGGAAAAAATAGGGAAGGGTTATCATCACCCCTGTAACATTTGTTTTGCTGTCTGTGCCCCTATTCAGAAGATTTCATCTCACTTTCTGTCCCAATGACAATTGGATTTGGAAAATTTGGGTTTTTTAGGGAAACAAGGATTGGTGATAAAGCATCAGTGGAGGAGACACCTTTTTCCCATATTAACAATTATGCCCCGTACACACGGTCGGATTTTCCGATGGACAATGTCCGATCGGAGCGTGTTGTCGGAAATTCCGACCGTGTGTGGGCGCCATCGGACATTTTCCATCGGATTTTCCGACACACAAAGTTGGAGAGCAGGAGATAAAATTTTCCGACAACAAAATCCGATCGCGTCAATTCCGACTGTGTGTGGCCTGTTCCGACGCACAAAGTGCCACGCATGCTCAGAAGAAATTCTGACACGGGACAGCTCGTTCTGGTAAACTTAGTGTTCACAATGGATACAGCACTTTCGTCACGCTGCAATGTTCAAAATGGTTTAATACAGCGCACTCTCTTCTTCTTTATAATGTGACAAGAATTAAGTCGTTTTGCTGCTCATATTCACACACACTTCTCACAAACTTTTATTTGTGTTTTTTTAGTGGGATTCCATGAATATATTGTTATTAGTTGTCACATCTGACAGTTTTATATTTTTTTTATTTTTTATTTTTTGGATTTTCAGCCTTTTTTTTTCTTTAATGTTTGGATTTTTGCCAAGGCTGATCTTTGTTCAATGTTATTTTTATTTTTACTCCCGAATATTTTTGTGTGTGTTTTGTGTGTCAAGTTACCCCAACACCATTGATATCTTTTATTATTTAATCTCAAGGAGATTGTTTGGTGTTGGTGTCCCTTGTTCATTTCACATTGTATATTTGAAATGTACCTGAATCCTCACAAACCAACTGTCCTTTTTGAAGTAAAACACATAGGAGAGTATAATTCAAAACAAAAATCCTTTATTAAGGGATCAGAACCAAACAAAGAGGAAGGCAACACTGGATCAACAGGAGAAATTAGCGAAGCCTGGGACCCCCACGGCAGACATCAATTCTTCAACATCAAAATTGGTGGCCTGAGGAGTCCATATGTAAGGGAGGTCAGTCTGGTCCAGAATTCGCAGAGATCCGGATAGCAGCAGATGACATCTGTGTCCCCAGGCTGTGGTACCACAAGAGGCTGCATTTTTTGGCCGACCAGACTGGACCCAGGGCAATCACTGTCTGGTCTTCCTTCCACGCTTCCTTCCGGGCTGTGGCTGTGCAGTTGGAGATGTGGCAGGAGGAGGAGTAGGACCTGGAGGAGGAGGAGGACAGGGGGGACCTGGAGGAGGACTGGGAGGACCTGGAGGAGAGGGAGGAGGAGGAGGAGGAGGAGGAGGACCTGCAGGAGGAGGACCATCCCCAAGATGTGTGTGAGGTGTAATTTGGCCCCTCATACCTTTCTCCAGAGCCTCCGATATGAGGGCCTCACACAAGACTTTTTGGCCCTCCTCCATCCTCTGCATTTTATAGGCTATGAAGGCAGCAATGTTCTCCTCCATGGTGTGGGGTGCTCCCAGGACCTCTGTAGCCCTCCAAAAGAATGCTATAGCAGCCTCCTCTAGGGTACTCCTCCTACTGCCACTTTCTCTTTTCAGGGGGGGTGGAGGGACCTTGATATCAGCCAGCCGGCTCGGCCCGGCCACCTCCTGGCTGAGACTTCCCTGTGTATGAAAAAGGGACATGGTTGTAATGTTTTGCATCATCAATCACAATCCTAAATTAGTACTCCAAACTAACATCTAGTTAACATCATTGATTGGACAAGCAGAAATATTTAGAGGAATGCTATACCTGGCTCAATCTGGGCTCCTCCACATGTGACCTGGAAGGCCCAGATTGGGCGTCAGAAGCCTCAGCCGGGGGGGAAGGAAGCATGGAAGGAAGACTGAAGAGGGATGGCCTGGGTTCAGTCTGGCCTGCCAGAAAGTGCAGCCTGTCGTAGTACAACATCCTGGGGACATAGATGTCATCTGCTGCTCCGGATCTCTGTGAATCCAGGACTTTCTTGCGCTCCCTCAAATATGTGCTCCTCAGGCCACCAATGAAAATCTTTAAATAAGTGATGTCTGCCGTGGGGATCACCTGCTTCACAATTTCACACAATTGCTCCAGTGCTGCCTTCCTCTTTGCTTGGTTCTTGAAATGGGGGTGGGTAATCTCCCACAGACAGGGCAGCTCACTTAGCATCTCTACGAATACTGACATGAAGTCATTGTCTTTCATTAAGATATCCATGTTCACTGCAAGACACAACACAAGACAAAGCCTAATGTCAGACAAAACTCTCCTAATCTTGTTACAATATAGGCCTCAATCTAGAAGCAGTATAGGCACAAGTTTGTCTCTTACCTTCGTTCTTACGATCGGCGCGTCCAATGCTCCTTCCTCCGCTCACAGATCGTACGTAATACGCACGCGTTTTACGCTTTATACACACTGCGCATGCGTGTAACTCCGCCCGCCCCTGACGTTCTTTCTAGTCTATTCCCCGCCCCTTTTCATTCGGCGCAGTGCGTGAAGAGCACATGGTGGAGTTACAGCAGGTGCGTGCTAATTCTAGCAACGAGGAGGAGGAGGAGGAAAGGCCGGATCCAGGCACGTCCCGATCCAGAAGGAGACGTTTTAAGGCCACAAATATGTCGTTTGGGGAGATGTTGGAGATGGTCGACATCATGAAGAAGTCCGACTATGACGGAAAATATGGGCCTTACCCCAACCCGAACATCCGAAAGGCCAAGATCATGGCGAAAGTGGTCAGGAGTCTTGAGAGGAATTTTGGGGTAGGAAGATCGAAAGATCAGCTCAGGAAGCGGTGGTCGGACCTGAAGTTGAGAGAGCCAGAGCAGTACCGAAAGATCCGGAGAGTGCTGCAAAAAAGTAAGTAGTTGTGCTGTGTTCCTATTCTTTCTGTCTTTATTCCGTTCGTTCTGCTCCATATGCTTTTATTAATTGTAACGTTTAAAAGGGCAACTTTAATGTTCATGGGCCCATTATTCGTTCGTATCAAACATTTTTCTTTCGGCCTCTAGAACACCATTGTTTAGGCCATATGCATTTTCACACATTTTTTGGGGCCTACTTGGATGCCAAATATTTGTTTGTGTAGATGGGTTTGTTACTAGAATGAAATGCCAACTAGATTGTGTGTAAGGAGAGGACACTGAGCAGCTGTTTTCACATCTGGACACTAGTGTGGGACACAAGAACACCATTTTTATTAGGGGGGCCACACAGGTGCTCCAGTGTATACTATAGGGGGGGGCTACATCTGTGAAGCTTGTACCAAACAGGTAAAGTATTGCAGGTTGACAAAGGACACTAAAAAATATACATCTTGAAACTCGACTAAAATAGACAATTGTACCCCACTTCCAAGCAATGTTTCCTATTTCTAATTCTGCCATCAAATATCTGTGTGCTAAGTATACCATTTTTGTTTTACATAGGGGAGAAAAGACTCGGAGGACACCCCTCATCCCAGGAGAACACAGACCCCCCACCTCTGGAAGAAGGGGAAATACCGCAAACACAAGATGCTGAGCAGGAGGAAGAAGAAGACGTGGTGGAGATTGGCACCACAACAGGTGAGTGTCTGCGACCACAGGCTCAGGTAAAAGAGATGGATGGTGGCAGATTTTTGAGACCTTTTTTTTTGTTCTTTATCTCTTTTTAGGTGATTGTGATGTGAGGGATAGAGAACGCTTTACTTCTGAAAGTTCCCAGATCCTCATCGGGGAGATCATGGGGTGTAATGCCGAACTGCAAAACATCAAGCAAAAAATCAATGATGTTATTAAAAAAAATAATAACATCATTGATGTTTTGGGGCGAATTTAAACCCCACAAAATCACCTGTTTTATTATTGTGGTCCAATCCTCCAAAAATGTTTTCAATGTTTAGAAAAGCCAAATTTGGAGGATGCACACAGTGTGCCAACATGTGCTATCTGCCATCACGGGAGATCAATGGACGCGTTTTGGGGGTGCAACCCCTTCCTCAATTATAAAGTCGCGTTGAGGAAGGGCTTGCTCACCCAAAACACGTCCCTTGATCCCCCCTGATGGCAGATAGCACATGTTGACATTCGTAAATTGGTGTGCATCTTCCAAATTTGGTTTTTCCAGGGGTGATTTCCCCCCATCTGAACGCTATATCAAACCCAGTTCCTAAATACTGATGTCTGATATGCCTTCAGGTTTGACCTAATGTGAACTTTGTAAGTTCAAGTTTTTTGGCTTTCTTGTTGGTTTTACACAGGCCTGTTTTATCTGAAATGGATATTTCGATTTTTGATAATGCTACTGCAAAAATTGTTATACAACAAACATGTTGGTTTGTTTTAAAAACCTTTCGTAAATGCACATGTGATTGTGCAGGTATAAAAAAGTGCCTTACTCAAGAATGTGTGGATTATTGTCTCAACACTACAACACTTTTGGGGTGATGTGATTGCTGTTTTATGCAAAAATGGGGGTTATTTCCTAAGGGCAAATACACTTTGCACTACAAGTGCAGGTTCAGTGCAGTTGCAAGTGCACTTGTAGTGAAATGTGTTTTTGCATTTAGGAAGTACCAGCCAACACTGTTTTTTATAAGGTTACCCAATCACGACATTTTCTGCACTCAACACATTTCTGTCAAGGTCAGCTAAAACAAACACAAGCAGTAAATGTCCACAAAGAATTTCTTTTGGTTGTTTTTTATTTGAAAAAAGTTTCACAGATTGTCTGGCATATTGATTGCCCCCCTACCCGCAAATAACTCCAGGTAGCGTAACCGGACATCACGGGCACTCAGGGAGGGCAAGCCAGGACGGCCACTTTCAAGCGCCGTCAGTGTTGATGGATTTGGGATTCCGGCCTCAGGCCCAACTGAGCCAGCATAGTTGGCTGAATGTTTTCTTAAAAAATTATGGAGAACACAGCAGGCAAGTATTATATGGTTCAGTTTATACTCCGCCATATGGATGGGTGTCAGAAATAATCGGAACCGGCTGGCCAGGATTCCAAATGTGTTCTCCACCACTCTTCGGGCTCTGGCCAGCCGGTAATTAAAAACCCTCTGTTCCGGGGTGAGGGTCCTCATCGGGAATGGCCGCATCAGGTGGTCCCCCAGCGCAAATGCTTCATCAGCAATGAACACAAATGGGAGACCTTCAACATTGTCCTCTGGAGGTGGCAAGTCCAAGCTGCCATTCTGGAGACGCCTGTAGAACTCCGTCTGGGCGATCACTCCACCATCGGACATCCGGCCATTCTTCCCCACGTCCACATACAAGAACTCGTAATTAGCCGACACCACCGCCAACATCACTATACTATTAAACCCCTTGTAATTATAATAGTACGACCCCGAGTTGGGTGGTGGGACGATGTGGACGTGTTTCCCATCAATTGCCCCTCCACAGTTAGGAAAGTCCCACCGCTGGGCAAAGTGGGAGGCCACAGTCTGCCATTCCTGTGGCGTTGAAGGAAACTGTTGAGGAAAAAACAATAAACATTACTATTTTTTCACAGAAACATGGCAAGCAGATTAGACACAAACATTATGGGGCAACCTCCAGATAGCATTTATTAAGGGGAATTTAACAACAACAAAGTATAAGGTACACCTATCATATTCCCCCCCTCATGGGCCATTTCTAACATTATAGGGGGGGAACTCTTGGACAGGTAACCCTCTTCACTTCATTGAGAGATGAATGCCTAAATAATGGGTATTACTTGGAACAGCCCCTCCTTAGTTACACTATTGGCAGACCACTGGACAGGTAAGAAGTGTCATAATACAAAGATATAAATACACACTGTACACATTTGAGCACATTTGAACATTCTGCTATTACCTATCAAGATAATAATAGGATACAAAAACTTTAAACAGTACCATTGGAAAGTATACAGGCAGGCCCTTGCGCTACATGCTTTGGGGAATTCATCCATACATCTGACCAGTAAAGAGGTGGGTATAGTGTGTATGGGTTTGTCAAAGTCAGCAGATAGATGATTGAGGATAGAGAATTGGGATCAGCTGACTTAGCAGTTGGGGGAGGGAGGGTTACAAAAAATTTGGGGACACCACAAAAAAAACCCTCTGGCACTCTGCCTGAATTTAAATAAAAAATAACATTTCCAAACATTTTAGGGGGTGTTTGGGGTAAAGCACTACTATAGAGCTGATAAAATACATTGTTAAGTGACTACATGAGGTGAATATAGGGCAGGAGACACCATGCTGGAGAGGTTATTGAAGGGCAAATATGTATGAAGGACCTAAAATAATAATTACATAACAATCCAGCATGCATGAGAACAAAGGGGACATTCACAGCATATTACAATCATGGTAATTAGGGAATGAGGAAAGAAATACAAGATATTATCAAACATTAAATACAATAAAATGTGAGATAAAAGGATAAAAATCTTACCTTCATATGCTCCTTCTGCAGGACCTGGATGATGGCAGAACAGGTCTCTGGGATAATGATCCCCAGAGCCTGGGGGGAGATGCCTGTCGAGAACGTGAGGTCCTGCAGGCTTCTCCCTGTGGCCAAATACCGCAAGGTAGCGACCAACCTCTGCTCCGCAGTGATTGCTTGCCTCATGCAGGTATCCTGCCTGCTGATATAGGGGGTCAGCGAAGCCAACAGACGGTGAAACACGGGGTCCGTCATCCTGAGAAAGTTCCTGAAATCATCAGGATTATTCTCACGGATCTCACGGAGCAAAGGCATATGACAGAACTGGTCACGCTGAAGCAACCAATTCTTGGTCCATGAACTCCTCCCCACCCTGTTCATGGACTGGACTTGTGTCAAGGTCAGGACCCCAACACCAAGCCCCCGCACAGCACGAACTCTACGAGGAGTACGCATACGAAACATGGCTAGAAAACGGTCGGCTGCTCAGAACGAAGTAACAGAACGCACTGAAGAACAGCAAGGCCTGTGAAGAGCGACCTGAAAACCAGTAACGAACGAACAAGAATACAATGACTACCTAAAGTCACGCGGAACTTGCTTGCACGCACTGAAGAGCAGATACAAACCCACAAGCACAAACTGAATGGCAGAAAACGATCTGAAAGCCACGAGTCTGAAAAAGCGCGAATTGTCTCTCACCAAACTTTTACTAACACGAGATTAGCAAAAGGAGCCCAAAGGGTGCCGCGCTTGGTTCTGAACCGGCCTTTTCTAGTCTCGTCGTACGTGGTGTACGTGACCGCGTGGTTGTCGATCGGAAATTCCGACAACTTTGTGCGACCGTGTGTAGGCAAAACAAGTTTGAGCCAACATCCGTCGGAAAAAATCCTAGGATTTTGTTGTCGGAATGTCCGAACAAAGTCTGACTGTGTGTACGCCCTATTACAGGAGAGAATTTCCTTTCCTAGGGGTAGATTTCCTCTCACTTCCTGTTGTCTCCCTCCTTTTGTAAGTAGGAGTATAAGTAGGAGTTTGTAAGTAAGTCGGACGTTTGAAAGTAGGGGCCTGCCCTATATACTCTGCAGAAATTTGGGGCTTAGGTGTTGGTGGTACCAGAACACTGTAAGCCCTCACAGTTACTCTTGGTGGGCACTGGAACGGGCCTTGCTGTGAAATATTATATCAAAAATTGTAATTGCATGCCCCTGTTGAACAGGGTCAGAAAAATTGGGCCTTTGGTGATGGTGTCGTGGTGTTGCCACAACACTGTAAGCCCTCTCAGTTACTCTTGGTGGGCATAGGAACGGGCCCTGCTGTGAAATATTAGATCAAAAATTGTAATTCCACGCCCCTGTTAAACAGGGGCAGAAAAAATGGGCTTCAGGCACTGGTGCTGGTGCCACAACATTGCAACCCCTCACAGATACTCTAGTTGAGTGCAGGAACAAGCCCTGCTGCAAAATATTACAGAAAAAATTGTAATTACATGCCCCCGTTAAACAGGGGCAAAAAAATTGGGCCTTAGCCACTGGTGGTGGTGCCCAGAACCAAAAATGTTCTTATAAACTATCAACATGAATATTGAGGAGGAATAGGATAGTCACTTAGCATAACAGGACAGTCACTCAGCATCAGCATAGGCAGTCTTGAAGGGATCTCACATTCATAAAAAATTATTTGGTTACATCAGCATCAGGTGCTTGGTAGCTGGTGATCCAAGACTGATTCATTTTTATGAAGGTGAGTCGATCAACCAAGTCGGTGGACAGGCGCAATCTGTGATCGGTTACAAAGCCTCCAGCAGCACTGAATATACATTCTGAAAGAATGCTGGATGCAGGACAGGCCAGTAGCTCAATTGCATACTGTGCAAGCTCTGGCCAGTGATGCATCCTCAAGACCCAGTAACCCAGAGGATTTTCGGTTGGAAAGGTCTCCGAGTCTGATCTTGCCCTTAGGTATTCCTGCACCATGTAAATCAGACGCTGGCGATGGTTGTTGGAACCGATCAGACCTTGGGGCTGCGGACTAAAAAATTGTCTGAATGCATCTGTCAGATGGCCACCTTCTCCACCGCTCCTTCTGTGACTCCCCGAAGCCTCAGCAACACGTTGTCCAGAACCAGGAATTTGTAACCTCCTAGGCTCTGGAAACGCATTGCACAAACCTTTCTGCTCCCTCTGCGAAGGCTGAATGAGTTCCGCAACCTTACCCTTGTAACGTGGATCAAGGAGGGTTACCAGCCAGTACTGATCCCTCTCCTTGATACCACAAATCTGAGGGTCCTTTCGCAGGCTTTGCAGGATCAGGGAGGCCATGCAGCGTAGGTTTGCTGAGACATTCAGTCCATAGTCCTCTGGATCACTAAGGATGACCTAATCCGTAGCTACCTCTTCCCAGCCACGTACAAGTCCATGGGTTTCTGGAGACTGTAAACGATCCCTTGAAGACTGCTACTGATGCTGAGTGCTAGGCTCCACCTCCATGCTGACACAATCCTCCCCCTCCTCCTCCACTTCCTGTGTGATCGGTGGGCCCGCAGGTACACTGTCTGGATAAGGGGGGCCTTGAGAGGTAAGGAAGTCCTCCTCTTCCTCCCTCTGTTCTGCCTCAAGTGCCCTGTCCATTATTCCACGCAGTGTGTGCTCCAACAGGTAGACAAGAGGGACAGTATCACTGATGCATGCACTGTCACTGCTCACCATCCTCGTGGCCTCCTCAAATGGTGACAGGACAGTGCATGCATCCTTGATCATGAGCCACCGGCGTGGCAAAAAAAGCCAAGCTCCCCTGACCCTGTCCTGGAGCCATAGTCGCACAGGTACTCATTGATGGCCCTCTGCTGCGTGTGCAGCCGCTGCAGCATGGTCAACATTGAGTTCCATCTGGTGGTCATGTCACAGATTAGGCGGTTCTTGGGCGGGTTGTATTCCTTTTGGAGGTCAGCCAGCCGAGCACTGGCATTATATGACCGGTGGAAATGCACACAGACTTTCCTGGCCTGCCTCAGGAGATCCTGTAAGCCCGGGTACTTGGACAAGAACCGCTGCACCTCCAAATTAAGGATGTGAGCCAAACAGGGAACATGGGTGAAGTGTTCCTGTCGGAGGGCGGAGAGGAGGTTGGTGCCTTTGTCGCAAACCACCATTCCTGGCTGAAGCTGGCGTGGCATCAACCACCTCTGAGCCTGCCCCTTCAGAGCTGACAGAATCTTTGCCCCAGTGTGGCTCCTGTCCCCTAAGCACACCAGCTCAAGCACCGCATGGCATCTTTTTGTCTGAGTGCTTGCGTAGCTCCCTGAATGCCAAGGAGCACCGCTGGTTCTGAGGACAAATCTATAGAGGAAGAGGCCATGGAGGAAGAAGAAGAGGAGGGGGTGGAGGAGAGAGGTGTGGCAGAATCACCACTAGTGGCATTTTGGAGGCGTGGTGGTGGAACAAGCTCCAAAAATACTGCACCCTGTCCTGCATTCTTCCCAGCTGCCAGCAGGGTCACCCAGTGCGCCGTGAAAGATAGGTAACGTCCCTGTCCATGCCTGTTGGACCATGAGTCAGCGGTAATATGCACCTTACCGCTGACCTCCCTGTCCAGCGAGGCCAAGACATTGCCTTCCACATGCCGGTAGAGAGCTGGAATTGCCTTCCATGAAAAAAGTGGTGTTTGGGAACCTGCCACTGAGGTACCGCAGATTCCACAATTTCACGAAAGGGGGCAGAGTCTACCAGCTGAAAAGGCAGCAGTTGGAGTGCTAACAATTTAGCCAAGCTAGCATTCAGCCGCTGGGCATGTGGATGGCTGGGACTGAATTTCTTTTACCGGTTTAGCAACTGGGGTAGGGAAATTTGCCTGCTACAATCAGACGTTGGTGTAGTGAAAGCAGATTGTCCGCAAGTACTTGGCACACCTAATTTACACCTTCATTCCTCTCAGTGCAGGTTTCTGAGAGAACTGAAGGTATAGTGGGGTTGGAGATCCCAGCTGATGAGGGGCAAGGAGAGGTCCACCTTGTTCTTTGGTGTGGGTCTTTTAAGTACGCTTGCCAACGGACTGCATGGGAGTCCGACATATGTCTGGTCAAGCATGTGGTGCCCAAGCGGCTGCTGTTTTGGCCACACTTGATACACTTCAGACATATGTTGCAAACAGCAACAGTGCGATCTGCTGTGCACGTCTCAAAAAAGGCCCACACCAAAGGACTTTTGGAAAACCGCGCGGAGCCAGCAGCGCCCTGCACATGCGGAGTTCTGCAGTGTGATGCAGTCAGTTGGCTGCCCTTAAGCTGGCCCCTGGAGGGCATCCTGCCTCGTTGGAGATGTGCCTCCTCCTCATCCTCCTCCACCTCACTCCTATCAGGCACCCACGTAGAGTCAGTGACCTCATCATCCCCTACCTCCTCATCACTGAAACAAACCTGGCAGTATGCTGCAGCTGGGGGAACATGATTGCCAGTTTGTTGTCCTTCTTGGGCACCCCCTCTCCCTGGGCTCACGTTACTGCTTCCCTCAATCTGGGTACCATTATCGGAGCCTTCAAAACGCAGTGGATCTTCTTGCAGCATGTACCCTACACTGTGGTCGAACAGTTAGGGGGACTCCTCAGGGCATGATGGTGGGGCTAGGGAAGGAGTAACTGATGACATTGAGCCGATGGAAGAGGCCGCTTTGGCAGCTGCATTGGCAGCCAAAGTACTCTGAGCCTGGGTGACAGAGGATGAGGAGGATGAGGATGGCTTGGTCATCCACTCTACCAACTCTTCTGCATGTTGTGGCTCAACACGGCCAGCTGCCAAAAAAAGGACAAGCGTGCCCCACGGCCACATGCTGAGGCTGTAGACACAGAGCCTGCATGTCCTCTTTTAGTGGGCTGTAAGCATCTGCCTTTCCTTGGTGGCCTTCCGGACATACTGTATTTGATTTATTTGTAATGTATTTGAATAGGTACACCAGGAATGGCCTGCAGTGAGATGTAGCTGAACAAAGCTGGGATGTATATATATATATATATATATATATATATATATATATACTGATTCTGAATATACTACAGCTAACTGAATCAACTGTCTGCCTGTAGTATATTTAGAAGAGAACAACAGGAATGGGCTGCAGTGAGATCTAGCTGCACAGGATACAGTACTGAATATACTGCAGCTAACTGAATCAACTGCCTGCCTGTAGTATATCAGGAACAGAACAACAGGAACGGTCTGCAGCAAAATCTAGCTGCACAGGATACAGTACTGAATATACTGCAGCTAACTGAATGAACTGCCTGCCTGTAGTGTATTAGGAACAGAACAACAGGAACGGTCTGCAGCGAGATCTAGCTGCACAGGATACAGTACTGAATATACTGCAGCTAACTGAATTAACTGCCTGCCTGTAGTATATTAGGAACAGAACAACAGGAACGGTCTGCAGCGAGATCTAGCTGCACAGAATTCAGTACTGAATATACTGCAGCTAACTGAATGAACTGCCTGCCTGTAGTATATTAGGAACAGAACAACAGCAATGGTCTGCAGCGAGATCTAGCTGCACAGGATACAATACTGAATATACTGCAGCTAACTGAATGAACTGCCTGCCTGTAGTATATTAGAAACAGAACAACAGGAACGGTATGCAGTGAGATCTAGCTGCACAGGATACAGTACTTAATATATACTGCAGCTAACCGAATGAACTGCCTGCCTGTAGTATATTAGGAACAGAACAACAGGAACGGTCTGCAGCAAGATCTAGCTGCACAGGATACAGTATGAATATACTGCAGCTAACTGAATGAACTGCCTGCCTGTAGTATATTAGGAACAGAACAACAGGAATGGTCTGCAGTAGGGATGAGCCGAACACCCCCCTGTTCGGTTCGCACCAGAACTTGCAAACAGGCAAAAAATTTGTTCGAACACACGAACACCGTTAAAGTCTATGGGACACGAACATGAATAATCAAAAGTGCTAATTTTAAAGGCTTATATGCAAGTTATTGTCATAAAAAGTGTTTGGGGACCTGGGTCCTGCCCCAGGGGACAAGGATCAATGCAAAAAAAAGTTTTAAAAATGGCCGTTTTTTCGGGAGCAGTAATTTTAATAATGCTTAAAGTGAAACAATCAAAGTGTAACATTCCTTTAAATTTCGTACCTGGTAGGTGGCTATAGTGTGCCTGTAAAGGGGCGCATGTTTCCCAGTCTGACATTTCAAAGGAAAAAAAGTAATTTTAAACTACTCGCGGCTATTAATGAATTGCCGGTCCGACAATACACATAAAAGTTCTTTGATAAAAACGGCATGGGAATTCCCCACAGGGGAACCCCGAACCAAATTTAAAAAAAAAAAATGACGTGGGGGGTCCCCCTAAATTTCATAACAGGCCCTTCAGGTATGGATATTAAGGGGAACCCTGGCCAAAATGAAAAAAAAAGAGTGCCGTGGGGTCTCCCCCAAAATCTATACCAGACCCGTCAGGTCTGGTATGGATTTTAAGGGGAACCCCGTGCCAAAATTAAAAAAAAAGGCTTGGGGTTCCCCCAAAAATCTATACCAGACCCTTATCCGAGCACGCAACCTGGTAGGCCACAGGAAAAGAGGGGGACGAGAGAGTGCCCCCCCTCCTGAACCGTACCAGGCCACATGCCCTCAACATTGGGAGGATGCTTTGGGGTAGTCCCCCAAAATACCTTGTCCCCATGTTGATGGGGACAAGGGTCCCATCCCCACAACCCTTGCCCGGTGGTTGTGGGGGTCTGCGGGCGGGGGGCTTATTGGAATCTGGAAGCCCCCTTTAACAAGGGGACCCCCAGATCCCGGCCCTCCCCCCTGTGTGAAATGGTAAGGGGGTACAAACGTACCCCTACCATTTCACAAAAAAACTGTCAAAAATGTTAAAAATGACAAGAGACAGTTTTTGACAATTACTTTATTTAAATGCTTCTTCTTTCTTCTATCTTCTTTCTTCCTTTGCTTCCTACGCTTTTCTTCTTTTGACGGTTCTTAAATAATGGGGGCGGGGTTACCCGGTGACCCCGCCCCCTTCTGACGCACGGGGACTTGACGGGGACTTCCCTGGGGCATTCCCGTGACGTCATAAGGGGGCGGGGTTACATAACGGGCGACCCCGCCCCCTCTGACATCACGAGGAATGCCACAGGGAAGTCCCCGTCAAGTCCCTGTGTGTCAGAGGGGGCGAGGTCACCGGGTGGCCCCGTCCCCCCTTATTTAAGAACCGTCAGAAGAGGAGAAGCATCACACAGCGGGAGCCTCACTCCACGCCATCATGGATGTGGAGCGGCCCAAGGAGAAGAAGAGAAGAAGACACCACGGAGGAAGATGCTGGACGAGAACACCGGAGGAAGAACCAGAAGAACCAGAAGAACCAGGAGAAGAAGATGGAGGAAGAAGCCGAAGGAAGATAGAAGATAGAAGATAGAAGAAAGAAGATAGAAGAAATAAGAAGCATTTAAATAAAGGAATTGTGAAAAACTGTCTCTTGTCATTTTTAACATTTTTGACAGTTTTTTTATGAAATGGTAGGGGTACCCTTACCATTTCACACAGGGGGGAGGGCTGGGATCTGGGGGTCCCCTTGTTAAAGGGGGCTTCCAGATTCTGATAAGCCCCCCACCCGCAGACCCCCACAGCCACCGGGCAAGGGTTGTGGGGATGAGGCCCACAGCACCCCAAAGCACCCTCCCAATGTTGAGGGCATGTGGCCTGGTACGGTTCAGGAGGGGGGGCACTCTCTCGTCCCCCCCTCTTTTCCTGCGGCCTGCCAGGTTGCATGCTCGGATAAGGGTCTGGTTTGGATTTTTGGGGGACCCCATGCCATTTTTTTAAAATTTTGGCGCGGGGTTCCCCTTAAAATCCGTACCAGACCTGAAGGGTCTGGTATAGATTTTGAGGGGGACCCCACGCCATTTCTTTTTTTTTTAATTTTGGCTGGGGTTCCCCTTAATATTCATATCAGACCTGAAGGGCCTGGTATGGAATTTAGGGGGACCCCCACGTCTTTTTTTTTATTTTGGTTCGGGGTTCCCCTGTGGGGAATTCCCATGCCGTTTTTATCAATGAACTTTTATGTGTATTGTCGGACCGGCAATTCATTATTAGCCGCGAGTAGTTTTAAATGACTTTTTTTCCTTTGAAATGTCATTTTGCTGTCAGACTTTTCTAAACACGGGAAACATGCGCCCCTTTACAGGCATACTATAGACACCCCCCAGGTACGAAATTTAAAGGAATATTACACTTTTATTGTTTCACTTTAAGCATTATTAAAATCACTGCTCCCAAAAAACGTCAGTTTTTAAAACTTTTTTTGCATTGATCCTTGTCCCCTGGGGCAGGACCCAGGTCCCCAAACACTTTTTATGACAATACCTTGCATATAAGCCTTTAAAATTAGCACTTTTGATTTCTCCCATAGACTTTTAAAGGATGTTCTGTGGCTTTCGAATTTGCCGCGAACCCCCCAAATTGTTCGCTGTTCGGCGAACTGGCGAACAGCCGATGTTCGAGTTGAACATGAGTTTGACTCGAACTCGAAGCTTATCCCTAGACTGCAGTGAGATCTAGCTAAACTGGATCAACTGCCTGCCTGAAGTAGATTACAAATAGTACAGCAGGAACAGTTTGCAGTGAGATCTAGCTAAACTGGATCAACTGCCTGCCTGAAGTAGATTAGAAACAGTATAGCATGAACGGTCTGCAGTGAGATCTAGCTAAACTGGATCAAATGCCTGCCTGAAGTAGATTAGAAATAGTACAGCAGGAACGGTCTGCAGTGAGATCTGCCTAACTGAATAAACTGCCTGCTCAAAGTAAATAAAATGACACACTATCTCTCTATCTATCTCTCTATAACACCAGCAACACAAAACACAGGGCCGACGTGCAGGCGGCCTTATATAGTGTGGGGTGTGGCCAATTTTGGCCAATTATGGCTCTGTTTGCATACAGGGCTGTGATTGGCCAAAGCATGTGGGTCATAGTGCATGCTTGGCCAATTATCAGCCAGCAAACCACTGCGATGACACAGTGCATTATGGGCCATGACGCGCCGCTCGAATTCGGGGTGAACGGCCCATAATGTTCGATCTTCGACGAACGATCGAACAGCTGATGTTCGAGTCAAACTCACGTTCAACTCAAACTTGAAGCTCATCCCTACTCAGGAGGAGTAGCAGAATGCATTTTGGGGTGCAATTTTTGCTATGTACATGCTATGTGTTATAAATATTGTATAACTGGACAACTTTGTTTAAAAAAAATGCGTTTTCATTTTC
This sequence comes from Aquarana catesbeiana, assembly GCF_042186555.1. Classification (NCBI taxonomy): domain Eukaryota; kingdom Metazoa; phylum Chordata; class Amphibia; order Anura; family Ranidae; genus Aquarana; species Aquarana catesbeiana. Next base: position 157,617,374 of record NC_133336.1, read on the forward strand.
TTTCCACATTTTCCAAAAACTTGTGGAAAAAAATGACATGTTCAAAAGACTCATTATGCCTCATAGAATATACATTGGGGTGTTTGCTTTCCAAAATGGGCTCATTTTGTGGGCTTTTCCATTGTCCTGGTGCTCCAAGGCCTTCAAAAGTGTGATAGGTCGTCATGACATTAGATGAGTAATTTATGTCCCTAAAACACCTGACTCCCTGAATGGTGTGCCTCGTTATGTGGCTAGGCTGTGAAAAATTCTCACACATGTGGTATCAACATAGGAGGAGTAGCAGAATGTGTTTTGGGGTGTACCTGCAAGTATGCATGTGCAATGTGAGAGAAATAACCTGTTAATATGACAATTTTGTAAAAAAAAAAAATCTTAATTTTGCACAGAATTGTGGGAAAAAAATATAACTTCAAAAAATCCACTATGCATCTTACTAAATACCTTGGAATGTCTACTTTTCTGCCCAGTAGACAAGTGGTCAAAATTATAAATGCTAACATGCATGAATAGAAGTACCGCCACAACATTTTTCTTGGGCTCATTATTCCAGGAGAGTGGAGCAAAAGTCAGTGACTACCACTGTAGCCATGGAACTTTTTTCATTTGCATGTAAGGCGGCGGCCTTTGCCGATAGTAAAACTATAGTTCCAGCCGCCACCACCCACAACTACTGGCTGCCTTGGCGGAGCGATATGTACCTGTTCTCCGGCCTCCCTGCCTCGCTCCTCCAGTAAGCCTGCCTCACTACCAACTTTAAAACTCTGCCTCCTCTACTCTCTCAGCCTTGGTATCCAGCGCTGTCTGGGGCGCTCACTGTGCCAGGCAAACTAGTGGGAGACATGTGCAGCAGGCACTATACACAGGGTGACATTGTGCCAACCTCCACTTCCTGTCATCCTGGGTTTCATCTGACAGGTATGTGATCACTTTCTACCCAACAATCTCTCCCCTCCTCTCCTTCCCCCATGTACAGTTCCAGCACAGGGGAGGACTCTGATGTTACGGGGGGGGACTCTGATGTTGAAAATTGAAGTGTTCAAAAGACTCCCTATGCCTCTTAGAAATTACCTTTGCTTTTTTGTAGTCATTTTGTGGGGGTTTCCAATGTCTTGGTGCTCCAAGATCTTCAAAAATGTTAAAGTTTGTCAGGAAATTAAATGCGTAATTTAAGCCCCTAGAACATCTGAAGGTGCTCCTTAGATTTTGGGCCCCTCTATGCCTCTAGGCAGTGAAAAAGTCTCACACATGTGGTATCCCCATAGACAGGAGGCATAGCAGAATGTGTTTTGGGGAGTAATTCTAAGTATGTCTATAATATGTGTTAGAAATAACTTGTTAAGATGACAACTTTAAAAAATAAAATAAAATTTAAAGTGGTTGTAAAGGCATAACGTTTTTTTACCTTAAAGGGGTTGTAAAGGTAAAAATGTTTTCACCTTAATTCATTCTATGCATTAAGGTGAAAAAACTTCTGACAATACCGCCGCCCCCAGCCCCCCCGTTTTACTTACCTGATGCCTCGAAAGTCAGCTTCTCGTTCCCGACATCTATTCCTCCGCTCACCCTGGCCGCTGATTGGCTACAGTGGATGGATTGGAAGCAGCACAGCCATTGGCTCGCGCTGCTGTCAATCACATTCAATGACGCGGCGCACTGGGGGGCAGGGCCGAGTGATACAGTGAGCGGCTATAGCCGCCGGCTGTATCACGGGAGCGCGCCCGCAAGCACTAACCACCATGCGAGGGAGCTCGCATTAAGGTGGTTAATGCTTGCGGGGAGGAGCTGAAACAGTCGCCGAGGGACCCCAGAAGACCAGGTTCAGGGCCACTCTGTGCAGAACGAGCTGCACAGTGAAGGTAAGTATAACGTGTTTGTTATTTTTAAAAAAAAAAATTTTACCTTTACAACCCCTTTATTGTATTCTCTTAATTAAGGTAAAAAATCTTCCATAATCGGGTCCCCCATAGCCCCCCCCAAATACTTTCTTGAGTCTTATCTCAATCCAGTGCTGTGCCCATCTGCAGTGGCACTTGTCTATGTTCATCTCTTTACAGGACACAGAGGCAGCAGCAGGAGCCATTGGCTCCTGTTGCTGTCAACCAAGTCCTGTGAGGAGGAATCTGGGGCTGGGTCGAGCAGCACTGTGTGTGTTTATAGACACACATAGCCCAGCTTGGGATTGAGCTAGCATAAGTACCCCCTTGGGAGGGGAGGAGGCGTGCAGAGTGCCAGCGGAGGACCCCAGAAGAGGAGGAAAGTTACCGCTCTGTGCAATTAGGAAAGTATACAATGTTTTTATTTTAAAATACAGTTTACAATCACTTTAACCACTTGCCACCCACCCACAGAACATTTACTGCAAGTGGGAACGCAGCTAGGCACCGCAATGAACATGTACATCCTGGCATGCACGCGCCCCTTTCTCACCTGTGCTGTGGTTGAACACAGAAAAAAATTCTCAGCAGGTTTCATCAACTCCCTTTAAACCACGCTCAATATTTAGTGCAATTTAAACCATGCCAACTTTCCGTTGCTCAAAGTGCACCGCATTTTTATCTTTCTCGATGCTTAGGGCCCACTTTTGATTTTGCGCACGGGTCCACTGATTTCATGATACGCCCCTGCACAAAACTATAGCACACTATCAATATGGCCACTGTGAGCCTACATTTTAAGTGAGGGTAGTTTACTCAAAATTTCCTTGTCAAAAGATTTTATTGAATATACAACAATCAGCAAAACGTATATGTTGAATAATCACATATAAACAGAGTCTAATTTTGCTATTACATAGGATAATTAAAGATAAATAGAAAAAAATAAATAAATAAACAAGAGAAAACAAATCATATGCAAAGATTACATTGTACATGTAAAGGAATTAGTGTGGAGAGTCTAAAGACTGTATGTTATTGCTGAATTAATCAGCCAATCTAAAGCTAAAGATTTAAGATACACAATGAGAGCAATTCATTACATTATAAAAAGAACAATGAACTTAAATAGTACTATGTTCACAGGCAATAGAGAACAAAAAAAAAAAAAAAAGGTAGGGGACAGAAAAGAAGAGAGTAGGAATAAACAGGAATATAGAGGAAGAGAGAGGAGAGGGGGAGAAGGAGTTCACCAGATTGGTCTGAGAGCCATATGGAAATGAGTAAAGACTAAGACCAGTCAATTTTAACCACTACCATGGCAATAGGACTTTTTCATCCATAGATGATGCAGTGAAAAATTTAATCCATGAGTTCCATATTTTCTCAAATTTTGGTATAAGGTTGTTTTCTATAGCAGCCATTTTAGAGTGAATCATGAAATTATTCATTCTATTTTTTGTCTTAGCCACTCCTAGTGAAGGGGATTTCCAGGCTTTCGCAATTGTTTGTCTAGCGGCTGTCAGTAGTTGGATCAACAGCTTGAATTGTATATGTTTTAGGTATACCTGTTTTAAGTTGAGCAAAGCCATGGTAGTATCAGGGTGAATTTTAAATTTGAACATTTCAGAGGCTATGCCAAAAATTTTCTTCCAAAAGATCTGGGCTGCCGGGCAGGTCCACCAGAGATGCAAATGTGTGCCCAGGTCTATACAGCCACGAAAGCAAAGAGCTGAGTAAGTTGGAACATATTTTGCGATTCTAGAAGGTACTAAGTACCAACGAGTCAGAACTTTGTAATTTGTTTCCATCGCTAAAATATTATCAGAAGATGTTTTAGTGGCCAGCCAGATACTTGACCATTCCATATCCTCAAGAGTTCGTCCTAGGTCATCCTCCCATTTCTGAACATAGGATGGTTTATCTAAATTAATATTAGTCAGTAAATGGGAGTAGATAAAAGAAATTTGTTTCTTGGCATGTGGATCTTTTAGACAAGTGGATTCAAATTTAGTAAATTGTTGTAAAGGAGTGTCTGTATTTGTGAAAGGTGTGAAATTTTTTTTGATCTGAAGGTATTGGAATGTTTCTGATTGAGGTATTCCGAATGTTTCACGTAATTCTGGAAATGGGATAATGTTGGAAGGTGTGACGGATTTATGTAGTCTTGAGATTTCCATGGAGTCCCATATTTTAAATGATTTAGGGGAAAACCATGCTGGGTAAAAGGCCGGGTTTTTATGGAAGGAGAGGAGAGGATTATAAGGAGACTGCAACTGATGCTTAATTTTAAGCTTGTCCCAAAGGGTTATAAAGTGCTTTGGGATGGGATTGCATAAACCTTGACGATCCTTGGGGTTAAGCCACAATAAATTTGAGACCGATAGAGGGTCACATTCAGCCGCTTCTATCATTACCCACAGGGGTGTGTCATGAGTTGTGTGATACTTAATTAAGCTTGCCATATGTGCAGCTTGATAATATGCTGCAAAGTTAGGGAAGCCCAAGCCACCAGAAAATTTGGGGAGGTATAGAGTATGTATAGGAATTCATGGTTTTGTGGATCCCCATACACATTTTTTCGTTCTATTTTGAATTAGTCGTAAAAAAAAGCCGGAATTGGAATCGGGAGATCGCTAAACAGATATAATAATTTAGGTAAGATCGACATTTTAATAGTATTAATCCTGCCAAACCAATATAGTGGAAGGAAAGACCATTGTTTCATCAAATTTGTTATGTGTTTTAGAATGGGTGGATAGTTAGCTGAGAAGAGATCAGAAATGGATGCTGTTAAATGTATGCCCAGATATGGGATTGTTTTCTCTGCCCAAGTGAAAGGGAGTGCTGACCTCACTATTTCTTTGTCTCTATCAGACAGGGATATATTCAGAGCTAAACATTTTTTGGGATTAATTATCAGTCCCGAAATATTGGCAAATGTATTAAGAATAGGTAATAAATTGGGGCCTGATATCTGAGGAGAAGATAAAAATAGTAAAATATCATCTACGAACAGGTTGAGTTTCTGATTGTAGCCTCCTAATTCTATACCCGTTATTGTTGGATTTAGTCTAATAAATTGGGCAAGAGGTTCTATGAGAAGGGCAAATAAAAGGGGGGATAAAGGGCATCCCTGATGCGTGCCTCTTTCAATTTTAAATGGGTCTGATTTATAGCCTGCATATTTTATGTATGCTTGAGGACTATTATAAAGTGCGGCTATCCATTTGATAAAATGAGGCCCAAAACCCCATTTCTGTAAAGTATGATAAAGATAAGTCCAAGACACTGAATCAAAGGCTTTCCTAATATCCAATAAGAGGAAACATGAGGGGATACGTCGGGTCTTGGCAATGTGTGCCAATAGAACTGCTCTGCGTACATTATCTCCTGCTTGACGATTAGGCATAAAACCTACCTGGTCTCTATGGATAAGGTTACCTCTAATTTTATTAAGTCGAGTTGCCAGGATTTTTGCTAATATTTTTATATCTAAGTTTAAGAGAGATATGGGGCGATAATTATTATAAGATGTGTGATCAGCATTACGTTTGGGTATCATACAGATAATTGCCATAAGCGACTCTTGTCTAAATGATTTACCTTTTAGTATTGTATTATAAGCTTTGGTAAGTAGTGGGGATAAGGTTTCTGCAAATGTGCGGTAATATAAAGCTGAAAAGTTATCCGGGCCAGGTCTTTTGTTTAGCTTTAGTTCTTTGATTGTGAAATTTACTTCTTCTGATGAAATGGGTTTTTCAAGAAGAGCTTGTTGGGTGTGTGTTAACTCTGGGGGATTTATTTGAGAAAAGAAGGCTTCCGTCTCTACTGGATTAAAATCATTTGTTGCCGAATATAAGGATGTTAAGTGGGATCTAAATTTGTGAACTATTTTGATTGGGTTGCATGTGTAATTATCTTTGGATATTTTGAGTCTTATTGGTTTTGTTTGTTTAAATTGGGAGTTAAGGGCTCATGCTAGAAATGTGTTTGGCTTGTTGAACTTCATATAAAAGGCATGCCTAGACCGGCGTAAAGATTTATCTGCATTTTCTGTGAGGAATAGGTCATATTCTAGGAGTGCTTTTTCTAGACGGGCTTTAGAAGTCAAGGAGGGGTTATCTTGAAAATTTAAAAAGGAATTATTATATTCCAATTCAAGCTTTCGTGCTAAATTTTTACGTTCTCTCTTGAACAATGCAGATTGTTTTTGTAGTATACCTCTTATTACTGGTTTATGGGCTTCCCAGAGGGTTAACAGAGATATTTCAGGGCATGTATTATATAACAAATATTCTTTTAAGGCTTGTTTGACCTGTATACAGTGAAATGGATTTTTGAGCAGAATATTGGGAAGATACCAGGTACGATCATGGGATTTGGGAATGGCGGATGCTATACTGGTAAAAAATGCATTGTGATCTGACCATGGCATTGGGATTATATTTGAATTGAGAATCTACGGAATCATGCCTATGGTTAAAAATATATGGTCAATGCGTGAAAGAGTTTGATGTGGGTTCGAGTAGTATGTATAACCTCTCTTAACCGGGTTACTTTCCCTCCAAGAGTCAATTAAGTTGTATCTCAAAAGAAGCTGTGAAAAGGATTGATTAGATGGACATCTCGTGGGCGTGTAGGGGGTTTTATCCAAGAATGGTAAAAGAACCTGATTTGAATCTCCACACATTACAATAGTCCCTATTTTGTGTGTGGATATAACCTGTAGGAGATGTGTAAAAAAGGGTGTAGGGTTTTTATTTGGAGCATAGTATGAGATTATTGTCATTTCCATATCAATAATATGACCTGTCAAATGATGTATCTCCCCTCAGGGTCTTTGATTTCTGATTTAGGAGAAAAGGGTACCGAACGATAAAAAGCTATCAGGGTGCCACGTTGTTTAGTGGATGCTGAGGCTGAATAGACCTGAGGATAGGAAGAGCTCAAATATCTAGGTGTAGAATTTATTGTAAAATGAGTTTCCTGTAGGCAAACTATATGTGCTTTCTGTGTTTGGAAGAATCTAAATGCTTTTGAACGCTTTTGCGGTATATTAAGTCCCTGAACATTCAGGGAAAGAATGTTCAAGGGTGCCATGGTAGAAGACAAAAAATATGATGCTCACCACTTTTGTTATATTTCCGGCTGAGTGGACCAATCCAAGTGAACAGAAAAGGGGGAGAAGAAGAAGTGGACCTAGGTAGGCCTGGAAAAAGAGAAAAACAGGTAACATAAATTAATAAATATACTGTTGAATAAGTTAGTCTAAAATGAGATCCAAGAATTACCTGTGAGGAGGGAAAATTTCCCCCATCAAGGGATACGGGGCCATGGTCAATCGACCACATAATAATAATAATGGTCGGTCGAGGAAGGCACAGTGGGGCACATGGAACTACCGTGTAAAGAGGGAAAAACCCTATAAGGCTCAATTCACACCTATGCATGTTGCTTTTGAGCGTTTTTGGAGGTTTTTTTTCATGCTTGCCACGTTTTTGAGCAGCATTTTTGCCGCGTTTTTGCCGCGTTTTGCCCGCATTTTTGCCGCGATTTGCGTTTTGTGTTTTTTTTTTTATTTATTTAAAAAAAAACAAAAAAAAAACCCGTCAAAAACGCATCAAAAACGCATCAAAAACGCTGCAAAAATGCTGCAAAAACGGTGCACTTGCGTTTTTGATGCTTGTCCATTGAATTCTATTACATGCAAAACGCTGCATTTTGCATGAAAAAAAGTCCCTGACCCTTTCCAAAAATGCAGAGAAACAAAAAGGCATTGATGTGAACATGTTCCATAGGAACCCATGTTAAAAAATTCCCGTGCATTTCTGCAAAATGCAAAATGCATCAAAAAACGCACTAGTGTGAATGGAGCCTAACAGAGCATCGTTAAGATGCTTTGATTTTTAGCCCACTCGGCTAATTGAACAAAGTAAATGAACAATTTATTTCAATCGTAAATGAGGACGATTGTAGCATTTTTAAACAAGAATAATTTATTATTAGAACTGAGGAAATAAATATCATTTATATTTTGTTCAGATATTGAGTTAATAAAGATGTAATTTAATGCTATGGAAGGGGAAATAAAGGGATGATCTGGGATGTAGTTGCATATATAATAACTTGTGAACCTACAAATCCCATATTAATGTAACTGATGAAGGGTGGGGAAAGATAAATTCTTATTCCTAATTTAAACTCAAAGATAACAGAAGAGCTAATTAGCGACTGTTATACAAGTAGAAGTGTTGAACATGTTAGACCATAATTAAAGCTAATAAAGGAGGTGAAAGATAGCACTGGATTAGAGTTGAATAAGTAACTAAACTGATAGAAAACTGGTCTATCAGGGGCTGCTTAATTGGAGGGGGTATCCTCTCATGTTATATATTTTTTTTTTTTTTTAATATTAAATGAGATTTCACAAGTTTGAGTGTGAAGTAATAAGGCTTAAATATTTAAACATGTTTCTGTTTGAACTAAGATTTAACAATTAACTATTCATACTGAAGGGTCCTTTAGGAAATGTTATGACTTCAGAACATAAAGGAAAATCTGTTAAATATGCCATTAATGACTATGGCTCACGTATTCAGTGCTAATGTTCAGAATATATGAGAAAAGGACTGTGAAGTCCAAATGGGGTCTATGTGACACCGTCTCTTATTATCACTCCATAGAGTTTTCCTGATCCAGCGGAGGGGAGGCAAAACGGCTCCTCTTGTTAACCTGATGGTTTCCAGGATTGTTGGATGTAGATCTTCTACGGGAAAGGTTGGTAGATTGTGATTTATTTACTAGGTGTAGATCTTGTAAAGTCAGCTGCAATTCTTCAGGAGATCTGCAGGTAAATCTAGAACCTTTATGTGTGAATCTGATGGAGAACGGGAATCCCCATTGGTAAATGATATGGTGATTCTGTAGTACTGTCAATTGGGGCTTCATCAATCGCCTCTTATTGATGGTCAGCTGGGACAGGTCAGTAAATAACTGATAGTCGTGACCTTGAAAGGATAGGTTGTGTTTTTCTCTGGCTGCTGACATCAATTGTTCTTTTGTGCGATAGTAATGAAGTTTTGCTATGATATCGCGTGGAGGGCCATCTATTTTCTTTGGCACCAATGCTCGGTGGACCCTATCCATCTCTAGGCGCTCAATAGGTATAGTCGGTTGTAGCTCCTGAAATAGGGCTGTTATCGTCGAAGGTAAATCAGTTACCGTCTCAGGAATTCCTCTAATACGTATGTTTGAACGCCTGGCCCTATTCTCATAATCTTCTAATCTGGATTGAAGTGTGAAATTCTCCTCTTTAAGGTTTTCTATTTCTTTCATAGTATCTTGTACAGAAAGTTAAATTTCTTCAAATTTATTTTCCAATACATCAGTACGTGTGCCCAGTTCTCTAATTTCTTTTGTGAGCCTGTAACATTCTCTCAAATTGTTTCAAAGGCACAGGTGAAGCAGATACATTATTTGAAGAATCTTGTGAGGGGAAAAGTCCTATGTCAGAATCATCTGGTGATGTTATCTGTACAGAAGGTTGCTTCTCCTTGTGTGAGCGCTCTGAGGTGTTCTGTGAGGTAATCTGTGAGGCAGAGGCTGATGCCGCTCTGGCTGCAGCCCGTGACTGAGACTCCTTCATAGAGGATGTTTTAAACTTGTTTCTGCCACCTCCTAGCACCATTTTACCTGTGTCAATTCAGTCCCTGAGGTCACGGGAATAAGCCCAAGGTAGTGGTGGAAGTTATACCGGCAGGTTCAGGCTGTATGGTGGGTTTTCCCTCAGTCACGGAGTAGAGCTCTAATGGCACATTACCGCTCAGTTAGACTCCACGCATGCACCCGTTTACTCAAAATTTCAAATGATGGATCTTCAAAAGCTGCTGACCATGGTTTAAAGGCAAGGTAAAAATGTTACCTGGGTGATTCAGACAAAAGATTCTTTGTGATCCTCAAATTCATACACCACAGATTTGCTGGGAATCCAAACCTCATTCCTAAACAATATTGATGGCATAATACATGCATTTAGATCCTTGAAAAAAGATCATTGCACCTCATCCCTAATAGTATGTAGCATAAAAATACAAGTACACATATTGGACAGTCTACAAAATTGTAAAACCCCACCAAAAAAATGCACTTATTCATATACAGTGGGGACAGAAAGTATTCAGACTCCCTTAAATTTTTCATTCTTTGTTATATTGCAGCCATTTTCTAAAATCATTTAAGTTCATTTTTTTCCTCATTAATGTACACACAGCACCCCATATTGACAGAAAAACACAGAATTGTTGACATTTTTGCAGATTTATTAAAAAAGAAAAACTGAAATATCACATGGTCCTAAGTATTCAGACCCTTTGCTCAGTATTTAGTAGACGCACCCTTTTGATCTAATACAGCCATGAGTCTTTTTGGGAAAGATGCAACAAGTTTTTCACACCTGGATTTGGGGATCCTCTGCCATTCCTCCTTTCAAATCCTGTCCAGTTCTGTAAGGTTGGATGGTAAACGTTGGTGGACAGCCATTTTTAGGTCTCTCCAGAGATGCTCAATTGGGTTTAAGTCAGGGCTCTGGCTGGGCCATTCAAGAACAGTCACAGAGTTGTTGTGAAGCCACTCCTTCATTATTTTAGCTGTGTGCTTAGGGTCATTGTCTTGTTGGAAGGTAAACCTTCGGCCCAGTCTGAGGTCCTGAGCACTCTGGAGAAGGTTTTCGTCCAGGATATCCCTGTACTTGGTAGCATTCATCTTTCCCTCGATTGCAACCAGTTGTCCTGTCCCTGCAGCTGAAAAACACCCCCACAGCATGACGCTGTCACCACAATGCTTCACTGTTGGGACTGTATTGGACAGGTGATGAGCAGTGCCTGGTTTTCTCCACACATACCACTTAGAATTAAGGCCAAAAAGTTCTATCTTGGTCTCATCACCATCTTGGAGTCCTTCAGGTGTTTTTTAGCAAACTCCATTCGGGCTTTCATGTGTCTTGCACTGAGGAAAGGCTTCTGTCGGGTCACTCTAACATAAAGCCCCTACTGGTGGAGGGCTGCAGTGATGGTTGACTTTCTACAACCTTCTCCCATCTCCCGACTGCATCTCTGGAGCTCAGCCACAGTGATCTTTGGGTTCTCCTTTACCTCTCTCACCAAGGCTCTTCTCCCCCGATAGCTCAGTTTGGCCAGATGGCCAGCTTTAGGAAGGGTTCTGGTCATCCCAAACGTGTTCCATTTAAGGATTATGGAGGCCACTGTGCTCTTAGGAACCTAAGCAGAAATTTTTTTGTAACCTTGGCCAGATCTGTGCCTTGCCACAATTCTGTCTCTGAGCTCTTCAGGCAGTTCCTTTGACCTCATGATTCTCATTTGCTCTGACATGCACTGTGAGCTGTAAGGTCTTATATAGACAGATGTGTGGCTTTCCAAATCAAGTCCAATCAGTGTAATCAAACACAGCTGGACTCAAATGAAGGTGCAGAACCATCCCAAGGATGATCAGAAGAAATGGACAGCACCTGAGTTAAATATATGATTGTCACAGCAAAGGGTCTGAATACTTAGGACCATGTGATATTTCAGTTTTCTTTTTTAATAAATCTGAAAAAATGTCAACAATTCTCTGTTTTTCTGTCAATATGGGGTGCTGTGTGTACATTAATGAGGAAAAAAATGAACAAAGAGTGAAAAATTTAAGGGGGTCTGAATACTTTCCGGCCCCACTGTAGTTCATCGATTATAGAATTGATTACTTGCACATATACCCAACCAGCCAAACTTTTATAACCATGAGTTGTCTAATCTGGTATAGGTGGTACTTGACCCTTACCCCATCAGACTCACCATTATATATATATATATATATATATATATATATATATATATATATATATATATACAATGAGAAAATTCCTAGTATGTTGTGGTTATGAAAGGTTGACTGGTAGGATGTTTGTTTTTTTGTTTGTTTTCTTATTTCATTTTTATTTCATTACAAAAATACTTAAATAATACGACAAACCACAAATATCAAAACATGTTACTATTTTCCCTCCCCCTCCCTCCCCTGTGCCCAAAACTACTTTTCTTCCTCCCTTGGCTCCCATCTCCATCTTCCTCCCTATTCATCTCCTACTCTACACATATTTCCACATATTTCCTGGTTTTCTTGAAATCCATCCACCTTTCCCAAATTCCGTCACATATTTTTTTTTTATTTAACACTGGAAAAAGGTGTCTCCACTGAAGCTTTATCACCAATCCTTGTTTAAACAAAAACCCAAAATTTTCAAAACCCAATTTTCATAGGGATAGAAAGTGAGGTGAAATCTTCTGAACAGGTACACAGACAGCAAAACAAATGTTAAAGGGATGTTAAACCTTCCCTATGTATCCAAAAAAAGTAAAACTTTTTTTGGCTGGAGCTACTCTTAAAAAATTTACCTGTCTCGACTTACAAACAATTTCAACTTTTATGTAAACCTACCGACCCTATGTTGTTTGTAACCCGGGGACCACCTGTACCTGTAACCTCTTCAATATATTGCTCCACTTCTTGCCAATACTCTTGCATTTTAGGGCATTCCCACCATAAATCGATCATAGTACCCTTCGTATTATAGCCTCTCCAGCAGAATGATGATTTCTCTGGTTGATATTTTTGTGCTTTCTCAGATGTTATATACCATCTTGACACACATTTATAGTTAATTTCAATTGTATTTATATCTACTGCAGAACTATGTACTGCTCTCAGTATTTTACCTATTTGTCGTTCCTCTAAACGTGTTCCTAATTCCCTTTCCCATTTTCCTATGAATGAGGGATTCTCGGCTCTGCTAACCCCGTGAGTATCTTATAAATCTGTGCTCTAGAGTGTTTAATGGTCTCCTGTGAATTGCAGAGGTGTTCAAATGGGTTTAAATCTTCTTCAGATCTAATTGGCCATGTTAGGGTTGATACAAAAAGCTTTAGCTGTAAATACCTCCGTTCATTCAGTATCATCCGGTCTCCCTTAGTAAGGATGGGCGAATGGCTCGGACATTGGCTGTTCAGAAGTTCTCTGAACAACCAAATTAGAAGGTCATTCAACCATTTGTTCGGCCTGCCGAACAACCACAAGGCACTGCGCCACCGCATAGTGCATTGAAAGGCCTAATTGGCTGAAGCAATGAAATCTTTGCCAGATCAGGGAACATTGGTTGGACACTGTCATGATAACTGTATCCAATCATGGCTCATTGCTCTTAATCCCGCCCCACACTATAAAAGTATTCTTTATATAGCGACAATTTGTAGTGTAATTGCGGCATGGAGAGAGATAGAACAGGGCTCTGTTCAGTGATATTAGACAGTTACTGTGCTATTCTGATTCTATTGTCAGTGGAATATCAGTTTTTCGTGCATCTAGACATAGTTCAGTGTAAGTGTAGGGCGACCTAATTCATCTTTACATTAGTGTCAATGTAGGGATAGTTCAGTGAGTGTAGTACGACCACCATTCATCTGTCATTGTGAGTGTAGTGACCATTTAACAGTTTTTTTTTCTGTGCGTTACTGCAAGTTTAATGCCATATATTTCATTGCGTTACTGCAAGTTTAACTCCATGTAGTTCTGTGCGTTACTGCAAGTTTAACGCCATATAGTTCTGTGCATTACGGCAAGTTTAATGCTGAATATTTCATTGCGTTACTGCAAGTTTAATGGCATATATTTCAATGCGTTACTGCAAGTTTAACGCCATATAGTTCTGTGCGTTACTGCAAGTTTAACGCCATATATTTCATTGCGTTACTGCAAGTTTAATGCCATATAGTTCTGTGCATTACTGAAAGTTTAACATCATATTGTTCTGTGTGTTACTGCAAGTTTAACGCCATATAGTTCTGTGTGTTACTGTAAGTTTAACGCTATATAGTTCTGTTCATTACTGCAATATTAAAGTGTATCCGTGGAGTGTGTCTGTGTCATGAATACTCAAATTAAAGTGCACCAAACACCACTTTCCATTGATTAAAGTGCATCCACGTACACATTTACACATCTTTATTACAATTTCTTAATAAGCACCCCCCCTCCCCCCATCATGTCTGGGGGACAACAAGGTGAGGCAGACGTTCCCATAGTACTGTAAGGGGGCCAGCAGCGTATGTGTCCACAGGCAAAGGTGGAAATCACCAGTCCTCGAGTGGGGCATCATTTTCTCTGTTTAGTGATGTTGCCCATGCTATCCAGCCACAGCATGCAGAGGAGGTGGTGGACTGGCTTACTAAACTGTCCTCATCCTCGTCATCCTCTGTCACCCAAGCAGAGACTAGTGTGCAGTCCCCTGCAGAGTGGCAAAACCTGCCTCCTTGTCCACAGCTATTCCTGCCATAGCCCCAGCATCAGGCATGGAGGAGTCAGCAGAGTAATTTGAACACAGCGTCAGCCACTTACTCCTTGACGATGTACAGCCATTACTCGATTCAGATGTTGGTTCTGAGTCTGAAGTTGAGGAAGGCATGAGCCTACAGAGAGGTGAGAATACTGGTACACAATTTGGCAGCCATGTTCCCCCAGCCACAATGTATTGCCAAGTTGTCTCCAGTGATAATGAGAATGGAGGAGATGATAATGATGAGTAGACATTAGGGATGAAGGAGATGATGATGATGAGTAGACATTAGGGATGACCCGAACACCCCCCGGTTCGGTTCGCACAAGAACATGCTAACAGACAAAAAATTTGTGCGAACATGTGAACACCATTAAAGTCCATGGGACACAAGCGTAAAAAATCAAAAGTGTTCATTTCAAAGGCTTATATGCAAGTTATTGCCATAAAAAGTGTTTGGGGACCCGGGTACTGCCCCAGGGGACATGTATCAATGCAAAAAAAAGTTTTTAAAACGGCCGTTTTTTCAGGAGCAGTGATAGAGGCTTCATGTACATGGGATGTTTTTTTTAACCTCTCCTGAATTACTTAACTTGACAGCTAGAAACTGGCATCTAAAAACGTCAGTTTAGCTGCGTTTACATGCCGTGTTTAGCCGCTTTTGTGTCTAGAAGCATTTGTAAAAAAAAAAAAAAAAAGAATTATTTTTTTTTTTATAATGAAAAACGTCTGTAAAAACTTCTTTCCTGATGCCAACATGGCAGCATACTAGTGATAGAGCTCCGCCTCTTGACCACTCCCTCAGGACCAGTGAATAGCATAAATGAAAGACCTAGTTAGGCCCCACCCCATTCTTCTTTTTTCCTCATACCTCAACGCACCAGTGAAGAGTAAGCAGTACTATGTCCCCCCCTCTGCCTCAGTGCAGCATCTGGCTGGGTTCAAGCCTCTCCCAGTGGGAAGTCCCAGTGCTCAGGCTGCTAACATGCGCTATATAGCCTGGGAGCCCCTTCTGTGGGTCTTATTGGGGCCTCTACAGTGTTTCCTCTTTAGGAACGAAATCTGCTTTTAAAATTGGTAACAACAACTGCAGCGCTTGTGGAATATGGGGGGCCGGCTAATCTTTATCTCTCTCTTGGCCCCTTGTGCCATACAGGGTCGCCTGTACCTTTTACCCATGTCTCCCTCTTTTGTCTTTCATTACCTTTCCCATTCCTTGCTGTCCTCTGCAGGTGTTGCATGTGTGTGTAGGTATGTATGTATGTATGTATATATATGTGATATGGGTGTGTGTATATACACGTTTTTAATAAAAAAAAAAAAACAGTATGTGGATGTGTGGGTATTCATATGTGTGAAGGAGTATGTAAATACATGTATGTATTGTAGGGGATCAGAGGGGTGAAAGGCCGGTTCAGACAGTTCAGACGAATAAAAATGGTCTCTCTCTCTCTCTCCCTCTCTCTCTCTCTCTCCCTCTCTCCCCCCTCTCCCTCTCTCTCCCCCCTCTCTCTCTCCCTCTCTCTCCCCCCTCTCTCTCTCTCCCCCCCTCTCTCTCTCCCCCTCTCCCCCTCTCCCCTTCTCTCCCTCTCTCCCTCTCTCCCTCTCTCTCTCTCCCCTTCAGCTCAGCTGACAGTAAGAAGGGCTGAAGACGTTCCTACCCTCTTTAATTAACCCTTTCCTAACCCGCCCCAGACTGACCCTCTGCAGTGTGTGTGTATATATGTGGGTATGTGTACATATGTAGATATGTGTGTATATACATGTAGGTATATGTAGATAAATAAAAAAAGGAGAGTGGAATCCATTCTCCTATATCTACTCCTGCTCCTTCTGTCACTTTTCAGCTATCCTCACCTCAGCTGGCCGTCCCATTTCTCCACAGATTAAGAGTCAGTTACTGCTCATATAAAGACCCTCAACAACTAGGGTGGGGACCACCGTATTGGTAAGATTTCGGGAAAAAGAGTGCCTTCTCATGTGGATTGGCTTTGATTTGCTTCAGCCCCGCACGCCCATGCTCTCAAAAGGGTCGGGCCAAGGCAAGGTGGACGTTCTTCAGAGGAGCATAGCCCGGATGGAGCTCCCACTCAGAAGAGCTCCAAGGAAGATGTCTTTTCTCCTCTTCCACAGAGCCAGTGCCCCAGCAAGCGAGTCCTGCAGGGCCTGTGGCGCAGTATCTATGCCCAGGAGGCTGGTGAGTAGACACTGCCTGGAGGAGTATGCAGCTAACAGGTAATGCCAAATGTCTTTATTATTGATAAGAATGGCACAAGATTCTGTTTTGAACTCACCTTAATTACCTGAAGCAAATGTTACACTTGTGTTGGAAACTGTTGCCATAGGAGGACGCGTTCTTGTCTGTGCAGATGTGGCATCTTGCTGGATGCTTTTCCCTGCATGGCTGTCCTGCTGTAGAAGTCTGGGAGTCTGCCGGGTTGGCGTTGCACAGACACATTTGGGTGCCCCAAGGAGAGTAGGGTGAATCCTGGACAGGTGGCATACCCTAGGTGTCTGGCGCCCACGAATCTACTTTGCAGAGGCTGCCTGCTGGCTAAGTGGGTGGCAATTCTGTCTAGCAGCACTGGGATTGCTGGTTCAATTCCCCAACATGCTAATGCTTGTGGTGAAGTTTATATCTACTCCCTGTGTGGGTTTCTCGCCACAATCCAAAGACATGCACTACACCTACTATGCCTTATGACCCACTCTATGTGGAGGGATGTTGACAACTCATGGCTCTGGAGGTTCTCATTGGACTGAAGGGGGCCTGGGTCCTTGCTACATATATTACAGATGCAGCAGTCTGCTACTCAAAATATGGAGGCTGACCAGGAAGAGTGGGGTAGAATGAAGGGGGTTCGAGAAAAATGCCCGTATAAACAGGATGTCGAAACTGTATACTCTGAACAAGCTAATGGTCAACCTGCTCCTACATACTGTAGCATCTTCAGATGCCGGCAGACCAGCAATAACCAGCCCATGTACTGGGCGAGTCTAACGGGAATGGTTTAATAATTATCAACCAGCTGCTGCACCTGCAGGACTCTGAGGAGAGTGGCAGGGTCTGCATCCCTTTAGACATGATTTCCTATTGGAAGCATCTTGCCAAAAATGACATTTTTGTAGCAGTGGATGCCAAGGATCTGGCTTGTTTCTTGGTGCAGACTTCTGGGGGGATCAGTGAGCCAGTCACACAAGTGCATGCCCAGACTCTTAAGGTAAGACCTAGAAGGCACGCTTCACGGGTGTCTGGACAGCATGCTGTACAGAGTCTTGGATGAAGGTATCAGACACTCATGGTCACTTCGGGAGATTCCTCACTGCTCCTCTCTTCCATGAAGCTGCCAAGTCCACCACAACAGCAGGTGGGCTGCTACATTGCTTAAAGACACCTCAAACGCAAGAGGGTTTGCAAGTTTTCTACCCAATCCCATTTGGAGTTTGCAGGAGTTGTTGGTTAGTGTCCAGTTGCAGATCGGAAGAGGTTGAACCCTGTGGGGCCCTCTTTGAGCTCTTTAAGACGGAGTCCATTAAACAGTATAACCACATGGCTGGAGGCTGTTGCTTGATCGTCAGGATGCCTGTCCTATCCTTACACCTTAGAGGGAAAGCAAAGCCAACTTTCTCCATCGCAATGGTTGGTGTACCCGGGGGTGCTCTGCTAGTTCCTCTGTTTTATTTCCATCAGAGGAAGTGGTAACAGTCAGGAACAGATTTCTGAGGAAGAATACTTCTGCTTGTTTGATGGCTTCTCAGTGCCTCAGTCATCTGGGCACAACGTCATCATGCATATAAATGATTCCTGGGGTGCATGGGCACCTGCGCAAATTTCATCTAGAATTTTTAGTGCAAGGGAGGAAACAGGATAGAACACAGTTAATAAGTGTTACTCAGTATGAGCAGCAGCCCACGGTGATGGAAAGACCTTGAGGAAGTCTCAGTCCGTTAGGACCTTTTAGACTGGAGAATTGCTCTGAATTATGTCTGCAAGACAGCTGGGAAGATGCACTGCGAGGGACTTTCGATTAAGGCAAACAGCTTCCCAGCCAAGGAGGGTAATCTTGAACATGCAGGGGGTTCAAACAGCCCTTTTAGCACTTTGGCCTTACTACACAGAGTCAAGGAGGACCAATCTCCTTGCAGTTTAGCAACAGGGCAGCAGTCACCTATATTCAGCTCCAGGATGAAAACTCGCAGCAATATGCTATCAGGAGAGGTGAAACCCATAACGCCTGGGGCGGAAGATCACCAGCAAAATTTTGGAAGCAGTTTACCTCCCAGCAGATTTTTCTTTTGAACAAGTACAAGCTTCCCAGAGCACAACGAGTGGCTCTACGTCCCAGGTTTTCTCTGAGCTGGCCCACAGGTGGGGCCTACCACAGACAGACCTCCTTGTTTCCTACAGTAATCACAAACTTTGGTCTGATTTTGTTTCTGTACCCCAAGGCACAAGGTGCAGATGCTCTGGTCTCTCCCTGGGACTGCAATCTAACCTATATATTTTTCCGCAACATTTCCCGTAAATGAGATTCCTCTTGAGGCTGTCAAGGGAGAACATAGTTGTCATAGTCAGTCCTCCATATTGACCAGGAGGCCCTTGGTTTTCCCTGGCCGTTCATTTCAGGGTACAGAAGACATTTCCCCTCCATAGCATATGCAGACTGGGGCTGCAAGCAGGGGCACTAAAGGGGGAGGATGAGCAACTTGGTTGCTCCAGTTTCACTCCAGAGTGATCTCTACTTTGTTGCGTGCAAGAAGACATTCTACTTACAACATCTAGACCTAATTCTGGAACAAGTTTGCTTTTTCTTGGTAGGGCGAGACATTGATCCTATTGTCCTTCCAGTCTCAGCTGTTCTATACTTCTTCCAGGCCTTAGCCCACACTCGTGAGCTATGTGAGGATAGGCTATCTCAGCAGTAACACATTTAAATGGGCCACTAATCCTTTAGTTTGCACAACTTTTGAGGGTGGTCATGAGGAGTCGGTCACCAAGAAAGAAAGATCTATTGGAGTTGCTGGATCTCATATCAGTTTGTTCCAACAGAGCAATGTTCGGTTCAGGCCATCACTTACAAGGCAGTATCAATTACAAGAACAAGCAGAAGGTTATCAGAGATTCAAGCTCTTGGAGCTTCAAAGTAAAAAAAAAATTATATATATATATATATATATATATATATATTTATTACTTTCTTTCCATAAAGTATAGAGTTGGGTCTTGTAGATCATCCTGCATCAAACATAACAGCAGCCTGCTATTTAACAGACAGCTGGACATTGCCTAACTTTCCACAACATCACACAGGAAAGTCACGCGTACTGTTCATTTTCAGAACTTTTAAGTAGTATCTGTCCACAATTGTCCCTTTCAGGTCATCTAAATAAGCCTTTTGTCATTCTAGCTGGGAATCCTCAAGGGAAAGAGGTTACCGCCTGGATCCTAGCAGGCTTGGTTGTGCATATAGGACTAGAGGTCACGAGCCTCCTTTAGTGGTGGCGGAGCACTCTACCAGAGCGGTTGAAGCCTCATAGGCAGCACATTCAAGAGGAACTATGGTGCCTATCTGTACAGGGGTATCGTGGTCATTCCTACATTCCTACTCAAACTTGACGGAATAGACCCGGGGGACTTTATAGGAAGGACTATGCAGTCCTCTGTCTCATCCTAATTAGAAGATTGGTTTGACAAGTAGATCCCACCCTGTCAGCTAGTTATTTATCACTAGTATGCTGCCATGTTGGCGTCAGGAAAATGGAAAATTGTATCAAATACTTACTGTAATTTTCCTTTCCTGACGCCAAACCATGGCAGCACACAGTCCCGCCCTTATACGTTTCGGTATGTAGCTAATTACAGAGCATGGGGTGGGGCCTAACTAGGTCTTTCATTTATGCTATTCACTGGTCCTGAGGGAGTGGTCAAGAGGTGGAGCTCTATCACTAGTATGCTGCCATGGTTTGGCGTCAGGAAAGGAAAATTACGGTAAGTATTTGATACAATTTTTCGTTGTAGAAACGCTGCTAAACGTGAGTTTCAAATGCCTCTGAACATCCGTCTGAACCCATTTTTTTGCGTTCCAAAAAATGCTTCTAAACTCAACTGCCTAGAAACGACTATAAATGATCCTGTGTACATGTACTGATAAGATAATGTCCGTTTACCAGCAGCAGTGTACACGAGGCCTAAGAATGCTTAAAGTGAAACAATAAAAATGAAATATCCCTTTAAATATCCTTTAACGGCTTGCCAACCGGGCCATAGCCGAAAGACGGCTACAGCACAGTTGGCTTATTCTGGGTGGGCGTCCATGGACATCCTCCCAGAATCTTGCTCCCACGTGCCCCCTGGGACGCCCACCCAGGAACATCCGTGACCGCCAGGTCCGGAAGACCTGGCGCATCACGGATCACGGTAAACAGCTGCTGATAGCGGCCATTTACCACGTGATCGCTCCGTCTATTGAAGGAGCAATCACTTGTAAACAAACCAGCATCATGTCATGACGCCAGTTCCTCCCTCCCCTCCCCTCTCTGTACCAATCTGTACAGTGTGAGGGGAGAGGGGGAGAGATCATTTGCAGCAGCACTGTGGGCTGGATCTGTAGTGCCCACAGTGCTGCTCAGTGCCCATACTCTGCAATACTCTGCAGTACTATGCCAATACTCTGCAGTACTCTGCCAATACTCTGCAATAATCTGCCAATACTCTGCAATAATCTGCCAATACTCGCCAATACTCTGCCAATACTCGCCAATACTCTGCAATAGAACAAAGAATTTTCTTTACCAAATTTTCAGTCTTTTTTGATTTATAGCGCAAAAAATAAAAAACCCAGCGGTGATTAAATACCACCAAAAGAAAGCTCTATTTTTGTGAAAAAAAGGACAAACGTTTCATATGGGTACAGTGTTGCATGACTGAGTAATTGTCATTCAAAGTGTGAGAGTACCGAAAGCTGAAAATTGGTCTGGTTAGGAAGGGGGTTTAAGTGCCAAGTGGTCAAGTGGTTAAATATCTTGTCTGGTGGTCCCCTTAGTCTATCTGTAAAGTAACGCATTTTCCCCATGTTTATAACAGTACCACAGCAAAATGACATTTCTAAAGGAAAAAATGTAATTTAAAAATTGCTCGCGGCTGTAACGTATTGCCGGATCCCGGCAATATACATAAAAAATCATTGGAAAAAATGGCGTGGGTTCCCCCCAGACCATTACCAGGCCCTTCGAGTCTGGTATGGATATTAAGGGGAACTCCACGCCAAAATAAAAAAATGGTGTGCCCCCCCCCCCCAAAATCGATACCAGGCCCTTCAGGTCTGGTATGGATTTTAAGAGGAACCCCGCGCCAAAATAAAAAATAAATGACGTCCCCCAAAATTCAAACCAGGCCCTTATCGAGCATGCAACCTTGCAGGCCACAGGAAAAGGAGGGGAATGAGAGAGCACCCTCCCTGAACCATGCCGGGCCACATGCCCTCAACATGAAAAGGGTGCTATGAGGTCCCCTGCCTACATTGACTGAATAATATAGAGTCTACACTGAATATCTAGTCTACTCTAAATGCAGAGTACAGTGGAACCTCGGATTATGAGCATAATCTGTTCCAGGAGTATGCTCGTAATCCAAAGTACTCGCATATCAAAGTGAGTTCTCCCATTGAAGTCAATGGAAACGAAAATAATTTGTTCCGCATTGACTTCAATAGGATGCAATACTGGGGCGCCGGAGAGGCAGGGGGCGCCGGTGAGCCTCGGAAATGAGCGAAAAGGCCCGAGGACACTTTGGCTGACCTCGGCAAACCTTGGAAAGACTCCGTTCACAAGCCTTTCTGAGGTTTGCCGAGGTCAGCTGAACTGTTCTCGGGCCTTTGCATGTATTTCCAAATGGCTCCGGCACTCCTCACCTCAGGCCAAAAGCGGTTTTGCAAGACAACACTCTCAAACCAAGTTAGGATTTTTAGAAATACAGTTGCCGTTTTGTGAAACGCTAGTTATCCGCGTTACTCGCAAACCGAGGTTCCACTGTAGATATATATATATATATATATATATATATATATATATATATATATATATATTAGACTGTGTATATATATATATATATATATATATATATATATATATATATATATATATATATATATATATATATATATATATACACACATGTTAACCACGTTACTTGCAAACCGAGGTTCCACTGTACATTTTTGGAAATATTTAATTATATCTTTTCATGTGACAACACTGAAGAAATTACACATTGCTACAATGTAAACCTCCATTCACAAGCCTTTCCGAGGTTTGCCGAGGTCAGCCGAACTGTCCTCGGGCCTTTCCATGCATTTCCGAACGGCTCCGGCACCCCTCACCTCAGGCCAAAAGCAGTATTACACAAAGCTTTTGGCCTAAATTCTGCTCGTATTGCGAGACAACACTCGCAAACCGAGTTAGGATTTCTAGAAATACAGTGCTCATTTTGCAAAACGCTCGTTAACCGCGTTACTCGCAAACCGAGGTTCCACTGTACATTTTTGTAAATATTTAATTATATCTATTCATGTGACAACACTGAAGAAATTACACTTTGCTACAATGTAAAGTAGTGAGTGTACATCTTGGACTCCTTCACACGGATGAGTCCGTGTATGGAGCCCGCTCTGCTCAGCAGAGGATCGCTCCGCCGATCCCCGCTGAGCAGGCAGATGACAGGTCCGTCGATGACAGGTCCGGACCTGTCAAAGCGCCGATCTCCCCTATGAGGGATCGGATGATGACGGACCATAGAGTCCGTCGTCACCCGATCCGATCCAAAAACGGATGGAAAAGTAGGTTTTTCCTCCGTTACACTTTTTCGGATCAGAGCGGGTCGGATGTCAGCGGACATGTCACCGCTGTCATCCGACGCTCCATAGAGATCTATGGAGGATCCGTTCAGGTTCGCCTAAAAAAACTGACAGGCGGACCTGAACGGATTGTCAGTGTGAAAGAGGCCTTACAGTGTAAATTTGCTGCCCCTCAAAATAACTCAACACACAGTCATTAATGTCTAAACCGCTGGCAACAAAAGAAAGTACACCCCTAAGTGAAAATGTCCAAATTGGGCCCAATTACCCATTTTCCCTCCCCGGTGTCATGTAACTCGTTAGTGTTACAAGGTCTCAGGTGTGTTAAATTTGGTGTTATTGCTCTCACTCTCTCATACTGGGCACTGGAAGTTTAACATGGCACCTCATGGCAAAGAACTCTATAAGGATCTGAAAAAAAGAATTGTTGCTCTACATAAAGATGGCCTAGGCTATAAGAAGATTGCCAAGACCCTGAAACTGAGCTACAGCACGGTGGCCAAGACCATACAGCGGTTTAACAGGACAGGTTCCAATCAGAACAGGTCTCGCCATTGTTGACCAAAGAAGTTGAGTGCACATGCTCAGCGTCATATCCAGAGGTTGTCTTTGGGAAATAGACATATGAGTGCTGCCAGCATTGCTGCAGAGGTTGAAGGGGTGGGGGGGTCATCCTGTCAGTGCTCAGACCATATGCTGCACACTGCATCAAATTGGTCTGCATGGCTGTTGTCCCAGAAGAAAGCCTCTTCTAAAGATGATGCACAAGAAAGCCTTCAAACAGTTTTGCTGAAGACAAGCAGATTAAGGATATGGATTACTGGAACCATGTCCTGTGGTCTAATGAGACCAAGAAAAACTTATTTGGTTCAGATGGTGTCAAGAATGTGTGGCGGCAACCAGGTGAGGTGTACAAAGACAAGCGTGTCTTGCCTAGAGTCAAGCATTGTGGTGGGAGTGTCATGGTCTAGGGCTGCATGAGTGCTGCCGACACTGTTCATTGAGGGAACCATGAATGCCAGCATGTACTGTGACATACATAAGCCGAGCATGATCCCCTCCCTTTGGAGACTGGGCCGCAGGGCAGTATTCCAACATGATAACGACCCCAAACACACCTCCAAGACGACCACTGTCTTGCTAAAGAAGCTGAGAGTAAAGGTCATGGACTGGCCAAGCATGTCTCCAGACCTACACCATATTGAGCATCTGTGGGGCATCCTCAAACGGAAGGTGGAGGAGCGCAAGGTCTCTAACATCCACCAGCTCTGTGATGTCGTCATGGAGGAGTGGAAGAGGACTCCAGTGGCAACCTGTGAAGCTCTGGTGAACTCCATGCACAAGAGGGTTAAGGCAGTGCTGGAAAATAATGGTGGCCACACAAAATATTGAAGGTTTGGGCCCAATTTGGACATTTTCACTTAGGGGTGTGCTCACTTTTGTTGCCAGCGGTTTAGACATTAATGGCTGTGTGTTGAGTTATTTTGAGGGGACAGCAAATTTACACTGTTATACAAGCTGTACAGTCATTACTTTAGATTGTAGCAAAGTGTAATTTCTTCAGTGTTGTCACATGAAAAGTTATAATAAAATATTTGAGGGGTGTACTCACTTTTGTGAGATACTGTGTATATGTATATATATATATATATATATATATATATATATATAGTGGGGCAAAAAAGTATTTAGTCAGCCACCAATTGTGCAAGTTCTCCCACTTAAAAAGATGAGAGAGGCCTGTAATTGTCATCATAGTTATACCTCAACTATGAGAGACAAAATGTGGAGACAAATCCAGACAATCACATTGTCTGATTTTTGAAAGAATTTATTTGCAAATTATGGTGGAAAATAAGTATTTGGTCACCTACAAACAAGCAAGATTTCTGGCTCTCACAGACCTGTATCTTCTTCTTTAAGAGGCTCCTCTGTCCTCCACTCATTACCTGTATTAATGGCACCTGTTTGAACTTGTTATCAGTATAAAAGACACCTGTCCACAACCTCAAACAGTCACACTCCAAACTCCACTATAGTGAAGACCAAAGAGCTGTCGAAGGACACCAGAAACAAAATTGTAGACCTGCACCAGGCTGGGAAGACTGAATCTGCAATAGGCAAGCAGCTTGGTGTGAAGAAATCAACTGTGGGAGCAATAATTAGAAAATGGAAGACATACAAGACCACTGATAATCTCCCTCGATCTGGGACTCCACGCAAGATCTCACCCCGTGGGGTCAAAATGATCACAAGAAGGGTGAGCAAAAATCCCAGAACCACACGGGGGGACCTAGTGAATGACCCGCAGAGAGCTGGGACCAATGTAACAAAGGCTACCATCAGTAACACACTACGCCGCGAGGGACTCAGATCCTGCAGTGCCAGACGTGTCCCCCTGCTTAAGCCAGTACATGTCCGGGCCCGCCTGAGGTTTGCTAGACAGCATTTGGATGATCAAGAAGAAGATAGGGAGAATGTCATATGGTCAGATGAAACCAAAGTAAAACTGTTTGGTAGAAACACAACTCGTCGTGTTTGGAGGAGAGAGAATGCTGAGTTGCAACCAAAGAACACCATACATACTGTGACGCATGGGGGTGGCAACATCAAGCTTTGGGGCTGTTTCTCTGCAAAGGGAACAGGACGACTGATCCGTGTACATGAAAGAATAAATGGGGCCATGTATCGTGAGATTTTTTTAGTGCAAACCTCCTCCCATCAGCAAGGGCATTGAGGATGAAACATGGCTGGGTCTTTCAGCATGACAATGATCCCAAACACACTGCCCGGGCAAAGAAGGAGTGGCTTCGTAAGAAGCATTTCAAGGTCCTGGAGTGGCCTAGCTAGTCTCAAGATCTCAACCCCATAGAAAACCTTTGGAGGGAGTTGAAAGTCCGTGTTGCCCAGCGACAGCCCCAAAAAATCACTGCTCTAGAGGAGATCTACATGGAGGAATGAGCCAACATACCAGCAATAGGGATGAGTTGAACACCCCTCGGTTCGGGTCGCACCAGAACCTGTGAATGGACCGAAAATTTGCGCGAACTTTAGAACACCATTGAAATCTATGGGACTCGAACGTTCAAAATCAAAAGTGCTAATTTTAAAGGCTAATTTGCATGGTATTGTCCTAAAAAGGGTTTGGGGACCCGGGTCCTGCCCCAGGGGACATGTATCAATTCAAAAAAAAGTTTTAAAAACAGTCGTTTTTTCGGGAGCAGTGATTTTAATGATGCTTAAAGTGGAAAAAAAAAAAGTGAAATATTCCTTTAAATATCGTACCTGGGGGGTGTCTATAGTATGCCTGTAAAGTGGCGCGTGTTTCCCATGCTTAGAACAGTCCCTGTACAAAATGACATTTTTAAAGGAATAATAGTCATCTAAAACTGCTTGCGGCCTTAATGTAATGTCGGGTCCCGGCAATATGGATGAAAATTAGTGAGACAAACGGCATGGGTACCCCCCGCAGTCCATTAACCGGCCCTTTGGGTCTTGTATGGATATTAGGGGGAACCCCGCACCCAAATTAAAAAAAGGAAAGGCGTGGGGCCCCCAGACCCTATATACTCTGAACAGCAGTATACAGGCAGTGCAAACAAGAGAGGGACTGTAGGTTTGTTGTTAATTAGAACCTGTTTGTAATTTTGAACTGGTACATTTTTAAAGTGTAGCTCCAGCCAAAAAATCTATTTTTAAGCTTTTTGGAAAACATAGGGAAGGGTTATCACCCCTGTAACATTTGTTTTGCTGTCTGTGCACCTCCTCAGAAGATTTCACTTCACTTTCTGTCCCAATGACAAATGCTTTTTGAAAATTTGGGGTTTTTAGTGAAACAAGGATTGGTGATAAAGCATCAGTGAAGAGGAGACACGTTTTTCCCATATTAACTCTTACAGGAGAGAATTTCCCTTCCTAGGGGTGGATTTCATCTCACTTTCTGTTGTCTCCTTATATTTGCAAGTAGGAGTCATTTGAAAGTAGGGGCCTGCTCTATATACTCTGCAGAAATTGGGGCCTTAGGTGTTGCCACAACACTGTAAGCCCTTACAGTTAGTCTTGGTGGGCGCAGGAACGGGCCCTGCTGTGAAATATTAGATCAAGAATTGTAATTACATGCCCCTGTTGAACAGGGTCAGAAAAATTGGGCCTTTGGTGGTGGTGGTGGTGGTGCTAGTGCCACAACACTGTAAGTCCTCACAGTTACTCTTGGTGGGTGCTGAAACGGGCCCTGCTGTGAAATATTAGATCAAGAATTGTAATTACATGCACCTGTTGAACAGGGGCAGAAAAATTGGGCCTTTGGTGGTCGTGGTGATGGTGCTGGTGCCACAACACTGTAAGTCCTCACAGTTACTCTTGGTGGGCGCAGAAACCGGCCCTGCTGTGAAATATTAGATCAAGAATTGTAATTACATGCACCTGTTGAACAGGGGCAGAAAAATTGGGCCTTTTGTGGTGGTGGTGCTACAACACTGTAAGTCCTCACAGTTACTCTTGGTGGGCGCAGAAATGGGCCCTGCTGTGAAATATTAGATCAAGAATTGTAATTACATGTCCCTGTTGAACAGGGGCAGAAAAATTGGGCCTTAGGCACTGGTGCCACAACACTGCAACCCCTCACAGATACTGTAGTTGGAGCGCAGGAATGAGCCCTGCTGCAAAGTATTGCACCAAAAATTGTAATTACACGTTCCTATTAAACAGGGGCTGAAAAATTGGGCCTTAGGCACTGGTGCTGGTGCCACAACACTGCAACCCCTCATAAATACTCTAGCTGAGTGCAGCAACAAACCCTCCTTGCAAAATATTGCATCAAAAATTGTAATTACACCCCCCTGTTTAACAGTGGCTTTAGCCACTGGTGGCGGCGCCCAGAACCAAAAATATTCTTTCAAGCTATTAGCATGATCATTGAGGAGGAAGAGGATAGTCACTCAGCATAACAGGATAGTCACTCAGCATCAGCATAGGCAATCTTGAAGGTATCTGACAAAAAAAATTATTCAGTTACATCAGCATCAGGTGTTTGGTAGCTGGTGGTGATCCAAGACTGATTCATTTCGACCGAGTCGGTGGACAGATGCACCCTGTGATCGGTTACAAAGCGTCCAGCAGCACTGAATGTGCGTTCCGAAAGAATGCTGGATGCAGGACAGGCCAGTTGCTCAATTGCATACTATACAAGCTCTGGCCAGTGATCCATCCTCAAGACCCAGTAACCCAGAGGATTTTTGATGGGAAAGTCAGATCTTGCCCCTAGGTATTCCTGCACCATGTAAAACAGACGCTGGCGATGGTTGCTGGAACCGATCATACCTTGGGGCTGCGGACTAAAAAATTGTCTGAATGCATCAGTCAGACGGCCACCTTCTCCACCGCTCCTTCTTTGACTGACGGAAGCCTCAGCAACACGTTGTCCAGGAACAGGAGTTTGTAACCTCCCAGTCTCTGGGAACACGTTGCACAGACCTTTCTGCAAGGCCTCCCGAAGATGTTTCATCCTCTGCTCCCTCTGCGATGGCAAGATAAGGTCCGCAACCTTACCCTTGTAACGTGGATCAAGGAGGATTGCCAGCCAGTAACAATCCCTCTCCTTGATACCATGAATACGAGGATCCTTCCGCAGGCTTTGCAGGATCAGGGAGGCCATGCAGCGTAGGTTTGCTGAGGCATTCGGTCCAGGGTCCTCTGGGTCACTAAAGACAACATGATCCGCAGCCACCTCCTCCCAGCCACATACAAGTCCATGGATTTCTTGGGACTGTAAATGATTCCTTGAAGACTGCTGCTGATGCTGAGTGCCAGGCTCCACCTCCATGCTGACACAATTCTCCTCCTCCTCGTCCTCTTCCTGTGTGATCGGCGGGCACGCAGGTACACTGTCTGGATAAAGGGGGCCTTGAGAGGTAAGGAAATCCTCCTCTTCCTGCCTCTGTTCTGCCTCAAGTGCCCTGTCCATTATTCCACGCAGTGTGTGCTCCAACAGGTGAACAAAGGGGACAGTGTCACTGATGCATGCACTGTCACTGCTCACCATCCTCGTGGCCTCCTCAGATGGTGTCAGGACAGTGCATGCATCCCTGATCATGGCCCACTGGCGTGGGGGAAAAAAACAAGCTCCCCTGATCCTGTCCTGGTGCCATAGTTGCACAGGTACTTATTGATGGCCCTCTGCTGCGTGTGCAGCTGCTGCAGCATGGCCAACGTTGAGTTCCACCTGGTGGGCATGTCGCAGATTAGGCGGTTCTTGGGCAGGTTAAATTCCTTTTGGAGGTCAGCCAGCCGAGCACTGGCATTATATGACCGGTGGAAATGCACACAGACTTTCCTGGCCTGCCTCAGCACATCCTGTAAGCCCGGGTACCTGCCCAAGAACCGCTGCACCACCAAGTTAAGGACGTGAGCCAAACAGGGCACATGGGTCAGTTGTCCCTGTCGGAGGGCGGAGAGGAGGTTGGTGCCATTGTTGCAAACCACCATTCCTGGCTGAAGCTGGTGTGGCGTCAACCACCTCTGAGCCTGCCCCTGCAGAGCTGATGGAATCTCTGCCCCAGTGTGGCTCTTGTCCCCCAAGAACATCAGCTCAAGCACCGCATGGCATCTTTTGGCCTGCGTACTTGCGTAGCCCCTTGAATGCCTACAGAGCACCGCTGGTTCCGCACAGGAAGAGGCCATGGAGGAAGAAGAAGAGGAGAGGGTGGAGGAGAGAGGTGTGTCAGAATCACCAGTAGTAGCATTTTGGAGGCGTGGTGGCGGAACAACCTCCAACACTACTGCACCTTGTCCTGCATCTTTCCCAGCTGCCAGAAGAGTCACCCAATGCACCATGAAAGATAGGTAACGTCCCTGTCCATGCCTGCTGGACCATGAGTCGGCAGTAATATGCACTTTACCGCTGACCACCCTGTCCAGCAAGGCCAAGACATTTCCTTCCACATGCCGGTAGAGAGCTGGAATCGCCTTCTGAGAGAAAAAGTGGCATTTGGGAACCTGCCACTGAGGAACCGCACATTCCACAAACTCACGGAAGGGGGCAGAGTCTACCAACTGAAAAAGGCAGCAGTTGAAGTGCTAGCAATTTTGCCAACCTAGCATTCAACCGCTGGCCATGTGGATGGCTGGGAGTGAACTTCTTTTGGCGGTGCAGCAGCTGAGGCAGGGAAATTTGTCTGGTACAATCTGATGTCAGTGTACCGATAGCAGATTGCCCGCAAGTACTTGGCTGTGACACACCTAATTCTAAACCTTCATTCCTCTCAGTGCAGGTCTCAGAGAGGACTGAAGGTATAGTGGGGTTGGAGATCCCAGCTGATTAGGAGCAAGGAGAGGTCCTCTTTGTTCTTTGGTGTGGGTCTTTTAGGTACGCTTGCCAACGAACTGCATGACAGGTCAACATATGTCTGGTCAAGCATGTGGTGCCCAAGCGGGTGATGTTTTGGCCACATGAGATATGCTTGAGACATATGTTGCAAATAGCAGCGGTGGGATCTGATGCACTCATCTCAAAAAAGGCCCACACCAAAGAACTTTTGGAATAACGCGCAGAGACAGCATCGTCCTGCACAAGCAGAGCTCTGCGGTGTGATACAGTCGATGTGCTGCCCTTAAGCTGGCCCCTGGAGGGTATCCTGCCTCATTGGTGATGTGCCTCCTCCTCCTCTTCTTTCCTATCAGGCACCCACGTGGAGTCAGTGACCTCATCATCCCCTACCTCCTCATCACTGGAGCAAAGCTGGCAGTATGCTGCAGCTGAGGGAACATGACTGCCAGATTGCTGTTCTTCTTGGGCACCCCCTCTCTCTGGGCTCATGTTACTGCCTTCCTCTAGCTGAGTACCATCATCGGAGCCTTCAAAACACTGGGCATATTCCTGGAGCATGTACCCAACACTGTGGTCAAACAGTTCGGGGGACTCCTCAGGAGGACATGGTGGGGCTAGGGAAGGAGTAACTGATGCCATTGAGCCAAGGGAAGAGGACACGTTGGCAGCTGCTTTGCCAGACAACGTACCCTGAGCCTGGGTGAGAGGGGATGAGGAAGATGAGGACGGCTTGGTCATCCACTCTACCAAGTCTTCGACATGTTGGGGCTCAACACGGCCAGCTGCTGAAAAAAAGGACAAGCGTGTCCCACGGCCACGTGCTGATGAGGATGCACAGTGTCCACAACCAGCACTGTTGCCTCTAGACACAAAGCCTGCTTGCCCACTTTTATTGGCTTGTGACTGTCTGCCTCTCCTTGTTGGCCTTCCAGACATACTAATGGCCTGCACTGCAGTGAGATTTAGCTGCACAAAACTGGGATGTATATATATACTGATTACACAGCAGCTAGCAGAATGCTTGCCTGTGGTATTAATAGGATCAGAAGAAGCACACCAGCACTTGTCTTCAGGTAGCTATAGGTGCAACTGTGCAGGGTACACAGTACACTAACTGTAAATACTTCAAGAGCCTGCCTTTGCTATTAATAGGATAAGAAGAAGCACACAAGCACTTGTCTTTAGGTAGCTATAGGTGCAACTGTGCAGGGTACACAGTACACTAACTGTAAATACTTCAAGAGTCTGCCTGTGCTATTAAAAGGATCAGAAGAAGAACACAAGCACTTGTATTCAGGTAGCTATACTGTAGGTGCAACTGTGCAGGGTACAGAGTACACTAACTGTAAATACTTCAAGAGCCTGCCTGTGCTATTAATAGGATACACACGGCGCTGTGATTGGCCAAGCATGCGGGTCATTGTGCATGCTTGGCAAATCATCAGCCAGCAATGCACTGAGATGCCGCAGTGAATTATGGGCTGTGACGCGCCACTCGAATTTGGCGCAAACAGCCCATATCGTTCGCAATTCGACGAACGGTCGAACAGGCGATGTTCGAGTCGAACATGGGTTCGACTCAAACTCAAAGCTCATCCCTAACCAGCAACAGTGTGTGACAACCTTGTGAAGACTTACAGAAAACGTTTGACCTCTGTCATTGCCAAGAAAGGATATATAACAAAGTATTGAGATGAACTTTTGATATTGACCAAATACTTATTTTCCACCATAGTTTGCAAATGAAATTCTTTCAAAAATCAGACAATATGATTGTCTGGATTTGTTTCCACATTTTGTCTCTCATAGTTGAGGTATACCTATGATGACAATTACAGGCCTCTCTCATCTTTTTAAGTGGGAGAACTTGCACAATTGGTGGCTGACTAAATACTTTTTTGCCCCACAGTGGGGCAAAAAAGTATTTAGTCAGCCACCAATTGTGCAAGTTCCAGAGCGAAAATCCGAAAATAAGAATGAAAATAAAAAAAATTCAAAATCCCAAAAATTCAAAAATCTGAAAGAATAACTAATGATAACTTAACTATTACTAACTATTAAATTATAGGTATTGGAATTTCCTTTCAAATTTAGCTGTTAGTAAATGTAACGAATACAAATTTATCCAAAGGTACGAATTATCCGTAATAACGAATGCCATGTCTAAGCAAATGGAACGTAACAAATTAATAATAATAAATAACAATAATAATAGTAATTAAAAATGTATTAATATTATTATTTATTATTATTTTGTTCCGTTCCATCTGTTTAGATGCGGCATTCGCTATTTCGAATAATACGTAACTTCAGATAAATTTGTATTCGTTGCGTTCACTAACAGCCAAATTTGAAAGGAAATTCCAATACCTGTAATTTAATAGTTAGTTATTATTAGTTTTTGGATTTTCGCATTTCCCAAATTCCGAATTTTCGCATTTCCGAAATTTCAGAATTTCAGAATTTTCAAATTTTTGAATTTTGAATTTTCGAATTTCCGAATTCTCTAATTTCCAAAAAAAAACAAGAAACGAATGAAACAGAAATGAAAACAAAGACATTTTTTCAGCAGTGCACATGTCTAATGATGAGGTCACTGACTCGACTTGGGTGCCGGATAGAGCAGAGGAGGAAAGTGAGGGTGAGGCACAATCCCAATGAGGCAGCCATCATGGAAGAGTAGAGAGCAGCCACCCTATTCCATCTCATTGGGGAGCTGTTATCTCCTGGCCCACCTCCTGCAGCTCAGCTGTCTGGGCCTTTTTTAGTACATGTGCAGCCGATCGCACTGTTGCTATTTGCAAACTCTGTCTCAAGCGTATCAAGTGTGGAAAGAACACCAGCCATTTGAGTACCACATGCTTGACAAGGCATTTAACCTCCCACCACTCAGCCCATTGGCAAGAGCACGTAAAAGCCAAACAAAAGGGGCACAAATTTGTCCCTCCTCCTTACTTACCTCAGTCTGTCCCTGCTATACCTCATGACCTCTCAGAAGCCACCACTGACAGGGATGATGGTATAGTGCAGGGTGTCACAGGTCCTAGCCGGCAAATTTCTCTGCCCCATCTGCTGCAGTGGGGAAAAAATACAGTCCCTGTCACCCACATGCCCAGCGTCTAAATGCAAGCTTGTCAAAGCTGCTGGCTCTACAACTTCTGCCTTTCCATTTAGTGGATTCTCCAGCCTTCCGTGAATTTTCAGAATGTGCTGTACCACAATGGCAGGTTCCCAGTCGCTATTTCTTTTCACATAAGGCCATTCCATCTCTCTATCATCACGTGCAAGGCATGTTGTGGCACGTTACTGCTGACACGTGGTCCAGCAAGCATGGGCAGGGACGATATATTTCATTCACAGTGCACTGGGTAACTCTGCTTGTAACTCAGAAGGATGCAGGACAGGGCTCAGTACAACAAGTTGTGCCCCCACATCTCCATACAGCTGGTGAAGATGCCAGATTTGTCAGCTCTATCCCCTCCTTCTCCTCAATGCACTCCTCTGCTGAATTGTCCTAAGAACTTCAAGTACCCCCTTTGCGTTCAAAGGGTTATTCAATAAGTCAGGCTAAAAGATGCCATGCAGTGCTTCAGCTGGTGTGTCTAGGGGACAGGAAACACACCAGGGCAGAGATTCTTGCAGCTCTGCAGGGACAGGCCCAGAGGTGGTTCATGCCATGCCAGCTGGAGCCAGGAATGGTGGTGTGTGATAATGGTACAAACCTCTTGTCCACCCTTAGACAGGGAAAGTTGACACATGTGCCATGTCTGGCACATGTCCTCAATTTCGTGGTGCAGCATTTCCTAAATAGGTACCCAGGGTTGGAAGATCTGCTAAAGCAGGCCAGAAGGATGTGTAGCCATTTTAAACGGTCATGCACAGTAAAATGCAGCGGGAATTCCACCTGCCAGTAAACCGCCTGATTTGTGACATGCCCACTAGGTGAAACTTGACTTTGGCAATGCTGCAGGAGCTGCACATGCAGCAGAGGGCCGTCAATGAGTATCTGTGTGAGTATGGCATATCGACACGCTCAGGCCAGCTTGGCTTTTTTTTCCCCACACCAATGGCTGCTCATAAGGGATGCATGCACTGTAATGTCACCATTTGAGGAGGCCACAAGAATAGGGTTGCCACCTCATCCCTTTAAACCGGAACACATATGAATTACACATGTTCTTAGGCAAATTAAACACAGACAAAGCACCAAGTGAGTTTAATTACCATCTTAATCTGCCACAGAACCTGTGTAATTAATATGTGTTCGGTTTTAAAGGGATGAGGTGACAACCCTACACAAGGATGGTGAGCCATGACAATGCATGCATCAGTGACACAATCCCTGTTGTGTTCCTGCTGGAGCAGACTCTGCATGGCATTATGGACCGGGCACTCGAGACAGAGCAGTGGGAGGAAGAGGAGGACTTCCTTTCCTCTCAAGGCCCACTTTATGCAGACACCATTGTTCTTATGCCACAGAACACACAAGAGGAGAGAGAGGAGGAGGATTCTGGTAGTTTCGGAAGCATTGAAGCAGAGGAAGACATACGTCAAACAGTAAGAGATGGTTTTCCATCCACAGAACCCTTGGGAGTAGTACGTGACTGGGAGGAGGCAGTTCCAGATACTCTAATCCTCAGTGACCCCGAGGAGTCTGCTTCTCATGCCTCTGCAAATTTGCAGTGCATGGGCTCCCTCAAAGCCTGTGAAAGGACCCAATAATACATGCCAGAAAAGAAAAGGATCACTATTCTTTGGCCTCCAACCCTCGTTGACCACCGTTATAAGTGGAAAGTCTCAGAACTTATCCAGTCCCCACAGAGAGTGCAGAAGATGAAATCTCTTGAGGACACCTGAGAAGTTTATAGAATACTTTTCCTGACTCTGGTAGGTTACAGTGTCGTGAAAAACGTAGTTTTGAGGCTTCTATTGGTCAAAAGAGGAGCAGTGGAGAAGGGGGCCGCCTAAGTGATGCATTTCTCAATTTTTTTAGTCCTCGCCTCCCAGGGCTGTTAGCTTTCACATCCCATTGGCAGCGTCTACATCACATGGTGGATGATTATCTAGGGGCAAAAACAGAGATGGAGATCTTTCCAGTCGACGATCCACTGGCTAACTGGGTCATGAGAATAGACCACTGGCCAGAACTTGCCCAGTATGCTATTGAGCTGCTGGGCTGCCCGTCATCCAGTGTGCTTTCCGAACGGACATTAAGTGCTTCTGAAGGTTTTGTTACTGATCATAGAACGCATCTGTTTACAGACATGGTGGGCCGTCTGACTTTTATCAAAGTGAATCAGTGTTGGATTACCAGCAGCTAAGAAGCCCCTGATGCTGATGTCAGCGATTAAGTGTTTTTGGGATGTGGAATCTCTCCAGGACTTCTAGGCTGCCTAGTGTTGTGGGTGTTGATTTCATCTGGAGGAATGTTTTTGGTGTAGGTTTCATGGGCACGATTAAGACCCAAAGACCAATTTTTCCGCACCTGTTTGACAGGTGCATATCATTAAAATTTTTGACAGCAAGGCCAATTCTTGCTTTCATCTAGAGTACCTCTATAGCAGGGGTCTAAAACTGGTGGCCCTCCAGCTGTTGCGAAACTACAAATCCCATCATGCCCCTGTCTATGGGAGTCATGCTTGTAACTGTCAGCCTTGCAATACCTCATGGTATTTGTAGTTTCAAACCAGCTGGAAGGCTGTCAATTTGAGACCCCTGCTCTATAGGGTGATGTGTGAAGGCGCCACCAACACCCAAAGAATAATTTTTCCCCACCTGTTTGACAGGTGCATATCATTACAATTATTGACAGCAAGGCCAATTCTTGCTTTCATCAAGAGTACCTCTATAGGGTTATGGTGTGAAGGTGCCACGACACCCAAATAACAATTTTTCTGCACCCGTTAAAGAATTAGAAATCCAAAGTCTGTGGTAGAGACACCAGAATGTATCCAAAAAATCTCTAATCTTGTTCCCCGTGCAGTTAATTTTATCCCAAGATATTTTAGGTCTGTTTTCCCCCACGTGAAAGGAAATTCCTTCCTTAGGGCTTGCTCTTCTTTTTCACTCAGACTTATATTTAGGATTTCTGATTTTATTGGATTAATCTTTAGGTTAGACAGTTCTCCATATATATTTTTAGTTCCCTAATTAAGTTTGATAATGTTATTCTGGGGTTAGTTTATGGGAGAGTGAGAGCCCCTGTCTCGGTGAAAATGAGTGTAAAATGGACACAGGACTCTCCAAGAGGCAGTTTGAAACGTTCCAGAAGAAGATCTATCAAGAATAATGTACAAGTGAATGTGAGAGATGACATCACTAAGGGAGCCAGGGTGGAGGTGGAATGCTTATGGGTAGAGCTCCAAAGGGATGAAGTTAAAGGGAAAATAGTACTGGAAGTATGCTATAGGCCCCCTAACCAGAGTGAACAAGGGGATCACAATTTGGATTAGCAGCAAGGATGGGAAGTGTTATCATAATAGGGGATTTTAATTATCCAGACATAGACTGGGCGGAGGGAACCACGCAACAAGGCTCTCCAGTTCCTAAATGTCTTTCAGGGCGTTACTGGCTCTACTGATTACCAACAATACAGACCTGATCACGGATGTGGAAATACGGGGCAATTTAAGTAACAGCGATCACAGGTCAATTGGCTTCAGTATAAGTCACACAAATAGGAAACATAAGGGGAATACAAAGACACTGAATTTCAAAAGAGCCAACTTTAATAAACTACAAACCTTGCTAGAAGGCATAAATTGGGATAAAATCTTAGGAACAAAGAACACGGAGGATCGATGGGTTTGCTTTAAAAGCATATCCCATTGGGTAATACATTTAAAAGAGCGAACAAAAGTCCTGGATGGCTTAACTCCAATCTAAAAATGCATATAAAAGCAAAGGAGAAGGCCTTCAAAAATACAAGGTTGAGGGACCATCATCAGCATTCAGACTTTATAAAGAATGCAACAAGAAATGTAAGGGTGCAATAAGGACAGCTAAGATAGAACATGCTAAGATAGAACATGAAAGACACATAGCGGAGGAGAGCAAAAAAAATCCCAAGAAATTCTTTAAAGCATAGAGTGCACAATGGACCGTTTCTTTTATTTCTTTGTTCCTACCTTCAGATATGTGGCCCGGCCTGTGTTCAGTCCCTGAGGCTGTGGGCGGGGATTTTGCGGGTATAGGCATCATTTCCTTTCATGGCCGCACTGTCTCCTGGGATCTCGTGTCATTCATCCCAGGACACCCCCATAAACGTTTACTGTACAAAATAAGGTCTGTTGGCATGGACCATAGGGTGAGTACATGGATTGAAAACTGGCTAAAAGGGCGAGTTCAGAGGGTGGTGATAAATGGGGAGTACTCGGAATGGTCAGGGGTGGGTAGTGGGGTCCCCCCAGGGTTCTGTGCTGGGACCAATCCTGTTTAATTTGTTCATAAATTACCTGAAGGATGGGGTAAACAGTTCAGTTCAATCTCTGTATTTGCGGACGATACTAAGCTAAGCAGGTCAATAACTTCTCCGCAGGATTTGCAAACCTTGCAAAAAGATATGAACAAATTAATGGGGTGGGTAACTACATGGCAAATGAGGTTCAATGTAGAAACATGTAAAATAATGCATTTGGGTCGCAAAAATATGAATGCAATCTATACACTAGGGGGAGAACCTCTGGGGAAATCTAGGATGGAAAAGGACCTGGGGGTCCTAGTAGATGATAGGCTCAGCAATGGCATGCAATGCCAAGCTGCTGCTAACAAAGCAAACAGAATATTGGCATGCATTAAAAAGGGGATTAATTCCAGAGATAAAACGATAATTCTCCTACTCTACAAGACTCTGGTCTGGCCGCACCTAGAGTATGCTGTCCAGTTCTGGGCATCAGTCCTCAGGAAGGATGCTCTGGAAATGGAGCGAGTACAAAGAAGGGCAACAAAGCTAATAAAGGGTCTGGAGGATATTAGTTATGAGGAAAGGTTGCGAGCACTGAACCTATTCTCTCTGGAGAAGAGATGCTTGAGAGGGGATATAATTTCAATATACAAATACCATACTGGTGACCCCACAATAGGGATAAAACCTTTTTGTGGAAGGGAGTTTAACAAGACTCGTGGCCACTCATTAAAATGAGAAGAAAAGAGGTTTAACCTTAAACTACGTAGAGGGTTCTTTACTGTAAGAGCAGCAAGGATGTGAAATTCCCTTCCACAGGCAGTGGTCTCAGAGGGGGGCATCGATAGTTTCTAGAAACTATTAGATAGGCACCTGAACGACTGCAACATACAGTGATATACAAAGTAATACTGACATATAATCACACACATAGGTTGGACTTGATGGACTTGTGTCTTTTTTCAACCTCACCTACTTTGTAACTATGTATGTAAGATTGGTGAGCAGAGAAACTAGGCTTTAAGTCTTCTCTGGATTTTGTAAGTCTGGATTGAGGCTGGAAACTTGAAGACTTCAAAGAGCATTGGGAGGGATGGAGTCTTCAGTCTTGTGTCTGGGCTTTCCAAAATTTCTGCAGGTTGTGTGTGTGTCCAGGTGCACACACTCATTATTAGGCAGCTCTGAGCATAGCTCAGGAGAGTTTGTGTTGGAGCAGTTGCTGCAGCCAGGAGGGAGGTGTGCTACTGTTTAAAAACCCAGGCAATTTCCTTGAGACGGCACTCCATGTGGGAGAGGTTCCAGGTCAGTGGACTGAGAGAGTTGGGCAAGCTGAGAGAGTCAGGGAGACCATAGCTGAGACAACTGGAAAAGAGAGTCCTGGGGACCAGAGGGAACCATGAGTCTTGGAGGAGTGTGAAAGCTTGGAGTGTCAGGAGAGCCCCCTCCTAGAGGTCAGGAGTGTGCCTGTGCAGCAAGGTACTGCGCCCAAGGCTGAGTGAGCCTTAAGAGCCAGGTGGATTGGCATTTTTCATTTAGTGTATTTCTGCTGGAGAAGAACCACTGTGGGGGCAATCCGTGTGTGTATGAACTTTCATTTTTGTTACTTTCAATAAAAGTGGGCTACCATGCCCTTAAACTGAAGTTCCCATTGTCTGTGAACTCACTGAAATCTACCACTGAGTTAGACATCCAACATATTACATTAAATAGAACAGAACGTCATTGGCGTATGCCACTACTATGTTCTTCCTCTCTAATCCTCACCCCTCCTATGTCTGCACTGTTTCTTATTGTTGCAAGTAGTGGTTCCAGTGACAGTACAAACAGGAGGGGCGAGAGCGGGCATCCCTGTCTTGTTTCATTAAGCATTTCAAAGGATGGTGACAGGCTCCCATTAACTTTAACTAATGCCGTTGGGTGGTTATTTAATGATTTTATCCATCCTATCAACCTGGAACCAATTCCCGGGTTCTCTATTGTATTCATCATAAATCCCCAGTCAACCCTGTTGATAGGAATAGAGCTGGGGACTTTCCACCTCTCATTTTGTGCAAAAGGAGTGTTCTTGTTCCATTATCTTTCTCTTCCTGGAATAAACTCGGTGTGATCCGCATGTACCCATTCGGGCATCCGTTCTTTCAGTCTGGTGGCCAGTACCTTTGCGTACAGTTTTGTGTCAGCATCCAACAAAGATATTGGTTTATAGCTGGAGCACAGAGTTGCATCCTTCCCTTCTTTGGGTATAACTGTGATATGAGCCTGCAGTGATTATTTCCTCATTTATTTTCCCTCTTCCAGCCCATTCATATATGTACATCATTTTGGGATCAGTTGCACTTTAAACTTTTTATAGCACCGAATCTTTAGCCCATTGGATCCTGGACTCTTCCCTATTGCTGTATTTTTTAATCTCCTCTTGTGTTATTGGGTCTTCTAATGCAGCGGACTTTTCGACCGGACTGGTCCGACGGACCGAGTCCGGCGGACAATCTGATCGTGTGTGGGCTTCATCGGACCTCAAGTGGACTTTTCTAGTCAAAAATCTGATGGACTTTAGATTTGAAACATGCTTCAAATCTTTCCGATGGACTCAAGTCCGGTCGAAAAATCCGCTTGTCTGTATGCTAGTCCGACAGACAAAAACCCACGCTAGGGCAGCTATTGGCTACTGGCTATCAACTTCCTTATTTTAGTCCAGTCGTACGTCATCACGTACAATCCGTCGGACCTTGGTGTGATCGTGTGTAGGCAAGTCTGTTCATTCAAAAGTCAGTCAGAAGTCCGTCAAAAGTCAGTCGGACCAGTCCGGTCGAAAAGTCTGCCCTTGTGTACGCAGCATATGTCTCCTCTGATATTTTTGGTAGGTTTGCTTCCCTTAGGTACTTTTGTATTCTTTGAGTCCTTTTATACTTGACCTCCTGTGTCCCCTTTTGCCTCACTGCTTATAGGGAGCTATAATAGCTTTGAAAGACCCTGGCTATTTCAGTTGTTGAATGTACTGTCTCTCCTTTTTCATTTTGGATTTTCCCTATAAAATGTATCGCCTTTTTATTTTTTTATATTCTTGCTAGATATTTTCTTGGTTTATTTCCCCATTTATACTTGTCCTTAGCCACTCTATTGAAGACTTGTCTTGTTTCCTGTTCCATTAGATCTTTTGGCTTAACTCTTTTTATACTAGATCACGCTGTACCTCTATATCTGCTTTCTCTTCATGTTGTTGTTCCAACTCAAAAATTTCTGTTATTAGCCTTTCCTTGTTACTTTCTTTTTTCCTCCTAACCCCTATAGAAATCAGTGTGCACCTAATATAAGGTTTATGGGTTTCCCATATTATGGCCTCTGCTATACCTGGGGTATCATTTAACTGAAAGTGTTGTTCTATTTCTTTTTTTATTTTATCTTCTACCTCTTTCTCTTGTATCAGGTCTGCATTCAGTCTCCAGGTGCTCCTCTTGGTTTCCTGTTAGTTTCAGCTTCATTGTTACTGGGGCGTAATCTGATATTGACATTATTTCTATTTGTGATTTTCCTACTGATTCCAGCAGTCTGTGCTCCACCATTATGTAGTCCAGCCTTGAGTACGTCCTGTATCCCAGGGGAGTAGAAAGTATAATATTTTATCTCAGGGTTGAACTCCCCATACATCTACCAGTTGACATTGGTACAATTTATTTTTTCATTCTGAGTTGATAGTCTCTAGTCCCCAGTGCACGTAATGAACTGTCAATCTTCGGGTCCATGCAGAAATTTAGATCTCCTGCCAGGATTAGTAGGCCTTCTTTTATAATCCATCAGTTTTCCCATAACTTCTTTCAGGTAACCTGTTAGGTTCTTATTAGGTCAGTATATATTTGCCAAAATACATTCCATATCCTGTACCCTCAAGAATATGAACTGACCTTCTGGATCCACCTTTCTATCTTCTTTCTTTTCCAATATTTTTATTTAGAAAATTTTAAATAAATATACAAATACAAAATCGACATTTACCTTCTTAGTATGAAGTATTGGTACAAGTGACAAGTCGGTTATAAGTTGGTTACAACACAAATTATCTTGTATACATGTGAGGTTTTATGTATCCTTGTCCTTATCACCTTTCTATCTTCTAATGAGAACTTTACTTCTCTCGCCATTCCTATTGCCACTCCTTTTGCTTTTTTACTTGGAGAATTTCCATAGTACCATGTCAGGTGGTGATTTGAATACAGTTTAACATTTGTGTCTTGTGATATACGTGTCTCTTGTAGAAAGATTATACTTGCAGAATATCTTTTAATTTCTTTCAAGATCTTATGTCTTTTTACTGTGTTATTTAACCCTCTTACATTATATGTTAAAAATGTTAGTACTGTCATAATTTCATTCTCTCTCTTTCCTCCTGCTCCTTTCCCCTCTCACCACCCGCCCCCAACATAGGGAGGGCGCAGATGCTTAAAGGGGTTTTATTGCCAAGGGTTGGGGAACCGACCAAAGTCATGAAAGGAGGTATGAGAGCAAGGGAGTCTTCCACGTGTCTGGCACAATATATTCTTCACCCACATCCCCCCTCCATTCCACCCCCACCTCCCGTGTCAGTATCTGGCCCAGGTCTCTATGCAATGTTGCAATTTCTGAGAATTTTCTAGCTTTGCGAACATATCTGCCATTTTTATTTGCGTCGGTAGTTGAGCTTTTAGACTTTGTACTTCCATATGTCCTATTTCACTATCACTTTTGATCTGCATTTCTACTCTCAATTGACTTGTATTTGGGCCCACAGTTGTATTATTTTGATCATTTTTGATGTTCCCTGTTACTTGTCTGGCCCAGTTGTTTTTCTGTTACTGACTTATCATGGCTCTCTCCTTGAGACATACATTTTTCATGGCCCCTGGACTTGTGCTTGTTTTGGGTGATTTTGCTGCTCTACTTGCTTTTACTGATTTCCTCTTCATTGTTGTTTTTTGGCTTTTTTTCCCCTCTTTAGTCCTCTTCTCCTGTTCTCCTGCCACACACTCCCTCTCTTCCACTTTATTTTCTATCTTTCACTGTCACCTTATTTCATATGGTGTGTACTTGACCGCCTTAATGCTTCTACCCCAACTTCCACCTCTCCTTTATGGTTTCTGGTGTTGATTTTTTCTGCCAGACTTCCCCTGTTATACATACATAACAAGTGTTTCACATGCAAA
The DNA here is from genome assembly GCF_042186555.1 of Aquarana catesbeiana. Lineage (NCBI taxonomy): Eukaryota > Metazoa > Chordata > Amphibia > Anura > Ranidae > Aquarana > Aquarana catesbeiana. The sequence continues at coordinate 157,660,391 of NC_133336.1, forward strand.
CAGGGGGATCAGTTCCAAGAAATGTCAGCTATACAAAGGAAAGGTAAATGACCCACCAGTCCAAGGCCGCATCATCCTTCCCCATTAGATGTTTGAGTGGTGCTATATGGTACCTTTAGGGAGTGTGGTGGGGGTCTGCCGCCCCTCTTTGTGTGGCAGTCTTGTGCTCTGTAGGTTCTCCAGGTGCTGCAGGTCTTCTAGTTGGGTAGTTTGGAGGGGACCTGTTTCTCTGTCACTGAGCCCTGTTATTCCTGCTTCCTTCAAACGTCCTTGTTCACCCCTCCGCTTCTAACCCACTCATTCAGGTGTTTGGTGGGGATCCACTGCCTCCTGTCCAGTGCCATGATCAGGCTCCTCCCCCCTAGCTGTGGCTGGTAGGATTTTTTAATGGCCATATATATGGATGTACCAGTTCTACAACCTATTGTTAACTGCATGGACAAGTTTTTTATGCATGGTTTTATGATTTTGTGCAACAATAAAATAAATTGTTTTTAGAATTTATGTCTATAACTAACGCTAGTCTATCATTGTGGCACCTAAAAAGTCCCAGTGCTTCTGTGTGTATTAGTATTCTTATATTTGTTGCATTCAAGGCATTCATTACCAAATACCAGATAGCTTTGATCTTCACCTGCCTAAAAACAACATTTCAGACGGCTCTTTCAAGTATGTAACAGCATTCTACAAAAATTTTCAAGACTGTAATACACAAGTTGACAGACAGTTGTCTTTTATTTAATCCAGTGGATGTGCTAAAAATTAAATTATCATTTGTCCAAATTCTAAGATTGCAGGCATATAATGCCACATGTGTCCTGTTTGCCTAAAGCATGTTTTTTTGTTTTCAGATGTTATCTGCCAAGCTGAATACATCTGCAAGTCATGATTGCACAATCCTGTGTTGTAGTTTCAGGCAATTTAACATAGAGAATCGTCTTGGAGACAAGCAAAAATACATTCCTGAGAGGGAAAGCTTTCCTGCGTAACACACACTCAAATCCTACTTGCCGGTACAGGAAATACCATATATGTAAGTGTCTGGGACCTTCTTCCTAAAGAAAATCATGAACTGCAGTTTCTTATCACTTGGCTAGTACGCAGGATGTTCTTCACAGGAAAGAATTTCGTTTTTTTTCCAAATAGGACGTTCACTCATTTTCCACCTGCTTATTATAACAGTACTATGAAAATCTAACTGCCAAATAGTGTAAAAGTACTATGTTACTAAAACATATGTTTAAAGGAAAAATAAATAGGAAATGAAACTTAGTTTGTAAGTAAATTATCATTAAATTTGTTAAAAAATATAGCAAACTATAGGAATTGTACTTTTCACTGTGAAAACATAAAATATGTATAAGTATAAAGACCGGGACAAAACTGGAGATCCATCAAGAAAGACTGCTTTGGTAGTTAGAGCACTCATCTGACTATTGAGAAGCAATCCACAGAACCTACCAACTGGGATGCAGCCCTGTTTAACAAATTTAAAGTAATGCTATAACAGGAACTAACTACAGCTACATGAAAATGATCATCTAAGAACTGGGCAATGTAACCAACATTCTGGAGCAAAAGCTAGACAAAGTAATCAATATTCTAGAAAACCCTCAAACAAAACATAGACAGAAACACAATAATGCAAGTCAGATGACAGTCTGTAAACAGAGGTCCAAAAGAGCAGGGGATATTACTGACTAGCCAAAGTGCAAATCGGCAGTGCTAGCAGGTAACCTTGACAAGTAATGCACCAATGGTTTATCATCAAAAGGCTAATAGAACCTGGATACCAAAAAAGCTGAAATACATCTACATTCCTCCTTGAGAGGACTCTGAAAATAGGGCCCAAAAGGAAATCTCTGAATTGAAGGCCTCCAAGATGAAGACTTCTTTCTGGAACTGGTTCCAGTTATCCTACTCAAGTAACTACAAATGGATTGTATCCACAAAGGGCTTGAGCCAAAAATGACAGACAACCTACGACAGATGACTGCCCTAAGACAATGAGGCCGATTTACTAAAGAGTTTAAGAAAATATCAATTATTACTACCAGATCATTAAACCTAATCAAATTAACTGTATATGGGGCTATCATGTTTCTTTGCTCTTTAATAAAAATAACCAAGTTTATTTGGCTAATACCCCTGAAAGATTTAGGGCTATCATAGAAACACTGCAATTACTACCTCCCTCATGTTTAACACTGTCCAGCAGCCAGACCATAAAATCTCCCTGCCTCCAGCTTCTTTGGGCAAGGTCTCAAGCCAATGAAGAAGCCACCTATACATTGCACCATGTTCAGATCACCGTCCATCTTACCATGGAGATATCTGAACAATCCCTACTATGTCCAGAACAAAAAACATAGCTTGTCTCTAGGTAACCCAGTGTCCCATGCTTAACTTAGAATTGACAAGACTGGAATACCTTAAGATATTTCAGCATAGAAATTTTTACCTTTCCCGATATCGTTCCTATACCTGTCTGTACATATGAAATTATCCAACCTACAGAGATATACTTCTCAAAAGACATCCACTGTCTAACAATTAAATTGAAAGTTAATCCATTGACAGAAAACCTACTGATTACTATCCCATGCTTTTGCCTTTGGATATTTACCTTTGTACTGATTCTTCATAATTAGAGATGAGCAAAGCTGCTTGGGTTTGATTTGTGGGATTTACTGAATTCAGTTTGAAATTTATGAAACCTGAATTTAATGTCAAAAAGGGCATGGGGAGCTTGGCACTAGAGATGGGCCGAACCGCCCCCCTCGGTTTGGTTCGCGTCAGAACTCTTGAACATCTCAAAAGTTCGGACCTGAGTTATTGGCAATAAAATGGGTATGGGGCCCAGGTCCTGCCCTGGTGGACATGTACCCATGCAAAAAAAACTTTTAAAAGAGGTCATTTTTAAAGTAGCAGTGATTTTTAATGATGTTTAAAGTGAAACAATAAAAATGAAAAATTCACTTAAATATAGTGTTGGGGGGTCCCCTTAGTCTACCTGTAAAGTGGCACATCTGTACCGTGTATAGAAACTGATGCAGCAAAACTGACATTTATAAAGAAAGAAAAATGACATTTATATTGATTTTCTTTTCAAGCTTTCTTTATTTTGTAAACAATAGCTTGGGGAGCCAGTCTGTGTGACGAGGTCACAATTTAGTGCACTGGAAACAAGAGTAGAGATTTTTTGCATACATTCTGGTGTCTCTTTGGCAGACTTTGGATGGAAATAATAACATTTTGCACCACAGCGAGCAAGCCTTATGTGAAAAAGTATAGTACACTCAGGCCAAGATTAACAATTTTTTTTAGATAAAGTCTGGTGTCTCTTTCACAGATTTTGTATGAAGTAACAGATGCGGAAAAATTGGTCTTTGCGTGTTGGTGGTGCCTTCACACTGTAACCCTATAGAGCTACTCTTGATGAAAGCAAGAAGTGGCCTTGATGTAAAAAATTTAAATTTGATGCACCTGTCAAACAGGTGTGGAAAAATTGGTACTTGGGTTTTAATTGTGCCCAAGAAACCTATACCAAAAATTACTTCAAGATAAAATCAACACCCACAAAGCTAGGCAGCCTAGACAGTCTTGCAGAGATTCGAGATCCCAGTAACACTTAAAGCGGAGTTCCACCCAAAGTGGAACTTCCGCTTTAAGGACTCCTGACCCCCTGACATGCCACATTTGGTGTGTCATTTTTTTTGGGGGGGGGGCAAGTACCTAGTTTTGACAGGTATCCAGCTCCCACATCTGCTCATGGTCCTGCGGCGCCGAGCGGAAGTGCTCCTCTCCTCCATCCCTCCCTGCAATCTTCTGGGACACGTCACAGGTCCCAGAAGATTGACCAGCCATTCAAAATCCACAGCGCGACTCGCACATGCGCACCCGGATGTGAAGCCACAAGCTGTCACAGATGGAGCCGCGGAGAGGAAAAGGAGAGAAGCGAGGCTTCGGGCGGACGCATTGCTGGATTGTGGGACAAGGGGGACACTTTTTGTAGCTGCTGACTTTTAATGAACACAGAAATGGGTGGAACTCCGCCTTTAATCAGCAATATTAGCATCAGGGGCTTGATAGCTGCTGCTAATCCAGGACTGATTCATTTTGACAAATGTCAGCCGGTCAATGGAGCCTGTGAACCGACGCGCTCTTTTATCTATCACAAAACTTTTGGCAGCACTGAATGGCCATTTGGAAAGCACCCTGCATGCAGGGCAGCCCAGCAGCTCAATTGCATACTGGGCAAGTTCTGGCCAATGGTCTATTCTCATGAACCAGAAACCCAGTGGATCGTCTACTGGAAAGCTCTCCATGTCTGTTTTTGCCCCTAGATAATCTTCCACCATATGATACAGATGCTACTGATAGGATCTTGAAGCTGACAGCCCAGGGAGCCAAGTACAAAAACGTTTTTGAAATGCATCACTGAGGAGGCCTCCTTCTCCACCGCTCCTCTTTTGACCAACAGAAGCCTCAAAACTTTTCCCTGAAACTGTAACTCACCAGAGTCTGGAAAGGCATTACATAAATTACTCTTTAAGGTGTCCCCAAGATATTTCATCCTGTGCTCCTTCCGTGAGGGCAAGATGAGATCTGAGACTTTCTCTTGGTAATGGTGGTCAAGGAGGATTGACAACCAATAATGATCCTTATCCTTGATACCACAAATTCTCAGGTCCTTTCACAGGCTTAAGGGAGTCCATGCACCGCAAGTTTGTGGAGGCATGAGAAGCAGAGTCCTTGGGGTCACTGAGGATTACAGTATCTGGAACTGCCTCCTCTCAGCCATGTACTACACCCAAGGTGTCACGTACCTAGTAGATGAGCCCGATATGCAGAGGAAGGCCTCTCTAACACCTCTGACTCGAGGCCCCGATAGAGCAAAGAGTAGGTGCAGGAGTGCAGAGTAGCATGAGTGCCTGGCAGGATCACCAGCAAGGAGGTTAGTCCAGAATTCCAGATGGCATTGTGCAGAGTGGTCAGCAGACTGGAATGGCAGACTGGAGGCTGAAACAGAAAGGGAGGAGATTCCCACAGCACTGGAACTCAGGAGGTACAGGCAAGCCGGGTCATACACAGACAGGTATACTGGAACAAAGCAGAGGCAGGGGCAGGTTCACTTGAACAAGCCGGGTCGGTATCAGGTGGGCAGCAGAAGGACCAGAGGTGCAGGCAGGTGCAAAGTCAAGACAACCCGGGGTCAGATGCATGTTTCTGTGTGTCAGGCTGGTTTAAATAGCCCATTTGGCACCAGGGATTGCGCGCTCGCGTGCCTGCATGCATGCGCATTGGCACCCGCCATCACGCACCAGCTTGCACAGATCTTTCTTTCTGGCAAACCTTTTCTGAAATTGCTCCCCTCCAAGGGGCAGCCTCCGGATGCCCAACCGGGCCAACTTCTCAAGGTGGGACCTCTTGAAAGACTGGATAAGTCTATTAGCATGGATATTACCTTCAGGCTCCCACAAGCTCTCTTCAGGTCCATATCCCGTCCATTTAATCAAGAATTGGACTTGGTTATTTCTCTTCCCTCAATCCAACATGGCTTCTACCTCAAATTCGTCCTCCCTGTCAATTATTACAGGTTCTGGAGGATAAAAATTCCATTCTGGAAAAGAATTGGAAACAGAGGGTTTTAACAGAGTCACATGAAAGACAGGGTGAATCCTGAATGTGTCTGGTAGTTCCACCTCATAAGCTACCTCGTTAATTCTCCTCTTTACTGGGAATGGACCCACAAACTTAGGACCCAATTTTTTTGAAAGGCATGCAAACCTTAGGTTTGTTGTGGACAACCACACCAGATTACCGGGCTCAAGAATTAATTCCCCTCGTCTGTTTCTGTCAAAGATTTCTTTGTTATGTTCCTGTGTTTTTGATGGTAAGCAGAGGAGAAGGATAATTCAATTCTAAGAGACTCACAAAATGTCTTCCAGAACCTAGAGGTGAATTGTGCTCCCCGATCCGAGACAATGTTAGCCGGCACTCCGTGAAGCTTAATGATTTCCCTGATTAAGACTTGCGCTGTCTCAGGAGCTGAGGGTATTCCTTTCATGATGAAATGTGCCATCTTGGACAGTCGGTCCACCGCCACAAAGATGGTGGTATGACCCTCTGCAAGGGGCAGCTCCACAATAAAGTCTATGAATAACATCTTCCACAGTCTGTCCAGAACAGGTAATAGTTTTAACAAGCCCCAAGCCTAGGTTCTACTATTTTTGCTTTGAAGGCAAGTGGTGCAGAATTCCACGTATCTTTTACAATCTCCAGCTACTTGAGACCGCCAAAACATGCGTTGCACAAGGTCATAAATTTTAGTTATGTCAAAATGGCCAGCTAGCACATGATCATGACAGAGTTCCAGTATAGTGACCCATAGACTCTCAGTTATGAAGATCTTGTCTCTGTATCAGAACAAGCCATCTCTAGCCTATAACTCTGTTTCAGCGGAGAGAGACAACCCTGCAGAGGCTTGTTTGATCCATGAGAATAGATCTTCCTGCACAAGAAGAAAATTTCCTGGGGACAGGATGGTGTCCGGGGATGTAATTTCTTTAGATTCATTGAACATACGAAAAAATGCATCAGGTTTTGTGTTTTTCAAGCCTGGCCGGTAGGTGACGTGGAAAGAAAATCTGGAAAAGAATAATGCCCACCTGGCTTGACGTGGAGTTAATTTTTTTGCAGTTCTCAGATACTCCAGATTTTTATGATCCGTATAGATCAGGATTGGATGTGCTGCCCCTTCTAACAGGTATCGCCATTCCTCCAGTGTAGACTTTTTTGCCAACAATTCTCGGTCCCCAACATCATAATTCCTCTCTGCTGCTGATAATTTATGGGAGAGGAAAGCAACTGGATGTTATAGGCCTCTGGTCCTTGTCATTGGGAAAGTACTGCTCCAAAAGCAATTTCAGAGACATCAACATCCAAGATGAATGGCAGGGTAGAATCAGGATGCTTTAAAACAGAAGCAGAGGTGAACAGTCTCTTAAGGGTTTCAAAAGCATCCTGAGCTTCAGGAGACCAATGGAACCGAAAGCCCTGCTTGGTTAACTGTGTAATAGGAGCGATGATGGCTGAGAATCCTTTAATGAACTTTTGATAGAAGTTAGCAAAACCCACAAAGCGTTGAATCCCTTTCTTGTGCACAGGGACTGGCCAATCCAGGATTGCAGTAATTTTTTGGGGGTCCATTTTAATACGTTCAATTGATATTAGTCCCAGGAATTGGATACTTTGCTGCTCAAACTCGCAATTTTCAGGCTTAGCATACAGGCCATGCTGCAGGAGCCGAGCCAACACACATCTGACATGCTTGCGGTGAGAGTCCAGGGAAGATGAAAAGATCAGAATATTGTCTAGATAGATGATAATGAACAGATCTAGGCAATCTCGAAAGATATCGTTGATGAAGTACTGGAATGTAGCAGGAGCGTTGCACAACCCAATTGCCATCACCAGATATTCGAAATGCCCGAATGGGGTGCGAAAAGTCATCTTCTATTCATCCCCTTCTCTGATGTGGACCAAATTGTAGGCCAGTCGCAGGTTAAGTTTAATGAAAATGGTAGCAACTTAAAATAGTTTGGGCACCAGGGGAAGAGGGTAGCGATTCTTAACGGTAATTTTGTTAAGTTTGCGGTAGTCAGTGCAAGGCTGTAAGATGTGATCTTTCTTTTCTACAAAGAAGATACCTACTCCTGCCGGGGAGGTGGATGGGTGGATGAAATCCTTTTTCAGATTCTCATCAATGTGCTCCTTTAATGTCCCCAGCTCCAGCTCTGTTAGAGGGAAGATTCTCCCAAAAGGAACTTTGGCCCCAGGAAGGAGCTCAACAGGAAAATCGTAAGCCCAGTGGGGGCGGAAGAGTCTCGGCTCCCTTTTTACTGAAAATGTCCATGAAATCATGATAAGCCCTCGGGACTGATTGCCATATATCAGTCTCAGTGTCCAGGCACAGCAGGTAAGGCGGGTCACAGGTGTTCTTTTAGAGACAGAATTGATGGCAATATGAAGAAGGGAACGTGATCTCCCTAGTGGCCCAATTGATGTGAGGGTTGTGGGCCTGCATCCAAGGCATCCCCAGGATAACTGGGAACAAGGGTGAGGTGATGATATCCAAGAGTAATGCCGCGTACACACGGTCGGACTTTTCGTCTACAAAAGTCCGACAGCCTGTCCGACATACTTCCGACGTACCTTCGGCGGACTTGCGGCAGACTTTCTTACGAACGGACTTGCCTACACACGACCACACAAAAGTACGACAGCCTAGTACGCGGTGACGTACACCAAGTCCGACGAGACTATAAAACGAAGTTCAATAGCCCGTCCGACACCCTTTGGGCTCCTTCTGCTAATCTCGTGTTTATCTCGTGTTAGTAGAAGTTTGGTGAGAGACGATTCGCGCTTGTGAGACTCGTATTTTTCAGTTCGTTTTAACTGTTGTTCAGTCTGTGCTTGTGAGGTTTGTATCTGCTTTTCAGTGCGTTTGGTCAGTTGGCATTGAGAAATCTTTGTTTTATTGGCCGCTCGTTCCTGATTTTCAGGTCGTTCTTCACAGGCCTTGCTGTTCTTCAGTGCGTTCTGTTTAGTGCGTTCTGACCAGCCGACCGTTTTGAAACCATGTTACCTGTACGTACTCGTCGTAGAGCTCGTGCATTGTATGTGCTTGGTGCTGTAGTTTATTCTTCAGCCCAAGACCAGTCCATGAACAGGGCGAGGAGGAGTTCATGGACCAAGAATTGGTTGCTTCAGCGTGACCAGTTCTGTCACATGCCTTTGCTCCGTGAGATCCGTGAGAATAATCCTGAGGATTTCAGGAACTTTCTCCGGATGACGGACCCCGTTTTTGACCGTTTGTTGGCTTTGCTGACCCCCTATATCAGCAGGCAGGATACCTGCATGAGGCAAGCCATCACTCCGGAGCAGAGGCTGGTCGCTACCTTGCGGTATTTGGCCACAGGGAGAAGCCTGCAGGACCTTAAGTTCTCGACAGGCATCTCCCCCGAGGCTCTGGGGATCATTATCCCAGAGACCTGTTCTGCCATCATCCAGGTCCTGCAGAAGGACTATATTAAGGTAAGATATTTTTCTTTTATTAGCATCACATGTTCTTTTATGTAATCTTTGATAATGTAATGTATTTCTTGCTTCAAACACTACTTACCATCATTGCAATATAGTGTGAATGTCCCCTTTTTATCCTCACACATGCTGGAATTTTTTCCTGTTATTTTTTGTCATGTATGTATATTTTCCTTCAATAACCTTCCCAGCATGAAGTGATGGGAACATATCCACCTAGTCTACTCATTTTGAATGTATTTTGTTTGAGTGTATTTAGTGTGCTTATAATTAGCAATTAGCTAGATTTCCCAACCCCCCCACCCACCCCCACCTAAACTCAGTCCAAATAGTGTGCTGCTAATTAGCAATTATCTTGATTTCCCAACCCCCCCACCCACCCCCACCTAAACTCAGTCCAAATAGTGTGCTGCTAATTAGCAATTATCTTGATTTTCCAACCCCCCCACCCACCCCCACCTAAACTCAGTCCAAATAGTGTGCTGCTAATTAGCAATTATCTTGATTTCCCAACCCCCCCACCCACCCCCACCTAAACTCACTCCAAATAGTGTGCTGCTAATTAGCAATTATCTAGATTTCCCAACCCCCCCACCCACTCCCACCTAAACTCACTCCAAATAGTGTGCTGCTAATTAGCAATTATCTTGATTTCCCAACCCCCCCACCCACCCCCACCTAAACTCACTCCAAATAGTGTGCTGCTAATTAGCAATTATCTAGATTTCCCAACCCCCCCACCCACCCCCACCTAAACTCACTCCAAATAGTGTGCTGCTAATTAGCAATTATCTAGATTTCCCAACCCCCCCACCCACCCCCACCTAAACTCACTCCAAATAGTGTGCTGCTAATTAGCAATTATCTAGATTTCCCAACCCCCCCCCCCACCCTCGTTAAAATTTGCTTGAATGTTCTGTGGTGTTGATTTGTCTAAAGCAAATATATGTTGCAGTTTGCAAAATGCATGTGCACTCTACAAGTGCATTTGTTCCAGTGCTTTAGTAAATGAGCAGAAGCTCTGCTGATTTCCATCATCAAATCATATGCAAGCCTCAAAGTGTTTTCATTAATTGCCCTTGCCTGTGATTGTGTACTCCTTGCAACATGAATGCCTTTTTACATTACCTCATTTACTGTAAGCTGGTTAGCAACTGCACCTGCAGAGTGCGACAACTGCAGTCTTGTAGCCTTTTTAGTCCCTAAATTCCTGCGTGTCCTAAAAGTAATCTTTTTTAGGGATTTCACAACCCCCTAAAATGTAATCAATGTTCCATCAGAGGGGGTGAGCAATCTGATAAGTGTGCCTTTCCATATTAGTTATTCCAGAAGAATTAAATTATTTAATGTTATACTGATGCTGGGGAATAATGTTTTTAATTGTCTAATTTTCTTGCAATGTTAGCTTCCAAATTAATTGATTTTGGTTTTCTTGTTTGATTCCCCAGTTTCCTTCAACGCCACAGGAATGGCAGACTGTGGCATCCCATTTTGCCAGCCGTTGGGACTTTCCCAATTGTGGAGGGGCTATAGATGGGAAACATGTCCACATTGTGCCACCACCCCATTCGGGGTCATACTATTTTAATTATAAGGGGTTCCACAGTATTGTTTTAATGGCGGTGGTGTCGGCACACTATGATTTTTTATATGTGGACGTGGGGAAGAATGGCCGGATGTCGGATGGAGGAGTATTTGCCCAGACGGAGTTCTGCCAGCGTCTCCAGAGTGGTGGCCTGGGATTGCCACCTGATGAGGATAACGTGGAAGGACTCCCCTTTGTCTTCATTGCCGATGAAGCCTTCGCTCTCAGCAAGCACCTCATGAGGCCATTCCCCCAAAGAACCCTCACCCCGCAGAGGAGGGTTTTTAATTACCGGCTGGCCAGAGCTAGAAGAGTGGTTGAGAATGCGTTTGGAATTCTGGCCAGCCGGTTCCGCCTGTTTCAAACAGCCATTAATTTGGCGGAATACAAACTTAATTTTATCATTTTATCGTGCTGCATTCTGCACAACTTTTTAAACAAACATTCTCCGAATTATATAGGCACAGTTGGGCCTGAGGCCGGACAAATAGAAGCCAACCTTACGGGCCTGGATACTGTCCGTACTGGCTTGGCCCCCCAAAGTGCCCGTCAAGTTAGACAGCAATATGTTAATTATTTTATGGGTAGGGGGGCCATTGCAATGGGCCAGGATATATAATTTTTTACAATAAAAAAAATATTGAGGAAATCTTGCATTATATTTATTGCTTGCCTTTCTTTTGGGCTGTCTCCTAGGTTATGGTCGAGCAGTTGTAGTGCCAACTGTATTTTAATTTTAAATGTCTAAATAAGCTCCATTGCCACTGTAAACAACTTTTTTACAATTATAACCAAACTGATACTGAGCCTTGAAATAACAAACCACACATTTATTTAATTCCTATAAGGAGATGTTTTTATTAATGGTTGTTATGCATTCAGTTCTGCATTTAGTATAAAATGTTCATAGACAAAAATATAATGATATCTTAATAATGTAGAAAAATATAATTATATTTAAATATTTCTACCTAATCCACAAAAAAATATTTTTGGCTTTTTGATTTTCGCAAACAGGCTTTTTTTTTTTTTTTTGAAAATCAAGTTTTGTTATTTTTTTGTTTTTTTAAAATCAAGTTTTATATTTTTTGGTTTTTTAAAATCAAGTTTTTTTAGTTTTTTTTGGTTTTTTAAAATCAATTTTTTTTTTGTTTTTTTGTTTTTTTTTGAAAATCAAGTTTTGTTATTTTTTTTGTTTTTTTAAAATCAAGTTTTATATTTTTTGGTTTTTTAAAATCAAGTTTTTTTAGTTTTTTTTGGTTTTTTAAAATCAATTTTTTTTTTGTTTTTTTGTTTTTTTTTGAAAATCAAGTTTTGTTATTTTTTTTGGTTTTTTAAAATCAATTTTTTTTTTTTTTTTGGTTTTTTTGAAAATCAAGTTTTTTTTTTTTTTTTTTTGGTTTTTTAAAATCAATTTTTTTTTTTTTTTGTTTTTTTTTGAAAATCAAGTTTTGTTTTTTTTTTTTTTTTTTGAAAATCAAATTTTTTTTTTTTTTTTGGGTTTTTGAGAAAATCAAGTTTTATTTTTTTGTGGATTTTTTAGGTATTTACGAGAAACAGCCCTCCTTTTTTAAATTAGGTTAAACAGCCATTTATGTTCAGCCAAAAAAAGAAAGAGAAGGCCCAGAATGGGGTCAGCAAAACAGGAAATGAAGGACATGATTGATGTTTTGGGGTTTAAAAAAGGGCATTTAGATTCGACCCAAAACATCAATCATGTCCTTCATTTCCTGCTGCATACGATCCAGCCGATTACGCATTTCATCCATGTCTTTATTCCAGGCCATTATTTGACCAATTAGCCGTTGGGCACTTTCAGAGGTGAAATAGTCACTTCTTGTTGTACCTAAAGTGGAATGAAACCAAAAAATGTCTTTAGAAATATGCACACATACATAGTTTACCTTACCATAAATAAAGCTGTTGTCTCAGACACTGACCTGGTGGGGTGGTGGGGTGCCCATGTAGCCTAATTCCTCCACATCCTCGGGGTGGCACTGTTGCTTGAATGAAGCACAACCAGATCCCCTAAAATAGTGTAGACAAATTACATTAAACAAAAGGCAGCCATGCATAGATTAACGTAAGCTGGTGTGTCAGACACTCACCTGGTGGGGTGCCCATGTCGCCCACCTCTCCTTCCTCCACATCCTCAGTGGGACTTGGGCTGATTTCCCAATCATGTTTGGCTTGGGGTGGACTGTCTTCTTGTTGGCTGAGTGATTTTTCCCCTATGTGAAACAAAAAATTATTAATCTACTTAGCACACAGATATTTTAGTACATAGTAATTTTCCAACATTTGTAGTGAAGTGGTTTGTGTAGAGTTCCTATTTTACCTCAATATTTAAAATTATAAAGACATATCGGATAGATAGATATCAATATCTCAAAATATAGTTAATAATCTTTTGATCTCTCTCTATATCTGGAACAAAATCTCTAAATATCTAACTAAATGTAAAGAAAAAAAATTAAGATAACTTAAAATATTCAAAAAGAATGTTTTACATTTCTATATCTATCTATCTACCTATCTCTATATTTCTCTCTCTATATATATTTCTCTCTCTCTCTCTCTCTCTCTCTCTATATCTATATATATATCTATATATATATCTATATATCTCTATCTATATCTATCTATATATATCTATATATCTATATATATATATATATATATATATATATAGATATATAGATATATATATATTTATATCTATATATCTATATATTTATATATATATATATATATATATATATAGATATATATAGATATATATATATATCTATATATATCTATATATATATATATATATATATATATAGATATATATAGATATATATATATATCTATATATATCTATATATATATATAGATATATATATATATATCTATATATATATATATAGATATATAGATATATATAGATATATCTATATAGATATATCTATATAGATATATATCTATATATCTATAGATATATATCTATATATAGATATATATCTATATTGAGTTTGGAAAAAACACACCAAAAATACATTACTAATGTTAATAATGTTCAAGTGGTAAGTCTTGAAAATAAAAAAAATTACATAACCAAAAACGGTGCTTTGGGTTAACTTTATCTAAAAACTAAAAAATAATCACTATAAAAAAAAAAAAGAATAATGGGTTCTTTGTGGTAACTTTACAAACCTAAAAAAAAAAAAAAAAAAGGGGAAAAAGTATTATTAGTATGGAAACATTGTTTTTAAAATGCATACTATATCATTCATGAGATCAAAGAGAAAAAGAATCCAGAAATCAGTTTGGGAGAACTCTGATTATGAACAGCAAAACACCTTCGTTCTTTAGAGCATTCGTAAAGAAGAAATAAAATGCGCTGCATTCAACGATCACAGATTTTGCAGCGTGATGAATGTGCTACCTACAATACGAACACTAGTTTTACTAGACCGAGTGCTTCCGTTTAGTTTTTGCTTATGAGCATGCGTCGTTTTTTTGTCCGTCGGACTAGCATACAGACGAGCGGACTTCGGGGTCCGTCGTAGTTACGACGTAAAGATTTGATGCATGTTTCAAATCTAAAGTCCGTCGGATTTGAGGCTAAAAAAGTCTGTTGAAAGTCCGGAGAAGCCCACACACGATCGGATTACCAGCCAGCTTTAGTCCGTCAGCGTCCGTTGGACTTTTGTAGACGAAAAGTCCGACCGTGTGTACGCGGCATAACAGTTCTTGTGTAGGTTGGCAATGGTGGCAGGTAACAGAGTGGTTTCCTGAGTAACCGTCCAGACTTATTAGCAGACCTGTCGGCCAGATGCATAGAAAGTCCTTGGGCCTTGAGTTGTAAGGGAATCCAGTATTTGGCTGCAAAAGAGGAGCCCATGAAGCAGCTACATGCTCCATAGTCAATAATGGCAAAAGATTGTATATTCCTTCCTGAAGCTTCAACAAGATAGGGAGAGCGAAGTGAGAAAAGGTGTTCGCAAAGCAGATCCATGGTCAGAAGAAAGTGATAGGCACTTATGAAGCTTTGCAGGACAGGTTCTGATGTAATGCCCAGTTTCTCCACAATGCAGGCACAGGTTGTTCGCCCGACGATGTTGGCGTTCTTCCACTATAAGTGAAGGACGGAGCATGCCCAGTTGCATAGGTTCGGATGTATCAGCTGTGGAAGCTGGCTGTACTGGAGGAGCCGGATTAGAGAAACTGGGGACTCTTCGTAACTTCCAGGTGGGACTGGATGGTCCTGTTGCCTTCTCCAATCTCCGTTCCCTTGGACGCCGGTCAATCTGTATGGAGAGGTTGATGAGTGCATCCAGGGTTTGGGGTACCCCAACTCGATCCAGCTCGTCTTTTAGAGGATCTGACAGTCGCATACAGAACTTGTAGCGGAGGGCAGCATCATTACAAATAGTATCAGCACTCCAGTGTCTGAACTCAGCGACGTAGTCTTCCACCACCCTGCGTCCTTGTTGTAGAGAATGCAGTGTGGCTTCCACGGTTGCGGAAAGTTGAGGGTCCTCGTAAAGCTGAGCCATAGCATCAAAAAAGGTAATCAGGTTAGTTAAAGCTGCTGCTTTCTGTTCCAGGAGGCGGTGTGCCCAGGCTTGGGGCTCACCCTGTAGCAAGGAGACTACGAAGCCCACCTTAGTGGCTTCTAAGGAGAAAGTACATGGCTGCAAAGCAAAGTATAGTTTGCAGACATTGCGGAACGCCCTGAATTTCCTGCATTCTCCGGAAAATCTTTCAGGTGTGGGAATTCTTGGCTCAGGAGGAAGCATAACTATTGCAGGAGGAGAGGCTGCACTGGCTGAGGAAGCAGAGGGATGTGGGGACCCTTCATGTAGTGTTTGAATATGTTCCTCCAATCGGGTGTAGCCTTCTTGTAGATTTTGACAGCCTGTGTTAGGCCTGCCAGATGTTGGCATAGTTTCTCCATAGGAGAGGTTCCTCATTCGAGCTCAGACCTGGCTGTCTGATACTGTCATGTACCAAGTAGATGAGCCCAATATGTAGAGGAAGGCCTCTCTTACACCTCTCACTTGAGGCCCCTAATAGAGCAAACAGGAGGTGCAGGAGTGCAGAGTAGCACGAGTGCCTGGCAGGATCACCAGCAAGGAGGTCAGTCCGGAATTCCAGATGGCACTGTGCAGGGTGGTTAGCAAACTGGAATGGCAGACTGGAGGCTGGAACAGTCTGGGAGGAGATTCCCACAGGACTGGAACTCAGGAGGGTCAGGCAAGCCGAGTCATACACAGACAGGTATACTGGAACAAGGCAGAGGCAGGAGCAGGGTCACTTAAACAAGCCGGGTCAGTATCAGAGGGGCAGAAGAAGGACCAGAGGAGCAGGCAGGTGCAAAGTCAAGACAACCCAGGGTCAGAGGCAGGCAGACAGCAGGAATAGTCAGAGGCAAGCCAGGGTAATACACAGGAACAGATGCAGAATAGCAGGTAACACACGGGGAATGCTGTAGATCAGACAGCAATATTTCTGTGTCAGCCTAGTTTAAATAGCCCGTTTGGCGTCAGGTGCCGCGTGAGTGAGCGCTCCCACGTTGGCATCCGCAATCGCGCACCAGCTTGCACAGATCTTCTGTTTCTGGTAAGCCTTTCCTGACATAAGATTTCTGGGGACTGAAACCATCTCTTAAGGTTTGACATATGTCTTCCTCTGCTTCAATGCCTCCAAAACTGCCAGAATCCTCCTTTTCCCTCTCCTCTTCTGTGTGTCTTCTGTTGCATTGCAAGAATGGTGTCTCCATAAAGCGGGCCTTGAGAGGAAAGGAAGTCCTCCTCTTCCTCCCGCTGCTCTGCCTCGAGTGCCCTGTCCATAATGCCACGCAGAGTATGCTTCAACAGGAACACAAGAGGGATTGTGTCTTTGATGCATGCATTGTCACGGCTCACCATACTTGTCGTCTCCTCAAATAGTGACAGTACAGTGCATGCATCCTTTATCAGCAGCCTTTGGCATGGGGAAAAAAAGCCGAGCTACCCTGAGCCTGTCATTGTACCATACTCACATAGTACTCATGGACGGACCTCTGCTGCATGTGCAGCTGCTACACCATTGCCAAGATTGAGCTCCACCTGGTGGGCATGTCACAAATTAGGCAGTTTACAGGCAGGTGGAATTCCCACTGAATTTCAACCAACCAAACACTGGCTGTGTATGACCACCTGAAATTGTTATAGACTTTTCTGGCCTGCTAAGAAGATCTTGCAAACCTGGGACCTGTTTAAGAAACACTGCACCACCAAATTGAGGACATGTGCTACGCATGGCCATTATCGCATACCACCATTTCTGGCTCAAGCTGCCATAGTGTGAACCACCTCTGGGCCTGCCCCAGCAGAACTGAAGGAATCTCTGCTCCAGTGTGGCTCCTGTCCCCTAGAAAGACCAGCTGAAGCACTGCATGGATTTTTTTAGCCTGACTTGTTGAATAGCCCTTGAACGCTTAGGAGGTACTGAGGGTTCATAGGACAATTCAGCAGAAGAGGGCATGGAGGAGGAGGAGGAGGGGTGGAGCTGACAGATCTCACATCATCACCACCAGCTGTATGGAGACGTGGCTGCAAAACAAGCTCCAGAACTGAGCCCTCTCCTGCATCCTTCCTAGTGGCAAGCAGAGTTACCCAGTGTGCTGCGAAAGAAATATATTGACCCTGACCATGCTTGCTGAACCATGTGTCAGCAGTTAATGTGGACCTTGCTGAAATAGCCTTAAGTGAAAAGGAATAGTAACTGGGAACCTGCCATTGTGGTACAGAACATTCTGCAGATTCATGGAAGGGGGCAGAATCCACTAGACAGAAAGGCAGGAGTTGTAAAGCCAGCAATTTGGACAAGCTGGAATTTAGATGCTGGGCATGTGGGTGGCAGGGAGTGTCTTTTGTTTTCAATGCAGGAGCTGGGGCAGAGAAATTTGCCTGCTATACTCTACAGCTGGTGGCGTGCTGCTAGCAGTTGTGTTGCAAGGGCCTGTGACACTCTTTGCTATACCATCATCCCTGTCAGTGTAGACTGCTGAGAGGTCATAAGATATAGCGGCGGTAGACATGAAAGGTGAGGAGTGAGGAGGAAAAGAATTGTGTCCCTTGTGTGTGGCTTTCAGGTGCTCCTGCCAACGGGCAGAGTGGTGGGAGGTTAAATGCCTTGTCAAGCATGTGGTACTCAAATGGCTTGTGTTTTTACAATACTTGATCTATTTGTGACAGACATTGCAAATTGCAACAGTGCGATCAGCTACACAAGTGCTAAAAAAGGCCCACGTAGCTAAGCTGTAGGAGGTGGGTTTGGAGATAACAGCTCCAAAATCTGATGGGATAGGGTGGCTGCTCTCTATTCTTCCTTGATGGCTGCATCTGGAGGACATCCTGCCTCATTGGGGTTGTTTCTCCCCCTCACTTTCCTCCTCTGCTCTTTCCAGCACCCAAGTCATGTCAGTTACCTCAACAACATCATCCCCTCCATCCTCAATATCACTGGAGCCAACTTGGCAATACTCTTTGGCTGGAGTAACATAACTACCAATTTGTTGAAAAGAGGGAGAGATGAGGGTGCTCTGGTGAGGCTGGGTATCCGATCCTTTGTAGCAGTGGAAAGATGGCACTGAGGGCAGCCCTTTGTAGAGGAGAAGCAGCTCTGGAGGGTCATAAAGGAAGAGAAAGGTGCCTCTAAGTGCAGTGTTTAAAATATTTATTACAGGCAGAATGTGATTAAAAACACTTACACAATAGTAAGAGGTCATTGACATATCATGATTTGTCCTCATGCGGATGATCACTGTAATCCTCGTCTGTCAGAGGTCTGATGAAGGAGCTGTGCTTGCCCGAAACATGTTACCGCCTACCACCTTTACCTGATGTTACATCTGCGGCGTGCATTCTAGCTTGGTTCCAGAACCCAGGCCGCCTCATCACATCTTCAGATCCTCGCCAATCCATGTCACCAGGGACTCTGACAGCTGCAAGATGGCTCTCTCTCCCCAGACAGACGAAGATAACAGCAATCCGCATGAGGACAAATCATTATATGCCTATGACCTCTTACTATCATTTAAGTTTTTTATTCCATTGTGCCTGTAATAAATCTTTTAACTGCACTTAGAGGCGCCTTTCTCTTTCCTTTACTACCAATTTTTTGTTTATCAGTTTTCTCCCCTTTCTGTAGGCTCATGTTAGTCCCTTCCTCTACCTCA
Source organism: Aquarana catesbeiana (assembly GCF_042186555.1). NCBI lineage: Eukaryota > Metazoa > Chordata > Amphibia > Anura > Ranidae > Aquarana > Aquarana catesbeiana. The sequence continues at coordinate 157,679,293 of NC_133336.1, forward strand.
GAACCAACATCAGAATCAAGTAATATCTGTGCATCCTCAAGAAGCAGGTGGCTGACATTGTGTTGAAAGAATTTAGCTGACTCCTCCATGCATGATGCTGGGGCTATGGCAGGAGTAGCTGTGGACAAGGAGACAGAATAAGCCACTCTGGAAGCTGCGTTGGACTGCGCACTAGTGTCAGCTTGAGTCATGGGGGATGAGGAGGATGAGGATGGTTTAGTAAGCCAGTCCACCACCTTCTCTGCATGCTGTGGCTGGATAGCACCGGCAACATCGCTAAACAGAGACAAACGTGCCCTGCCTGAGGACGAACCTTGTCCACCTTTGCCTGTGGACACAGACACTGCTGGCCCCCTCATAGTGGCATGGGAATGTCTACCTCTCCTTGTTGGCCTCCCAGACATGATAGGGGGGTTATTACCCAAATTTAATAGAAACTGGGAAATGTGTGATTGGATGTACTTTAAATTGAGGACTGACAATGACAGAAATGTAAAAACTATAAAAAAAAAAGAAAAAAACTGCAGTTGACAATTAAAAAAAAAGGGACAATCGGGGATAAACAAAAACTGTATAAGCACTACATTTTTTGTAATTCTGTGTTAAACACTGCACTACACCAACACACTACACTGACACTATACTATACTCACACACTATACTATACTCACACTATACTAACACACTATACTAATACTCTACACTAGAGTCACAATAAGTGAACACACCAACTTGCTAGTAGCAAACTGAGCCCTGCTCCATTCTATCTCCACTCCAACAACACACTGCAAAAGCTTCCTGTGGGAAGGAACCTTTTATAGTGTGGGGTGTGACTATGAGCACTGAGCCTTGATCGGACAAAGTGATCATCACTTTGTCCAATCAGGGCTCTGACAGTGCTCTGTGCCCTAATTGGCAAAGCCTTGCACCTGATCAGCGGTCATGTTCATTGCTTCATCCAATGAGGGGCCTAGAATGCACTGTGAAGCACACAGTGCACTGTGGGGTGCTCGAAGGGCGAACATCCTGTCGAGCTCCTCGCAAATTCGGGTGTTCCCTGAATGGGCAAACAAGCGATGCTCGGGCCAAACTTTTGCTCAACTCTACTAGGCACTGTCATGAGTGAAATAACACTTGTTTCCATTGATAATGTCAGTGCTTTTGCAGCACTTTCTGTACATCAGAGATGCACCCTTCGTATTCAGGATAAAGGGACCCTTTTTTTGCATTGGAACACATTACCCAGGGCAGTACCCACCTCATCATGCTATTTTTTAAAAGCCCCTGCCTAGTAACTCAGAAAATGGGCATTTCTGACTTGACAGATCAGGCTCCTATTGATTTCAATGGAGAGTGGAATCAGCATCTGAACATCTTTGAACCCTGCTCGAACCATATCCAGAGCATTTAGGCTCATCCCTCGATTATACACCTTTGTGGTGGAGATACCAGCTATTCATACATGTCACAATTCATATATTAAAGGCTTGCATTTGGAAGAACATACCTAAACGATTGGGGTTTGTGTCAATGATTTTCTCAATTTGTAACCCTGTTCCTTCCCTTTGATTTGCTCTAAACACTATTAACAAATATAGTGAAATCTCTGGATTAAAGACCAATTGGTCTAACTCTCAAATTCTCTCCATAGGCAGTTTTACTTCTATTACTAAACAAGCTTCTTCACTCCTATTGCATGCAAACTCTGTCAATACCTTGAAATACACATATCTAGAAACATGCCAGATTTTATATACTTAAACATTGATACTCTACCAATCTCCCCAAAGCTAGATTACACCTCAGGCCTTCAGTTACCCAGAGGATACTTTGGAGTGACTGTATCCAAGTCAAGCTCACAGCCTTAGATAGTTTTAGTTGTGTTCCTGAGAATATCCAGACCTTGGGCTAGAGCCAAATAAAAAACAGTACCATGTCCTATCACTAGAAATCTAACTCAAGATAAATCATACATGGACTTTCTCTGTACTCCACAGACACATCAATTTGTTAAAAAATATAAGTTTTATTACATAGATTAAGTAAAAATTACAAATACATTATTAAAAGAACAGCCTCCACAATCATAGTGAGAGAGTTTCCCTTGGCAACTATACAGATATACATCTAATACTCCATTCCCCGGGTGAAGTACAATACAAGGGAACACAATCTCCAGCCATATTATGATCTACATGTTTTGTGATGTGAGCTGCTTCTTCAGGAGATAGAGATGGAGGCTTAAATTAATAGCCGATCACTGCTTCAATGGCAGGAACCCACACAGAAGATGAAAGGGAACCTTGGCAAGATTTGGAGCACACCCGGGGCACACGGGGCACACGTGGGAGCAGGCCAGACCAGTGCAGGTGACAAAACATAAAATCAGTCAGTAAACCAAGGCTTGTTCAATCCCACTGAAAGGAGCAGGGAGGCAAAAGAATATACATGTGTATAAAATGTCCTCCAAGCACCTAAAAGCAGTTCACTCACGGGGTCCAATTAAAGGTAGCATGTTGAATCCATTCTGATATGGTGCCTCTCATCAATTTCAGCATGTAAGCAGTATGGTGTCAGGTGCCCAGTCTCTGGGGGTCCAAGAAACTCAGTATTATCCTGGTTCACTCAGTACTATCCTGCTTCAAAGCAGGGCAGCTTTTCATGTTTCACATTCATTGTACCTGCCATATGGCTGCCTGGTGTGCTGTAGATGCCTGTAAAGCTTTTCCTAAAACTGTTGAGCAACTTTGCAGAGACATACAGTACATAACCACTTTGCGCATAGTTGCAAACATTTACAGTTGTATCACGAATTTCAGGATTTTGTTGAGGCAGATTGTCTAAAGATTTTACAGCTTTGTTTTACTAGTAGGCTTTCTATGCTTGCCTGTGCCAACTGCATTCTCAATCAATATGATGCTCTGTTAAATTATTTTTAGTCAAATGATGATGCAGACCACTTGGTAACTGTGCACAGAATAAGTGTCAAGCTACAGGATCCAATCACAAACTACAAATCAACAGACAGCATTTTCATTGGCTACCAAACAGGAGGTGCATCTGTCTACAGCAGATGATTTATCAGCTGTTCAACAGTTCATGGTCCCAGTAACAACATTTTACACAAGAGCAGTACCTGCCATAAAAGTATGGATGCCCATTGCAGACAGAATCATTCGGCTGTTGGCTTTACTAAAACCTTCAAACATGTCTACATCTAAATCTGGTGATATTATTGAACTTGCAAAACATTTTCTATAAATTGTTCCCCCATCTGATTTTGATGCACTGCATACTTGCATACTGAATTTATTGAATACCGAATGACAGATTTCACTGATGTTGCTGAGACTGACACATATGATTGCTATTGGCACATGGTAGGCCAAAGCTGTACTATTCATCAGGAAAATCTGAAAGTACCTTAATTCCAACATCTGGTAAAATTTGCATAAACTATGCTTTCCTTCTCTATGGGGCAGCTGAGGTAGAAAGTGTGTTTCACCTGTTAAGTTAATGAAAACTGATTTTAGAAACAAACTTTCCACTCCAGTGTTGGAAGGATTGCTGCAGTAAAGAGTAGCCCAGGAAGAATTACTCAGAAAATGATTGAAATTGTTGATATCACAATGTATGACCACAAGGTTGGCACTATATCAAAGCCTACAAAAAGTCCACTGGGTATTTCTTCTGCTGCTGGTAAGGTGTATAAGGACAAAAAGTTGTTGGTGGTTGTGGTGTAGGAAGACCACTGACTGAAGCATGTACATATGTGAATCCTTCCTCATGTGACTGCACAACAGACAATTTGTAAAAATAAGTTTTTTGTACTATGATAGCATTTTAAATCATTTCAAAATTACAGTTTTAGTTGTGAAAATATTGGGGTTATGGCCAGTTCTGGCCTAATTGTTTGTTTATGTATCTTTTGCCTACAAAGGGTAATTTTGCTTTATTTTGCTTCAGTTTGTGGGAGCAGAACTAGGGAGGTTCACCCTTTTCTCTGCTTATTGTCACAGTAACAGAAAGTGACCAATTTCCCAAAAATGTTCAGTTCTTAGCGGAACAGATGGTAAGGGGAAACCTTCATATGGGGACACCTGTTCCACTGAACACTGCTGCAAGATACTCTCTTGTTATTTTAACAATGCATTACTGTCTCTTCGGCAGTTGATAACTGAAATGTCAGTTGCACCAGTTGGGGAGATTCACTCTCTATTTGGCATGTTTACCATTATTACCAAAAGTAAGATACAATCCAAAGCAGGAATTGAGGTAACCTCTATTCTGGTGATCCTGGTGACTACCTGGGATTTTTCTTCACCTTCTGTGGTGGCTATGGCACTCAAATTAAAAGGGAATCCATCGGACTTTGGTGTGAACTTGTGTAGACAAGTGCGTTCATTAAAAAGTCCATCGGAAGTCTGTCAAAAGTCCGTTGAAAGTCCGTTGAAAGTCCGTCGGAAAGTCCGTCGGACCAGTCCAGTCGAAAAGTCTGCCCGTGTAGCAACTTTTAAGGGTTTGAAAGGTGCTGGCTGACATGATAAAACTATGCAGAGCTAATGTTAGAATTATACTTTACTGCACAAAGGGGACAGTGTAGTTTACATATGACTATTTCAGTTTTGTTTCCTAAAATTGTCTTTTTTGTAAATTCTTTGATGAGTGTATAAATGTATGTTACTCTGCGTTTTATTGAGAGAAAGAGAAATATAAACTCAAGAGGTCATGAATTCTCATTGCATGATGGGTGGGTGGTTTAGGGAATATTTGTATTCTATCTATGGAAAAAATGACAGTTTTATGGGAATCTAGAGTACTAAGGCAAAGAGAATTTAGAATGCTTTTAATAGACTTGCTGGACATGAAAGAAAGAGAACATTAGAAAAGACTAGACTTTTGGCAATAGACATGAAAATGTGCAGTTATCATGAATAAAAAATGTGCTATGACAGATATGACATTAATGTCTGCATCCCGAATGTTATCCATTTTTTCATGATCAAATGACTGAGATCCAAGTTCAAACAATAGTCTTCATTTGTCCCATGCATTTACAATTAATTCCATCTGTAATATTTATTGATAATTCTTCATATAAAATGGCTTTTCAATGTTCACTCTTTAAAAAGATGGGTGCCAAACAAATATATTTCTAGCCTAAATTCAAACCTAAGAAAATACAATGACGATGAAGAGATTACACACAAGAAAATGAACTGGTGCACAGCTGGTGTTGAGCTGCTATGTAGTTATATTTGTATGCAACTTTAAATCATTCATTTTCAGTTTTGCCTGGAATATAACTTTAAAGTGAGAGTAAATGTTATTTTTTCATTGTCTTAAAATACAAAAGAGGTTACTTGCCCTTTGCAATTATATTGAGTAGTCACTTACCACCTCTTTTGCAGTCCCCTGCCGGTGCCGTATACTCTTTCTTCCTCTAAGTGTGGGGTGTGTGTGTCCATAGACACACACAGTAGCTTTCTCAGCTAAGCACACCTTTCTGCCTGCATGCATGAGCTAAAGATAAGGTGAATTCCAGAAAGTAACTACTATAAGAAGTATCTGCCCTAACCCAAGATGGTCACTATTAGAAAAGCTGGGGGGGGGGGGGGGGGGGGGGGATTCAAAATGATTTCCATTAAAATTAAGTATGGAGACATGGATGGATGGGTGGGTTTGCTTTGAATATTTAAAATAAATTAAATAGCGTTTGTCGTACTCAGATATAGTTTAGTTCAGCTTTAAAAATGGATGAATGAATAAAGCATTGCAGGAAAATCACGGCCATCACAATTGAAATAAACAGGGTCAGAATATTACATAAAGAAAATAAATGCATTGATTATAACTACTTAAAGTGATCACAAAAAGCTAAGGAGCAGGGGGGCGTGGCTACCACACTACAGGATGGCTGCTTAAGACAACAGCTTCACTCCAGCGCTGGGATTTAGCAGCTACAGAGGTGAGCCCGACTGTCACCATTGACAATAGCACCTGCCTGCAGGGTCCCCAAACCTGATTTTCTCTCTTGATGAAGAGCTAAAGTTGCTTCACTCCTGGGATATCCTACCTGACCAGGAATCCCCAGGACAATCCCTTACCTAAGCTGGACACCCAGAATGACTGGAGTCTGGTGACCCACAAACGATGCAATAAGAAGAACAACACATAGCGGGTTATTTACGAAAGGCAAATCCACTTTGCAGTACAAGTGCACTTGGAAGTGCAGTCCCTGTAAATCCGAGGGGACATGCAAGGAAAGTAAAAAACAGAATTTTAGCTTGCACATGATTGGATGATAAAATCAGCAAAGCTTCCCCTCATTTCAGATCTACCCCTCAGATTTACAGCGACTGCACTTCCAAGTGCACTTGTACTGCAAAGTGGATTTGCCTTTCGTAACCCCCATAATCACCTCAAATACTTTCAAAAGCAACAAAATCCAATGGCGCTATGGACCTTTTAGCCCACAAACTTACCCCCAGTTATAATGTGCAGTTTTACTGCTACCGGATTCCCGTTTTTACACAACTACCGCACTGGTGGTTTTTGTTATTTTCTATTGACTTTCTCTTTCACTCATGTTCCTACTGCTTAAAGTCCAACTTAAAGTTTGAAAAAAGCTCTCATTTGGAAGACACCTCACCCTCAGCATACCGGCTGCATCGGTTTCTCCCTGGAGAACCTCATCATCTGAACCCAGTCCCCCTTGGACCACTTGGGGGATATCAAGGTACTTTCTAATCATCTCCCTTCTCCTTAACAATGGTGCTTAAGCTTGTATCCTTCAATGGTAATGAGTTAAAGCACCTGGCTAAAAGATAAGTGCTCTGGAAAGAAGCCCTTAAGCTTAAAAGTGATAGCTTGTGTTTTCAAGAGACCCACTTTCAAACCTACAACACCCCTGCTTTTAGACACAAACTTTTTCCTCATATCTTCTTGGCTTCAGCATCTACGAAACAGAGAGGAGTTATTATAGCTGTCAAAAACTCTGTTGCCTTTACCCTACTGGAACTACACATGGACCCAGAAGGTAGATACCTAATACTGCTTTGCAAACTAAATAACAAACTTTATACATTAGCCAGCTTATACACACCTAACAGCCACCAACTTCGATTTCTCAGGAATATCTTCTGCAAGATCACCACCTTCCAGAAAGGGGCCCTGCTTCTCTGTGGAGATTTCAATATTACGGCTGACCCCTTTTTGGATTCAACAGGGTGACATCCAAGGCTAAATGTCCTCCACCTTCTCTACAACCTCTTTAGCATGCCACTGATCTTTATAATGTCTGGAGGTGCCAGCATGCAAACGAACAAAACTATACCTTCCACTCCTCAAGACATAATACTTACTCAATAATTGACTCGATTTTGGTTAATAGAATGGATTACAATCTGTGGCTTCCTCCTCCATTCACGCAATAATGTGGTCTGACCACACTCCGGTTTCTATCGTAATGCAGGAGGAAAACACTTATAGTGCAACATTTGTTTGGCGTGATAATTCTAATATCATACACATGCCTACTAATACTGCATATATCGCCTAGCGACTAGCTCATTATGAAATACTTGCCTTAGAACGATGCTCTGCAGTGCTGCCCGCACTCCGCTTCCACGGCTGACATCTTTTACAGGTGTTAGTTCTAGGTTTGCGGGCTTCGGCACTGTGATTGGCTGGAGCCACAATGACCACACTCCCGCGCGTGTGCGTGGAATCCGCCTGTCACGGCACGTGCCCTGAAAAAACAGCACCAGCGGACATTTTCTTCAGTACACATGTGCCCATATCTTCTAAACTGTGCAAGTTTAGGAGATATTTACAATACCTACAGGTAAGCCTTATTATAGGCTTACCTGTAGGTACAAGTGGTGTAACAGAGTTTACAACCACTTTAATAGGTTACATACATTATGCTTTAACATGTTAATTGGTTACATTTATAATGATTCGAAAAGTAGTAACTGAAACACTGGACCATTCATTACTGCAATCCTGTATTATAAAAATTAAATCCAGTTCACAGAGCTTACTGACTCTGGATAAGCTGCTCTGCATGATTAAAGAACTCAAAAATCTAGTACCCTTGATAAAGTCCAAGAGTTAAAAGAGTAATAAGAGCTTCATGCAAATGGCAAAGTCCAAAGATGATAAATCAATTTACTTCATATAAAAGCAGCATGGGATAAAGCAAACAACTGTTTCATGGTAACTAAGACCTCCCCTTTGTCAGGGCTTTAAACCCGAAGGAACTGGGAATATTTAGACTCAATAGGTTTAGAGACAAGATTGATGAGACTCTGACATCCATCCTGGTTAATAGCTTAATGGCTAGTGGTTGCTACAGGACAGGGGAATGCTTCGTACTCAGAGAGGGAATACTGACCTTGTTCATTTGCCTTCCCAAAGGTTGGTGCCAATTAAAAGTAAAATAGCTTGGTGGAAATTACTGGTGTACCTTTATTTTCCACTTATTTTGATTACCATCTTCTTTTTTGGCATACCTTTGAGAACAAACTACTCTACATGCGCCTCCAGTATGCTCGGGTGATGACTAAAGCACACATCATGTGTTGCTATTGCTGTTTCACCAGAGGAACTGTTGAATGCATCTGATAAATATTAGAGGAACCTGGATTTTTGGAAATCAGATTTTAATGGACTACCAACTATAGGTTGGCTTCCAGAACCATAGTGGGCAGCATACAAAAATAACAAATTCAAGGCACAGCTATAAACATTATTAAACAGAGAGTTGTGCTACATATTGAAATAATAAAACAGATCAGAATCAGTGGAACACAGTGCACAAATTAAGTGCAAAATGAAATATAAGTCCAGTGAAGGTATAATGAAGAAAATTAAGTCCTCTTTATATGTAATCAGAAGTTCAATGTGTGTAGTCACCATCCATCACCATATATGAGATCCAGACTGGAACACCACCACCTTAATGTGGTAAAAAGATGCAAGCTTACCAGCTAAATGGGACCTTCTGTGAGGGAAGGTCAACAATGCTTGTGGCTAAACACCCAGCCAGGGTCTTCCTGTAACATTCCTATGGGGTCCCCTTATGGCCGATATACAGATGGTGTCATCTGGTTGGTATCTCCACAAATTCATCCCCAGGAATGTAAAAAAGTGCTCCATGTAGTGTAATAAACTTTATGGTACATTAATTAAAACATCTTAGTCGCATGTAATGACTTTTATATATTGATTTCAACCATCATTCATGGTGGCAGCTATCAAGAAGGATGAAAGAGTTTCTATCAGTGGGCTTGAAGAAAGTGCAGGTGACAAACCTACTATCTTTAATTGAGATCTTCAAATCAAGGAAGTGGATCTTTTCCAGACTGGCCTCATAATTCAATGTGATGCCTCAATTGTTGTTATTTAAGGATTCCATGAATGTATCATGGATCAGCTCAGCTGATCAGCTCAGTATGCAAGTATCAGTATTACCATCCCATAGGAGGAGGATGTCATCTATATACGTTGCCCACAAGACCAGGTCAGGTTTATGTTGGGCATAGATGACATCCTCCTCCCACTTGGCCATGAACAAATTGGCCAAACTGGAGACATATGGCACCAGGACAGGGTCAGGGGAGCTTGTTTTTTTTTCCCCACACCAGTGGGCCATGATCAGGGATGCATGCAATGTCCTGTCACCATTTGAGGAGGCCACAAGGATGGTGAGCAGTGACAGTGCATGCATCAGGGACACTGTCCCCCTTGTCCACCTGTTGGAGCACCCGCTGCATGGAATAATGGACAGGGCACTTGAAGCAGAACAGAGGCAGGAAGAGGAGGACTTCCTTAGCTCTCAAGGCCCCCTTTATCCAGACAGTGTTCCTGCGTGCCCGCCGATCACACAGGAAGAGGACGAGGAGGAGGATTGTGTCAGTATGGAGGTGGAGCCTGGCACTCAGCATCAGCAGCAGTCTTTAAGGGATCATTTACAGTCCCAAGAAACACATGGACTTGTACGTGGCTGGGAGGAGGTGGCTGCGGATCATGTCGTCCTTATTGACCCAGAGGACTCCGGACCGAATGCTTCAGCAAACCTACGCTGCATGGCCTCCCTGATCCTGCAAAGCCTGCGGAAGGATCCTCGTATTCGTGGGATCAAGGAGAAGGAACAATACTGGCTGGCAACCCTCCTTGATCCACGTTACAAGGGTAAGGTTGTGGACCTTATCTTGCCGTCGCAGAGGGAGCAGAGGATGAAACATCTTCAGGAGGCCTTGCATAAAGGTCTGTGCAATGCGTTCCCAGAGACTGGGAGGTTACAAACTCCTGTTTCTGGACAACGTGTTGCTGAGGCTTTGGTCAGTCAAAGAAGGAGCGGTGGAGAAGGTGGCCGTCTGACCAATGCGTTCAGACAATTTTTTAGTCCGCAGCCCCAAGGTATGATCGGTTTCAGCAACCATCGCCAGCGTCTGTTTTACATGGTGCAGGAATACCTAGGGGCAAGATCTGACTTGGACACCTTTCCCACCGAAAATCCTCTGGGTTACTGGGTCTTGAGGATGGATCACTGGTCAGAGCTTGCACAGTATGCAATTGAGCTACTGGCCTGTCCTGCATCCAGCGTTCTTTCTCAATGCACATTCAGTGCTGCTGGAGGCTTTGTAACCAATCACAGGGTGCGTCTGTCCACCGACTCGGTCGATCGATTGTACTTCATAAAAATGAATCATTCTTAGATCACCACCAGCTACCAAGCATCTGATGTTGGTGTAACTGAATAATTTCTTTTGAAATGTCAGATCCTTTCAAAGACTGCCTATGCTGATGCTGAGTGACTATCCTGTTATGCTGAGTAATTATCCTCTTCCTCCTCAATGATCATGCTGATAGCTTGTAAGAACATTTTTGGTTCTGGGCGCCGCCACCAGTGCCTAAGGCCCAATTATTCAGCCCCTGTTTAACAGGGACGTGTAATTACAATTTTTGATGCAATTCTTTGCAGCAGGGCTAGTTCCTGCGCTCCAACTAGAGTATCTGTGAGGTGTTGCAGTGTTGTGGCACCAGCACCAGTGCCTAAGGCCCAATTTGCAGCCCCTGTTCAACAGGGACATGTAATTAGAATTCTTGATCTAATATTTCACAGCAGGGCCCGTTTCTGCGCCCACCAAGAGTAACTGTGAGGACTTACAGTGATGTGGCACCAGCACCACCACCACCACCAAAGGCCCAATTTTTCTGCCCCTGTTCAACAGGGGCATGTAATTACAATTCTTGATCTAATATTCCACAGCAGGGCCCTGTGAGGGCTTACAGTGTTGTAGCCACAACAACACCTAAGGCCCAAATTTCTGCTGAGTATATAGGGCAGGCCCCTACTTTCAAACATCCAACTTACAAACAACTCCTTCTTGCAAACGGAAGGAGACAACAGGAAGTGAGATGAAATCTACCCCTAGGAAGGGAAATTCTCTCTTGTAAGAGTTAATATGGGAAAAACTTTTCTCCTTTACACTGATGCTTTATCACCAATCCTTGTTTCACTAAAAACCCAAAATTTTCAAAAAACATTTGTCATTGGGACAAAAAGTGAGGTGAAATCTTCTGAAGAGGAGCACAGACAGCAAAACAAATGTCACAGGGGTGATAACCCTTCCCTATGTTTTCCAAAAAGCTTAAAATAGATTTTTTGGCTGGAGCTAAACACGTTAAAAATGTACCAGTTCAAAATTACAAACATATTCTACTTAACAACAAACCTACAGTCCCTGTCTTGTTTGCACCGTCTGTATACTGTTGTTCAGAGTATATAGGGCCTGGGGGCCCCACACCTTTCCTTTTTTAATTTGGGTGCGGGGTTCCCCTAAATATCCATACAAGACCCAAAGGGCCTGGTAATGGACTGGGGGGTACTCATGCCATTTCTCTCACTGATTTTCATCCATATTGCCAGGACCCGACATTACATTAAAGCCGCAAGCAGTTTTAAATGACTTTTATTCCTTTAAAAATGTCATTTTGTGCAGGGACTGTTCTAAGCACAGGAAACACGCACCACTTTACAGGCATAATATAGACACCCCCCAGGTACAATGTCCCCAAACCCTTTTTAGGACAATACCATGCAAATTAGCCTTTAAAATGAGCACTTTTGATTTCGAACGTTTGAGTCCCATAGACGTCAATGGGGTTCTAACGTTCGTGCAAATTTTCGGTCCGTTCTCAGGTTCTGGTGCGAACCGAACTGGGGGGTGTTCGTTTCATCCCTATGCGATGTACCTTTCCAAAATGGCTATATCCCACTGGGTGTGAATTTCGGAAACAGTAATGCCCCGTACACACGATCGGACATTCCGACAACAAAATCCATGGATTTTTTCCGACAGATGTTGGCTCAAACTTGTCTTGTATACCCACAGTCACACAAATCTTGTCGGAAATTCGGAACGTCAAGAACGCGGTGACGTACAACACGTACGACGAACCGAGAAAAATGAAGTTCAATAGCCAGTGCGGCTCTTCTGCTTGATTCTGAGCATGCGTGGAACTTTGTGCGTCGGAATTGTGTACACACGATCGGAATTTACAACAACAGATTTTGTTGTCGGAAAATTTGAGATCCAGATCTCAAATTTTGTGTGACGGAAATTCCAATGGAAAATGTCCGATGGAGCCTACACACAGTCGGAATTTCTGGCATCAAGCTCCCATCGAACTTTTTCCGTTGGAAAATCCGACCATGTGTACAGGGCAAAAGACTTATTAGCCTCATAAACAGGCCCCCCAAATCCCCCTCACTTTCTTTTGTGATCTCAAAGTTCCTGTCAGTATTAACTGCCCGGGTCGCTCTGCATTCAAAAACATCCATAACCATTATAAAATTATGAACTCCAAAAAATGAAAAAAAAATTGAAAAATGTGTGTATGTGACTTTTAGCAGTAGTTAGTTATATATCATACACAAAGCATTATTAAAAGAAAAAAATGCACTTGGAGGACCAGCTTTGACAGGTCCCTAAGGAGTGGGTTCCACCTTTTTTCATGAGAGACCCCCACCAAGTACTTGGAGGACCGGCTTAGGCAGGTCCCTAAGAAGTAAAGTCCACCTGGCTTCAAGAGAGACCCCCACCAAGTACTTGGAGGATTGACAAATAGTTTTAGTTTTAGAAATAGTTTTGTTTTAGATATAGTTATACCAAAACAAAAATGATCCAAGCTGCAACTCTGCTGACATAAAAGAGTCGCTCTACATATTGAAATAATAAAACAATCAGAATAAGTGGGGAAAAAATATATAAAAAAAATCAGCACAGTGCACAAATTAAGTGCAAAATTAAATATAAGTCCAGTGAAGGTACAGTAAGTAAAATAAAGTCTGCTTCATATGTAATCAGAAGTTCAATGGATGTAGTCACCATCCATCACCATATGTGACATCCAGACTAGAACACCACCACCTTAATGTGGTAAAGATGCAAGCTTACCAGCTTCTGTGAGGGAAGGACAACAACCTTTGTGGCTAAACACCCAGCCAGGGTCTTCCTGTAAGGTTCCTATTGGGTCCCCTTAAGGCTGACATACAGAAGTGAAGATCATCCAGGTAGTATCCCCATGAATTCATCCCCACAAATATAAAAAAGTGCTCCACGGTGTAAAAATCTTTACTGTACGTTGTTTACGCAATGTTGTTTTAAGAGACCTTGATCAGATAAAGATTTGGAATGTAAAAATGCAGAAAGAGAATTAGAACAGGGATATGATTCGATATGTAGGAATAAAGAATTGGTCATCAGGCCAGCTGATAAGGGAGGGGGGATTGTAGTGTTGGATAGTGCGACTTTCAGTCAGAAATGCATTGGATCTTGGGAGACCGAGATACCTAAACCCCATTAAATAGTGATAGTAATAAAGATAGCTTGCATATGTTTATGGAATCCTTAAATAACAACAATAGAGGCATCAAATTGAATTATGAAGCCAGTCTGGAATAGATCCACTTCCTTGATTTGAAGATCTCATTAAAGATGGTAGGTTTGTCAACTCCACTTTCTTCAAGTCCACTGACAGAAACCCCCAGATTGCCCCCTCCTTGTGACAATGAGTCGGGGATCTTTTCCCCGCACTCACTATCACAATGCAAAAAGAGAGCGAAGCCGTGCAGGGCACATCATTGATTTACGGATCCCTGTGAATCAATAAACTATAAGTTCCAACAGCCTTTGCAGCTGTCAGCTTGTAGATCTCAATGAACTACCCGCTGTTGAGGGCCTTGGTATTGCGGGTACAGTATCAGGGGTACAGCTGCCCATATCGGGGGTACAGCTACACAGACACCCTGCAGGAATGTGGTATTACACCCACAATGCTTTACAGGCTACTAACAAAAAAAGTAAAAAATGCATATTTTTTTACCTGCAAAAAAGTGTTCTTTTTTTTTTTAGTAGCAGTGAAGCAGTGAGGAATAAAACTACACTTTTAATAACACATGAAAAGTTATGCTAGAGCTATGAATGAAAAATAAGGAGTGTCAAAATAGGACTGACAATGCTGTATTATCTAGAGGTTGTTCAACAGTAATTCAATACCACGTGTATCTTTCCTAGCGTAGAGTCTTAATCAGCTGGATCAGTTCCAACATTCTGCCACCGCCAGATGTACCAACTCCACAGTACTTCTACATTGGTTCTAACTTGTTTGAAAATAGCAGAGCAGTGAATAAACAAACATGTTACAAATTGAAACTGCATGGCCACCTCATACAGAAAAACATATGTCTTACGTGTGAAAAAAAGACAACACTCTGACCCTTATTTCCCTGAAAACATGACTAGGGCTTGTTGTAGAGATGAAATATGTTTCTTCCTGTAAGGGATTGTCAGGAATTGCTCATATCATCTGCATAGTTCTATTCTCCTGACATAGAAAGTATGAAAATCACCTTCACAAGACACACAACTTGAACAGATTAGTCATTGCAAAACATATATCAAAGGAAAGTTACTAGTGTACATCTTGCACTATATAAAGACACACAGAAGTTCTTATTCAAATGGAAAACATATGATGCAAATCCAAATTAGATAAATGTAACAATAGATTGAGAAGAGAGAGAGCTGAGGTCAGTTTGAAATTACCAGTATTTTTTTTTTTTTTTACATTGGTGTTGGTATATTTATCATTCAACGATGTATTAAGATGATTAAAAAAAAACAAAAACAATTATTTTTATACTGGGATATTTATTGGGTATTAGTGTAGTGCTTTTCCAGTGAGTTAAGTGAAGCCAGGAAATACTGTTTAGGTCTTCACTTTTTTTAAGCACCTAAAGACCGCCCACCACATATATACTGTGGCAGGGGGCGTGGCCTGGACGAACTAGGAGATGGCAGCTTGAGAGAACAGCTCCCGCCGTTGCATCCCTTATCACCGATTTTACGGAGGTAACTTTCGCTTTACACACACGAGATATAATGGGAACGTCTTCCCGTCACACATCGGCCTCCAGGTCCCGCTCACCCCGTGAAAATCCGGGGAATCCGAGTCAAAATATCCCTGAAATGTTCAGGACACAGAGAAGCAATATGGCGCCGTCCCGCCACAGCTCCTCACAGGACTCAGGAACACACACATCGGGACAAGTACCCACGCCTCAGGGACCATATCCCCTAACCTCGGGAATGACAGAGAACCCTCAACATCCCGGTCTTAACATAAATGACCTAAAAGCAATCGCTAACGATATTAAAGATACTCTGTCAGCCGCCATTGCTGAACTCAGAATGGATATTCATACACTAAATGACAGGGTGGCAGACGTTGAAAAAACCTCCGCTAAACATGACACGGTCCTCCGCAAAGCCACAAGGAAGATAGACACACACACCCTACAGCTTAGGGAAGCTCAACGCCGCATTGAGGACCTCGATAACCGCGGCCGCAGGCATAACCTCAGGATACGAGGCATGACAGAAGCTATTGATGCTGAACACTTATCCCCTGCAGTATCTGAGCTGTTTAATGGCCTACTTGACAGACCACCTCAAACCAGAATTGACATGGAAAGGATCCATAGGGCGCTGCGCCCAAAAGGCAGAGAAAATGACCCCCCCAGAGATATTATCTGCTGTATTGTAGATTACCAATTAAAAGAAGCTATCTTGAAGCAGGCGAGAAACAAACATCCACTACAATACCAAGGCGCACATATCCAGATCTTCCAGGACCTATCAGGCATCACCCTACAACACCGCAGGGATCTCAAACCGCTGCTTGATGTCTTACGCACCCATGGAATTCTTTATCGGTGGAAATTTCCGTTCTGCCTAGCAGCCACTCATCTAGGCCGCACGGCCTTCCTCAAAGTGCCGGAAGACTTACCGTACTTCTGTGACAGCCTGGGCATACCCCTGGTGGAGGTTCCAACATGGTATGCGGAATTCCGCCATTACACCAGTGGGAAACAATCTCCTCACGCAGAACCGATGGAGGCGCAAGGCTCACAATATCGCCGACGGAGATCCCCATCAGCCGACCGTACCCACGCGACTTCTCAGGGACCCCAGCGCAGTAACGGCCACATGACCTCACCAAGGGCCCGGAGAGCCCGTAGAGACTATTAAGGTCCGTTACACTATACAAATTCTCGGAGCCCCCAATCACACTGCCGGGTTACATGGCTCCCCGCAGCAGCCACGCTCCCCTTTGTATAACGCGGAGACCGTCCCAAGATTTCCCCACTAATGTCTCTCTTTCTGGACTTATACCCGTCATCACAAAGTTGGCATCTACCAGGAGAACACCTTCCAACCTGCCCACTCCTGGCATATCGCTTACCTGCTAACACTTTTGGCTGTTGTATACCTGGCGCATGGAGATCAGCAGTGCCCCTCGGCTGCTAGGACGTTAGCTCCCATCAAACAAGAACGATCACCCAAGCCTATGGAAAACAGACCTCCTCTTTCATCACCTACGCCAGACAGTCTTCAGACAACAGCTCGGCGAACAACTGAAAACTGCACACCCGGACAATACTTCTCTACAGTCAAGCTTTACTGTCGTTTTTATTTCATATATGGGCTTAGGTAATGTTGAACTGTTAAATGTTTTGACAGGGGTACCATTGCTCACATAAAGATTAGAGGCCATAGTTCCCCGTTGGGTCTGTTTTGTTTGGCTTATCTATGTATGGACACAGAGATCATTTCTCCATGGTACTGCATGCTAGAGATTAACAACCGATCTCCAGAAATCACTTAACCTATGCTGTGACAGGCCCACCCCTCAGCCCATCCCCACACATATCGAGTAAGCGACTCTGCATAAGTCTAATGCTCGCTTTAAACCCCTCCCCCCCTCCTTAACTAACTAACTCCACCTCCCTCGCGGCTACCCCTTCGCAAGCTTCCCTTCGGCTACACTTATGCTTTCAAGGGACCAGTACGCTATCGGCCACAACTCAATGACACGAGATCATTACACCACGCTGACCTCGATGTCACGTGGTGTATATCTTTCCCTATATGTTTAATCACAGACGAATTTCATACTGTGCTTCCCTCATTTAATAACACACCCCCTGTCGACACAGTCTCATAGGCTGGATCTCTGGAGAGTTCAAAACATACATTGTTTATTGTCTCCGCATCACCCCATGATGCGGAGATGAAATTATCGTACAAAATGACAGGGACTGACGAGGGGGGGGATAACGGGGGCTATTCTTTAATATAGTTAAAAAAAAAAAAAATTGATTTATTAAGCAATACAACGGGGGGAAAAAAGAAAAAAAAAAAAAAAAAAAAAAATAGAAAATAATATAATAATATATTATATACCTAAATCAAACCCCAGAAAACTATGATAAGAGACCACGGCCCTACGGCAGAATACATTGGTTCATTAATACATATGTAGAATCTGGTTTTGTTGCTAGTTATGTTTTGTTTTGAACTTATCCTTTTAGTACTGTTTAAACGAAGGTTACATTTTCTTCTTATCATTTATTGTCCGGCGATCTGTACACAGCCAGCCATATAGACAACCCTCTTCATGACTGACCCCACTATGCTGCAGATAATATTACACGACCTTCACATCCATCAATAACATACTATTGATTTAGATGACAACTACCCCTTCGGGACCTGATCCCTGAGGTTTCCTGTATCTCAATCATTTTCATCCTCACCTATCCCGATTATCACATCCCTGCAAGGGAATAGATATCCTTATTCACCCTTCCACCTATTGGCGCGCAGACAAAGCACCTTTAAGTGATCATCCACTCAAGTCCGGCGGTTATCTCTATATGTATAGGCATACTCATACCTCTCACTAGGATCATCTCCACTTATGCGACTTCGTGGATCGCAACGGCGGGACATATCCCCCTTACACAACTCATAACCTATCTCCTACGTTTGGTTCATCCCAACCCCACATCAGTGCTGTATGAAATTCCAGTTCCCGTTTTGTTCGAATTTCCAGAGATACAGCACTGTACGAATCTGACCTATCTCGATATAGGATAGGTTAGTAAAGTGTACCTCTCCCTTACCCACATATCCCAGCCCAATCCATCTTGTACCTGTGCGTCTACTACTTCTCATTACCGGTACTATACTGTAAACATAGGAAATTCACTTATTACTGGTCCCGTTTCTCAATAAGACGCGCATACCTCACACCTGACATGGCAGCTACAAACTCCCTTCAACATGGTAAACACGACCCTCAAACACCTCAGAAGGAATTAAAGATTAAGATATGTTCACTAAATATCAGAGGATTAAACACTCCGGAAAAGAGGTCACAACTCCTATACACGTTACAGAGACTCAAAACACACATAGCTTTCATCCAGGAGACACATTTTCGAACAAATAATATCCCCAAACTAGGAAATTATAGATATCCCACTGTCTATCATGCTTCCAATGACACCTCAAAAACGAAAGGTGTCTCGATTTTAATTTCAAAAAACTGTCCCATACATATTTCAGACACTAAACAAGACCCCAATGGCAGATACCTTTTTCTCAAAGGTACCTTGTACAACAAACCCATCACCCTGGCAAATATATACGCTCCTAACAAACAACAAGTCACATTCTTTAGAAAAACACTACAATCACTCACTGAATTTCACTCGGGGGTTCTGGTGGTTGGTGGAGACTTCAATGTCACGCTAAACCCACAACAAGATTCCTCCACGGGCACAACCTCGCTTCCCTACAGGGCACTCAGAGCCATTAAAAAGCAACTACAGGAATTGACCCTTCATGACACATGGCGTACCTTGCACCCCAACGATAGAGATTTTACTTTCTACTCATCCCCCCACAACAAATATTCTAGGATAGATCACCTCTTCATTTCCCAAACTGACCTTCCCATGCTCCAACAAGCAACCATAGAACCTATGACAATCTCTGACCACAATCCCATCACAATCTCACTGACTTTCTCACTATCTCCACGGGCCCATTCGATATGGAGACTAGACGGCTCACTACTGACGGATCCCGATCTCACACAGCGAATCTCCACCCGACTTACCCACTACTTCCAAGACAACTCACTGGACGAACCTAGCCCACCCATCATATGGGCAGCACATAAATGTGTGGTAAGAGGAGACTTCATCTCCATTGCCGCTTTCCGAAATAAGCAAAGAAGAACACGTATTAATACCCTCTCATCCAATATACATACGCTAGAAAGGGCACATAAACTGTCTCTAGCCACTAAATCCTTCGAAGAACTGTTACAAGCTAGAGAAGCTTTGAGAGAAGAAATGAACAAAGAAATACGCCGCAAATACATTTTACAGAACAAACTATACTATGAATTCGGCAATAAATCAGGGAAGCTATTAGCGAAAGCGCTGCAACATAAGAAAGCTACATATAACATACATGAAATTAAGAACTCAGCTGGGAAATCATTTACATCACCAGACGACATAGCCACGCAATTTGTGGACTACTTTACAAAACTCTACAACTTACCACCCCCAAAATTGACTAACAACGACCAAGACAGACAGGCTGCCATATCTGCATTTCTAGCACAATATGGCTTACCACCTATCTCTACTGAGGACTCCAAGACCCTTGACTGCCCCATTACCGTAGAGGAAACAATGACGGCATTGAAACAACTCAAAACAGGAAAAAGTCCTAGTCCGGATGGACTTACCGTCGGATACTATAAAACATTTCAAGATATACTCGCCCCCCAGTTCACGAAAGCTTTTAACTCATTGGCCTCATCCACACAAGGCAATAAAGACCTGTTAGAGGCACATATCACCCTCATACCAAAACCGGGTAAAGATGCTACTCTAGTCACCAATTATAGACCCATATCCCTCCTCAATGTAGATTTAAAAATATACGCGAAAATTTTGGCCAACAGACTTCTCCCTATCCTCCCTCAATTGATCTCCCTGGACCAAGTTGGTTTTGTCCCTGGTAGGGAAGCCAGGGATAACACCATAAAAGCCATCCTCATACATCACCATCTTTCCTCGTCTTCCCCTGCCAAACAACAAGGTTTTCTTTTATCGCTTGATGCGGAGAAGGCGTTCGACAGGGTGGCATGGGACTACATGTCCGCAACGCTACGAGCCTTGGGATTGCCAACGCTCTTTGTACAAATGATACTAACATTATACTCATCCCCCACGGCTAAGATAAGAGTTAATGGTCGCCTGTCGAACGCCTTCTCCGTCTCGAATGGTACCCGTCAGGGATGCCCACTATCACCCCTCATTTTTATTATCACCTTAGAACCGTTGCTACGTAAAATCAGGGCAAATCCAGATATAAAGGGAATTGATATAGACTCCAAACAATACAAGACTGCAGCTTACGCTGATGACATTCTCCTTTTCCTCTCGGAACCCCTGATCTCCATGCCCAATCTATTAAAAGACTTTGATACCTTCCACAGCCTATCCAACTTTAAAATTAATTTCACAAAATCCAAGGCGCTTAATATCTCCCTTCCAAAGAAGACAGTGACGCAATGTAAGCTAAACTTCCCATTTCAATGGGAGCCCCACGCCCTTACTTATTTGGGAATACAAATACCGACACATTTAGATGACCTATATGATAGCAACTACCTCCCGATTTTCACTACTATACAAAAAGACCTCCTCAAATGGACCTCGGGTCATTTCTCCTGGTTTGGAAGGATTGCTATCGTAAAGATGAATATCTTACCCAGAATATTGTACCTCCTACAGACCGTCCCAATCAAACTTCCACCCTCCTTCTTCAACACGTATAAAAAAATTTGTAGACACTTCATATGGACAGCGAAATCCCCTAGACTGAGATGGGAAAAATTAACCACCCCTAAAAATAAAGGTGGTCTGAGTCTCCCAGACATTTTGAAATACCACTCCGCATGCCACCTCACGAGGATAATTGACTGGCATATCCATCAATCTACTAAAGATTGGGTTGACCTTGAAGATTCCCTTGCACCACTTCCTCTTACCCATCTACCTTGGATTAATTCTCGAAATGCACCGACAGCATACACTTCGCACCCCCTAACAGGACCTACACTGACCACCTTTAGACAAGTCTCCCATACACTTCATTGGCACCCTTCCCCAGGACCGCTCACCCCCTTAGTTGACAACCCTGACTTTGAACCTGGAATACAACCACACGCCCAATCTCTTCTACAAAAGAAAACACCGCTTAGATCCTCACAACTTTTCCAGAACGGACAGCTGCTTCCCTTTCGTTCACTACTCTCTCAACTTCCGGAATACAACATACCATTCTTTAAATACCTCCAAATCAGACACTTCCTGAATGAAGCCAGACCTATCTCCCAGTGGTATAGAGACCTAACAACATTTGAATCACTCTGCACCAGCTCTTCGCCACAAAAACACCTTATTTCAGAAATATATTCACTTCTCTTCAGTAAACATGACCCCAAAATAAATACAACTAATCAAAAATGGGAAATGGAATTAGGCTTAGAACTCTCTTCTGATGATTGGGTAAACATATATGACCATATCCATAAAGGTTCTGTCAATGTATCTGCACAGGAAAACTCCTACAAACTCTACTCGAGATGGTATAGAACACCAGATATTATACATCATTATCACCTGTCTATCTCACCCCTTTGTTGGAGATGCAACGCCGCCGAAGGTTCTTTGCTCCATATATGGTGGAATTGTCCACGAATCCACAAATTCTGGCAAACGGTTCATGAAACGATAACTCGTATCACGACTTATACCCTTTCCTTTACGCCATCACAATACCTACTACATCACTCATCAATTCCACAATACGCATACAAAAAATCCCTGGTACTCCATCTCGTGAACGCTGCTAAACAATGCATACCAGTATTATGGAGAAGCTCTGACCCGCCTACTATAGCATTGTGGTTCAAACGAATCGATAAAATATCTGAATTGGAAAATTTAATTCATCAAGCCAGCGACAATCCCTCTAAATACGGAAAGATTTGGGCATGCTGGACGCACTTTAGGGCTTCTCCAGAATACCAAGAGCTCCTCCTTAACTCATAATACTACGTTCGCATATAGGACAGACTCTGTGGTTTATTGTGGATGCCATGTTGGTTACTTTGGTACCGGATATATAACATTACCGATGCGAGAGTTGTGCAACCCCCAATATGTTACCCTAACATACTAGTCGACCACTCACTAATAAGAAATTCCTAGAAACAAAAAGACCTCACTCAAGAATCTACGTACCAATTCTTTCCTGACAAGTGCTCTACTTTATTTACTTGGGCTCCCCTACCCCTTGCAAAGCAAAATATTAGACACCTCGCAATTCCACTTCCTTGGTATAGGCTTGGGGTGGAAAACTTCAGGTACTGGTAGATTGATAACTTTGATATGATTTGAGCGACCTTTCTTGCAGTATCCCTCGCACAGTCTGATCCCATTAGGGGTGCGAGATGGATCACTGACATCTCTCAATCTACCTACCAGACACAGTCCATCCTCAAGGCCTAATAAATACACTACAGTTAAATACTGATTTTACTTTACTGTTACTTACAGCTCTCTCTTTCGAATTGTTCTGATCTTCAGTATGATTATTTCTACGTGTAAAACATCGCAATTATATGAATTATACTGTTTATATACGTGTACTGTATTTTGTTTAATGTGCTCCTGATTGACACATCTGTGCTGACTGTACCTTAAGATAAATGTTATTGTACCATTTATTGCTTCATCAATAAAAATTATTTGAAACAACATATATACTGTGGCAGGGTAGCTCTATTGCACGAAACAACGGAGCTGTACGTCATTTCGTGCAATAGATACTATGGGTGTGTGCCGGCTGCACGGAGCGGGAGCCAATCAGTGGGTCTAGTGGACACAATATGTCCATCGGCCACTCATGATTGCTCCACAGAGAGGCAGAAGGGGGATCTGCCTATGTAAATAAGGCAGATCCCCATTTTGACAGGGAAGTACACAGAGATCCTCTGTTCCTTGTAAGCAGGAACATCGATCTCTGTGTTCTTCCTGTCAATCCATCCCCCACACAGTGTCATTTATACAGTAACAGTATATTTTTTAGCACTGGTCACTGTATTGGTGTCACTGGTCCCCAAAAAGTGTCACTTAGTGTCATATTCGTCCGCTGTAATGTCTCAGTCCCGCTAAAAATCATTCATAGCTGCCATTACCAATAAAAACAATAAAACAAATTAAAAGTCCATAAATCTATCCCATAGTTTGTAGACTCTAAAACTTTTGCACAAAGCAATCAATATACGCTTATTGAGATTTATTTTTACCAAAAATATGTAGAAAAATATATATTGGCCTAAATTGATGAAGAAATTAGATTTTTTACTTATATAGTGCTGTCAATTTAAGCAGCGCTTTACAAATATATATTGTACATTTACATCAGTCCCTGCTCTCAAGGAGCTTAAAACCTAAGGACCCCATCTCACTGCATACTAGGGCCAATTTAGACAGGATCCAATTAACCTACCAACATGTCTTTGGAATGTGGGAGGAACCTTGAGTACCCAGATGAAACCCATGCAGGCACAGGGAGTACTTGCGAACCCTAGTGCTGCTAGGCAGAAGGGCTAACCACTGTGCTGCCCACTGAAACAAACCATTCTGGTAGCTTTCTCAGACCAAGAAGGAGGATCTATGATCAGATCTTTAATAAAACTCTGTGCAAAATACACTGTGCAAAGTGTAATTGATATCTGCTTTATCCCTTGACAACCTAAGGTATAGTCATTGTGACAGACCCAACCAGGACAGGGGCTTTTGGAGGGGACTGCAGGGTAGCCTTTTGCCTACTGACTATGGGCCCTGGCATTTGAGGAGGGCTCTATTCTTGGGAGGTGTGTGCCTGGGGGACCCTAAGAGTTGTCTTGCTTCAGATTCGGGATTGTCTCCCCAAAATACGCAGACTCTGGAAATCTAGGCCCGGGAAACATATTTGGATTCTTTGTGCCCAAATCAGCAATGACTGCTTTAGAATGTGAGACTCAGAGTAGATGTCTAATCTAATCAGCTCAAATCAACCTTATACTGTGGTCTCCTGCTACAGTTTGTTTATTAAGGAGTTATGTGTTTATTGTTAAAAAGGAAGATGGGTTTTACTTCCTCTTTATTTCCCTGCAAAGGTAAAGCATAATGGGCTACTATGCATCGCATAGTAGCCCATTACGTGTCACTTACCTGAAACCGAAGGCTACGATGTCGCCACTGTCCCCATTAGCAGCGAGCGTCCATCTTCACCCCTCTTCCTTCTGGGCCCATGAAGTCCAGCTCTGTGACTGTCTGGAGTCACGTGACGTCACTCCCACGCATGCACGTGGGAGCCGCCAGTCACGGCATGACCCCTTTAAAAATGGCATGATCTGCCCTTTATAAAGTGTGCATGCACCATAGACATCGGCGCACGGCTTTATTGTAAATATCTCCTATGGCTAGTTGTTAATTAGATCAATGTCATCTACTAGTTGCTAGATGTGGATTAGCATACTGTTTATGTTACCTCTTCCTTAGATGTGCTGTTTACAGTTTGGTATTGTTAGGGTAATGTGATCAAACACTTATATGATCTTGCATGGTATATATCTAGTATCTTGGGGGCCATATTCTGCTTTTTGGAGTATAAGATCTCAGAGATTTGGTTTAAAGGAGTTGTATGGGTTCGTTTTTTTTTTTTCAACAACAAACATGCTATACTTACCTCCACTGTGCAGTTCGTTTTGCACAGAGTGGCCCCGATCCTCCTTTTCTGGGGTCCCTTGACACCTGTCTCGGCTCCTCCCCCATGAGCTAACCACCTTCTGGGAAGCTGTATCCTGAGGGGGTTAGCTTGCGGGCGTGCTCCCTGTCATACACGCTGTGTCCATAGACACGGCGTGTATGACTCGGTGGGCCGTGTCATTGGATGTGATTGACAGCAGCGCAAGCCAATGGCTGCGCTGCTATCAATCTATCCTTTCTATCCAATAAACGGCTAGACTCTGTGGAGAAGGGGAAGCCGGGGGATGAGCACAGCAGGTGAACGGGCTAAGGTAAGTAAACGGGAGGCAGGGGGGCCGTCATTGCCAGGTGTTTTTGCATCTTAATGCATAGGATGCATTAAGGTGAAAAAACACAAACCTTTACAGCCCCTTTAAAACCCTTCTATCACAACAGCCAGCAGGCACTGAACACTGCAGTTTAGCAGTCTGTTCCGCTCTCAAAACACTGACTATGTGTGGTTCTAAACAGACAGCTAAACACTTGTCAGAGACTCCAGTAAATGGAAGCCCAATGCTTGATTTGTCTACTGAAGAAATCCAATTTTATTTTACTTCTTTTGTGAAACTGCAATACAATACAATGACAAGATATCAGTACACATAAAATAACTAGTCCAGCATAAATGACAGATAACACAACAGAAAGGCACTTACAGGTGATGATGTCTCAAGCCCCTTGGGAGAGAAACGGATATGCTGCATCCATATAGAATAGCAATCTAAACTGACTTCCTAAACCAAGTGTCACTTCCTGTCTGAGAAATTTACATAACTAGAGATAAAGCTGCTACAGACTTTGGCCACTAGATGGCAGTGGTAAACTACACATTCTATATAAATAACTATAACTAAATTAGCCTGTAAAGGCAGCACACTCCCTGTCTGATATAATACATTATATCACTACTTATACATATCTACTGTACAGGGAAAAACTCACTAATAAGAAAATATGTTCCCGTCTAGAACTGGTAACAAACTAAAATATTAGATATTGTCCACAATATCAGTGTCTCTTGGCTATGGTACTTCAAGCTGGTAGCCCACATGAAGAATTAATTTTGTCCATAAACCCATCTTTAGATTGGAGAAGCCGCACTAGGCCAAACTATCTCCAATGCCAATTGTAATCCACAGGATGAATTTTAACTCATGGCGAATGTCACGTCTGAAATCCGTCAGTGACAAGCTCTATGTTATGTATTGTGTCAACAACATAACAAAAAAACCTGTTCAAAGGAGAACAATGACATCCGAAACTGGTCTGGCGTACACTTTAACAGTCACTTGTTTCGTCACTTTGACTTCAACCTTTCTGACATTACCATCTTTACTTGGCAACGTATTTGTGACAATTCCCATAAGCCAGTTGTTTCTGCTTTCTTGACTATCTTTCAACAACACAACATCTCCAACTTTAACATTGGGACTAGTCTTAGCCCATTTCCTGTGACTTTGTAAGGTAAGCAGGTAATCTCTCCTCCATCTCTTCCAAAACATATCAGCCAGACACTGCACTTGTTTCCATTGCTTTACATGAAGTTCTTTTGTACCAAAGTCTCCACAAGGAGCCAACAAAGAGTCTACCTTTTGGGTTAAGAGCATAGCAGGAGTAAGAACTGTTTATCTGGATCTGTAGATAGTGATACCAAAGGTCTTGCATTAATGATAGCCATAACTTCTGCCATGAAAGTACTCAAAGTCTCATGAGTCAAACGAGCAGGTTTAGCTTGGAGTAACATTGCATTTAAAATGCGTCTAGCTACACCTATTAACCTTTCCCAAGCACCTCCCATGTGAGAGGAGTGTGGAGTGTTAAAGATCCATGTGCATCCTTTGTCTTCAAGATAGTCTAGAAATTCTATATCATTTGAACATATATGCAGTTCCTTGCATGCTCCTACACGAACAGAAAACAATCTTCTTAGAGCATTGATGAAACTGGATGCTGACATGGACTCAATCAATTCTATATGCACTGCTCTTGTAGAAAGACATGTGAAAGAACAGCCCAGCGTTAGCTGTCAGCGCTACCTCCTCTAGTCTGCCCAGGGACCAAACACATCAACACCCACACTAGTGAATGGAGGCTCAGGATTGACTCTATCTTTTGGTAACTCTGCCATCTTTTGGCTTTCCAATCTCCCTATGAGCTTACGGCACATTACACATTTGTGAATGATTGCAGACACTAGACGTTTTCCACCAAGAATCCAGAAACCTGCAGCTCGGATTGCACCTTCTGTTATGTGACGCCCTTGGTGAACTATTTGATTAGGATAATATCTTACAATCAAAGTAGCAATGTGGTGATCATGAGGAATGATGACAGGCTGCTTCTCCTGACAGTGTGGCAAAGGATAAACGGCCACATACTCTCAATAGTCCATCTTGATCTATAAAAAGGACGGAGTTTTGTAAGACAGCTATGTTTTGGAAGCGTCTATTGTTGTTCAATGCAGTCATATTCTTGTCTGAAATATATGTGTTGTACAGAAGAAATTATGACTGTCTTGGCTTGTGAAAGTTCTTCTAAACTGACTCTTTCATGGAAAACTCCCCAGCTTCCCGGGTTGATCATCATTGGTTTTCTTCTGGAAGCTTTTCGCAACATAAATTAGTCTTTCTTTAACCCTGCTTAGTCTCTTCCAGTTGGAAAATCTTTCAAAACAATGCAGCTGCAGTCTGGTGTCAAAGGCTTTAGTACTGAAGCTTACTACTTCTGACTTAATTTCAGGATCAGCTTCAGGTTCCACTAAAGGGTAAACATTGGTGTTATCATGATTATCTACAACTGTCTGATACAGAAAAGGTGGGCCAGAGAACAATATAGAGTTCTGAAAGCAAGCCACCTGTGTAGCCTGGTAGCATAATCTGCAGGATTTTGTTCTGGGGGCACATAGAACCATTGCTGTGGACAGGTTGCTTGTCTGATCCTATTCACCTGATTGGAAAGATATAAGAAGAATCTCTTTGTAGTGTTACAGATATAGCCTAAAACTGTTTTACTGTCTGTCAAGAGTTTCACAGCATCTAGGCTTAGGCTGCACTTAACTCGAGGCGTGGAATTGTATGTGCCGGCCTAGGACTCAGTTTGGATTCTCCCATAACAAATCCAACATGACAGACATTTCCTGCATTGTTTACCTTTGAGTAAGCAACTGCACCTATTGCTGTAACAGATGCATCTGAAAAAATGTACAGTTCTCTTTTTCAGGCTTGTGACAATGAAACAGGAACATAACATCTGGGTATTTGTAAACATTGTAAGGTTTGTAAAGACCCTGTCCATTGGACCCACTCATGGAGTCTCTCCCACTCACTTTCTCCACTTGACAGTTCACAAACTAAGGCCTTACCTTTTATGGTGACAGGTGCTACAAACCCGAGAGGATCATAGAGACTGTTCACAGTGGATAGAATTCCTCTTCTCGCGAATGGCTTTTCTACTGAAAAAACCTGAAAAACAAAACAGTCTTTCTCTATATCCCAGCTTAGGCTTAAACTCTTCTGTTCCCAGGCAAAGGTCTTTGAGATCCTTAGCTCTGTCTTCTGTGGTGAAAGCTTCCATGACTTGTTTGCTGTTAGAGGCTATCTTATGTAGTCGCAATTTAGACTCTGCCAGCATTTGTTTTGCTTTGTTGAGAAAGTTGATTGCCTCTTCAGGTGTGTAAGCTGAAGCAAGTCCATCGTCTACACAGAAATGTCTCATCACAAGGTGTT
Source organism: Aquarana catesbeiana (assembly GCF_042186555.1). Lineage (NCBI taxonomy): Eukaryota > Metazoa > Chordata > Amphibia > Anura > Ranidae > Aquarana > Aquarana catesbeiana. Next base: position 157,708,324 of record NC_133336.1, read on the forward strand.
TGGCATCTTGATCATAATGTTCTGCACCTTTCTGGGCAGCTTTGCACATACAGTATATGGCAACAGCAGGAGAAGGGCTGTTACCAAAAACATGCACCCTCATTCTATTTTTTTAATAATCAAAGTTTTATTTCATTTATATAAATACAATTATACAACACACTATACCGCTACGGTCCACCCAAAAAACCACAGGCACAAACTACACCATTACATTACATCATTCCACAATTACCCCCACCTATCCCATCAATCCTAAACATAGAAAATGAAAGAAGAAAGAAGAAAGAAAAAAAAAAAAAACCCACACAGAAACAAGAAATTTTCCCTTTTTCCCCTTCCCTTCCCCTTTCCTTAGTAATCTCCTTCTCCCCCACCTCCCTCTCCCTCCATTCTCAATACTAATCAGTGATCTATCCCTTCCTCACTCCTCAATACTAACTAATCAGTGATCTATCCCTTCCTCACTCCCCCCCCCCCCCCGTACGTGTATACTTTAGGTGCAAAAACAAGTAAAATTACCCCCTTCCTTTAATTTGTGTTCATATATTACAATTAATTATTAGATAGTGCAAGTGGTCTTTAATTAACCACGTGAAAAAAAACAAAAAACAAAACCCTAATTATCACTTACACTCGTGTTATTGTATATTTTAATTTACCTCAACCGAAATCCCTGTGAGAAAAAAATTAAATATTAATTATTCAATTATTAAATGGTGTATAAGGCTTTGTTAGCCAGTGTCAAAAGAAAAAAAAATAGGGTGTTTCTCCCCACGTGTATTATTTCGGCCTACTTGCCCAGTGCAGAGATGAAGTAGTGGGAAAGGGGAAAAGAGAAAAAAAAAACCCCACCACCCTCCTTGTGCAGGATCAGGATAGGAAAAAATATGTCAATATATAATGTTTATTTCCCAGGTCAATCTCTTTTTTTTTTATGAATATTCCTAATGACTGTACCATATCCTTTCTCCCCTATTCAATAGTGTTTCTCTCATCTACTATCTCCTTAGCACACTGTTCCCATCTCGCCCATGTCTTTTCAAATTTTCCTTTTTGGTCCTTCACTACATGGACCCACCTCTCCGCTTCCATTATTAAGTTGACTTCATTTCTCCATTCTGTTACTGTAGGACCCCAAGCTTGCCTCCAGTATTTCGGAATGAGTTTCTTCGCTGCATTTAATAAAATGCAGAGTTATACTTTCCCTATAGATTTTGATGGGCCCCGGCTTCCCATGAAATAGGTACTGTAAAGGCTTAAACTCCAGGGGATCAACTGTCAGTCTCTCGATCCATGGGGCCACTGATTCCCAAAATAACTTGATTATTGGGCATGTCCACCACAAATGGAGAGAGGTACCCCTCTGTCCACAACCTCTCCAGCACCTATCACTTGTTGTTGGGAAGATTTGTGCTAATTTAACTGGAGTCCTGTTCCACCTTGCCAAAAACTTATATGCCATTTCTTGCACCTTGGAGCTTATGGATGTGGTAAACGTTAATAAGATTGTTCTTTTAATTTGTTTATTTGTCCATACCTGATCCAATTCCCTCTCCCATTCCCTTACGAAATATGGGGTTGTCTCTTGCTGCCCACTAAGAATCACTCTATACATCTGTGATAACATATGTCTAGATTCTGGCATTTGTACACATTGCCTTTCAAACGCAGTGAGTGAGTTCATGGATCTTATTAAGGGCTTTATTTTATTGAAAAAACTCATCATTTGATGGTGTTTCCACTCTGCCAGATGTATCGTCCCGAATCTCAAGACCATTTCTGTCAAGGGTAATAGGACTCCACTAGGGGCGAACTTGCCACACTTGGTGTCCCCATCCCGGCCCCAAGCCCCCAGATACCCCGTCTCATCTCCCGGGGGGAACCAAGGGAATCCTTCCAGAGGAGTCAGAGGGGATATCTGGGGGGCGTATTTACCTCTCCTGTTTAACCTATCCCACACCTCCGAAGAATTCAGTGTTAACGGTGATGCCCACTGGAAAAGCCCTCTCAGAGGACCCTGTATCCAAAGTGCTCCTGCCAAATTTCTCCCCGCCATTGACATTTCTGCTTGGACCCATAGTTTTTTTCTGTGCGTCATGACACCAATTCAGTATCTTAACTAGGGTCATGGCCTTATAATATGATGCTATATCAGGTAATCCCAAGCCCCCCTCAGCTCTATTCCTTCTCAGGATATCATAGGCCAGTCTAGGTCTCCTATCATTCCATACAAAGGCCATGAACAGCCTACGCACCTGTCTGAAGAGAGTCCCCGGTAACCTGATTGGCACTGTGTGCAGTACATATATTATCCTGGGTAATATACTCATTTTTATAGCACTAATTCTCCCGAACCAAGTCAAATATTTACCCTTCCATTTTTTTAACTCTTCTGTTATTTCTTTCAATAATGAGCCGTAATTAAGTTCATACAGTAATTTCTGGAATGCGCTAATATGTACCCCCAAGTACATCAGAGACTCTCTATTCCAGACAAATGGGTATATCCCTATCAATGACCTTTCCATAGCTGCCAGAACATGGCTAGGGAGAATGACTGACTTCTCAAAATTAATTTTGAAATTAGATACCCTACCAAATTTATGTACTTCGGCCATAAGTGCAGCTATAGATGTATGTGGAGAGAAAAAAGAGGAAATAGTCCGCAAAGGCTGCTACCTGCTACTATGTTCTATAGGGCCTATGCACGTCCCGGTTATCTCCCTGTTATTCCTGATTTTACGTAGAAATGGCTCCATTATTATCGCAAATATCAAGGGGGATAACGGGCACCCTTGCCTAGTGCCATTTCGTATGTTAAAACAGTCTGACAATGTACCATTGACCTTGATCCTTGCTCTTGGTTCCGCATATAGGGACATAATCCACCCCAACATTCGTTCCCCCAGGCCTATCCTCCCCAGCACTTCTCTCATAAAGCCCCAATTTACTCTGTCAAATTATTAAAAAGATACCATAAGGAATGTGTGGTGGCAAAATGTGAGAAATACTGTGAACAGATGTATGCATGTTAAACCAAACATGTAATGTGTATACCACAAATATAAAACATCACATAATATAAAAAACAAAAGTGCAAATGAGTTGTAAATAATCATAAAAGAAATACATGCACTCAAAAAAGTAAAAACATAACCAATCTATAAATGTGCGTGATATTGGTGTGGGTTAACAATATCGCAAGAGAAGCTCACAAAAATGCCCCCCCAAAAAAATGCACAAGTATCATCAATGGTGTAATAGAAAATTAATCAGATTGTGAGACGTCTAACCGTTTGAGCTGGTTGGTGCAAACCATCGCTCTGTTTTGTATGTGCATTTATTTCTGCTGAGGTTTGGTTGCCTTGATGTAAGTTTTTAGTGTGCTGTTTTAATAAACCCTTTTGTTGAAACATATTGCACTACGAGGCTATCCTCTTCTTCCTTTATGCTCTGGGATGTACCCTTGAGCTGCCAGATTGGATTTCAGCTTTTCCAAAGATACCGTGATTCCTGCGTCATTGAAAAACCGGGTCCACTTTTACAGCTTAAGGTGTTGGAGCCTGATGGGATCATTGTCCAGTGTCTGATATCGCTTTTATCTGGAATTTGGTTCGTTTTTACAGCCCAGTCTTTTGGAGCGTGGTGGGATTATTATCCAATGCTTGACATTACTGCTATCTGGTGAGAGATTGGAAAAGATTTCAGCAGTCCCAGCAGAGACCTCATTAGCTGTAGAAAAGGCTTCCCAAGTTCAAGAACAGAGCTCGCCAGCCACGGAAGAGGCTCTGCCAGTGAAAGAAGAGCCAACCCCGCTGGCAGAAGACCTGGAGGGAACCATAAAAGCAGTGCACATTGCTGACTTTGAGACGGACCAGTGACAGCCGAACCAGGAAGGAGATCGCGGAACCACAGAGGGGGACACCGATCGATTCCTATCAGTGGATTTACTTTTACTTGCCCATTACCCCTGCAGGGGTTGGGTTTTCCGGTGAGTGGGGACACAAGTGGGGGTTCCAGAGGAAAAGTTTACACAACGATCACAATAATTTACACGGGATCTTTTTGGAATGTCAAGACACTTCACAGATTTTTTCTTTTCTTTTTTTGTATATAGAACTTTAATTCTGCTTGGACACCTACACCATTTGGACTTGATTTTTGAAAATTTTGGTGCACGATCACATTCATTATCTATTACACCATTGATGATACTTGTGCATTTTTTTTTGGGCATTTTTGTGCGCTTCTCTTGCGATTTTGTTAACCCACACCAATATCACGCACATTTATAGATTGGTTATGTTTTTACTTTTTTGAGTGCATGTATTTCTTTTATGATTATTTACAACTCATTTGCACTTTTGTTTTTTATATTATGTGATGTTTTATATTTGTGGTATACACATTACATGTTTGGTTTAACATTCATACATCTGTTCGCAGTATTTCTCACATTTTGCCACCACACATTCCTTATGGTATCTTTTTAATAATATACACTTTTGAACAGCGCCATATTCCCCACTAGAGTTTAATATTTTTTGGATCTCACCTCGGTGTTTTTCTATTTTTTGGGGGGGGCTGCAGTTCGCTTTTAAATATTGTCCTAAGCGTGAAATATCTTTGTTTGTATTACTCTGTCAAATGCCTTTTCGGCATCCATTGACAGAATGATCCTTGGGGCTCTGTCCGGGCCAGACCGAGTCCAATGAAGAACGTGAAGTGCACGAGTGGTATTATCCCTCACCTCACGTCCTCTCATGAACCCCGTCTGGTCCGGATGAACTAAGTCTCCAATATGTTCTTGAAGCCTGAGGGCCAGGATTTTTGCTAACAGTTTAGTGTCCGAGTTGAGCAGAGAGATAGGCCTATAATTGGCGCAGATTTGGGGGTCCTTCCCCTCTTTTGGCAGTACCGTTATGTACGCCAGAAGAGCTTCTGGGGGTAGTGGATTAGAGGCACTAATTGAGTTAAAATAGCTACAGAGTGGTTTTACTAATACTGGAAGAAATTTTTTATAGTAAAAGTTCGTCAACCCGTCCGGCCCTGGACTCTTTCCCAGTGGCAGGGTTGCTATCACTTTACTCAGCTCCTCTACCGTGATTGGACGTTCAATTTCGTCTATGATTGTTCTGGGTAACGTGGGCATAGAGGCTTCTTCAATATAGTCCCATATCTCTTTCCTCCCATATCTCTCTCCGTCCCCTATTCCCGGTGGATCTGTCTTGGAAGTATTATATAATGCCTCATAAAATTTGCCAAATTCTTTCGCTATGGCTTTTGTATCAGTTACCTTCTTACCTTGGACTGATAAACTATGCACATGTCTAGAGTCTTGTTGTTTTTTAAGTTGTTTAGCTAATAGCCGTCCACACTTATTTCCCTGTTCATACGCTCTATTCGCAAAAAAACTAATTTTGTTCTTAACTCTTCGCTCAAGGCACTGTGAGAGCTTTGCTCGCAAGCTCTCCAAGTGCCTGCTATCCCCAGGGTCAAGATTTTTCTTATGTTTCATCTCCAAAACACTAATCTTCTCTAATAATTCATTTCTCTCTTTTACCTTCTTTCTTTATATATGATCCATAAGCAATCAGATCCCCTCTGATGACTGTTTTATGGGCCTCCCACACCACTTGATCTGACACTTCTTCTGTCTTATTTATTTCAAAGTATTCTTTTATTTTAATACCTAACTTCTCCACTATTTCCTCCTTATCCAACAATGACTCATTATATCGCCAAGTTCGCTCTAAACGACCCATTTGAATTGGACGGAGGGTCAGGGTTATTGGGGCGTGGTCTGACATAGTTATAGATTTGATTGTACTCACGAGGACATTCTCCAAATAAAATTGGTCCACCAAGAAAAGGTCCAACTGCGAGTACATATCATGTGTTTTAGAGTAGTAACTAAATTCCCTAATCCCTGCATGCAGAACTCGCCAGCTATCTACAAGGTGCTGGTAAGGTAGAATTTGTTTAACCTGTTTTATGGCTCTGAAAGACAGGACAGTTCTACCCGTCGAGGTATCTATACTCGGGTCCAGCACTATATTAAAGTCCCCGCCCACCATTAAACATCCTTCTCTAAATTATTCCAATTTTCTAAATGTTCTAACCAAAAAATTAGCAGACCCTTCATTAGGTGCATATATCGAGGCAAAAGTATATCTTATCCCATGCAGTGTACCCTTCACAAATAAAAAACGTCCCTCTGGATCGCTTTGCAGGGTCTCAGTTTTCCATGGGCAGGACTTCTTAAATGCAATTGTGACCCCTCTTGGCCTTGCGATTGGTGACACTGCATGGTACCATTGATTCATTATATTCTGAGGTAGACTGGGGATAGAACTGCCCCTAAAATGGGTCTCTTGTAAGAAGATGACATCAGCCCCATGGTGCTGCAATTCCACCCAAAGGCGCCCTCTCTTATTTGGTGAACTCAATCCCCTTACATTATATAACAGGATTTTCAATATGGCAGTCATTTATTTTATCCTTAGGACTCCCCATACCAGCCCTTTAAAATTGTCCCCTTGACCCTGTTCTCTGTCTTCCTTTCTGCTAATCCTGCCTACCCTGTTACCACAATGACACCCAACATTAAACACAAACCCACAAAAAAAAAAAAAAGAAAAAAAACAAAAAACAAACAGCAGCTCATCATATATACCATAAAAATAAACCTTACATAAACCTCTTACATACCAAAAACCTCCCCCTAGGAGTATATCTAAAAATTGGGGAGGGGGCCCGTGCAAGTAAACACCTCTTATGCACCGGTCACCTCCCTTCCCTGCTTTTAGCAGGTTAACTAGTCCCCTCAATTGGGGCTGACCTATTGGCGTTGGCCCTTGCCGGTACTTCTTGCCACTGTTCAGACCGCTGTAGGGGGGCCCTAAAGAATTTATTCTCCAATCTGTAAAATCCACCATAGGAAAGTCCAGTTTCCCCACAAATGATTCTAAATCATCTTTCGTTCGTAATGTAGCTGATCTCCCATTCCTGGAAGCTGTCAAACCAAATGGGAACCCCCACCGATATTTAATCTCTGCCACCCATAGGGCTTCTAGCAGTGGGCGGACTGACCGTCGCTTGAAAAGAGTCCATCTTGATATATCTGGGTACAGTGCTATATTTAAACCTTCAAAACATGATCGTAGGCTTGCTACGGGCCATCCTCATTATACTCTCTTTCACTGCATATTTATGCACTTTACAAATAACATCTCTGGGTACTTCAGCCTTTGTACTATGGGACAGAACCCGATGTATCCGGTCTATATCTATGGTATTTGGAGCTTGATCCCCCATAAACTGTCCAAAAATTTTTTGTGTTATAGGAACTAATTCTGACATTGTAATTGATTCAGGCAGTCCTTTTATACGAATGTTTTGTCTTCTGTCCCTATTTTCGTACTTGTCCAGCTGGTCCCTATAAGAATTTAGTACCTCCTCATACTTTTTAATGGAGTCTTGAACATCCGCTACTGCGTGTACAATGGTCTCTTGTTCATTTTCCACTTTCTCCACTCTATGCCCCAAGTCCCTGATGTCCTCCTTTAAACTTTCCACTGCCTGCAGGCATGATTGTTCCACCGAATTAATTAGCTGTTGAATATCGTTTTTAGTAGGAAGGGCCCTCAAAAGTTCCCAAATGTCCCTCTCTGAGTCCACACTCTGTCCATTCGGCCCCTGAGACCTCCTATCCCCCTTTTGGGGACTCATCTGGTCATGCATCAAAGTCTGGTTATGTACAAGTGAATACTGACCTGGGTCCACTTCTGTTGCCTTTTGGGAGCCCTGCATAGGACTTTGATCTAAATTCGAGGCTGGGGCTTCCCCTCCTGTAACCAACATGGTCTCTGTGCCTTGTATCGCCTCTAATGTCCACCCATTAGCCTCCAAGTGATTCATTACACCCAGGTCCTGTGCTAGTGAGCCCTGCTTATCAATGTTCATCAATGGGTGTCCTGCACCAGGGTATAATTGGCCCTGTTCCTTAGCCCCCACTTCTTCCCCGTTCCTCCTGGGGCTCCAACCACCACCCGGAGGGCTTTGTTCAGGGGTTTCCTCCCCCTGCCTGCTGTAGGTGATCTCTTACCATACACAGCGGGACCTTCTATCTCCTAGGTAACCGGCTTCTTCGTCGGGAGCCCCCGCTCCGCTCTGTCTGTGCCGCCAGTGGCGTTCGCTCCACTCCGCTTCCTTGCGTCCTGTCTCCCTGCTTGTCTTCCTTCCCCATGCTCGGAGGCACGGGGCAATAAGTAGGCTCGGATGCCGTCCATTGAGCTCCGTCCCCTTCCCGCTGGCTGAAATGTGGCTTGTTTGCGCGTTGTCATCTTCAGCTAACCCGCCGTTTGGACGGTTGTTTGTAATGTTAGCCTGGAAACGAGGAGAATAGCGGGGCGCTCGATTGATCCCTCTGACCCACAGTTCAGCTGACTGCTTGTCTGATTCAAGTCGGCCTGTAAAATCCATTTTGGAGCAGGGAGGGGACTAGAGCATTCTCTCACACACACTGCTCCACAGCTCAGATGATTGTTTGAGAGATTAGCCCGGGAACACGGAGGGGGGAGGAGCACTCACTCCGCACCCTCATTCTATACTCTGTCACCTCTTTATCTGTGTCATTATCCTTGTACCACAGGAAACGCAGGTAATCACAATGGTCCTCTCTCACTAGAAAACAATAAAACATCTTTTGCACATCCCCTGTTAAGGCAATAGGCTCTTTCCTGAAGCGTAAGAGGACACCCATAATTGTGTTGTTTAGATCTGGGCCACTCAGCAGAACATCATTTAATAAAACACCTTTATGTTGAGCATTGGAATCGAACATCTTATTTAGTCTGGCTTGTGTGGATGGTAAACGCCAAACATTGGCAGATACCAGTATTCTGTAAAGTCTTTTTTCCCTTCAGGTTTTCATTGCAAAGTTTTACGTAGTGCATTCAGGCGCTTCATGGCTTGCTATCTGTTACTAGGTAAATAACACCTGGGTATGCGAAAAGGTAAAGGAGCTACCCAATTGTTGTTTTCATCTTGGAAAGTCTCTTTATCCATGATATTGAGAAAGGCTTGATCATCTATAGACATTGCTTGTTTGTCATCATCTTTTGTTCTCTGGAACACTGATTTCCCTAAAGTGTCAGTCTTCATGCCACTACTAATGTCTCTGTTGTAATTAGAAGGAGAGTCACAGTATAGTTTTAGGGTTTCTTTAACAACAAAGCTGTTCTGACATGGACTAAGAAGGGACGTGCGCAAATTCACTAGCACAGATGTCTTTGAAGTGTTGATGCTGTCAGGGCGATGTGTTGCTCCTAGACAAACTTCTCCTACTATGACCCACCCTAAGTCAAGTCTTTGAGCATAGGGGGCATTAAATTGCCCATTAATCTGTTGGCGTACTTTATGTACCTGTAAAATGTCTCTTCCAAGAAGTAGAAGAATAGAGGTATCTTAATGGATAGCTAGAATAAGGTGAGGTATTGAATTGAGATGAGGATGATGAAGGGCCACTTCTGGTAAAGGGATCTCTGCTTTATTGTCTGGTAACATATCACACACTATATCAAAGTGGGAAGTGAGAGATGGACTCTCTTGTCAAGAGACTCGATAGTAAGTCAGTAGCTCTTCCTGAAGTTTTTATCACTCCTGCACACGTCTTTAGGGTGTATGGAATTGCACTCAATGTAATGTTGAAGGCATCAAAAAAGTCTGACCTTGCCAGTGACCCGTTACTCTGTTCTTCCAGAACCACATACATCTTAACTTCTTTTCCCTTGTGGGGTACACTGTTGCTAAGCAGATCTTGGAACATGAACGTGGATTTATACTGTCACCACAGATTTCAGTGCATTTGGACATTACTGGGGTAGATGAATTATCTTTTTTGCTCCCTGCCCCCATCTTTCGGGGCTTCAGTGACCTCTAATGGTTGATGCAAAGTATCAGGGTGTTATGCTGTGATGTGTCTGTTACTGCCACATTTGGAGCAATCCGCTTGTATTTTGCAGTCTTTGGCTACATGTTTAGTGGATCCACAACACTTGAAGCAGATGCCGTTTTGTCTAAGAAAGGCTATCCTTTCCTTGATAGGTTTACTTTTGAACCCTTTGCACTTGTTTAGGGGGTGGGGCTTTTTATGAAGTGGGCAAAGTCTGTCAGGGCCTTCAAAGGTGTTTACCTTGTAGCTGCTTAGACAGTCTGGGTCCTCAGAGGGTAGAAGTTGTCCTATGGGTGATCACTGAAGTCCTATTGTAGGCTCTAGGTGGCTTTTCTGCTTTTGGCAGTTGACTGTTGGTGATGAAGGAAAAGCTGGGATCACACCTGATCTTAGCTTGCTGCTGCACAGACCTAGAAAACACAAAGAACGGGGGAAAGGGAACATCATGATCTTCTTTGTATTTGGCTCCAACACTCAACCATTTTTATTGTAGGTTGTGAGGTCGTTTCTCCACTATAGGCTTAGTACCGCTAGCGGTATCTAAATGTGCAAGTCCTGTCAAATAGCCTTCTTCTTTGGCACACTGGACTTCCCAAAGAATATCACCCAGCTCTTGCAGTTTCAAATTGTCTCTGCTGTTTAGCTTAGGGAAAAACTTTTCAGTTTCAGAAAAGTCTTTTCATTAGAGCACCTTCAATTGCTTCTGGTAATCCATAACTTTCCTCTAGCCTTTGCCAGGCCATATCAAATCCTGCTGAAGGGTTAAATATGTGTAACCTGCGCATCCTTCTTGCATGCTCTGCTGACTCAGTCCCAAGCCATTTTATCATTAGGTCTAGCATCTCAGCTGCTGGTAAGTCTAATGCCCCGTACACACGGTCGGATTCTCCGATGGAAAATGTCTGATCGGAGCGTGTTCTCGGACATTCCGACCGTGTGTGGGCTCCATCGGACATTTTGCATCTGATTTTCTGACACACAAAGTTTGAGAGCAGGCCATAAAATTTTCCGACAACAAAATCCGATCGCGTCAATTCCGACCGTGTGTGGCCAGTTCCGACGCACAAAGTGCCACGCATGCTCAGAAGAAATTCCGAGACGGAACAGCTCGGTCTGGTAAAATTTAGCGTTCGGAATGGATACAGCACTTTCGTCACGCTGCAATGTAAAAAATGGTTTAATACAGCGCACTCTCTTCTTCTTTATAATGTGAGAAGAATGAAGTAGTTTTGCTGCTTATATTCACACAGACTTCTCACAAACTTCTTTCTTTATTATTTATTGTGATTCCCTCAATATATTTTGATTTGTCACATCTGACCAATTTTTTTTTTGTTTGTTTTTAATTGTAAAAAAAAATTTTTTCAAGGCTGTTTTTTTAATTTTGTATGCTTTTTAATAAAGAATATTTTAGTGTGTGTTTTGTGTGTCAAGTTACCACAACATTGATATCTTGTATTATTTAATCTCAAGGAGGTTGTTTGGTGTTGGTGTCTCTTGTTAATTTCACATTGTATATTTGAAAAGTACCTGCCTCCTCACAAACTGTCCTTTTTGAAGGAAAACACACATAGGCGAGTCTAATTGAACCAAAAATGCCTTTATTAAGGGCTCACAACCAAAGAGGGAGGCAACACTGGAGAAACAGCAGAAATTGTTGAAGCCTTTGACCCTCAGGGCAGACATCAATTTTTTTAATGCAAAATTGGACATCGGAAGCCTCAGCTGGGGTGGAAGGAAGGGTTGAGAGGGATTCCCTGACTCCAGTCTGGTTTGACAGAAATCGCAGTCTCTCATAGTACCACAGCCTGGGGACATAAACGTCATCTGCTGCAGCTCCTGATCTCTGGGAATCCGTGACCTTCTTGCGCTCCCTAAGATAAGTGCTCCTCAGGCCACCAATTTTGGCATTTAAATAAGGGATGGTTGCCGTGGGGACCACCGGCGTCACCAACTCCAGCAGTTTCAGCGCTGCCTGCCTCTTTTGTTTATGATTATAATGCGGGTGTTTCACCTGCCACAGACAGGGCAGCTCCCTGTACTTGTCTATGAACAGGGGGAGGAAGTTGTGGTCATTGAAGCCGTCCATTTTATCTGCAATACACAACACAAGACAAACCCTAATGTCAGGCAAACCTCTCCTAATCTTGTTACAATATAGGCCTCAATCTAGAAGCAGTATAGGCCCAAGTTTAGATCTTATCTTCGTTATCATGATCGGCACCTCCTATACTCCTTCCTCCGCCCACAGATCGTACGTACTACGCACTCGTGTTACGCTTTATACACACTGCGCATGCGTGTAACTCCGCCCGCGACGTTCTTTCTAGTCTTTAAGGCATCAAATATGTCCTTTGGGGAGATGTTGGAGATGGTTGACATCCTGAAGAGGGCCGACTATGATGGAAAGTATGGACCTTACCCCAATGTCAGAAAGGCCAAGATCATGGCGAAAGTGGTCAAAAGTCTGCACCGGAATTTCGGAGTACGACGTTCAATAGATCAGCTCAGGAAGCAGTGGTCAGACCTGAAATTAAGAGAGCATGAGCAGTACAGAAAGATCCGGAGAGTGCTGCAAAAAAGTAAGTAGTTGTGCTGTGTTCCTATTCTTTTTGTGTTTATTAAGTTCGTGCTGATCCATGTGCTTTTCTGAACTGCTGTACAGTTTAAAACGGCAACTTTCATGTTCATGGGCACATTATTCGTTCATATCAAACATTTTTATTTCGGCCTATAAAACACCATTGTTTTGGCCATATGCATTTGACCACATTTTTTAGGGCCTACTTGTCTGAAAATAATTTGGTTGTGTAGATGGGTTTGTCACTAGAATGAAATGCAAACTAGATTCTGTGCAAGGAGAGGACATTTAGCAGCTGTTGACACATCTGGACGTGGAGCACTAGTGTGGGACACAAGAACACCCTTTTTATTAGGGGGTCTACACAGGTGCTCCAGTGTATACTATAGGGGGGTCTCCATCTGTGATGCTTGTACAAAACAGGTAAAGTATTGAAGTTTGACAAAGCACCCAAAAAAATTCTACATCTTGGAACTCAAAATCGACAATTGTACCCCACTTCCAAGCAATGTTTCATATTTATAGTTCTGCCATCAAATATCTGTGTTTTAAGTATATCATTTTTTTTTTACATAGGGGAAGGGGTGTCCTCCCCATCCCCACCTCTGGAAGAAGGGGAAATCCCACAAAGACAAGCAGAGCAGGAGGAGAAAGATGTGGTGGAAATTGTCACCATAACAGGTGAGTGTCTGCGACCACAGGCTCAGGTAAGAGATGGATGCCGGCATATTTATAATACATGTTTTTTTTGGTTACTATCTTTTTAGGTGATCGTGAGGTTTCACCTCTGAAAGTGCCCAGATCCTGATTGGGGAGATCATGGGGTGTAATGTTTTTATTGATGTTTTCCAATGCAACATCAATGATGTTATAAAATAAAAAATAAGATCATTGATGTTTTGGGGAGAATTTAAAACCCCTCCAAATCACTTTCTTTTATGGTGTGCTACAATTTTAGAATTTTTTGTCGAATTGTAGAAAAGCCAAATTTTGAGGATGCACACAGTGTGTCAACATGTGCCATCACGGGAGATCAATGGACGTGTTTTTGGGGGTGCAACCCCTTCCTTAATAATAAAGTAGCTGAGAGGAAGGGGTTGCTCTCCCAAAACACGTCCCTCGATCCCCGTGATGGCAGGTAGCACATGTTGACATTGGGCTATTTGTGTGCATATTCAAAATTTGGCTTTTCCTGGGGTGACTTCACCCCATCTGAATGCAATATCAAACACAGTTCCTAAATACTCATGTCTGATATTGCCTTCAAGTTCTACCAAATGTGAACTTTGTAAGTTCAAGATTTGTGTCTTTCTTGTTGGTTTGAAACATGCCTGTTTTATCTTAAATGGACATTTCTACATTTTCTAATGCCACTCCAAAAATTGTTATACAACAAACATGTTGGTTTGTTTTAAAAACCTTGTCAAAATGCACATGTGATTGTGCAGGTATTAAAAAGATTGTTAATCAAGAATGTGTGGATAATTGTCTCAACACTTTTGTGGTGCTCTAATTGCTGCTTTCTGTGACAATGGGTGTTATTTCATAAGGGCAAATCCACTTTACACTACAAGTGCAGTTTCAAGTGCACTTTTAGTGCAAAGTGTCTCTGCCTTTAGTAAATAACACCCAACAGTGCTTTGTATAAGGTTACACAATCACGCCATTTTCAGGACTCCACACATTTCTGTCAGGGTCAGCTAAAACAAACACAAGCAGTAAATGTCACCAAAGATTTGCTTAATTATTTGTTTTTATTTGGTAAAGGTTTCACACATTGTCTGGCAAATTGATAGCCCCCCCCTACTTGCAAAGAATTCAAGGTATCTTAGCCGGACATCACGGGCACTCAGGGAGGGCAAGCCAGGACGGCCACTTTCAAGCGCCGTCAGGGTTGGTTCATTTTGAATTCCGGCTTCAGGTCCAACTGAGCCAGCATAGTTGGCCGAATGTTGCCGTAAAAAGTTGTGTAGAACACAGCATGCCAGGATAATGTGATTCAGTTTGTACTCCGCCATATGTATGGGTGTAAGAAATAGGCGGAACCGGCTGGCCATGATTCCAAACGTGTTCTCCACCACTCTTCTGGCTCTGGCCAGCCGGTAATTAAAAACCCTCTGGTCCAGGGTGAGGGTCCTCATCGGGAATGGCCGCATAAGATGGTCCCCCAGCCCAAATGCTTCATCCGCAATGAAGATGAATGGGAGTCCTTCCACATTGTCTTCTGGAGGTGGCAAGTCCAAGCTGCCATTCTGGAGACGCCTGTAGAACTCCGTCTGAGCGATGACTCCACCATCGGACATCCGGCCATTCTTCCCCACGTCCACATACAGGAACTCATAAGTAGCCGACGCCACTGCCAACATCACAATACTATTGAACCCCTTATAATTATAATAGTACGACCCCGAGTTGGGTGGTGGGATGATGTGGACGCGTTTCCCATCAATTGCCTCTCCACAGTTAGGAAAGTCCCACCGCTGGGCAAAGTGGGGGGCCACAGTCTGCCATTCCTGTGGTGTGGAAGGAAACTGTTGAGGAAAACAAAAAAAATTAGTCTTTGTACATTAAAACATGGAAAGCAGATTAGACACAAACATTCTTGGCCAACATCAAGGTAACATTAAGGGGAGTTTTAAACACCAAAGTATAAGGTACACCTATCATATCCCCCCCTCCTGGGCCATTTCTAACATTATGGGGGGGAGGGGGGCTCTTGGACAGGTAACCCTCTCCACTTCATTGAGAGATGAATGCCTAAATAATGTGTATTACTTTGAACAGCCCCTCCTTAGTTACACTATTGGCAGCCCACTGGACAGGTAAGAAGCGTCATAATACAAAGATATAAATACACACTGTACACATTTGAGCACATTTGGATATTCTGCTATTACCGATCAAGATAATAATAGTATACAATAACTTTAAACATTACCATTTTAAAGTATACAGGCAGGCCCTTGAACTACATGCTTTGGGGAATTCATCCATACATCTGAGCACAAAAGAGATGGGTATAGTGTGTATGGGTTTGGCAAAGTCAGCAGATAGATGATTGAGGATAGATAGAGAATTGTTATCAGCTGACTTAGCAGTTGGGGGGAGGGAGGGTTCCAAATGATTTGGGGACCCCTAAAAAAAAGTCTCTGGCACTCTGCCTGAATTTAAATTACAAATCACATTTAAAAACATTTGTTTGGGGTAAAGCACTACCATGGAGCTGATAAAATACATTTTTAAGTGACTACATGAGGTGAATATAGGGGCAGGAGAGCATGCTGGGGAGGTAAGTGAAGGCAAATATGTATGAAGGAGAAAAAAAATAATTACAAAAAAATCCAGCATGAATGAGAACAAAGGGGACATTCACAGCATATTACAATCATGGTAGTTAGGGAACGAGGAAAGAAATACAATATATTATCAAACATTAAATACAATAAAATGTGATATTAAAGGATAAAAAGCTTACCCTAATATACTCCTTCTGCAGGACCTGGATGATGGCAGAACAGGTCTCTGGGATAATGATCCCCAGAGCCTGGGGGGAGATGGCTGTCGAGAACTTCAAGTCCTGCAGGCTTCTCCCCGTCGCCAAGTACCGCAGGGTGGCGATGAGCCTCTGCTCCGGAGTGATGGCTTGCCTCATGCAGGTATCCTGCCTGCTAATATAAGGGGTCAGCAAAGCCAATAAACGGTGAAATACGGGGTCCGTCATCCGGAGAAAGTTCCTGAAATCATCAGGATTATTCTCACGGATCTCACGGAGCAAAGGCATATGACAGAACTGGTCACGCTGGAAGAAAACCAAAAGAGGGTATGTGCCCCAAGGGGGATATTATGGGCAGTACAACACCAGGAAATAATTATATGGCGCAAGAATAGAATAGAATAGAAGCAAGAATAGAATACAGTAGTATTGTTTAAAAAGATCAAAGTTTTTATTGTTTACAAAATATGCAAAATATCTACAAACATAGAATCAATATAAGATCAAAGAGATGGAGGAGAAAACAATCAATTGTGATCTAACTGCTATAGTGTTGTAATAGATTATCCCAGTAGACCCAAAGGTCAGCTCACTGGAGTGAAAATAAAACAGCACAGGACACTCTACATGTTTCGGAATAACATAGAAAGACTCAGTTCTTTCTATAGTGTATGTTTCCTTCCTCAGGAGTTTCAAAGAAGCAGTTTTGATGTGTTTCTAAAAAGGGAAAAATATATATAAATGTGTATGAGTAAATGTATGGCACCAATATATAACATAAAAATAAAATTTTTTTTCTTCT
Organism: Aquarana catesbeiana; assembly: GCF_042186555.1. Classification (NCBI taxonomy): domain Eukaryota; kingdom Metazoa; phylum Chordata; class Amphibia; order Anura; family Ranidae; genus Aquarana; species Aquarana catesbeiana. Next base: position 157,725,158 of record NC_133336.1, read on the forward strand.
GAGAATTTAAGAGACTGTTAACTTCCAACAAAGCACAAGGACATCATAGAACCTCAATCTGAACAAACATGTGTATAATATATATATACCCAAATAAAACCCATATATATATAACCCAAAACTGAATGCGGCAAAAGCTCCCGTGCCCACCATCCCTGTACACTGCCGGCCTGTGCACACTTACACACTCAGACATGTCTCAGTCTCTGATGGTCTCCCCGATCTGTCGATTCTCACTTCTCCGTGGTAGGCCTGGCTGTCCCCTAGAGCCCGTGCTCTCCCTGCCAGACTCTTTCTCCTCCTTGCTGTCCTAGGATGCGTGTCTCCTCCGCCGCCTCCTGTCTGCCATGTTGGTGAGAAGAGAATTCACGGGGCTGCATTGGAAACTACACTTTACAACATGCAGTGTGGCACACAGAGCCCACGTATAGATAGTTACATAGTTACATAGTAGATGAGGTTGAAAAAAGACACAAGTCCATCAAGTCCTATCTATGTGTGTGATTATATGTCAGTATTACATTGTATATCCTTGTATTTTGCGGTCATTCAGGTGCTTATCTAATAGTTTTTTGAAACTATCGATGCTCCCCCATGAGACCACCGCCTGTGGAAGGGAATTCCACATCCTTGCCACCCTTATGCCCCATTCACACGATCGGACTTTCTGACAACAAAACCATGGATTTTTGTTCGAAGGGTGTTGGCTCCAACATGTCTTGCATACACACGGTCACACAAATGTTGGCCAACAATTACAAACGTAGTGACGTATAAGATGTACGTGATATCACCATTACGAACGCTAGTTTTACAAGACTTGATTCTGAGCATGCGTGGACTTTTGTGTGACAGACTTGTGTACACACGATCGGAAAGTCCGACGATAAAAATTTGTTGGTGGAAAATTTGAGAACCTGCTAGCCAACATTTGTTCCCGCCAACAAACTCACATCCAACATTTGTTGTCGGAAAATCAGATCGTGTGTATGCGGCATTACAGTAAAGAACCCCCTACATAGTTTAAGGTGGCCACGTGTCTTGTTAAACTCCCTTCCGTGAAAAAGTTTTATCCCTATTGTGGGGTCACCAGTACGGTATTAATCAATTGAAATCATATCCCCTCTCAAGCCTCTCTTCTCCAGAGAAAATAAGTTCAGTGCTCGCAACCTTTCATCATAACTAATATCCTCCAGACCCTTTATTAGCTTAGTTGCCCTTCTTTGTACTCGCTACATTTCCAGTACATCCTTCCTGAGGACTGGTACCCAGAACTGGACAGCATACTCTAGGTGCGGCCGGACCAGAGTCTTGTAGAGTGGGAGAATTATCGTTTTATCTCTGGAGTTGATCCCCTTTTTAATGCATGCCAATATTCTATTTCCTTTGAGAGCATCAGCTTGGCATTGCATGCCATTGCTGAGCCTATCATCTACTAGGACCCCAGGTCCTTTTCCACCCTAGATTCCCCCAGAGGTTCTCCCCCAGTGTATAGATTGCATTCATATTTTTGCCACCCAAAAGCATTATTTTACATTTTTCTACATTGAACCTCATTTGCCATGTAGTTGCCCACCCCATTAATTTGTTCAGATCTTTTTGCAAGGTTTCCATATCCTGCAGAGAAGTTATTGCCCTGCTTAACTTAGTATCATCAGAGGTTGAACTGTTTACCCCATCCTCCAGGTTGTTTATGAACAAAATAAATAGGATTGGTCCCAGCACAGAACCCTGGGGGACCCCACTAACCACTCCTGACCAGTCTGAGTACTACCCATTTATCACCACCCTCTGAACTCACCCTTGTAGCCAGTTTTCAATCCATGTACTCACCCTATGGTCCAAGCCAACGGACCTTTTTTTTTTTTTTTCTTTTTACATACAATACCTTACATTTCTTGTTGCATTCTTTAGAAAGTCTGAAGGCTGATGATGATCCTTCAACCTTGTATTTTTTGAAGGCCTTCTCCTTTGCTTTTATTTGCATTTTTACATTGGAGTTAAGCCATCCAGGACTTTTGTTCGCCCTTTTAAATTTATTACCCAATGGGATGCATTGGCTAATGCCCTTATTTAATATGCTCTTAAACCAAACCCATCTCTCCTCCGTGTTCTTTGTTCCTAAGAATTTATCCCAATTCATGCCTTTTAACAAGGTTCGTAGTTTAGGGAAGTTGGCTCTTTTGAAATTGAACCATGAAATTGTCCTGCAAGACATTTAGGAGCTGGCGAGCCTTGGACAAATGCAAGGTTCCCTCCGCCGAGTCTATGTCTAGATAATTAAAATCCCGCATTATGATAACACTTCCCATCCTTGCTGCTAATCCAAATTGTGATAGGAGATCTGTCTCCCCTTCCTCCCTCAGGTTAAGGGGCCTATAGCATACTCCCAGTATTATTTTCCCCTTAGCTTCATCCCTTTGGAGCTCTACCCATAAGGATTCCACCTCCTCCCTTTAGTGATGTCATCTCTCACATTCACGTGTACATTATTTTTGATATATAGGCATACCCCTCTCCCTTTTTTACCCTCTCTATCCTTGCGATAAAGGGTATACCCTTGAATGGTTGCCAGCCAATCATGAGAGCTTTCGAACCAGGTCTCTGAAATTCCCACAAAATCCAAATCCTCCTCCTACAACAGTATCACTAGTTCACCCATCTTGTCCGCCAGGCTCTTGGTATTGGTGAACATGCCACGTAGTTTAGACCGGTCACATATTATTCTCTTATTGGGTGTTCCGAAATTGCAACTAGGACTTGCTACTATACTTACTTTGGGTTTATGTGCTTTGGTCAACCTACCACTAATGCCCCAATACTACCCTCTGGAATATGTTCCTTGCTGACTATCTCTACCTCTGGGCCCCCCATCTGCTAGTTTAAAAACCCCTCTAACTTTTTGGTCATCTTCATTCCCAGCTGATCTGCACCCTCCTCATTTAGGTGCAGTCCATCACTTCTATAGTATTGGTTATCGACTGAGAAGTCAGCCCAGTCCTCCAGGAACCCAAACTCCTCCTTACTAGGGATGAGCTTCGAGTCAAACTCATGTTCGACGCAAACAATTTGGGGTGTTCGCGGCAAATTCGAAAGCTGTGGAACACCCTTTAAAAGTCTATGGGAGAAATCAAAAGTGCTAATTTTAAAGGCTTATATGCATGGTATTGTCATAAAAAAGTGTTTGGGGACCTGGGTCCTGCCCCAGGGGACATGTATCAATGCAAAAAGAATTTTTAAAAATGGACGTTTTTTCGGGAGCAGTTATTTTAATAATGTTTAAAGTAAAACAATAAAAGTGTAATATTCCTTTAAATTTCATACCTGGGGGGTGTCTATAGTATGCCTGTAAATGGGCGCATGTTTCCTGTGTTTACAACAGTCTGACAGCAAAATAATATTTCAAAGGAAAAAAAGTCATTTAAAATTACTCGCGGCTATAATGAATTGTCGGTCCGACAATACACATTGAAGTTCATTGATAAAAATAGCATAGGATTTCCCCACAGGGGAACCCCGCACCAAAATGTAAAAAAATGGTGTGGGGGTCCCCCTCAAAATCCATACCAGACCCTTATCCGAGGACGCAACCTGGCAGGCCGCAGAAAAAGAGGGGGGGACGAGAGAGCGCCCCCCTCTTGAACCGTACCAGGCCACATGCCCTCAACATTGAAAGGGTGCTTTGAGGTAGCCCCCCAAAGCACCTTGTCCCCATGTTGATGGGGAAAAGGGCCTCATCCCCACAACCCTTGGCCGGTGGTTGTGGGGGTCTGCAGGCAGGGGGCTTATCGGAATCTTGAAGCCCCCTTTAACAAAGGGACCCCCAGATCCCGGCCCTCCCTGTGTGAATTGGTAATGAGGTACATATGTACCCCTTCCATTTCACAAAAAAAGTGTCAAAAAGTTTAAAAACACAAGAGATAGTTTTTGACAAGTTCTTTATTAATTTCTTCTTCTTTCGGCTTCTTCTTTCATCTTCTTTCTTCTGGTGTTCTTTCGGTGTTCTTCTTCCTCCTCCCCCTCTGACAACAAGGGGAAAGCCACAAGGAAGTCCTGTGAATTCTCCATGTGTCAGAGGAGGGCAGGGTCACTGGGTGGCCCCGCCCTCCGTTATATAAGAAATGTCAGAAGAAGCCAAGCGTCACACGCCTGAAGACTCCCACTGAGGCGGATCGTGCGGACGGAGCAGAGAAGGAAGATGTGGGTCGAGAAGAGCGGAAGAAGAAGAAGATGGAGAAGAAGAAGATGAAGAAGAAGATGGAGGAAGAAGCAGAACACCGAAAGAACACCAGAAGAAAGAAGAAGGAATTTAGGGGGACCCCCACGCCATTTTTTTAAAAAATGTTGGCGTGGGGTTCCCCTTAATATCCACACCAGACCTGAAGGGCCTGGTATGGAATTTAGGGGGACCCCCACGCATTTTTTTTTTTTTCATTTTGGGTTGGGGTTCCCCTGTGGGGAAATCCCATGCAGTTTTTATCAATTCATTTTTATGTGTATTGCCGGACAGACAATTCATTAATAACCGCGAGTAGTTTTAAATGACTTTTTTTCTTTTAAATGTCATTTTGCTGTCAGACTGTTCTAAGCATGGGAAACATGCGCCCCCTTACAGGCATACTATAGACACCCCCCAGATACGAAATTTAAAGGAATATTACACTTTTATTGTTTCACTTTAAGCATTATTAAAATCACTGTTCCCGAAAAAGACAGACGTTTTTAAAAATTCTTTTTGCATTGATACATGTCCCCTGGGGCAGGACCCAGGTCCCCAAACACTTTTTATGACAATAACTTGCATATAAGCCTTTAAAATAAGCACTTTTGATTATTCATGTTCGTGTCCCATAGACTTTAACGGTGTTCATGTGTTCGAACACATTTTTTGACTGTTTGCAAGTTCTGCTGCGAACCGAACCGGGGGGTGTTCGGCTCCTCCCTGCTCCTTACTACACCAGCTCTTCAGCCACTTGTTTACTTCCCTAATCTTCCTCTGCCTTTCTGGTGTGGCTCAATGTACCGGTAGTATTCCTGAGAATACTACTTTGGAGGTCCTGTTCCTCAATTTAGCTCCTAAGTCACTTTTGCTCTCTTTTTATTCCCATCTTTTGTCCTACAGGGAGAGGACACAAGGTGGTATGAGCCTTTTACAAGGAGAGACAGGGTGCAAACAATCACCCTGTGACCAGCACCCCCGGCCACCTAGGAAGACTCAAATGAAGCCCCACCACCGGTAAGGAAAAAGGAAAACACACACAGCCAGACTCCCTAGACCAGCCCTGCTGGTCTGTGGATAGTACAGAGAATCAAACCAAAACCCCTGGTGCCCCCTCCACCAGGGAGTAAGAAAAGAGTAACCCCCATTTGCCTCTTTCTTACCTTAGGGCCAGAGTCTGCAGGTTTCCCAGACCTGCTTCCCCGCTTATAGTCTCCTCCCTGGTGACTTACCAGCACAGGGAATGGACAAAATTGCTTCCACCATCCTCCCTGTAGCCCCGAAAAGTCAAGCAGTGAGGATCCCGGGTTGGAGCTTTGAATCGGACGCCTCCCCTGGAACAATGCATGGAGCTTGCAGCACCAACCACCAGGTGGTGTTTCCTACCGAAAACATGGCTGCCAGGCCACTTCCTGCCAACCATGCTGGAAGTGACGTCATCAACCCCCATTCACAGTGCCCAAGACACCAGGATGCCGGGCCCCATGGAAATAGTTGCTCTGCAAGCATCAGGACACCACAAGTCTGCACAGTCCCCCAGAAGGCTCAGGTGAGTCATAATCCCACACTGCCAGTGTACCTGAACCTAAACAGGCATGCTGCTGACCAGACTCCTATGGAGAGCCAGGGAATAAAAACCCAAATATCAAGTGTTCCCTGCCCTACAAGGAAATCCCAATATTTGGGCCTTTACACAGCAGATTACAAAAGAAGTTCTACAAACAAAATGGGAATTTCCCATTCCAATTTAACTCTAGCTCAACCGGAGGCAGTTTCCTCCTTACAACAAGATCAGCGTATAATTACTGAGGCAGCTAGCCAGTTAATAGATGATTACCTTCGACCCCGCGTAGGGGCTCTAACATCCTATATTCAAGACACCATGGATCTCCTCAGGACCCTTGATGGAATGCACATTCCTGAGGGGGCATGGCTAGTGGCTATTGATGTGAAGGCCCTCTACAACTTCTTCCCCCTTGAATTGGTGGTTGGGGTTGTTGAGGACTTCATTTCCGAACGGGACCATACGTCTGAACCATACAACAGGTTTTTTTCTCAATTTGCTTTGTTTTATTCTAACCAACAATGTCTTTCTCTTTGGCTGCTCCCACTACCTCCAGGTACAGGGGGTGTTGATGGGGACCAGTGTTAATTTTGGTAGCAAATTTTGATTTAGTTTTAGTCCTATGGGCCATATACACGATTGGATTTTCCGACGGCAAATGTTCGATGTGAGCGTGTTGTTGGAAATTCCGACTGTGTGTATGCTCCATCAGACATTTGCTGTCGGAATTTCCGACAACAACTGTTTGAGAGCAGGTTCTCAAATTTTTCGACAAAAAACTTTGTTGACAGAAATTCCGAGCGTGAGTATGAGGCACAAAATTCCACGCATGCTCAGAATCAATTACGAAATAGAAGCGCTCGGTCTGGTAAAACTAGCGTTCATAATGGAGATAGCACATTTGTCACGCTGCAAATTTTGAAATATTTTAATGCAGCGCATACTCTTCTTCTTTATAATGCTAGAATAATAAAGCTGTTTTGCTGCTGATATTCACACAGAGTTCTGACAAACTGATTTCTTTATCATTTCTCGTGATCTCCTGAATAATTTTTTTTTTCCGCCAGATCTGCATAATATTTTTTGTCGTTTTGTGTGTCAAGTTAGCACAACACCATTATTAACTTGTATTTTTTAATATCAAAGAGGTTGGTTAGTGTTGGTGTCCCTTGTTAATTTGACATTGTATTTTTGAAATGTACCTATCTACTCACAAACAAACTGTCCTTTTTGAACTAAAACACATAGGATTAAAAAAAAAAAAAAAAAAAAAGTAATTTATTAGGGGTCATAACAAAATAAAGAGGAAGGCAACACTGGAGAAACTGTTGAAATTGGTGAAGCCTTTGTACCCCAGGGCAGACATCAATTATTTGACAGGCCAAATTGGTAACCTGAGGAGTCTATTTAATAGGGAGCACAAAACGGTCCAGGACTCCGAGAGATGGGGAGCAGCAGTAGATGACATATATGTCCCCAGGCCAGGCCAGCCACACCAAACCCAGGCCATCACTCTCAAGACTTCCTTCCACACTTCCTTCCAGGCTGTGGCTGTGGTGTTGGAGTTGTGTCAGGAGGTGGAGGAGGAGTCACATACGTGACTTTTCTTGGTGAGTTCGCCCCTCGCCCCCTTATTTAGGACCTGAAATATGAGCTCCTCACCGATGAGGCGTTGGCCCACCCCCATTTCCTGCACCTTACTGGCCGTCATACACGCAAAGGCCTCCTGGACATTAGGGGTGTTTGTGAGGACAACAGTAGCCTGCCAAATCAAACCAAGCGCTGACTCCTCCACGTTCCTCCCCTTCCTGGGCCTTTTTGTTGGAAGGTGGAGGGGAGGAACCTGCAATTCGGTCAGGCTACTGGGCACAGTCACCTCCTGGCTGCCACTTTCCACGGCCACCTCCTGGCTGCCACTTTTGCTTGCCACCTCCTGGCTGCCACTTTCCACGGCCTCCTACTGGCTGAGACTATCCTGTGTATGAAAATGGGACATAGTTTTAGGTTTTTGGTCATCAATCACACACAATTTAGAGCTCATGACTGTTGCAAATTGAATGTTAACAAATAGAAAAGACTATCCTTCTGACCCCAGGATTTTTCATTCTTGTCCCAATCATTTTTGGCTACTACTGTCTATTGATATGTAAATCACTTTGTTAAAGCTGAAATTAGTGATCAATAATAACATCTAGTTAACATCATTAATTTTTGGTCAAGAAATATGTTGAACAATGCTATACCTGGCTCAAGCTGGTCTCCTCCACATCTTCCTAGGTGGAAGGCCCAGGTTGTACGTCGGAAAACTCATCTGAGGTGGAAGAAACTGTGCAAGGAATTGTGGAAGAAAGGGTTGGGAGTGATTGCCTGATTTCAGTCTGGTCTGACAAAAACTTGAGTCTGTTGTAGTACCAGAGCCTGGGGACATAAACGTCATCTGCTGCTGCTCCTGATCTCATGGAATCCTGGACCTTCTTGTGCTCCATGCGCTCATGCGCTCCTCAGGCCACCAATTTTGCACTTCAAATAGTTGTTGTTTGCCGTGGGAATCACCAGCTTCACCAATTCCAACAGCTGATCAAATGCTGCCTTCCTCTTTAGTTTGTTATTATAAAATGGGTGTTTCACTTGCCACAGACAGGGCAGCTCCCTGTATTTATCAATGAGGTTGGGGAAGAAGTCATGGTCATTGAATTTATCAATATTCTCTGCAAGACACAACACAACACAAGACAAACCCTAATGTCAGGCTAAGCTCTCCTAATCTTATCCGAATATAGGCCTCAATCTATAAGCAGTACAGGCCACTGATGCCTCAAGTTAAAATAGTACCTTTGTTTATACGATCGGCATTTACGCTACTCCGTCCTTCGCCCACAGATCCTACATACGACGCATGCGTGTTATGCTTTATATACACTGTGCACGCGTGAAACTCTGCCCCTGACCTTCTTTCTAGTATATTCCCAGCCCCTTCTCTTTCGGCGCAGTGGGAGAGCACATGGCGGTGAGACAACAGGTGCATGCAGAGGAGAGCAGCAATGACGAAAGCCCGGAGCCAGAAACGTCCCGATCCAGGAGGAGATTTAAGGCATCAAATATGGCCTTTGTTGAGATGGTGGAGATGGTGTACATCTTGAAGAGGGCTGACTATGATGGGAAACATGGACCGTACAGCAACCCAAATGTGAGAAAGGCCAAAATCATGACTAAAGTTGTGAAAAGTCTGCAGAAGAATTTTGGGGTATGACGATCCAAGGACCAACTGAGGAAACGATGGTCAGACCTCAAATTGAGGGAGCAGGATCAGTACAGAAGGATCAAGAGAGTGCTTCAAAAAAGTAAGTATTTTGTTATGTGTGCCTATTATTATTATTAATATTACTTGCTCCATGTGCTTTTCTTTACCATTGTACAGTTTAAAATGGCAATTTTCCAGTTCGTGGGGACAGTAATCGTTCATAGTAAACATCATTTGTTCGCCCACTAATACGATGTTTTTGACAGATGCAGGTTACCTACATTTGTTCAGGCCTAGAAGTTTATTACATTGTTGTCTAGATGGGTTTGTAACTAGAATGAAATGCAAATTTGATTCAGTGTAAGGAAAAGACATTCAGCAGCTGTTTACACATCTGGATGCAGGAGCACTAGTGTGGGACACCAGAACATCCTTTTTAAGGTGTCCCACACAGGTACTCCAGTGGATACTAGGAATGTCTCCATGTGTGAAACTTTAACAAAAAAGGTAAGTATTCCAGCTTTAAGAAAGGGAAAAGTTCATGTTTTCAGCTGAATTGTACAACACTTCCAAGCAATGTTTCATATTCCTATTTCTTGCCTCAAATATCTGTGTGCTAAGTATACCTTTTTTTTATTCACGTAGGGGAGAAAAGACTCGGGACATCAGAGGACACCAAGAACACCACACCTCCTAAAGAAGGGGAAATCCCCACACCACAACCTGAGGATGTGGATTTCGAGGTACATGAATTGGGCGAAATGGTGACCACAACAGGTGAGTGTCTGAGACCACAGCTTCAGATAATAGGTGTATGCCTGCATATTAATAATACATGGTGTTTTTTTTTTTTATTTTAGGTGATGTGGATGTTGTGGAAGAAAAAAGTAATTTTACCAGTGCAAGTGCACACGTCCTCATTGGGGAGATCATGGTGTGCAATCGTGATTTAGAAAAGATAAAGGAAAACATCAATGATGTTCAACAAAAAATGAAGAACATCATTGATGCTTTAGGCAGAATCTAAAACACACAAAAATTGTACCATTTTGTCGTGGAATTTGTTCTTTTAAATCAAGTTTTAAAGTAATTTGAAAGCCAAATTTTGAAGATGCACACGTGGGGGTAATTTACTATAGCGCAAGGAAGTACTGGGCACTATTGCAAATAATAGCACCTATTTTAGCCAATTCAAAATGTAACAGTTGAATGTGTGAATGAAAAAGAGCGCTATTAGCAGCGCACAAACGTTAGTAAATTCGAAATCAGCGATTCCGCGTTGCAAATATGCAAATGCCAATTTTTACTAAGTTGTTATATAGCACTGCACTGTAACCATGATCCATGTATGTAAAATAAGCTTTCTTATGTGAGATGTGCTCTACCTCGTGTGCATCTATTGATGCATATTGCAATTAGTATTCCTTGTCAAAAGAAGTTTATTGAGTATACAATGTTATAAAGATACATAAAGTAAGTTTACAAGGATCTATAAAGTAAGCTCATTGTTTTACAGTAGGGTTTATATAGGTAAATATCATGAAATTTCAAATATTAAACATTGGGTTCACGTAAACCTAAATTAAAGATATATATCATTTCCTTAGTTACTTTTGTAGGTATTTAAATGATTTATACCTACTATACATATTGTTTACAAGTAGAGTGTATATAGGTCAAATAAATTCTAATAATGAGCTTTAATCGTAAGGTGGAGAAAAGGAAAGAGAAAGAAGAAAAAGGGTTGAAAGGTAGAGGTATGGTCCACAAGGTTGTCCCGCTCGTCAGTTTATTATTCTTTTTAGTTCTCTTTGAAGCCTTAGAATGGGTGTCTCTGTAAGTCATTTAATCTGTTACCATGGCAACAGGACAGAGTCATTGAAGTTTGACAGGAACTGTTGTTTTATCCAAGGATGCCAAAGTTTTTCAAATTTTGGAATTTGATTTTGATCGATGGCTACAAACTTAGCATGGGACATTGTATTATTCATTCTGTGAATTGTTTCTGCTAGTACCAGTGTAGGAGATTTCCATGCCTTGGCCACTGTTTGTTTTGCAGCCGTTATTAGTTGGATCATAAGTTTGAATTGAGAGAGTGTTAACCATTCCGGTTTTAGATTAAGTAAAGTTAAATATGGATCTGGTTGTATTATTTTTTTAAATATTTTAGATGCAATCACGAAGACTTCCTTCCAGAAGGTTTGGATTACTGGGCACGTCCACCATATGTGTAAATATGTGCCTATTTCTGGGCATCCTCGAAAACAAAGAGCTGAGGTATTAGGTGAATATTTTGCCACTCTAGCGGGTACAAGGTACCAGCGAGTTAGGACTTTATAATTTGTCTCCAGTGCTAAGATGTTGGGTGAAGATGACTTAGATGTGAGCCATATGTTAGACCAGTCCGTGTCTTCTAAAGTTCGTCCCAGGTCCTCCTCCCACCTCTGAACATAAGAGGGTCTATTAAGATTTGCTACTCCATATAATTGATTATAAAGTGATGAAATTGTACCTTTAGCAAATGGATCTTTTGTACAGATTGATTCAAAAATGGATAATTGGGATAATGGTGTATCCCCCTTTAGGAATGGTGTATAGAAATTTTTGATTTGGAGATATCTAAATATCTCAGAGTTTGGTAGATCATATTTTTCTCTAAGCGATGGGAATGAAAGGAATGATTTAGATGCTATGAAGTCAATTAGTGTCTGAATGCCTGATGTTGTCCAAGCTTTAAAAGAATTTGGGTAGATCCATGCCGGATAAAAGGCCGGATTTCTGATAAAAGAAAGGAGAGAATTGTGTGGAGATTGTAACTGATATTTGGTTTTTAGTTTATCCCAGAGAGATAAGAAGTGTTTAGTTATGGGATTATGAATTTTAAAGCGGTCTTTAGGATCAAGCCATAATAAATTTGATATTAATAGAGGGTCATTTTCTGAAGCCTCTATAAATACCCATAATGGGATTTCCTGTTTTGCATGGTATTTGGACAGACTGGCCAAATGTGCTGCTCTGTAGTAGTTGGTAAAATTAGGGTATCCCAGGCCTCCTTTATTTTTGGGAAGATGTAGTGTGTGTATAGGTATACATGGTTTAGAAGAGCCCCATATAAACGAAGTTGCTCTTTTTTGTACTATTCTCAAAAAATAGGAAGGAATTGGAATAGGGAGGACTCTGAATAGATAAAGCAATTTGGGTAGAATAGTCATTTTGATTGCATTAATCTTCCCTATCCAGAATAAAGGAAGTTGCGACCATTGTTTTATTAGATTTGTGATCTGTCTTAATACAGGAGGATAATTGGTTGAGAATAAGTCAGAATGAGATGCTGTTAAATGAATTCCAAGATATGGGATTGATTTTTCTGCCCATGTGAATGGGAGTGCAGCCCTAGCCAGGATCAATTCCATGTTTGTGAGTGAAATATTAAGCACTAGGCATTTCTTAGGATTAATCATAAGGCCGGATAGGGCTGCAAATCCATCAAGAGCTGGTATTAAGTTAGGACCAGAGACCTGTGGTGATGATAGAAAAAGTAATATATCGTCTGCAAATATACATAATTTGTGTGTAATACCTCCTACTTCAATGCCAGTTATAGTTTGGTTTGTTCTGATGTATTGGGCCATGGGTTCGAGTATAAGGGCAAATAATAAGGGAGATAATGGGCAACCCTGTCGGGTACCTCTTTCGATATTAAAGGCTTCAGATTTGTATCCAGCATATTTTATATAGGCTTTGGGTTTATTATATAATGCTTTGATCCATGTTTTGTAATGAATATTGCATATATTGCCAGGATACTGTGTCAAATGCCCTCTTAATATCGAGAGATAGAAAACATAAAGGGATTTTCCGTTTTTTAGCAATATGTGCCAATAACACTGCCCTGCGTATATTATCGCCTGCCTGTCTATTTGGCATGAAGCCTACTTGATCTCTATGTATTAATTTTCCTATAATGCTATTGAGGCATTTTTCTATTATTTTTGCTAATAATTTAATATCGAGGTTTAACAGAGAGATAGGCCGATAATTCACACAGGAAGTATCATCAGAAAGGGGTTTTGGGATCATACAAACAATTGCCATTAGTGTTTCTTGCCGAAAAGAATGTCCATCTAGAAGTTTGTTAAAAGTTTCAGTGAGAATGGGAGAGAGTATTTCTGAGAATGTTTTATAGTATAAAGCCGAGTAGCCGTCTGGGCCTGGTCTTTTGTTAAGTTTTAGGTCTTTTATGGCGTTAGCAACTTCATCTATAGTTATAGGCTCATCCAAACTGCTTTTTTGATTCTGAGATAACTCAGGTAAATTTATTTTTGAGAAGAAGGATTCAGCCTCTGTAGGATTAAATTCATTGTTTGTCTTGTATAAAGTTGCGAGATGTGAGTGAAATTTATGGACTATTTTAACTGGATTACAAGTGTAAACATTTTTTGATAATTTCAAACGTATTGGTTTGAAAGATTTGTTAGTTGAATTTAATGCCCGAGCCAAATATGTACCTGGTTTGTTTGTATTCATGTAGAAATTGTGTTTGGAGCGTTTGAGGGATTTATCAACTGACTCAGTGAGAAATAGATCCTATTCCAATCTAGATTTTTCCAGATGAGATTTTGTACTCTGAGATGGATTATCTTAAAATGATATGTAGGCTGCATTAAAATTGAGTTCTATTTTTTTTGCTAGATTTTTGCGTTCCCGTTTAAATAGTGCCATTTGTCTTTGTATTGTACCACGCAAGACAGGCTTATGAGCTTCCCACAGTGTTATTGGGGAGATGTCTGTTGTATTATTAATTGATATGTATTCCTTTAAAGCTTGTTCAATGGCCATCTGATGTAGTGGGTGTTTGAGCATTATGTCCGGTAAGTACCACGTTGGGTCATGCGCTTTTGGTATGGCTGAGGCTATAGTAGTGTATACTGCATTATGGTCAGACCACGGAATCGGAATTATATCTGATGCAATAATTTCTGGTATCATTCCTATTGTTAGAAAAATATGATCTATTCTGGTGAAGGTTTGATGAGGGTGTGAGAAATAAGTGAATTTCTTTTTCATTGGGTTACTTTCTCTCCATGAATCTACCAGATTGTATTTGGAAAGAAGTTGAGAAAAAGGTAATCTAGAGGTTATTTTGGATGGTGTAAAAGGTGATTTATCTAGAAATGGGAGGAGGACCTGGTTCGAATCCCCACACATTATCACTGTTCCTATTTTGTGTGTATTAATCACTTGTAATATATGTGAGAGGAATGGTGTAGGTTGTTTGTTAGGAGCGTAGTAGGAAATCACCGTGATTGCTGTATCCATTATATAACCCATGAGTATCAGGTATCTACCTTCTGGGTCTTTAATTTCTGATGATAAGGTGAATGGTGTGGATCGGTGAAATGCAATTAGAGTTCCCCTTTGCTTGGTATGGGCAGAAGCCGTGTAAATTTGTTGATAAAAAGGAGAAATATATTTTGGAGTAGAATCTTTGGTGAAGTGTGTTTCTTGGAGGCATACTATGTGAGCCTTCTTGTTATGGAAAGTACGGAAGGCTTTGGTCCTTTTTTGAGGGACATTTATTCCCTGAACATTCAGGGAAAGTATATTCAGTGGTGCCATGGCAATAGATCAAATAGTTTTGACTTACTTTTTGTTATGCAGAGCTGACTGCGCAGATCAACCTGTGTGGACTGAAGAGATGAATAGATAGAAAAGAAACCAGTGAATTCTGGAGTAAAGAGTAAACAAAAAACATATGAGATTAGATGATACATTGTATAAATTATTTTTTGCAAGTAATCACAATTTACCCATGAAAGAGAATAAATCTCTCTCTCAGGGGAATAAGTGCCTTCGTCACACTCCAACATAATATGGTTGGGAGAATGAGGAGGGCTAATGGGGGTACACGGATCTTCCGCTTACAGGAGAGAAGTGCTATGTCAAAAGACATCAAAATGATGTTTCATTAATTGGAGTGCAGAATATAGTTTCTGTTGAAATTATTTATTCCAGGGTGGTTGTATATGGTTAGTCTTGCCCTAGGCTAAATAATTCAGTTAGAAAGGTACTGTTAATAACTTTGGTATTGATGAAGATAGTTTGAATTATTTTGGGATTTTAACCCTTTTAGAGTAAACAATTACATATTTTATTCATATGTAACTGTTTAGATATGTTAACTCATAAAATTGAGGTTGTATTGCTTCAGATTAGAATAAACAAAAACATAATTCTAGGAACTAGTTAGGTAATAATATATTTGTTTTAAGAAAAGAAAGAAAAAGCTTCCATTACTTCTGGATTATTGAACATATTTGTCCTAAAAAGTAATAAATCTATTGTTATTACCTGATAATATATAACTGAACAAGAATTTCCTTATTTCACTTATATATTCTAAGGCTATATGAATCAGAAGTAATAAGAAATATAACTGGAATGTAAGATGATCCCACACAGTGTGTGACTATCAGAATGCAGTTACATTCAGTTATAAATACAGGTTTTTTATAGAGAACCATCTCTTAGTACAATAAATGAAGAGATATCAGGAATTAGGATGTCAGTCCATTGAATCTTCTTGGTCCATGGATGATGTGGCATAACGGCCTCTTTTGTGAGAATGATGATTCCCATTTTGTTCTGAAATTTTCTGGGTGCTGCCTGAAGGTGAAGATGACGCCATTCTTCTGCGTGTGGGAGTGTTGCTGCTTGTGGGTTCTGTCAGATTTAATTTTAAAAGGGTTTGTTGTAGTTCATCTGCTGATCTGCTTCTGTAAATTGTACCTTGGTAGTTAAATCTGACTGAAAAGGGGAAGCCCCATTGATACATAATGTTGTGGCGTTGCAGTTCCATTAGTTGGGGTTTCATGGATCGTCTTTTAGTAATAGTAAGTTGGGATAGGTCAGCAAAAATTTGATAATTGTGTCCTTGAAAATTAAGTTCCTTTTTTTCTCTTGCAGCAATTAGTATTTGTTCTTTCGTTCTGTAATAATGAAATTTTGTGATTATATCACGTGGGGGTCCATCTTTCTTTTTGGCTGTGAGGGCTCTGTGTACTCTGTCCAGTTCTAAACGTTCAATAGGGATATCTGGCTTTAGTTCTTGTAATAGAGCAGTAATAGTAGATTGCAGGTCTGTCACAGTTTCAGGTATTCCCCTTATGAGCAAGTTTGAACGTCTGGCTCTATTTTCGTAATCTTCGAGCTTAGTTTGAAGTATTAAATTCTCTTTTTTTAATTGTTCAAATTCTGTTATATTTTCTTGGGTTGTAATTTTAATTTCATCCATTTTTATTTCTAAGGCTGCGGTGCGGTTTCCCAGCTCTCTTATTTCTTTGGTTAGGCTTTTTGTTATTTGGTCTGAGGTTTGTTTTAAAGCCTTATGAAGCATCTTTTTAAATTGTAATAATATTACTGGGGATACTGAGGAGGCTTGTGGAGAAGTTTGTGAGAGGATTTGTTCTGTATCTGACTCAAATGGAGAGTCTTGCTGTGACATTTTCTGTCTGTGAGAGCGCCCTGATGCTGTATCTTGTGAGGTGACTGGAGCTGCTTCAGCTGCAGTGAGTGCCTGTGAGCTCTTTGTGAGGTGATTTTTATTTCTGCCACGGTTTCCTCCCAGTACCATATTTCCTGCCCAAACTTTCACAGTTTGTTCCCTGGGGCAAAAAGGTTCAATTGGATACCTTTTGAGCCTGCAGGCTCCACTTTGTCCTTCTCTTCTCTCCTCAGCGGTGTGGAGCTCTAACAATGCATGTCTGCTCCGCTAGGCTCCGCCTCCTGCCTCGCAATTAGTATTCCTAGTTTTTTTCCTTCTTTTGCTAACGAATGCAGTTATGAATTATTATTACATAGTAATGTCTGCTATTCTGTAAAGTTACATGTATTAAACATTTAGGTTACCTATCTGTTGTATGTTGTTGTTTATTACTTATTTTTTAATTTAGGTGACTATAAAGTGGTAATTATTTATGTTCATTCTTTAACCACTTCAATACCAGGCACTTAGATACCTTCCCGCCCAGGCCAATTTTCAGCTTTCAGCGCTGTCGCAATTTGAATGACAATTGCGCGGTCATGCTACACTGTACCCAAACAAATTTTTATCATTTTGTTCCCACAAATAGAGCTTTCTTTTGGTGGTATTTGATCACCTCTGCGTTTTTTATTTTTTGCGCAACAAATAAAAAAAGACCGAAAATTTCCAAAAAAAACAAGTTTTTCTTTGTTTCTGTTAAAATTTTTTGTAAATAAGTACGTTTTCTCCTTCAATGACGGGCACTGATATGGCTGCACTGATGGGCACTGATACGGCTGCACTGATGGGCACTGATGATGGGCACTGATAGGCGGCACTGATAGGCACTGATAGGTGGCACTGATAGGTGGCACTGGTATGCGGCACTGATGGGCACTCATAGGTGGCACCGATGGGCACTTATAGGCGGCACTGATGGGCACTCGTAGGTGGCATTGATTGGTACATATGGGTGGCACTGATGGGTACTTATGGGTGGCACTGATGTGTGGCACTGATGGGCACTGATAGGTGGGCACTGATGGGCACTGACAGGTGGCACCGATGGGCAATGACAGGTGGCACTGATGGGCAATGACAGGTGGCACTGATGAAACATATTGGGGGCATTGCTGGGCAGATCTGGAACATAATGGTGCCAATCAGTGCCCATGTGGATGGCCATGAGGTACATACCTGGCCATCCACATGTTGCCCCTTCCCTGGTGGTCCTAGTGGCAATCCCTGGTGGTCCAGTGTGGTGATCTGAGGGGGGGCTGCGCTGATAAACAATCAGCGCAGACCCCCCCGTCAGGAGAACCGCCTATCGGCTCTCCTCTGCTCTAGTCTGTCAGATGCGAGTGAGGAAAGGTCGATCAATGGCTCTTCCCATTGACAGCGTGATCAGCCGTGATTGGACACAGCTGATCACGTGGTAAAAAGCCTCTGCCGGAGGCTCTTTACCAAGATCGGTGGAGCGGTGTGACAGGCTGACACACCGCTCCACCGTTCGCCGCGATGCGCACCCCGGGGGCGCGTGGCGGCATGTTATCCTGCTGGACGTCATATGACGCCCAGTCAGGATAACGGAACCACTTCCTGGACGTCAATCCGCTATAGGGCGGGCGGGAAGTGGTTAATCATATTACACTATTATGCAGGCCTCGTACTTAGCACAATGGCTTAGTGGTCTGCTCAGATGTCTCCACAGCTCTCCTGGTACAATTTCAAATACCAGCCAACCTACCATCCCCCAGCTGTGTTTATTTTTTCAGTGCACAAGCGAATTAAAATAAACAAACGAAGAAATATAAACTGCCCATTAGCTAGTGTGTGGTGTTTGTAATTTTACACCATAATATTATTAAATACTTACATACCATTGCATGCATTTGAAGCGTTAATATAAAAGAATCAGCCAAATTAAAGTGCCTTGGCTAATCTCCTATTTTCAGCATATGCTGCTTTGGCTAATAGTCATTTGCCTTGTTCATTGCCTTTTTTTCACCAATGTGGGATTTGAACCCATGAGTCCTTCAAAGCCTGAGTTTTTCAAGGTAGAAATGCTGACCACTAGCCTATTGGGTGTAGCACAAACATGCATAGAAAATACATTTACTAGTGTTTGATGTTTCTTCTCCCTGAGCTGTCTCTCCTGCCGCCACCGTCTTCTCCCGCTAATGTGTTCCTCAGTGCAGCTGGTTACCCGCTAATAAAAAAAAAGCCGCTCTTCTTCTGTGGTGGTCGTCTGTGACCATCCGATAACATCACCCGGATAGTCCGCTCCATGGCTATGTAAGAGACGCCACACAGCGGGTGACAACACAGTGGAGGAAGACCGCCACAGAAGAAGAGCAGCTTTTTTTTTATTAATGGGTAACTGACGGTGCAGAAGAACACAGCAGATGGAGAAGACGGCGGCAGGAGAGACGGCTCTGGGAAAATACAGCTCGGGGAGAACATGGAGGAGGGAGAGACAGCGTCTGGAGAAGATGGCTCAGGGAAGAAGGCAGCTCGGAGCTATTTTACAATAAAGGACTTGTCAAAAACCGGCTATTGTTTTTTTTACATTTCACTGCTTTTTTGGTGAACAGGTAGGGGTACGATGTACCCCATACCTATTCACATAGAGGGGCAGGATCTGGGAGCCCCCTTGGTAAATGGGGCTTCCAAATTCTGATAAACCCCCTGCCCGCAGACCGACAACCACCGACCAGGGTTGTCGGGAAGAGGCCCTTGTCCCCATCACCATGGGGACAAGGTGCTTTGGGGCATGTGGTCTGGTACAGTTCAGAAGGGGAGGGTGCTCGCTAGTCCCCCCCATCCTGACCTCCAGACTGCATGCTCAGATAAGGGTCAGGTATGGATGGGGGGCCCCAAGTCAATTTTATTTTACATTTTGGTGTGGGGTTCCCCTTAAAGTCCATACCAGACCCGAAGGGCCTGATATGTACTGGGGGGACCCTACAACATTTTTTTCCTTGTTTTTTGTAATTCCACACCATAATATTATTGAATAAGTACATACCATTGCATGCATTTGAAGAGTTAAAATATGGAATAAACCAAACTGATGTGCATTGGCTAATTATGCTGCTGAGCACAATGCACACTTTCAGGAGGTGATACTGTCAGGGGGATTTGAACTCATGGCTTGAACCTTTGAGGGAAGCAGGGCATACCACTATGCTACAGAGCTGAGCAAACACCTGCTCAGAAAATACATTTACTAATGTTTGATTCTATACAATAATGTTTTGCATTTCAGACATTAACATCATAGTAACAACCATGCTCATGCTGATGTGGCATTGGCTAATAGGCGTTCGCCTCTTTTCAGCATATGCTGCTGAGTCTAATGCAAGCTTTCAGTAGGTGATACCATCTGTGTGATTTTCAGCCATTTGAGCACAATTATATTGAGAACATACATTTACTAGTGTTTGATGGTGGGGCTACTTTATATTCTAGGTATAATAGTACTCAGCACAGTGACTTAGGCCCCTTTCACACTTGTGCGACCTGAAAGTGCGATTTTGATGTAACTTTAAGCAATGCCTATGTAATCTTGAGGTCTATGGATGCAGGAGTCGCAGGGAAAGGCGTGCAATTTTCCTGTGATTTTGCATCAGCAATTTTGTCACAATTCCAGGGAATGCCTGTGTAAACTTGAGGTCTATGGACCTCAACTCGCATCAAAGTCAGACCAAAGTAGTACAGGGACGACTTTGAAGTCGGTGTGACTTGAAGTCGCACAGATATGAATGGTACACATTGAAAATCATGGGGTATGACTTGTCATGCGACTCTGATGTCCAAAGTTGCACAAGTGTGAAAGAGGCCTCAGCCCGACTTTGTGAGCGATTTCAGAGACATCAGTGCACTTTCCTGCACAGATGTCTAGTGAAATCACATTGTTCCAAATCAGGGACAATTGGGACCTAAGTCCCTCTGTCCCTCTTTCCACCTCATTTGTCCCTCATTTTGTTCTGATCTGTATAGTTGTATATAAAATGCATTTTTTATCTTTCAAAAGGGGTTTCCCAGCATTAAACCATTCATTTCATTTCTAAATTGCTTTGTTTGCAAATTTCCAAAGCCAATCTAAAGGAATATTATTGGTAAAAAAAAAAAAAAAGCACTTGGAGGTTTAACTAATATTTTTTTTTTGAATAATTCTCCTTTAAGAAGCTGTTTTAGGAGGTGTGTCCTATGCCTACATACTTTTGCTAATAGGTGTCCCGTATACCCATCTCTTGGAAGGTAAGAAATTGCCCCTTGAAGTCGCCCAAAGTAGTGCAGGAACTACTTTTGGGAATCGTGGCGTCGCACCAATTCGGACAGTTCCATTGCTATCAATAGGCGCTGATTTGGCCTTCAATTTGAAATGTCAATTCAGAGCGATGTGAACATGGGTGAAGTTGCATAGATATGAATGGAAATCATGGCGGACAACTTTTCATGTGACTCTGAGGTCCAAAGCTGCATGAAAAGTCACCCAAGTGTGAAAGTAACCTAATGAGATTAATTGATAACACCTTTGAATAAGGCCCCATTTGCGCTTGTGCGACCTTAAAATTGCACAGCTTTGCCATGATTTGAAGCAATGTCTGTGTAATCTTGTGGTGTATGGACCTCAAATCGCATCAAAGTCAAACCAAGGTAGTGCAGGGACGAATTTGTCCCACTTTCAGGATGCACAAGTGACAATAGCGCCAAAATCAAAGGTGTTATCCTTGAATCTCAATTACACTGCTGCGACCTGAAAGTCACACTATTTAGCTGCCACTTTGCCGCTGCAACTTGGCCCCAACTTCTGGGAATGCCTGTGTAATATTGCGCCCTATGCACCTCAAGTCACATGAAAGTCACACCAAAGTAGCACAGGGACTACTTTGAAATTGGTGTAACTTGAAGTAGCACAGATATGAATGGTTATCATTGAGAATCATGGGGTACAACTTGTCATGCAACTCAGAGGTCCAAATTTGCTGGAAAAGTCACCCAACTGTGAAACAAGTCATATATATTTTAATTGAAAGGAGCTCTCATGTATACTTGCATAGTCCTTACTGATTTACATCAGCAGAACAAATGCAGGAAATGATGTGTGCACATGGTATGGAAGCAAACCTGTGGTGATGTCAAACAATCAATGAACCCCACCCACACCAAATCTAACTACCACATCCAACCCCACATTGAATAAGCACAAGTACATATCCTACACTTAAGCTGGCCATACACCATACAATTTTCTTATTCAATTTTCTTTAGATTTACCTTCAACTATGTAGTAGAAGGGCCTGCCTGATTGCATACACATTGAAAGGGTTTAGGTTTCACCTCATATTATATGGTTTTGGTAAATCTAAAGGAAAGTTGAACAGGAAAATTGAATAGTGTATGGCCAGCCTTACCTGGCAAATGAGCAGTTCCTCCTCTTTGCTAAAGAGAGACCTCGCCATGTCCACCTAGATGGAGTTCCTGACCAGCACAGGAACTGGGTGATTACAATGACTCATTTCCAGGTCAGAAGGTGAAACCACGCTCTTTTGATCGCAACCACGATTAGTATTTTTTAATTTTGTTTATTTGCAGATATTTTTACATATGATATTTGAAGGTAAACTTAAGGGAGTTTGATAAGAAATGGTGTCCCCGGGTTAGGAGCAGGTGAATTACAAAGACAAAAGGTCCAGTTTGAGCCCTGGTTCACACTGACAGTGGGAGGAAATCGTTCACCTGAACTCACACAATTTCATTCCCGCATGTCAGTCCTGACTGCAGGGGCAATATCAGAGACATCTGTGCAGGTTTCTGCACTGATATCAATACAAATAGCACCCCAAAGTCGCACCAATTAGAAAGGTGCAATTGCCATCAATTTGACATGTCAAATCCCACCAATGTGAACCAGAGCTGACACATTCAAACACTGCCTATCCACCAGCTGAATTCATTGCCTACAATTCTCCACAGCTGTTATACATATTACACCTTTATCACTTACTTGCAGGTGTGCTGAAGCCTAGATTTACATTGGAGCGATTTGTCATGCGATTGAGATCAAATTGCATGACAAGTTGCCGCCTATTGGCAGCAATGGCACTGTTCCAATCGATGTGACACCAATTTTGCGGCACCGCACCAATTTGCTAAAGTAGTTCCTGCACTACTTTTGCCGATTTCACGTGTGACTTCAATAGAAATCTGTATGAAGCCACACAGAAGAAGTCTATCAAGTAGCACCTGACATCGCGCTGACCTTGCTACTTTGAAATCGGGCTACTTTAAGTGAAGTAGCCCGATTTCAAAGTAGCATCAATGTGAACTAGGGTGAAGAGACTAGTTTTTTTGGTGCATAAATACATATAGAAATGATAAGATATAAAAAGATATTGCACGTCCCCAAAACCACCACCCCCAAAATTAAAAGAAAGAAAAAATAAAAAAAAAATAAATAAACACCACAACAAACAAGCTCAATAATGTACTTTTATTTTGCCACCAGAAACAAAATTATGTACATTCATTTACTAGTTTCAAAAAAATAAAAAAATTCTACAGGATATATGGTGCTACATTTAGCAAAACAGTTAGCAATTGGATTTTAATGGCACTGCTCATAGGAGCTTACAATCTAAAAATTTGTCTAAACCTTAGAGTGGACACAGCTTTGCTTTCAGTGTATAACGTGTAACACATCACATTTTTATCTGCAAGATTATAGAAACATACTTAACAGTCATTATTCTTACAAAGCATTCCAACATAATATTAAAAAGGCACTTATTTAAAACATAACACCCACCACCACCCCACAATCCACACATACATACATTGGTGACCATGTTCTGCTGGAAGCTGCATTTCTGTGTACATGATTAAGCAATGAGATCAAAGAGTAGAAGGTCAGCAGATGCTTCCAAACCATGTTTGCATGGTCAGACAGGAACAATACACATACGACATTGACAGCATGTCCACATAAACCCACTTTTGATGGAAAAAAATTGCACAAGAATTTCAACAAACAACCAACCATAGTTGGGTGTTTGTCAATATGCACGATATCATTCCGTCTCTCCCCCACCACAAATCACAGCAAAAAACCTGGCCTTGTCAGGCCAAATTAACCCCACCTACTGCAGCCCTTTATATAAGAGAAGTTGTATTGTTAGCACACTGACACACGCCCAATAGAAGAACACACCCACCAGTATCTTTTAATCTATATGTTCGTGTGTGTCTAAAGTTTTTGCACCTAATGAGCAGGAACACATAATACTATTTGTAACTGTGTTAGCTCTTGGCTATGTGCATCAAATCTCTAACTACAGGCCAAAGATTGAAGTCCATTTGCATGCACATAAACAAAGCAACCGTTTTCTAAGCATATGTACCTGTGCAATTTTAAATGTCCCTGGGCATTATTAGTGCTAACAAAAATGAGCTTCCAATCTAAAGTCCAAAATTAACTTTCTTACATTAGAGACTTTTTTGACAGGAGACAAATAAAATGCCAGCATGTCTTTGGATTGTAGTGAGAAACCCACACAGGGAGAACATATAAACTTCAACACAAGCATTAGCATGTTGGGGAATTGAAACAGCAACCCCAGTGCTGCTAGACAGAATTGCTACCCACTTAGACAGCAGGCAGTCTCACAAATGTTCTCTGCATCTCTGTGGTGTGAACCAGCCCTAAGTCCATAGCCATGCTCAGTGTCACAAGCAATATACAATATATTGGCCTACGTATTGGAACGCCTGCCTTTATACGCACATGAACTGTAATGACATCCCAGTCTTATGCCCCGTACACACGATCGGATTTTCCGACGGAAAATGTGTGATAGGACCTTGTTGTCGGAAATTCCGACCATGTGTAGGCTCCATCACACATTTTCCATCGGATTTTCCGACACACAAAGTTTGAGAGCAGGCTATAAAATTTTCCGACAACAAAATCCGTTGTCGGAAATTCCGATCATGTGTACACAAATCCGACGGACAAAGTGCCACGCATGCTCAGAATAAATAAAGAGATGAAAGCTATTGGCCACTGCCCCGTTTATAGTCCCGACATACGTGTTTTACGTCACTGCGTTTAGAACGTTCGGATTTTCCGACAACTTTGTGTGACCGTGTGTATGCAAGACAAGTTTGAGCCAACATCCGTCAGAAAAAATCCTAGGATTTTGTTGTTGGAATGTCCAAACAAAGTCCGACCGTGTGTACGGGGCATTAGTCTGTAGGGTTCAGAATTGAGTTGGCCTACCCTTTGCAGCTACAACAGCTTCAACCCTTATGGGTAGGCTGTCCACAAGGTTTAGGAGTGTGTCTATGAGAATGTTTGACCATTCTTCCAAGTGCATTTGTGAGGTCAGGCACTGATGTTGGACGAGAAGGCCTGGCTTACAGTCTCCACTCTAATTCATCCCCAAGGTGTTCTGTTGTGTTGAGGTCAGGACTCTGTCCAGGCAAATCAAGTTCCTCCACCCCAAACTCACTCATCCATGTCTTTATGGACCTTGCTTTGTGTACTGGTCCAAATCATTTGGTGGAGGTGGGATTATAGTGTGGGGTTGTTTTTCAAGGGTTGGGCTTGGCCCCTTAGTTCCAGTGAAGGGAACTCTTAAGGCATCATCATACCAGGACATTTTGGACAATTTCATGCTTCCAACTTTGTGGGTACAGTTTGGGGATGGCCCCTTCCTGTTCCAACATGACTGCACACCAGTGTACAAAGCAAGGTCCATAAATACATGGATGAGTGAGTTTGGGGTGGAGAAACTTGACTGGCCTGCACAGAGTCCTGACCTCAACCCGATAGAACACCCTTTCGCTGAATTAGAGCAGAGACTGCGAGCCAGGGCCTTTTCATCCAACATCAGTGCCTGGCCTCACAAATGCACTTCTGGAAGAATGATCAAACATTGCCATAGACCAGGAATCTTCAAACTACGACTGTCCAGAACTACACATTCCATGGGGTATTGTAAAACTGGTTGGCACTGGCAGGTGGCACTGATTGGCGGTAGCACTGGCAGGCACTGGTTGGCACTGGTAGGTGGCACTAATTGGTGGTGGCACTGGTTGGCGGTGGCACTGGTTGGCACTGGCAGGTGGCACTGGGTGGCAGGTGGCACTGACAGATGGCACTGATTGGCACTGGCACTGACAGATGGCACTGACTGGCACTGGCAGGTTTCACACTGAGCCAAGTAACTGTGTGAAACTGACAACAGAGAGATGTCAGAATTAAGATTGATGTCAGGGTGGGCGGGACCCGGCCGGGGTGGGCGGGACCCGGCCGGGGTGGGCGGGACCCAGCAGCTATCAAACAGCAGCCAATGATTGGGCTGCTTAAGAAAAGGGGCAGGGCCACATACACGTAGCGGCCCGCCCAGATCCCATCAGCTAGTGTTTGATAGCGGCCGGGTCCCGCTCCCACCCACCACGGCCGGGTACTGCCCACCCCCGACATCAACCTTAATTCTGACAGATCCCTCTCCCTCTCTTCTCTGTTATGTGTCAGCTTCACACACTCAGCGGCTCTGGCAAGCATCAAGTGCCGCGCTGAGTGTGGAGAAGGGAGGAGGAACGGCGGTTAATGTTAAAGCGGAGTTCCACACAAAAATGGAACTTCCACTTTTCAGAACCCTCCCCCCCTCCGGTGTCACATTTGGCACTTTTCAGGGGGGAGGGGGGTGCAGATACCTGTCTAAGACAGGTATTTGCACCCACTTCCGGCATAGACTCCCATGGGAGTCTACGCCTCTTCCCGTCCCCACCGCGCTGTCTCCTGGGAAACACACAGCTCCCAGGAGAGAGCGGGGACCACTTGGGACGCGCAGTGCGACTCGCGCATGGGCAGTAGGGAACCAGGAAGTGAGGCCGCAACGCTTCACTTCCTGATTCCCTCACCTAGGATGGCGGAGGCAGCTGCCGAGAACCGAGCGGGTTCTCGGTGTCGCCTGCCGACATCGCTGGACCCTGGGATTACATACATTAACAATAAAAACAATGTGTGTGTGTAGCAGACCCACAACATAATTGCTGAAGAAGAGATTGTCATCTCATGATTCAAATAAATTACATTTGCACTATTGAAGTAAATGGCCAAAAAGAAAAGCCCATTGGAGAACCTAGGAGACAACAAAAATAAACACAAGCAGTAAATCAAATGAAATATTAGTTCAGTTTATAATAAAAATGTATTTAAAAAATGTTTCACACATTTGCTGGCAGATTAATGGCCCCCCTACCCGCAAAAAACTCCAGATAATTTTGTCTCACTTCGTGGGCACTTTGGGGGGCAAGCCAGGACAGCCAGCTTCAAGTGCCGTCAAATTACTAGTTGGTAATCCGGCCTCAGTCCTAACTGAGGCCACATAGTTTGTAGCATTTTTTGCAGAGATAATTGTGTAGAATGCAAAAGGCAAGCACAATATGGTCCAGTTTATATTCTGCCATGTGGATCGGTGTCAGAAATAGGCGGAACCAGCTGGCCATTATTCCGAAAGCATTCTCCACCACTCTTCTGGCTCTGGCCAGCCGGTATTTAAAAGTCCTCTGGTCCGGGGTGAGGGTCCTCATCGGAAATGGCCTCATGAGATGGTCCCCTAGCCCAAACGCTTCATCAGTGACAAACACAAATGGAAGACCAGCCACATTGTCTTCCACAGGTGGCAAGCCCAAGCCACCATTCTGAAGCCATCTGTAAAATTCCGTCTGGGCGATGACTTCACCATCCGACATCCGGTCATTCTTCCCCACGTCCACATACAAAAACTTGTTCGTCGCCGACACCACCGCCAACAACACAATACTATTAAACCCCTTATAATTATAATAATATGACCCCGAGTTGGGGGGTGGGACGATGCGGACGTGTTTCCCATTGATTACCCCTCCGCAGTTTGGGAAGTCCCACTGCTGGGCAAACTGGGATGCCACAGTCTGCCATTCCTGTGGGTTTGAAGGAAACTGTGGAGTCAAACAAGAAAAAAAAATAGTACTTTTGCACATAAACATTGCAATTAGATTAGACACAAACATTCTTGGCCAACATCATTATAACATTTATTGAAATTAGTATTTTAAGACAAAAGTATAAGGTCCACTTATCAGATTCCCCCCCTCTGATGGCCCATTGTAAACATTTTATGGTGGGGGGGAGATGTTTTGGACAGGTAACCCTATCCACTTCATTGAGAGCTGAATGCATAAATAATGTGTTTTACTTTGGCCAGCCCCTGCTTACTTACAATAATGGCAGCCCACTGGACAGGTAAGAAGTGTCATAATCCAAAAATATGAATACACACTGTACAAATTGAAGCACATTTTTACATTCAGCAATTACCTATCAAGATAATAGGAGAACAAAACTTTAAACAGTACCATTTGAAAGTATTGAGGCAGGCCTTTGCACTACATGCTTTGGTGAATTCAAAGTCAGCAGATAGAGTATTGTTATCAGCTGACTTAGTGTTTGGGGGAGGGAGGGTTCCAAATGAGTTTACCCCCCCCCCCAAAAAGCCTCTTGCACTCTGCCTAAATTTAAGGACAAAAACCACATTTGTACACATTTTGGAGGGTGTTTAGGGTAAGCACTACAATGAAGCTGACAAAATACATTGTTAAGTGACTAGGCTAGGTGGATATGGGCCCAGCATAGCACGCTGGGGAGGTTAGTGAAGGCAAATATGCATTAAGAACAAAAAAGGAACTTTAAAAGCTTCCAGCATGCATGAGGATAGAGAAGACATTCACAGCATATTACAATCATGGTAATTAGGGAATGATGAAAGAAATACAATATATTAGCAAACATTAAATACATAGAATGTGATGTTAAAGGAGAAAACTTACCTTAATATAGTCCTTCTGCAGGACCTGAATTATAGCAGAACAGGTCTCTGGAATAATGATTCCCAGAGCCTGGGGGGAGATGCCTATGGAGAACTTCATGTCCTGCAGACTTCTCCCCGTTGCCAAGTACTGCAAGGTGGCGACGAGCCTCTGCTGTGTCCTGCTTGGTAATATAAGGGGACAGCAAAGCCAACAGACGGTGAAAAATGGGGTCCATCATCCGGAGATAATTCCTGAAATCATCAGGATCATTCTCACGGATCTCCCGCAACAAAGGCATGTGAGAGAATTGAATAAGAAAAAAAGGGGGGTTGAATCGCGCTAAAACAGATTGGTGATCATACACATCATCACCAAACCAAATATTTAGAACTAAGTGAAGAGTTCCCCTTTAGTGTATACATAATATACAAAACACATGTCAAATGAATAATCAATCCAAAAATAAAATGTTCAAAGTGATAATAAAAAGTCCATGTATAAAAAATAAATCACCCAAGTGATATGAAAGTATCTTAAAAAAGTTCCAAAAAACATAAATTCTTGCTGTGAGAAGAAAAAAGCGTGCTTGCTCCACCACCGTGAAATCAGACTGGCCGCTTACCAGAAACTCATGATCCCCCGTTACAGAGGATCAGAGAAAGCTGTTTGTTAATACCGCTTTGAACCACGACCAATGGATCAGAGACCTTATACCGAGATGGGACATCAAAGACTGCAGGGTCAGGCTAAAGATGTTCACACTGACAGGTACTCAGACATCAGCCCATTGTTAGCAGACAATAGTAGGCATGTAGTGTAGTCTGGAGAGCCGGCCAGAAGCTCACAGACAGCCCGTCCTATTGCTGCTGTTGTTTCCAGTAGGTATAAGGCCTCTGATCCATTGGTCGTGGTTCGAAGCAGTATTAACAAACAGCTTTCTCTGATCCTCTGTAACGGGGGATCATGAGTTTCTGGTAAGCGGCCAGTCTGATTTCACGGTGGTGGAGCAAGCACGCTTTTTTCTTCTCACAGCAAGAATTTATGTTTTTTGGAACTTTTTTTAGATACTTTCATATCACTTGGGTGATTTATTTTTTATACATGGACTTTTTATTATCACTTTGAACATTTTATTTTTGGATTGATTATTCATTTGACATGTGTTTTGTATATTATGTATACACTAAAGGGGAACTCTTCACTTAGTTCTAAATATTTGGTTTGGTGATGATGTGTATGATCACCAACCTGTTTTAGTGCGATTCAACCCCCCTTTTTTTCTTATTTAATTTCACTGTGTTTGTGTTACATAAATGAATCGCGGCTATAATTGTTATTGTTTATGTATTTCACTGTTGCACAGTTATTCCCCTCATTTTTCTTATGTGAGAGAATTGGTCATGCTGGAGCAACCAATTCTTTGTCCATGAACTCCTCCTCGCCCTGTTCATGGACTGGGCTTGGGTCAAAGTAAGAACCCTGACACCAAGCCCCTGCACAGCACGAATTCTAAGACGAGTACGCACCCACAACATGGCTAGAAAACTGTTGGCTGGTCAGAACGAACTAACAGAACGCACTGAAAATCAGAAAGAACCTGATAAGAATGATCTGAAAATCAGAAACGAGCAGACAAGAACGCACTGAGAAACAGATGCATACAGACAACACACACTGAAAACGAAGAAAAAAGCTCCTGCGCACAAGTGGGTATCTGAACAAGCGGTATTGAAACTCAGGCCTTGCTGCCCTCAAGGATGGGGAATCCTAGCAGACAACAAGAAAAAAAGAAAGAAAGGGCGCACCAGCCATGTACATTATCCTTTAGATAAAATTTTTTATAACTAATGATAAAAAGGAACTACTTACAAACAGTAGTAGAACACACACTGAAAAACAGATACGAACCCACAAGCACAAAGAGCAGTAACAAATTGAAAAGCACAAGGCTGAAAAGCGTGAATCATCTCTCACCCAACCTCTACTAACACGAGATTAGCAGAAGGAGCCCAAAGGGTGGCACACTTGGCATGGAACTTCCTTTTTCTAGTCCCGTCGTATGTGTTGTACGTCAGCACGTTCTTGCCGATCAGAATTTCCGACAACATTTGTGTGACCGTGTGTATGCAAGACAAGTTTGAGCCAACATCCATCGGAAAAAAATCCACGGTTTTGTTGTCGGAATGTCCGATCGTGTGTACATAGCATAAGTCTTAGGACTAAAATGGCATTTTAGTTTTAGTCCAATTTTTGTCTTCTGCAAGTGTTTTAGTTTCAGTCATAGTCTTTGACTAAAATGCCATTTTAGTTTTAGTCCCATTTTAGTCATTGTATTTTAGTTGACTAAAATGACACAGCCCCCCCTCTGCACAATACACAGCCCCCACAATACACAGCTCCTCACAATACACAGACCCCACCCTATGCACAATACACAGACCCCCACAATACACAGCCCCCACCCCCTGCACAATACACAGCCCCACACAATACACAGCCCCCACCCTCTGCACAATACACAGCCCCCCACAATACAAAGCCCCCACCCTCTGCAAAATACACAGCCCTCCCACCCTCTGCACAATACACAGCCCCCCACAATGCACAGCCCCCCTGCACTCCCAAGAGAGCACCAATCTCCTGGGGCAGCACTGCCAGCGTACTCTAAAGTTAAGAATAAATCACTGCCATGCATTTCTCATACACTGCTCCTCCTGTGTCACTCTCATTGTAAATCAAAGTCTCTAAATACCTCAATAGTTCCATTCTTTCTTTGACCTGGTCACATGACTGCTCTCCTCTGATGTTTCAAGGATGGTCATGTGACCACTCTCCTCCTCCAACCTAGAGCAACACTCGGAGGAGGAGGAGAGGTAGGAGTAGAGCGACCAACAAGAACGGAGCTATTGAGGTATTTAGAAGCTTTGTTTTACAATGAGAGTGACACAGGAGGAGCGGTGTAGGAGAAGGGGTTGGCAGTGATTTTTTCCTAACTTTAGACTATGCTGGCAGTGCTTTCCAAGGGCCGGGAGAGGCGGGGAAGCTGGCCTGACACCCCCCACAATGTGTGGCACCCGGGACGGATCACCCGATCCCTGTGGGTAAAAACATATATCGGCGTATAACACAGACACACTGTGTTATACACCGATAAATACAGTAGTTCATGAGGGTAAATGTCCCTCCTTGCCATTTTCATTCCGTTTTCATTGCTTAATGAAAACGGATTTGATTTTCGTCATAGTTTTCGTCAGTGGACGAAAATGTGCTGTACTTTTAGTTTAGTTTTCGTCACTGTAAAAATGCCACTGATGAAATCTTTTACGAAAATGTTTTTGTTGATGAAATTATTACTGATGGGGACTAAATGTGCCCCGTTCTATGTGAACCTGTACCTGGGGGGTGGGAGCAAGATTTGTTTTTCAGAGAGGAAATGCAGGAATTTTTCAGTAAGGTGCTAGTATGGCGTCGATATATCGACAACTTTTTTTGATTTGGATAGGCACACAAAGACATCAGTCTTCTTTGAAGTCCTCAAACATAACAACTATAACCTAAAATTTACCATGGATTGCCACTAACAGATATTGAACTTTTTGGATGTTTAGATACTAGTCAATCAGGATGGAAGTCTAGGTTCCACTTTGTTCCGCAAAACCTCTGCAGGAAGCTCTATCTTGCACGCCAGCACTTCCCACCCCACACCTTTAGTGATGGGTATCCCATACACCCAGTATCTAAGGATAAGGAGAAACTGCAGTAGGGATGCAGATTTTGAGAAAGAGGCTAAAACACTTTAAATGTGCTTATAAGAAAAAGGTTACAGCAAAAAATGTCTCAAAAGGGCCTATAATAGAGCCAAAAATCAAGATCAAGTGATACCCTTTCATGGTAACAAAACCAAAAAATCAGATGGGCTAAGAATGATCACTCCTTTTTCAGGACAACAGAAACAAGTCTGTCAAATAATGCAGAAATACTGGTACTTATTAATGGCTCACAACACCATATCTAAACATCTTAAAACCTACCCAGAAATCACCTTTAGAAGGTCAAGACAAATTGGTTCATAGCCACTATTCTTCCAAAACAGGAATCAAAAACAAATCAAAAGGAACTTTTCCTTGCAACAAATGCAATTTTTGTAGACACATTCACAAAGCTGAACAAATTACTTTACCAGAAGGACGTATCTTTAGACCACAATTTCTGGCTGACTGTCAATCAGTAGGAGTGGTGTACATCATGTTATGTGATTGTGGGGCATACTATGTGGGAAAGACTAAGAGACCATTTTCTCATCAGATCCGTGATCATGTTTCCCTAGTGTCAAAGAATAAAATGGAGACACCCATAAGCAGACATATGGGTCTTTTTCACAGATTCGATCAAAAATGCACTTCTTTAGTCTAGAACACCCCCCTGTTCGGTTCGCACCAGAACATGCGAACAGGAAAAAAGTTCGTTCGAACACGCGAACACCGTTTAAGTCTATGGGACACAAACATGAATAATCAAAAGTGCTAATTTTAAAGGCTTATATGCAAGTTATTGTCATAAAAAGTGTTTGGGGACCTGGGTCCTGCCCCAGGGGACATGGATCAATGCAAAAAAAGTTTTAAAATGGCCGTTTTTTCAGGAGCAGTGATTTTAATAATGCTTAAAGTCAAACAATAAAAGTGTAATATCCCTTTAAATTTCGTAGCTGGGGGGTGTCTATAGTATGCCTGTAAAGGGGCGCATGTTTCCAGTGTTTAGAACAGTCTGACAGCAAAATGACATTTCAAAGGAAAAAAGTCATTTAAAACTACTCGCGGCTATTGCATTGCCGGTCCGACATTACACATAAAAGTTCATTGATAAAAACGGCATAGGAATTCCCCACAGGGGAACCCGAACCAAAATTTTTTAAAAAAATGACGTGGGGGTCCCCCTAAATTCCATACCAGGCCCTTCAGGTCTGGTATGGATATTAAGGGGAACCCCGGCCAAAATTTAAAAAAAAAATGACGTGGGGGTCCCCCTAAATTCCATACCAGACCCTTTAGGTCTGGTATGGATTTTAAGGGGAACCCCGCACCAAAATTTAAAAAAAAAACGTTGTGGGGTCCCCCCAAAAATCCATACCAGACCCTTATCCGAGTACGCAAACTGGCAGGCCGCAGGAAAAGAGGGGGGGACGAGAGAGTGCCCCCCTCCTGAACTGTACCAGGCCACATGCCCTCAACATTGGGAGGGTGACCCCGCCCCCCTCTGACGCACGGTGACTTGACAGGACTTCCCTGTGACATCACGGGGAATGCCACAGGGAAGTCCCGTCAAGTCACCGTGAGTTAGAGGGGGGCGGGGTCACCGGGTGGCCCTGCCCCTCGTTATTTAAGAACTGTCAGAAGAGGAGACGCGTCACACAGCGGGAGCCTCCCACCATGCCAGCATGGGTGCGGAGCGGCCCAGAGAAGAAGATGAAGAAGAGAAGAAGAGAAGAAGATGAAGAAGAAGATGAAGAAGAGAAGAAGATGAAGAGAAGAGCGGGAGCCTCCCCCCATGCCATGGGTGCAGAGCGGCCCGAGGAGAAGAAGATAGAAAATGCCGCGGAGGAGATGCTGGACGAGAACGCTGGAGGAAGAACCAGAAGAGCCAGAAGAACCAGAAGAAAAAGATGAAGGAAGATAGAAGAAAGAAGAAGCATTTAAATAAAGGAATTGTCAAAAACTGTCTCTTGTCATTTCTAACATTTTTGACAGTTTTTAGTGAAATGGTAGGGGTACTTTTGTACCCCCTTACCATTTCACACGGGGGGACAGAATCTGGGGGTCCCCTTGTTAAAGGGGGCTTCCAGATTCCGATAAGCCCCCCGCCCGCAGACCCCCACAACCACCGGCCAGGGTTGTGGGGATGAGGCCCTTGTCCTCATCAACATGGGGACAAGGTGTTTTGGGGGGCTACCCCAAAGCACCCTCTCAATGTTGAGGGCATGTGGCCTGGTACGGTTCAAGAGGGGGGGCGCTCTCTCATTCCCCCCTCTTTTCCTGCGGCCTGCCAGTTTGCGTGCTCGGATAAGGGTCTGGTATGGATTTTTGGGGGGACCCCACGGCCCACAACGTTTTTTTTTTTCAATTTTGGCGCAGGGTTCCCCTTAAAATCCATACCAGACCTAAAGGGTCTGCTATGGAATTTAGGGGGACCCCCACGTCATTTTTTTAAAAATTTTGGCCGGGGTTCCCCTTAATATCCATACCAGACCTGAAGGGCCTGGTATGGAATTTAGGGGGACCCCCACGTCATTTTTTTTTTTTAATTTTGGTTTGGGGTTCCCCTGTGGAGAATTCCCATGCCGTTTTTATCAATGAACTTCTATGTGTATTGTCGGACCGGCAATGCAATAGCCGCGAGTAGTTTTAAATTACTTTTTTCCTTTGAAATGTAATTTTGCTGTCAGACTGTTCTAAACACGGAAAACATGCGCCCCTTTACAGGCATGCTATAGACACCCCCCAGCTATGAAATTTAAAGGGATATTACACTTTTATTGTTTGACTTTAAGCATTATTAAAATCACTGCTCCTGAAAAAACGGACGTTTTTAAAACTTTTTTTTGCATTGATCCATGTTCCCTGGGGCAGGACCCAGGTCCCCAAACACTTTTTATGACAATAACTTGCATATAAGCCTTTAAAATTAGCACTTTTGATTATTCATGTTTGTGTCCCATAGACTTAAACGGTGTTCGCGTGTTCGAACAAACTTTTTTTTTTTTATTTCTCCCATAGACTTTTAAAGGGTGTTCTGCGGCATTCGAATTTGCCGTGAACACACCAAATTGTTCGCTGTTCGGCGAACTTGCGAACAGCCAATGTTCGAGTCGAACATGAGTTCGACTCGAACTCGAAGCTCATCCCTAGTCTAGAATATATTCCACAGAATGAAAGAAGGGGTGATAACGACAAGATACTCTTGCAGCGAGAAGCTCGCTGGATTCATAATTTGTTGGCTTTAAAATACCCCGGACTAAATGATGCTCTCAGTTAAAAAATCATTTTTGTGACTAAGAGAGCGTCATTCTATTAAAACTTTCCATCTAATTTTAACATGCTACTATACCCCCTAGATTGTATAAATGGTTATAGCCAGTCTAAGTAGGTTTGTATTAACCTATGTTACCTATGTATTGATCCTAACCTGGTATGTGTTGCTGCTATATGCTTGTAAATAGAATTGATAGGATGGACCTCTCACTTTAGGAATGCTAGAACAGATCAAAAAGACAACTATATAGTCGTTTTGAAACAAAACTATTTTTATTTATACAATCAAATTCAATAATGTAACTGTAATTTTCAATGCAAGGCTTTGTTTGGAACAGGTGGCCATACGGAAGCCTGGGGCACTTGCTTTTCTGGGTGTCTGACCAATAGGTCTATAAGGCTTGAGCCCTAGTATTGTATGATTGACGTGTGATGCTGGAATGACTTTATAGATCTTATCTGACTGAGGCAATTTCCAGAGCCTCCTAAGTCATACACTGTTAGTTGTTCTGCCCTATGACATGCAGGAGATGGGTTTACACCACCCCTGTGTTTACTTAGGGAAAGGATTTTGGCGGTATGTGGCGGTATGACTATTGAGCGCCGGCGCACTACGTCACTTCCCCAATGTTGAGTCGGCGCATGCGCGCCAGCATCAATTGGACATCAGCGTCCCGCTGGTGACATCAGACACCATCGGGACGAGGTAGAGACAAGAAGTGGCATCCAGCCACCATTCTCTGACAGAGGCTATGAGAGAGAGAGCTTGCATCTCTCCTCTCCCTCTCTATATGAACTTTGGAGTCTACTCAAGACAGGTGAGAATCACTGGATCACTATATACTCCTTTGTGACCACTGTGAGGGTTAAGGTTTGGGACCTGCTAGTCGACCTTGCAGGATGTTATACAGCTGAGACAAGCTATTCTGCCCCATATTAGTGGGTACCTGTGTCTGATCTCTCTCTCGCTCGGGTGATACTAGAGTTCCGACTTAACCCTCGCACTATACATACATCATATAGAAAGAATACATACTGTATCTTTGTTTGTTCCTTTAGGACTCTTTGGCTGAACTTCGATTGGAGGGTATTTATATTGGGCCCCTACAGCAGAAGGGATCGTCGCTGTTTTTTTCCCTCTGGGGTACCTATCCAGCACTTACCATCTTTGCTCTCCTTCCCCCTGCATTCTCAGCAGCTGAATACCCCTCTCAGTGGGAAAAGGGGTACTAATTGGTTTCAATCTGATCCATTACGATTAAGGTACATGTCTTATAAGCAGGCAGTTTGATCCCTGTCTGGATGATTTTAAATATTTCTAAAAAAACTTTTATATATTGTAGGTGATATCTCCCTTTTCTCTCCTATGGTCACACTGCGTCTCATAAGCCTGGCATCTATTGGAATCTACAGTATGTACTCATTTGATTAAAGTTCTGATTTTTAAGCATCCAGTAGGCCCATCTTCTTTAACCTCTTAAAGACCGGAAGGATTTGCCCCCTTAATAATCACGCCATTTTTTGTGATACAGCACTGTGTTGTTTTAAATAACAATTGCGCTGACATACGAAGTTGTACCCAAACAAAATTTATGTCCTTTTTTTTCCACAAATAGAGCTTTCTTTTGGTGGTATTTGATCACCTCTGCGGTTTTTATTTTTTGCGCTATAAACAAAAAAAGAGCGACAATTTTGAAAAAAAACAATATTTTTTACTTTTTGCTACAATAAATATCCCCCAGTTTTTAAAAAAAAAAAACAAATTTCTTTATCAGTTTAGGCCAAAATGTATTCTTTTTCATACTTTTGGTAAAAAAAAAAAAAAAAAAAAATTGCAATAAGCGTATATTGATTGGTTTAAGCAAAAGTTATAGCATCTACAAAATAGGGGATAGATTTATGGTATTGATATTATTTATTTATTTTTTACTAGTAATGGAGGCGATCTGCAAATTTTAGCAGGACGCAACATTGCGGGGGACACATCGGGCATTTTTGACACTTTTTTTGGGACCAGTGACATTTATACAATGATCAGAGGTAAAAATAGCCACTGATTACTGTATAAATGTCACTAGCAGGGAAGGGGTTAGAACTAGGGGCGAGGGGTTAAGTGTTCCCTAGGGAGGTGTTTCTAACTGTGGGGGCAGTATATTGACTAGAGGAGGCGAGAGATTGCTGTTCCTGATCACTAGGAATAGCAGATCTCTCTCTACTCCTCTGTCAGAATGGGGATCTGTCTGTTTACATTGACAGATCCCTGTTCTGGCTCCCTGAGGAGCAATCGCGGGTGGCCGGTGGACATCCCGGCTGCTGGCCACGCACATCGGCTCCGGCATCATGCCGGCAGGTGGGCGCGCCCCCTATCACCCTTAAAGCGGCCGATGTACACCTAAGATGATTCGCTCAGCTGTGCTAACCTGCCGCAGTATAATGACGGCTCCTGGTCGGCAAGCGGTTAATTCAATATTCTGGCATTCATGAAAGAAATTACACTGTATAATGATAAAAAGATAATTGTAATTAAATTTATATAATTTGATATTTGCAAATATTTATAAATGTTTGTCTTTTCATCTATAGCATCAACTTCATGCAGCACTCTTAAGCCTCCTGAGGAAGCTCTTCTGGGCAAAACATGTAGAGCAGAAGTGGCTGCATTGTTCTACGAATCGCATGTTGATGTGATACATTTTTTACTATTTTAAACTTTTATAAAATAAAACATTAATACATTTAATCTATTTGTGATAAGTTGTTATCTCTTTTTGGGCACCTTTAAAGTCCAGCTTTTGTCCCCAATTTTGTAACTATTTGGAGTGTGGTGCTTATTTTGGCCTTTCACTGTCCAAAACCTTGCATTTAATCCTATGGACAGAGGGGGTCCCCTGGAATAAAAGAATTCCAGACTCCCTTCCAGGGCAGAGCGAGAAAGCCCAAGCTACATGCCTCCCCGGGTTCACTGCCCCTGTTCTGGGATGCTGTAGCCCAAAGGCCCCTGCCACTTAGCAGGCAGGCCTGACAAGATAAAAATAAACCAATTTCTGTGCACAGGTCCTGGCCGGAGGAAACACAGTGTATTTCCTGTGTTAGGTGGGAGGAGCCTCTCTCTGTAAACCGTCCTGGAGGATGACTTGTGAAAACTTTCTTCACCTTCCCTGACTGAGCTAAATCCTCCTTCATTTGTGTCTCATTTGCCACTCCTCCAAGACACTGCAGCTCGCAGTTGGAGGGTTTCAGCAACAGAAGCAGTGCTTCCAATCCAGAAATCAATGAGTAGGACTAGGTGTGGTCAGCTGCTGACTGACAAGGTACAACCCATGCTAAAAGCCACTGCCCTATTTCATCCCGCTGTAGTGCAATCAGGCACAGCCTACATAAAAATGGAAACTCTGCTTAGAATTGAGATGTGGAGCATCATTATCACAAGGAAACTGCATTAGGTGGACTTTACTGGCAGGCTCAACAGATATTTGTGAGAGTGCAGAGGCACTCACAAATAAAGGCTAAGGTCAGAGGCGGCTCTCTAATTAGGCAAATTAAGCGGCCGCGCTCACAGGGGCCTCACAGCCTGCTAATTTGCTTAAGAGCCACCTCTGAGGCTGGTCCACGGGGCACCCATGGATGAGACAAAGCCTGTCACTCTCTGGCTCCTGTCACGTTTGTAAAGACACGGCCACACGCAGGCATGGATTATCCTCCCTCTCTCAGCTCTTTTTGGCGCTGCCGCTCAGTGTGCTCCAACGATGAAAAAATCTTACAGAGGAGGAGGCGGAGCTGCAGCTGACAAGTGCTGAGATGAGAGTGAATGCTCATGAAGTGTTGCTGAGAGCTCATTGCTGAGATCGAAGATCCCACGGGGAGGAATACAAGCAGCGCGAGTCCATTCTGCAGGGTGTGTGCAGGGTAGTAAGTTGGCTGGGTTTTTCAAGTTTCCAGGAGATACTTCTGTGCAGCAACTTGAGGAAGAGGGTTGAGATGCCAAGGAGTGAGAGCTATATCTGCAGGGAGGTGCGAGGCCAGTTCTGGTGCTGTGTGTGTGTGGCTAGCTTTGCTTTCTCAGTGCATACCAGTGGTCTCTGCAGTGCTGGAGCAGTGCATTAGGACCTGTTCACATCATATACTTTCAACCCATCTGCACCCCTCCGCACATACCACTCAACCCCATTCACTCCATGCCCCCTTCCTGCACATACCACCCACCTCCATTCACTCCATGCCCCTCTTCTGCACATACCACCCACTCCAATTCACTCCGTGCCTTCCTCCTGCACATACCACCCACCGCCATACACTTCATGCTCCTCTCCTGCACATACCACCCCCGCCATACACTTCATGCCCCTCTCCTGTACATACCACTGACGACAATCAATCCGTACCCCCCTCCTGCACCTACCACCCCCGCCATACACTTCATGCCCCTCTCCTGTTCATACCACTGACAACAATCACTCCGTACCCCCTCCTGCACATATCACCCCGCCATTCACTCCATGCCCCCCTCCTGCACATTCCACTCACCCCCATTCACTCCATGCCCCCCTCCTGCACATACTACCAACCCCCATTCACTCCATGCCCCCCACCTGTACATACCACCCACCCCATTCACTCCGTGCCCCATCCAGAAAAGCCCAGAGCAGGAATGAAGGGGTAGATGAGGGCTGGCATGACAGGG
This sequence comes from Aquarana catesbeiana, assembly GCF_042186555.1. NCBI lineage: Eukaryota > Metazoa > Chordata > Amphibia > Anura > Ranidae > Aquarana > Aquarana catesbeiana. The sequence continues at coordinate 157,765,275 of NC_133336.1, forward strand.
GAAACAGTGGGAAATGAGAGAGAGAGTGAGGGATTGGTGGCGACGCAGGGTGAGGAGGGGTTTCAAGGGTGTTATAGGAGCCTGGCCCCTCCCCAGCGTCACCAGCAGAGTGTTGGTCTTTACAGGAGAAGGAAGACACCTCAGAAGAATGAGCATGAGACCCATCGGTGGTATGGATCCTGATGGTGGTATTCCAGTTAACAGCGGTTTAACTGGAAGTTGGTTAATGGGTGGTCAGTGGGTTGTCTCAGAGCCAGCGGCAAGAGGCCTATTAACATATTTAAAGGTACCGCAGTGCCAGTTTGAATCGGATGGTAGGTGGAGGTGTCTGGCAAAGACCAACGCTAGCGAGGAATATTTCTTTATAACAGATGTTTTACGGTTATCTTAAAGTTAAATTTTGTTGGTTAATAAAGGAGACCACTGTTTTTACTCCAAAATTGGTGTGATCTCATTTAATGGGAACAAGGATATGGGTTTGTGGAGTAATAAGTGGGTCTGGCAGTATGGTATAGGACACCTGTTATACAATGTCAAGAGAAGCCCAGAGCAGGAACGAAGAGGTAGAGGAGGGCTGGCATGACAGGGAAAACAGTGGGAAATGAGAGAGAGTTAGGGATTGGTGGTGACGCAGGGCGAGGAGGGGTTTCAAGGGTGTTATAAGAGCCTGTCCCCTCTCCAGCGTCACCAGCAGAGAAGAGGAGAAAGATTAGCTGAGTGAGGGGAGGGAGGGCACGGAGAGGGTCTATCAACATGGAGACAGCATAGGGATGATTTTAATGATGGCGGACGTAGAGCAGCTCCTCCAGCACTTGAAGGAGGGAGCAGTGGCAGAAGGTGCAGGCTGGCCCCAGGATCAGCACGCACCGGTGCTGGAGACACACCATGGGGTCACAGGTACAGGGGGGCAGGAGAACACACATGCTCTGAGATCTAGGCCTCCCGAGCGCTTCTCGCCAGACCCTGCCCCCAGAGCACAACAGTGGCAACTAGGGAGTCCCATTAGGGTCCCTTCGGGCTCCCCAGCGAAGCAGCAGGCAGCGCTCGCAGGTGGGAGTCCTGGAAGGTGTCCCGCCCCCCACAATAAAAAGACAGAGGGTACGGCCGCGGGGACCAACAGGGTGACTCCCAGGCCCTCCAAGCAGCAGGACAAGGACAATGCGGGCTCCGTGTCAGTGGGGGCAGAGCTTCGGCGGGGGAGCGAAACAACAGCAGCCGCTGGGCCATCCCAATCTGCAGCCAGCAGTCACAGTGATCCAAGGGGATCAAAAGATGGTGACCTGGTATCGGGACACAGATCAGAAGGTGAGCTGTCGGTATCAGAGGAAGAGGATGAGCCCCGAGGTCGGTTGGCAGCGATGGAGGCGGGACTGTCGGCTGGTGGGATCCATCCTAGGAAGCCTGGTAAGTCCATTTACATTTCTTCTGTTGCGGGTCAGCATGTGGGGGCTGCGGATATGGCGGGTACAGGGGTGTCCGGGCCACAGGGGGAATGGTCAGCGACCATACCGGCGGGGCCCCCCTGGTGAGTGTTCCTGTTATGGTTAGAAGACTTGGTAACTCATTTTGAGACTGGGGCAGGAAGCCAGGTCAGCCAGGTGGCTTTGGTACCTCAAGCAAAGGAGGCGGGGCCCTGGGGGACAGCGGGGCAGGGAGTGCTCCATCCTAGGGGCGGCGGTTCCTGCAGGTAGTGGGGACGGTGGATAAGGCTGCTGGGGGGGAAAAGGCTGGGGCGGCGGGGGAGGCCACTAGCAAACAGGAGGCAATCAGATCTGCTGATTCGGTCAAGTGCCTAGTTTATTTATGTTTTGAAGGTCCACTAGGAACTCACCTGAAGCCAGAGGTAAAGGAACGGATTTGGAAAGGTGAGTATGTTGAAATCTTTTCACTGCTGCCTCTTGAGAAGTTCAACCTGGACAGGGTGAAGCCAGAGGAGTCTAATGCCCCGTACACACGGTCGGATTTTCCGATGGAAAATGTGTGATAGGACCTTGTTGTCGGAAATTCCGACCGTGTGTGGGCTCCATCACACATTTTTCCATCGGATTTTCTGACACACAAAGTTTGAGAGCAGGATATAAAATTTTCCGACAACAAAATCCGTTGTTGGAATTTCCGATCGTGTGTACACAAATCCAACGGACAAAGTGCCACGCATGCTCAGAATAAATTAAGAGATGAAAGCTATTGGCTACTGCCCCGTTTATAGTCCCGACGTACATGTTTAACGTCACCACGTTCAGAACGATCGGATTTTCCAACAACTTTGTGTGACCGTGTGCATGCAAGACAAGTTTGAGCCAACATCCGTCGGAAAAAAACCTAGGATTTTGTTGTCGGAATGTCCGAACAAAGTCCGACCGTGTGTACGGGGCATACGAAGGAGGACGAGGAGAAGCGGTGGTACAGGTTGATACCTCGGACATTCCCCAACTGGTTGCAGGCATTCATCATTATGGCCAGTGTAATTGGGGAAAAGAGCCCAGAGCACTGCTCGGCGCTGTTCTGCTACCTGGACGCCATGGGTGAAGCCTATAGAGTCTACGGGGGCATAGCATGCTTGCGATATGACGAGCAGTTACGGCAATGCAGAGCAATACGTCCATCATTGGTGGGATCACAAGGACATTAGTCTATGGATGAGGCTCATGGTGTCAGCGCGGGCTCTGAATCAGTTTTTTCAGGGGGGGGGGGCAGTGGAGCTGCTACCCCAGGACAATCAGCTAGAAAAAAGAAGGGTGTGTTGGCAGTACAACGAGGGTACTTGCAAATTTGGGAGCGCATGCCGGTACAAACACAAGTGCTCAGGGTGCAGAGGTGCCCACCCCGTGTCTTGCTGTTTTAAACAAGGAAAAGTTCCAGTGAGACTGGTAACAAAAGGGAAGACGCCGGTAAGGGTGGAAAGGTTGCAACCTTTTCAACTTGGGTTTTCGGAGGGGATTCGCATACTGTGTACGTTGACCGAGGCTCCTCTCAGGTCCCGGAACTTGCACTTGGCTATTCAACATTGTGAGGTGGTTTCGGAGAAACTACGAAAAGAAGTTGTGCTGGGATGCATGAGTGGCCCTTTCCTATCTGTCCCGCTATCTAATTTGGTGGTGTCCCCATTGGGGGTGGTGCCGAAGAAAGAGCCCAATAAATTCTGGCTCATTCACCATCTCTCTTTCCCAAAAGGAGGGTCGGTTAATGATGCTATTGACCCGGAGGAATGTACCGTCAGTTATACTTCCTTTGACGCGGCAGTTTTTTGGGTACGCCATTACGGGCAAGGGTCCTTGATGGCGAAGGCAGATGTTGAGTTGGCAACCTGTTGGCAACCTGCTGCTGCCTGTCCACCCCGATAGTTTTCGGTTACTGGGATGCTACTGGGAGGACACATTCTACGTAGATTGCTGCCTGCCCGTGGGCTGCTCGATTTCCTGTGGCTTGTTTGAAAGATTCAGCTCGTTTGTAGAATGGGTGGTTAGGGACGTGTCAGGGGTGAATTCAATCATTCATTATTTGGATGACTTCCTGTGTGTGGGCTCGGCCGACTCAAAGATCTGCGCTGTGCTATTGACCACACTGGAACATATTGCAGACAGGTTTGGGATCCCGCTGGCACCAGAGAAGACAGAGGGTCTGACTACTGTTCTAAGTTTTTTAGGCATTGTGTTGGACTCTGGAGCAATGGAATGCCAGCTGCTGGAGGACAAATTGCTGGCCCTCAAGGAGGAGATTCGAGGTTTGCCAGGGTTGCAAAAGGTTCAACTGCGAAGGTTGCAGTCGCTGCTGGGGAAGTTGAATTTTGCGTGCAGCATCCTGCCGATGGGGAGAGTATTTTGCAGATGGTTGTCTGCGAGTACTGCAGGGATTAAGGTTTCTACCCAATGTTCGATTGGTTCGGGAACATCAGGAAGATCTGAGAGTGTGGCACTCGTTTTGGAGTCCTTTAAGGGGCGGGCTTTGTGGATGTCTGGGCCAGTAAGTAATTTTGACCTGAAACTCTACACTGATGCAGCAGGGGCATCAGGGTTTGGGGCATTTTTTCAAGGCAAATGGAGTACCGGCCCATGGCCGGACACTTGGAAGGAGGCTGATTTCACTCGCAATCTGGTGCTACTGGAATCGTTTCCGATAGTGCTGGCTGTGGAGTTGTGGGGGGAGTCTTTCAGGGACCTGAAAGTGCGATTCCACTGGGATAATCTCCGGGTGGTGCAGGTTATCAACAGGGTCTCTGCCTCGTCCCCACCGGTGGTGCGCATGTTACAGCACTTGGTGTTACAAGGTATGCAACTGAATGTTTTTATCTATGCGGTGCACCTTCTAGAAGTGGAGAACGTCATAGCTGGTGCCTTGTCTCTCGCCAGGTTCTGGGAGTTGGCGCCGGGGTGGAGCAACACGGGGGGGTTCCTTGTCCCGACTGGCTTTGGAAGATAGCCTTGGAGTCGTCTCCGGATGGATTAGACGGTCAGTGACTGAGGCTATGTGGGCGGCTTACAACAAGGTATGGCAAGAATGGCTAACTTTGATTCAGCAATCGGAGGTGGACCAGGAAGGGCCAGAGGTTTGTCTGCTAGTTCTCTACTTTGTGTCACGGAACCTGGAAAACGGGGTGTCAGTGTCGGTTCTGGATAAGAAGTTAGCCGGATTGGTGTTCTTATTCAAACTGAGGGGGTGTCAGGATTTCACCAAAGACTTCTGGGTAAAGCAAGCGTTGAAGGGGTACATGTGCTCTCAGAGGCGCAGGGACACCAGGCATCTGGTGTCATTTGGGATTTTACATAAGTTGTTGGTCCAGCTTGTGAGTTTATGTTCACCGGCCTATGAGGCGGTGCTATTTAGGGCAGCTTTTACACTGGCGTTTTTTTGGAGCATTCAGGATAGGGGAGTTGGTTAGCCCATCTAGAGCGGTGCATGGGAGTATGTTGGATCGGGAGATCTGCTGCACGGAGGATGAGGTGTCCCTCATCCTTCGTCAATCTAAAATGGATCAAAGGGGTAAAGGTAAAAAGGCGCAGATTTTTTCTTTGCCCGGGTCCCTGTTGTGTCCGGTGGAGGCGGTGAAGGAGTTTATGGCTATACGACTGGTGGTGGAGGGGGCCTTTCTTATACACGCTAATGGGTCCCCCCTGTTGTGATTCCAATTTGTTGCGGTGTTCCGAAAAAGTTTACGGCCATTGGGCTTGGAAGAGAAGGAGTTCTTATCTACGGCTACGGAAGCGGCGATATGTGGGTTAGATGATGATTCAGGTCAAATGCATCGGCAGGTGGGAATCACAGAGGTTACAGATTTATGTTAGGCCTCACCTGTTGGTTGATTGAGACTGGGGGGGGGGCATCGGGGACTTATAGTAGTTAGTAGTAGTGATGGTAAGAGACTGTGGTTATTTGGAGTTTTTTTTTTTCTTCTATGTAAGATGGAAAGCAAGGATTGGTCTGGATACTAGGCCATTCGTATGTGTTTTGGGGGGCAAAACGGGGTGATGTTAGGCCTGAGGGGAGGCAGTTGGGCATTTCCAGGCATGAAGCCTGTATCCGGTGGATGGGGGTGCCAGGAATTTTTTGGAGTAGGATGGTCCCAGAGGTGCATACATTTCCGCGATTTTAGTTCTACACGTAGGTGGCAATGACTTGGGGGTACAGTCCATGTTGTACATCACAAGAGACATCAAGGTTGATTTCTTGCATCTCCGCATGGCCTTCCCAGATATGCTGATTGTGTGGTCCAACATGATTGCTCAGACTAATTGGTGATTAGCTAGATCGGTGGAAAGAATTAATAAGGCGCGTAAGAAAGTTATCCGGGATATCAGCAGATTTGTAGTTCAGAATGGGGGTTTGGCTATCCGGAATTGGGAATTGGAGGTGGAAACCTAGAGATACCTGAGAGGGGATGGGGTACACTTGAATGATGTGGAAATTGATATGTGGGCCCTTGGTTTGCAGGATGGCATCCAGAGAGCATTGAGAGTGTAGATGGGCACCCAAGGGTATGGTTTTTCCCTTGGGCACTGTGGCAGGTGTTGGTCTTTGCAGGAGAAGGAAGACACCCCGGAAGGATGAGTTCGGGACCCATCGGTGGTATGGGTCCTGATGGTGGTATTCCAGTTAACAGTGATTTACCTGGAAGTTGTTTAATGGGTGCACTGCGGTCAGTGGGTTGTCTCAGAGCCAGCATGTCGGCGAGAGGCCTATTAACATATTTAATGGTACCACAGTGCCAGTTTGAATCAGATGATAGGTGGAGGTGTCCGGCAAAGACCAACGCTAGCAAGGAATATTTCTTTATAGGAGATGTTTTACGATTATGTTAAAGTTACATTTTATTGGTTAATAAAGGAGGCTGCTATGGCCAATGTTTTTACTCTAAAATTGGTGTGGTCTCATTTAATGGAAACAAGGATATGGGTTAGTGGAGTAATAAGTGGGTCTGGCAGTATGGTATAGGACATCTGTTATACAATGTCATGCACATACCAACCACCCCTATTCACTCCGTGCCCCCCTCCTGCACATACCACCCACCCCTAATCCAGTGGCGGCTGGTGCTCAAAATTTTTGGGGGGGCGCAAACAAACTGAAAAATTCTGAAAAAAAATATCAATTGCAGCCTCACTGTGCCCATCAACTGCTGCCACTGTGCCCATAAAATGCTACCACTGTGCCCATCAAATAGATCCACTGTGCCCATTAAATAGTGCCACTGTGTCCATCAAATGCTGCCACTGTGCCCCATCAAATGCTGCCACTGTGCCCATCAAATAGTGCCCGCCCGCTCGCCGTGGTGGGACCTTGCAGCGGGTCAGATAGCGGCTCCTGTGTCCTCCATGCATCTCCTCTCCTCTTCCTGATAGGCGTCCAAATGCAGCGCCTGTCCTTTCAGCCAATCAGGTGATGGGTAACAGACCCACACACCTGATTGGCGGTGAGACGGTTCAGTATTAGGAAAGCGAATATTCATTTGCTGTTTTAACACACCTGGGTAAACTGTGAGCGCAATGCTTTGCGCTCGCAATTCACCTTTTTTGAAGCCTATTAGAGCCTATGGCTTTAATCAGGTGCTTCAAAAACACACCCCTGCTGTTGTAATTCAGGCGCCCGGCGTCCGAAAAGGGTCCGGACACCTGAATAGGGGGTGGCAGCTGCCATGGATAGATTCATGCAATGCATGAACCTATCCATTATATACAGAGGGGGGTGGCTGGAGAGAGGGGACGTTGCTCATGCGCCCTTAATGGATGCACAGCCACTGCCCTAATCACTCCATGCTCCCCTCCTGCACATACCACCCACCGCTATACACTTCATGCCCCTCTCCTGCACATATCACCCACCCCCATTCACTCCGTGCCCCCCTCCTGCACATATGACCCACCCGTATTCACTCCTTCCCCCCTCTTGCACATACCACCCACCACCATATACTCCGTGCCCCTCTCCTGTACATACCACCCACCCCCATTCACTCCGTGCTCCCCTCCTGCACATACCACCCACCCTATTCACTCTGTGCCCCCATCTTGCACATACCACCCACCGCCATGCACTCTGTGCCCCCCTCCTGCACATACCACCCACCGCCATACACTTCATGCCCCTCTACTGCACATACCACCCACCTCCATTCACTCTGTGCCCCTCTCCTGCACATACCACCTACCCCTAATTCAGTGGCGACTGGTACTCAAAATTTTTTTAGGGGCGCAAACAAACTGAAAAATTCTGAAAAAAAGCCCATCAATTGCAGCCTCACGGTGCCCGTCAATTGCAGCCACTGTGCCCATCAATCGCAGCCACTGTGGCCATCAAACACTGCCACTGTGCCCATCAAATGCTGCTCCTGTGCCCATCAAATGGATCCACTGTGCCCCATCAAATGCTGCCACTGTACCCATCAAATAGTGCCACAGTGCCCCATCAAATGCTGCCACTGTGACAGTCCCCCCCTCTTGCACATACTAGCCACCGCCATATACTCTGTGCCCCTCTCCTGTACATACCACCCACCCCCATTCATTCTGTGCCCCTCTCCTGCACATACTACCCACCCCTATTCACTCTGTGCCCCTCTCCTGCTGCTCCTGATCTATCCATCCACTCCCTCCTTTCTCTCTCCTGCCTCCCAGTGAGTACTCTGATGTAAGGGGCACCCTTCCTTCCTCCATCCCTCTTTCTTTCATTCTTTCTCTCCGTGCCTTTTTCTTTTCTTTTTCCCTCACCAACCAACAGTATTCCCCATACCTCTCCAGTCCCATTTACATTCATCTATTTGTCTCTCTCCCCACCCCCCATTCCCTCATTCCATCACAAATCCACCTCCTTTATTATCCCTATACAAACCAGGATTCCCCACTCCAGTTCTCCTCTACTCATCTCTCATCTCTACCCACTCCCCCCTTTTTACCCCCTCCTCCTTCTCCCCTACCCCATTGTTCCCAGTCCCCCCCATCCCCATCCCAATTTTTTCAGGGGCTAAGGAAGGACCCTGAGGTGGAGCATCTTACTACTGCTGCTGCTTGTGTGGGATGTGTACTGGGCCAATCCTTTTAGGGGGCATTTTGGAGCATTTCTGCTCATCACACATACGGCAGCCCATTCACATGTGCGACAATTGCCCCAAAGAAGCTCCAGAACATTTTTTGGGGTGGAGTGTGGTGCATTTTTAGTGCATTTGCCACCCATGCCTGCTACCTGCACTTGGGGTGCCCTTAAAATGTAATGACAATGCAAGCACAATGCACATTTGCAGTATGTTTCTGAAACGCATGGCAAAGTGTGCATTTTCTGTAAAGCTTGCCATGCATTCAGATATGCACAGATGTGAATGGAAACAGAGATTTCAGTGCTACTACCCATATGATCCACCATCAGCAGAGCTCATAGGTGCCTGATTCACAGTCGCCCATCTGAGAGTAATAGTCCATAAAGATGATCTACACAACCGCTATTGCTCTAGAATCTTGCTTTTTATTCAGGAAACCACAGTGTACAGTACGCAGATGCAATCAGTTGACGTGTTTCAGCTTACACGGCTTTGATCATAACTACAATAAGACATGAAACTTTGAAATATATAGTGGCTAAAGTATCAAAGGCTCCACCTACTAATTTAATTAATTGACGGATATAATTGCAAAAAACTGAAACATCTGATGCAATCGCAGAGGAGCCAATGTGAACGCCACTATACTTCACGAACAGACATCATAGAAAAACAATATACAAAAAACATATGACTAAAAATTAGTAATAACAGTATGATTAGATAGTTGTGTACCGAATGGAGAGGCAATGAGATAACAGACAAAAGCATACTGTAAGCATACTGTGAATACACTGCTCCTAAAGCGCCCCTGCCCATTGACATCATTGGGCAGCACCACCGAACTGCCGGTAACATGCCGCTGCAGTGGCGCTTTGCGGGAAGTTTTAACCCTTTTTCGGTCAAAAGTGCCCTGCTAGCGGCCAAAAAGTGCTGCAAAAACGACAGTAAAGTGCTGCTAAAAATAGCAGTGCTTTACCGCCAACACCCGGGCGCTGGCAGTGTGAAAGTTCCCCCTAACAGTTTTTACATCCTAAGATCTGTCCAGGAAGAGATGGAGAAGTTGTTTTTATACAACAAGATGGATGCTGAGGTAAGGGCTGTGTAGGATAAATATAAAGCTTTTCCTTTTCTGCAAAAGAAGTACATTAAAGTGATATTGAAGTCTTGTTTTTTTTTTTTTGTTTAACCACTTAAGGACCTCCCACTGCATATATACAGTGGCAGGGCGGCCCTATGGGCAAGACACTGTGGGAGCTCCACAGGGGGGGAGCTGATGCACAGGTCCGGTGGCCACAATGTCTGCCGGCCACCCGCGATCGCTCCTGAGAGTAAACAAAACAGATCCCCATTCTGACAGGGGAGTACAGAAAGATCATCTGGTCGTAGTGATCAGGAACAGCGATCTCTCTGTACTCCCAGTCACTACACTCCTCCCACAGTTAGAAAAACCTCCCTAGGACACACTTAACCCCTTGCTCACCCCTAGAGTTAACCCCTTCCCTATCAGTGTCATCTATACAGTGATCAGTGCATATTTTTAGCTCCGATCACTGTAATAATGTCACTGGTCCAAAAAAAGGGTCAAAAGTGTCGCAGTCCCGCTAAAAATCACTGATCACCGCCATTACTAGTAAAAAAATGTAAAAATTTTAAAAATGCCATAAATCTATCCCCTATTTTGTGGACGCTATAACTTTTGTGCAAACCAATCAATATACACTTATTGCATTTTTTTTTTATTTTAGTCTTTTTTATTAAGTTTTTACAAATACAAATACAAATACAAACATACATTGGTGGTATATCCACACCAAAAAAAAAAATCTTATAATAACATTTTGCAGACTATCATAACTATAGCATCAAACAAACAAAAGGATGGCCAGGGGGTACAACATGAAGACATCTCCTATGCATACCCCAATTTTTTTTTAGATTAAGGTTCCATTTGCCCCCTAATTTCCAGGTGATTCCCTAAATGTTCTCCAGGGGGCCCATATCTGACAACATTTTTCATATGTGTCCAATTCGTGTGACAGGAGGGTCTCCATCTTCTCAATTATGTCCATTTCTGCTATCCATTCGTTAACTGAAGGAGCTTGTGTAGTTTGCCAATATCGCGGAATAACCAGTCTGGCTGCTATTAACCAATGCCTTAGCAAACTTTGTTTGATATTTTTATATGGACCTGGTAAAATGGATAGCAGAGTAATTTGAGGTGTGTTGGGGATTAACTCCCCTGTAACTGTAGTATACAGCTGCATGATCATATCCCAGAATTGGCGAATTTGGGGACATTCCCACCATATGTGTAGTAGCGATCCCTTGGCAGCATGACATCTCCAACATTTATCTGATGTGTCTGGATATATTCGTTGCATGGTTGTTGGACATCAATACCAGCGGGAGACAAGCTTATAGCTTGTCTCTTGGGCTTTAATTGTCGATGACAGACAATGTGTGTAAGTAAATGCTATCTCCCACTCTTCTGTTCCAATTTGAGTATTAAGTTCATGTGCCCATTTATTTAAGTTCTGGGGGCTCAGGGTGTTTTTTTAGGATAAGAATCTTATATATTGCTGATAAAACATGTTTTGGTCTGTTACTTTGCAATAGGATGGACTCGAACATATTTAGGTCTTTATTGAGGGATTGGTTTGGAGAAATAGAAGATAGGAATGACAATAATTGTTGATATTCCATCCATTGCATAAATGGAGGCTGATGCGTTGATATTAGGTTCAATATGGGTGGTAATTTACTCTGGCAAAGAATCTGGCTCACTCTACGGTGAGATTCCTTATTCCATATGAGAAAATTATTCCGGTCTACTGCAGGTGGGACTTGTGGATTGCCAAATAAAGGTGTCATTGGTCCTATCTCTGAAGAAAGCCCTAACCACAAGATCATTTTGGACCACAGGCTCAATAGGTGAGATGAAAGAGAGGGTGGAGAAAGGGTTGTATCTCGGTGGTTACCCTGAAAGGGTAAATCTAACCAAGGAAGAGCCTGAAGGTCAAACTGATTCAGCCCCTGTTCTATTGATACCCATTGTTTGGTATCCGCGTGATGAAACCAGCTTACTAATCTGGTCAGGACTGCCGCCACATAGTAAAAATAGAGATTCGGTGCACCCGCTCCTCCTTTCGTTTTAGGTAATGTTAGCGTTTTCCAATTTAATCTAGATCTCTTATTACCCCAAATAAACTTAACGAAAGCGGATTGTAGAGTAGAAAAAAAAGGATCTAGGAATAGTAACAGGAATATTTTGAAAGAGATATAAAAATCGCGGTATTATGTCCATTTTCAATATATTGATCCTCCCAAACCATGAGTATTGCTTTGAATCATATTTTTTTAGATCTTGTAGAGTATGTTGCATTAAGGGAATATAATTTATCAAATATAGCTGGGTCAGATCTGATGGAATATTAATTCCTAAGTACCTTAATGCAGAAGAGCAAAATCTGAATGAAAAGTTATTTTTCAACATCGTCACTTGATGTGGTAAAAGTGACATATTGAGAATTTCAGATTTCAAAACATTTACCTTAAAATTACTCAGAGCTCCAAAGCACTGGAATTACGATAGAATAGAGGGCATAGAAATATGTGCATTGGTAATATAAAGTAGCAGGTCGTCTGCAAACAAAGCAAGTTTTATTTCCTGTTGGTCTAGCTTTATACCTGTAATTGAGGGGTTCTGTCTGATTGCTATTGCTAAATGTTCCATTACTAGAACATAAAGCAAAGGAGATAGGGGGCATCCCTGACGGGTGCCATTTTTTATAGGGAAACTTGTGGTCAGTGAGCCATTGATCCTAATTCTAGCGTTTGGTTTAGTGTATAATGCCAAAATCTTATTAAGTAAATTTGGACCCATCCCTATTTGCTTTAGTGAATGCTCGAGAAAAGGCCACCCAACCCGATCAAAAGCCTTCTCCGCGTCGACCGAGAGGAGGCATGCTGGTATTTTAGCCATTTGGGCATGGCCCATTAGTAAGAAAGTTTTTATTGTATTGTCATGTGTTTCCCTTCCTTGCACAAATCCGGTCTGGTCATTATATATCAAGCTAGGTATGAAGGATTGGAGACGTGACGCAATCAATTTGGCATAAATTTTTATGTCTACTCCAATTAAAGATATTGGACGATAACTAGAACATAATGTTAAGTCTTTATCTGGTTTGGGAATCAAAGTGATATGGGCTTCCAATGTTTGGGTCGGGAATGTGTTTGTAGAAGAGATGGAATTAAACACCTGTAGCATAAATGGAGACAAATATTCTTTATATGTTTTATAAAATTTTGGAGTGAATCCATCTGGACCAGGACTCTTCCCTGATGGAATGTCTGTAATTACTCCAAGTAGTTCTTCCATTGAGAAAGGGTTGTTCAATAATTCCCTATGGTCATCTTCTAATGTTGGAATAGAGGTTTCTTGTACATAGTCTTCAATGCTACAAGTTTTTGATCCCTCGTTCTCTACAAAGGATGGTTGGGCCAAGTTGTAAAGAGCTGAAAAATATACTCTAAATGTTTGATGGAGACTTGTGGGTCTGAAGTAATTTCCCCCGATGACTTCCTTATGCTAGCTATAAAGGTCTGAGGAGGACGAGGATGTAATATTCGTGCTAAATGTCTCCCGCATTTGTTTCCATATCTATAATTATTTAAGGCACATTTCGGTATGAACTATGCGATTCTGCCATATGCTGCAATAAGGATGCCCTTGTAGATATTATGTTGGCTAATACTTCTGGAGACCGCGAGGCTTTATGTAATGTTTCTAGCGTATGAAGCTTTAACAGGGAATTTTATATAGCCACCGATCTTTCTTTTTTAAGACGAGAGCCAAGTTGGATGAATAACCCTCGTAGGACCGCTTTAAGAGCTTCCCATTTTAATGGTAGTGCGGTCTCATCCTGTTCATGATCAGAAACAAAGTTACCAATTGCTTCTATAATTGCTTTATGACAGATTGGATCAGACATAAGTCTATCGTTTAAACGCCAAGACCAGCTTGTGCCTCGAGTCTGGGGGAGATATATTGATAGAAATACAGGTGAATGGTCGGACCAAATAAATGACCCTATTTCCATTGAGGGGTTCCACTCCAAAACCTTTGGACCTGATAAGAAACAGTGTAGCCTACTGTAAGATTTATGTGCTGATGAGAAATAAGAATAATTATGATCTGTGGGATATAGAATCCGCCACAAATCAAGAAGTCTATGGTCAAACAATTGTTTCTTCAGGGCCCTCAGCTGGGAATAAGAGATATTGGAGCGTTGGGCAGAGGTGTTTAACTGAGGCTCCAAGGCTAAATTGAGATCTCCTCCTACAAGAATAACGCCTTCAGCGAAATCCGCTAAAAGATGAAGATAACGAGAAATGGTCGTAGTTTGGTCATAATTCGGAATGTAAAAATTGGCAATTGTGAAGAGTTTATCCCATATCCGGAATTTAATTAAAAGGTATCTACCATTGGTATCAGCTATATGTTCCAAATATTGAGCCGGTAAATTTTTATGAAAGGCGATGAAGACCCCCTGGCCTTCGAACCAGACATAGTACTATGAAACCATTGAGAGTAATGTTTAACTGAGCATGCAGGGATGCCTTCGGTGCGGAAGTGGGTCTCCTGGAGGAGTATTATATCTGCCTTAGCTTTATGCAAACTGTATGAGATCTGTCCTCTTTTTGACTCGTTGTTTAAACCTTTGACATTATAGGTACAGAGTTACAGTAGAGATGCCGAGGAAGATCCCCTAGCCATCTTAAAAAAAAAAAAAAGGGGTGAAACTTATAAAAAGAGAGGTTCCCTCTCTAGGGGCCCTGAGTTACTCAAGGTCCACAAATAGGACAAAACACTCGGGAAAAAAAACAAAAAAAACAAAGGGATATGGACAATGTCCAAAAAAAAGAAAAATCACCAAGCCCTACCAGAGAGCTGGTGTACCTACAAGAGGGTTAAGTAGGTAGACCCAGAAGTTGTCTCACAGCAGAGACCCGGGACAAACAAAATATATCTTATATCTTATCCTCCGCATAGTTTATTATTCCTTTTCTTTTTCTCCTCCCCCGTCCCCATTATATACATTAGAGTCGGGAGAGGGAAAAAACATAAAAACAAAAAAACCCCCCACAAATTATAAGATGTAAGGGGGGTGGGAGGGGGGGGAGGAAAAGGGGGGTGGTCCGAGCAGCATGGGCCATGTGAGCAGTCCATCTGGAGGGAGGGGAGGGATGCAAGAGAGAAAGAAAATGTTTATATAATCTTCCCCCCTTTCTTCCCTTTCCCTCCCTCTCTCCCCAAATCTATAATATACATATATGCATACCCACACATACATACATTGCCCAGTGGTTGTGCGTATGCTTGCCCAGATATATTTGCTGCCACACACACATATATATATGTATTTAACAAAAGCATGTAGATACCAGCACATTAGTTCATCTATCACGTGTTTCTCATTAAGGGGACCATTATTTTACGTAACCTTTGGCAACCAGATAGGTATCCCCAACATAGCTCGTCCACACCCCACTCTAGTCACCTCAACCGCTGGGGGAACCAATCAGGTAAATGACACCCTGATTGAACAGTTCACATGTCGCAGAGCAGACCTTGATTTCAATAGTGAATTGGATAACAGGTTTAAACACCCATATAACCGGTTCCTATGGGGCTCTAAAAAGATTTCCATAGCCTTAATCCAAGTTTGGTCTAAACCAAAACTCACAGTCATTATAGCATATATCATGTTGCGTAGTAGTCACAAATGTTCCGTACTACAACATGATTCAGACATATAGGACTGGTGTAGCCTTTGCCCACCACATACAGCATCATACAATGTCTAACCCTGCGACTCTATGAACCGTTCTGCAATTAAAAAAAAAAAAAAAAAAATCATCGACTACATCTATTTTCCCCCCTCCTTCCCTCTCTCTCCCACTCCCCCATACATAGCACATGGTGGTAGGCCTAATGGTAACATAACCCCCTAGTAAGACTATAGAACAAGTTAATCAGATTGCACAACAATGCTCTTCATACATAGCCCCAATGTGCCACCATGTATCACATACACTTTAATAGATACTTTTTTTTTTAATTGTTTCCTTTGTGATTAAAACAACAAAAAAGCAAAAAAACAAAAAAAACAATTCTCATTTCTTTTTGAGTGGCTTAAGGCCTCATGCACATGGACGTTTTTACAGCCGCTTTTCTGAGCGTCTTTTGCAGTCCAAAAACGCCTGTCTATGTTAGTCTATGGCTTCATGCCCACCTAGGCGTCCTTGAGCTGCAAATGGCATAGGAGATTTTAAACCGGAAAAAAAAAACCCAGGACCAGTGGGTTCTGAGAGATGTTTTTCAGCTGCAAAAATGCTCTAACACTGACAAACGCTCAAAAACGTCGCTCACCAACGTTTCTTAATGTTTTTGATCCATTGAAAAAAAAAAAAAAAACGCTAATGCGGAAAAACGCTAAAAACACTAATAAACTCCAAAAAACGCTATTGCAAAAACATTGAAAAAAGCTGAAAAAAGTTAAAAAATAATCACTGCAAAGGATACTGACATTTTCATAACGTTATTTCAACATCCCGTGTGCATGAGGCCTAATAGTTGATAATCTGGGTTTGATCCCATCCTGACTAAATCAATTGTCAATGTTATACATAAATCCATAATGCTATAAAATACTACTGCATAACTCAACTAAAAAAAAATTCATAAGTTCTTTGAAAATTCATTAATGGTCATACCCATGGCATACTATAGGGGGTATTAGAAAAACAAAAAAACAAAAAAAAAGAGGGGGGGGGCAAGAGAAAGGGAATTTACAGTTGATTTGTTATTTATTGTTGCTTATGGAACTCTTCACTCCCCCCCCCCCCTGGTTAATAGTCATTGCTGCAGCTATTACAGCTGGCAGGCTGGTCTCAGCACTTGATAAGGCCATTGCTTCAGTCCTTTCATCAACTCCCAAACGTTCAGCTCTCTTAAATTGTGTATAAGTCTGTGGCCATGTTATTGTTGGAAGGTCTGGCAAACCAAAGATTTTTTGTATAGCGGGGATATTGGATGGATCACATATATTAAACCACCTGCCATCTTTCTTGATTTGGAGTTGGAATGGGAAGCTCCAACGATATACAAGTTTGCGATCTTACAACATTTTAAGCAGTGGGCCTAGTGCTCTTCTTTTCTCTAATGTAAACCAACACAAATCGTGTAATAAATAGACAGATGTCCCATTTAGGTTAACTTGGCCTTTTTCTCTGGCCTTCCTCATAATCTCCTCCTTCTCTCTATAGAAATGTACACGACAAATAATATCACTTGGTTTGGTTGAATCTATATTTCTAGGTCCTAAAGCCCAATGAACTCTATCAAGTTCTATATTTGATGTCTCAGGTTTTTCTAGCAAAAAGTTGAATATTTTTTTGACTGTTAACATAAGGTCCTCGGTACCTGGTATCTCTGGTACCCCCCTAATACGGATATTGTTCCTCTTATTACGATTTTCCTGGTCCTCCAATAATTGGAACAATGTATGCATGTGCACCTCGTGTGTATCTAAACGTTGTTCTTGTGATTGTAGTGAGCCCGTCAAGACATCTAAGGACTGCTCCAACTCTACAGTCTTTACCCCTGTTGCCCGCAGCTCCGTTTTAACAGATTGAAGCTCTTTGTGATAACCCTACTCCAAACGTTGCACAAAAGCCTCCATGTAATTGTGAGTAGGTAGTGCGTGAATATATTCCCTTAGATCTCCCTCCTCTAAACTCAGAGCAGATCTTTTCTCTACCTCTCCCTCTAAACCTCCCTCTAAACCTCCAGCCACTTTTATATCATATTTAACCCCAGCTGAAGAAAGGGTGGTGGAGATAGGGGAGGAAAGAGGTGAGGGAGACTCTATAGGATCAATCACATTTATATTTGCTGTGCTTGCTGTGTTTAATATAACTGATGCTGATGCACTTGTTCCACTTACCGCACCTAACCCAGCGGGGTTCAGGTGGAGCCACAGATGAAGGCTGCTCTCCCACGGCACTCATAGCAGCTGTTGGAAATGGAGCTGGTAGAAATGGAGTTGAAGCCGGTGATCACAAGCGGGAACACAAGCGGGGACACAAGCGTCTTCTCTGCAGCCTCCCAACTCTAGCTTTGATGTGCGGGAGCGAGTCCGGCCACCAACAGGGAAGAACTCTAGGATGCCTTGCTGGCTGGTAGATACTGTAGATATCGTGGTAGCTGTAGGTGTACGGCTCGATGTGTTGGATACACTTCGCCTTCTCCTCCGTCCCATGGAACCCCAGGGGGGAGAGACAAAAGCCGTAGGTTGCCAACAGATCATTGGTAATAGCGCTGGTTTTGCAGTGGGTTACCACAGGGTATGATCATGTGCAGACAGACACAGTGAATACTGTGAACTACCAGAGTAGGTATCGCACAGCACAGCACAGGAAATAGAGCAAAGATTGCAAGGACAGCTAGGACTTTCACCTGCCGATCTCAGGTGATGCTTCTGCGGATCAGTGGGGAATCATTAGTCCCGGTCTCAGCTGGAGCACGGAGCACGTCTAGCACACTCCTTCCTCCATGATCAACCACTCCCCAAAAATATATAGAAGAATACATATTGGCTTAACCTGATGAATAAATGTGTTCTTTACATTTTTTATTGGATATGTATTATAACAAAAAGTAAAAAATATTGTTTTTTTTTCAAAATTGTCGGTCTTTTTTTGTTCATAGCGCAAAAAATAAAAACCGCAGAGGTGATCAACCACCACCAAAAGAAAGCTCTATTTGTGGGGAAAAAAAGGACATAAATGTTATTTTGGTACAGCATTGCAGGCCCACGCAATTGTCAGTTAAACTAACACAGTGCTGTATTGCAAAAAATGGCCTGATCATTAAGGGGGTAAATCCTTCCGGGGCTGAAGTTAAAATTAACAAATATGTTGTACTTACCTGCTCTGTGCAGTGGTTTTGCACAGAGCAGCCCAGATCCTCCTCTTCTTGGGTCCCTTGCCAGCGCTCCTGGCCCCTCCCTCCTGCCAAGTGCCCCCACAGCAAGCAACTTGCTATGGGGGCACCTGAGCCGAGCTGCTGCTCTATGTGTCCATTCAGACAGGGCCGTCTTTAGCGCAGGGCAAATGGGGCACTTGCTCTGGGCCCAATCTTTGTTGGGGGGCCCACGCTACCCGTGAATTGGGGCCCCGATGACGGCTTTGCAGAGTGCACAGAGGACACGGGAGGCTGTATTCCCGTGCTAGCCAGCAGAGAGGGGCAGAGGCGGGAGCTCCACGCTCTGACCCTGCCCCCTTGCAGCCTGTATACTGGGAACAGAGCGGCTGTAGTGAGAGCCAGTGATCGGAGTGGAAGCATCAGTGGAGCTCCCGGCCCGCCCCCTCTATACTGCCTGGGGAATACAGAGGTCCGGGGGTGGGGCCGTGAGCTCCACTGACGCTCCCACTCCGATCACTGGCTCTCACTACAGCCGCTCTGTTCTGAGCATACAGGCTGCACGGGGGCTGGCAAAACTGTAATCCTTGAAGTGTCGTTTATTGGTACATCAGAGTGACAATAAAACAATAAATCTGACGCGTTTCGGCAACGCATCAGCTTTATTGTTTTATTGTCACTCTGATGTACCAATAAACGACACTTCAAGGATTACAGTTTTGCCGGCTCTCCTTATTACTGTTGCACTGGAGTGTGTTGGAACACATCGAGCCTCGGCACCTGTGAGTGGACCTGGTGTATGGATTGAGTTATCCCTGCAGAGAAAGCTGTTACCTTTCTTCTTTTCAATGCACGGGGGCTGGGTCAGAGCGTCAGTGGAGCTCCCGGCCCTGCCCCCATTCAACTGTACACCTGTGTTTGCTGAAAGTTCTCTGACCATCACTTGTATAATGTCTGCAGTCTCTGATTGTCTCCTGCAGTATGTCCCTAGTCTTTAATTGTCTCCTGCAGTATGTCCACAGTTTCTGGTAATCTCCTGTAGTATATCCGCAGTCTCTGGTAATCTCTTGCAGTATGTCCCCAGTCTCTTGTAATCTCCTGCAGTATGTCTGCAGTTTCTGATTGTCTCCTGCAGTATGTCCGCAGTCTCTGGTAATCTCCTGCAGTATGTCCGCAGTCTCTGGTAATCTCCTGCAGTATGTCTGCAGTCTCTGGTAATCTCCTGCAGTATGCCCGCAGTCTCTAGTAATCTCCTGCAGTATGTCCGCAGTCTCTGATTGTCTCCTGCAGTATGTCCGCAGTCTCTGATTGTCTGCTGCAGTATGTCCGCAGTCTCTGAACCTCTCACGCAGTATGTCTTCAGCCTCTGAACCTCTCCTGTAGTATGTCTGCACTCTCTGACCCTCTCCTGTAGTATGTGTATTAATGTGCCCCTTTACTTGCTCAATTATTTGGGATTGCTCCACTGCTCAGTGAGAGGTGATGATGTGCATTAACCTCTAGCAACCAATCAGCGAACAGTAGTGATCTGCTTTAATCTCTAGCAACCAATCAGTAAGTGGTAATAATGTGCTGTATCCCCTAGCAACCAATCAGTGAGCGTTAATAATGTGCATTAACCTCTAGCAACTAATCGGCAAGCAGAAATTATGTGTTGTATCCTCTAGCAACAAGCCAGTGAGCAGTAAGGATAGGTTGTAACCTCTGGCAAACACCTGCAATCGCTGCGTGATCTACTGCAGTACACTGATTTTGAGTCTACCAGCTATTTTTTTGTATGTCTCAGAATGGAGGGGGGGGCCCAAGAAAATGTTTGCCCAGGGCCCAATCAAAATTAAAGACAGCCCTGCATTCAGACACGGAGTCCGGACTCGGCCCCGCCCCTTCTCCCTCCTCATTGGCTCAATGACTTTGATTGAGAGCAGCAGGAGCCAATGAGAAAAGAGAGTCCCCAGACTTTGTGGCTCTTATGCAACATCGCTGGATTGAGACTGGCTCAGGTAAGTATTAGGGGGGCTGAAGGGGGCTGCTGCACACAGAAGTTTTTTTTTTTTTAATCCTAATGCATAGAATGCATTAAGATAAAAATTCTGCCTTTAGAACCACTTTTATTGTATATTGGTACATAGGGGAGGTGGAGTTTAGAAAAAACAAAAAAGTGAACTTAATTTTTAAGTGCTGCAGCCCATGTTTCATTTTTCATGTGGAACTATAGTTCCATTGTTATTTGAATGTTATATTATTACATAGTTGTTAATGACTTATGCACAATTATTTTATAACCTTAAAGTGTAACTAAACTCATCATCACACTTAATGGGCTGCTGTGCCTGCACAAACGCACCCGCATAGAAACACAAATATGTGAACCTAGCCCAATGTTTACCAGCCACCAATATTCACACTGCATCCTTAAATTTCAAATATGGTGACATTACTATTTTCTATGGTATGCACAAATAGGGTTTGAACATTTAGGTAGCATACTAAGAATGTCAACAATCATGTAATCAGAGAAGCCTGCGAAGTTTACCATTACCTTAACTAGATAGATTCTTTCTCTATGAAATGAAGACAACACAATAGATATGACAAAATAATCAGAGCTGACATCAGGTTACAGTGTTCAAATATCAAGACCTAACCTTTACCATAGTAAAAGAGTATATACATATTCTTACAGTCCTATATACTGTACATGTGACTGCAATCTAAGAAAAAAAAATGTCATAGAATACATATATGGAGTTTACAAATGTGTGTTCTTAGTAAATAAGAGGTAATGTATTTATTATATCACTATATTACCTACCAATGTTTATTAAAGAAAACAAAATAAGAGGTAATGTAATTATTATGCTTTACCTATACTATGTTTATTACAGAAAACAACATACCTTACAAGTAATTACATAATATGGCATTTCTTTTGCGTGCGATGAAAGTAAATGTTTTGTTACCGTATGAGATGTTTTGGGCTATACTGCACTTTCATTGCAACATTTGAAAAACAGATCACTTTTCATCTTTGCTTAGAAACAAACATTTCTAAAGAATGCCAGAGAATTTTTTTTCTTGCTAAACAATTTGCAAAACAAAGAAACTGTGTTTGTAATTTTTGTAATTCAGAATGTTTATGCCTAAAGTGATACTAAAGTCTTGTTTTTTTTTTCAAACATGTTATACTTTTCTGCTCTTCTTTGGTCCTCCTGGCCCCTCCCTCCTGCCGAAGGCCCCCATGGCAAGCAGCTTGCTATGGGGGAACCTGAGCCGAGCCTCTGCGTGTCCATTCAGACACGGAGCAATGGCTCAACCCCACCACCTATCTCTCCTCATTGGCTCACCGACTTTGACAGCATCGGGAGCCAATGGCACCCGCTGTGAGTATCAGCCAATCAGGAGGGACAGTCTCGCACAGCCGAGTCTCTTGTGCAACATCGCTGGATGGATAAAATGCATTAAGATAAAAAACTTTCTGCATTTAGTAACACTTTAATAGAATGCTGGTTACTTTTATCCTTATTTTTGTGGTACAAAACAGTTTGAAAAGCTTAAATCTGGAACACCAAAGAAAATAATAAACCTCAATGCCCTTTAGGCTAGGTTCACACATGTGCGGTGCGAATTGAAGCTCAGTTTTCACAGCTAATTGACAAAGTATGTCAGTTTTTGATCAAGATCAGGTCAGGATTTTATCCTGTTCACAATGGAATGGGCAATGCGGAGTGCGAATGCAATCCACATATGTGAACCAGCCTCATTCAAATGAGCGTATTTTAAAATGTCATGCTGTAAGCTGCATCCAATTTGCATATGTGTGAACCAGGCCTAAATGTTGCATTTCAAAGCTCTAACAAGTGTTCTCCAACAACGACCAATTGCATATGTCAAATACTGGCTTAACCAGGTTTTAAAGGTTCTTGAAGCTTTTTAGACAATTTCCAAAAGGGTATAAAATATCACAATATTTATTTGCACAATTTATAAAAACATATACAGATTCATTATTCTGTTTCTGTTCTGTATGCATTGACTTATCTCCTTTAGACCTCGGTCCATCCGGCCAGTATGGTCATCTGCTGAATAAGCTCCATCCATAGACAGCTCAGCTCTCCAATAAGACACAGCAGTTTAACTTCTTCCCACCCAGCCACTGCACATAAACAGCCGGGTGAGTGGACGTTCAGGAACATTCTTAAGAATGAGGCTGCGCAGCAGAGTGATTGCGATGCACTCATGTCCCCCTGACAAGGCGCATCTCCGATTGGCAGAAGGGCTCTGTGATTGGCCCCATTAATCACATGATGGCTGTGATTTAACCACTTCAGCCCCGGAAGATTTGGCTGCTCAATGACCAGGCCATTTTTGCGATTCAGCACTACGTCGCTTTAACTGACAAATGCGAGGTTGTGCAACGCTGTACCCAAACAAAATTGGCGTCCTTTTTTTCCCACAAGTAGAGCTTTCTTTTGGTGGTATTTGATCATCTCTCCTTTTTTTGTGCTATAAACAAAAAAAGAGCGGCAATTTTGAAAAAAAACACAATATTTTGTACTTTTTGCTATGCTAAATATCCCCATTTTTTTTAAAAAAAGCTAATTTTTTCCTCAGTTTAGGCCGATATGTATTCTTCTACATATTTTTGGTACTAAAATCGCAATAAGCATATATTGTTTGGTTTGAGCAAAAGTTATAGCATCTACAAAATAGGGGATAGATTTATGGCATTTTTATTATTATTTCTTTTTACTAGTAATGGCGGCGATGTGCATTATTACACCTCGGACACTTTTGACACATTTTTGAAACCATTGACAATTATACAGCGATCAGTGCTATAAAAATGCACTGATTACTGTGTAAATGTCACTGGCAGGGAAGGGGTTAACACAAGGGGGCGTTTAAGGGGTTAACTGTGTTCCCTGACTATGTGCTCTGTGGGGGGAGGGGACTGACTATAGGAAATTACAGATCGTGGTTCCTAGCTATTAGGAACTAAAGATCTGCCTCTGCTCTGCTCACAGAACAGGGATTTGTGTGTTTACACACACACGTCCCTGTTCTGCCTCTTGTGCCCGTGATTGCGCGTGGCCGGCGGTCATTGGCAAGTGGTTAAACATAGCCGGCTGTCAGTTGATCGGCTCTGCTTCTCCTCACACGGAGTGTTATGGATTTGCCATCGGACGCAGGGGTCACCTAAGGGTTAACAAATAGGACAGAGTAATTTCAGTGATTGGCGTCAATCACTGCCTTATTCAAACACCTCAGCTGCACAGAGACTTTGCTGTCTGATCTGCAGCTTGTACCTGTGAAACCCTGTTCCTGAGGTCCTGATCTGATTCCTGTATTTGCCCGGCTTGTTCTGACTACGTTTGCGCTCTGTTATCCTTACCTCTCCCCTGCCTGATATCCTGTTGCTGAACCTTGCCTGCATCCTGACCATTCTCTGCCTGTCATTTATATCTGCTTGATCGTCTGTTTCCAAAACCCGGCTTGTCTGACTATGCTTCCAGTGTCTCCTCAGCTCTGCACATACCTGCTTCCTGTTCCTGTCTGCATCAGCTAAACTGACTACACCTGCCGTTAACCTGCTGGTCTACACTAGTGACATATCCACTGCACGAAAGACGATCCAGGCCCCCTTACACCGCCAGGCTCTTGCAGCCACTGTTGCTACATCGGTGGCCCTTGAACCAGGGTTGTACACAAGGCCTTCCCACTGCACATCAGGCTCACCCGTCAGGTACATGACATGGAGTCTGTCAGTGAGGAGAAGGCAAGTCAGTCTGTGTTGCCGGTGGGGATCAGTGAGTGTACAGTACTTTACACTCACTGATCACACAGCAAGTGTCCCCACAAAGATATCTGTACTGTCCTGAGTTTTTAGGGCCTCAAGAAATTAGATAGGCTGTCAGTACATCAGGATTGATAAATTTTCAATGATACGTAGCATAGCTTGTAGACTCTATAACTTTCACACAAACCAATTATCATACACTTATTAGTATTTTTTTTTTTACCAAAGACAAGTAGCAGAATACATTCTGGCCTAAATTAATGATGCAATTTGATTTTAGTGGATATTTATTTAAAATAAAAATATTGTTTTTCTTTTTCAAAACTTTCACTCTTTTTCACTTATATTGCAAGAAATAAAAAAAAAAACAGTGGTAAATAAATACCATCAAAAGAAAGCTCTATTTGTGTGAAAAAATGATAACAATTTAATTTGGGTGCAATTTAGCATGAGTAATTGTCATTTAAAGCGTGAGAGCACTGAAAGCTGAAAATTGGTCTGGTCAGGAAGGGGGTAAAAGTGCCCAGTATTGAGGTGGTTAATCCAACCTACTTTACTTGTGAAAATGCAGTACATGGATGTTAACCAATCATATCAAAGTGTAATGGACAATGATCAAATCCACAGGAAAGTGTCATGAGGTCTTTCAGGCAGAAATGAATTGATGTTTTGTGGCTGTATTCCACCCATCTGCATAATAAAGTTTACAGTAACTGCCAAGTACCGTGTTGCCAGTTTTTCATTTGGATTTGATGTTTTCAAGGCTTCAGCAACCTGCGCCAAAGCACCAATAGTCCAGCTGATTCAATCATGTGGAGGTTGTAGCACTGCACATATCATTCATTAATCCACAATGATCTTCTACAGCCATGGCCAAAAGATCTGAGAATGACACAAATATTAATTTAAGTCTGCTGCCTCAGTTTTTATGATGGCAATTTGCACAATGTTATGAAGAGTGATCAGATTAATTGCAATTAGTTGCAATGTCCCTCTTTGCCATGAAAATGAACTAAATCCCCCCAAAAATATTTCCACTACATTTCAGCCCTGCCACAAAAGGACCAGCTAACATGTCAGTGATTCTCTTGTTAACAAAGACATTCATGTTGAATAAGGCTGGAAATCACTCTGTTATGCTGATTTAGTTAGAAAAACAGACTTGAAGCTTTAACCCTTTCACTGCCAGGCCCTGTGCTCCTTTTGTACACTCAGGTGGCCAGACCATTTTTGCAATATTTTCCTTTGCTTTTTTATTTTTCACTTATAGCTTTCAGAGTTTGTAAAAGACCCCCAAACCATATATTTTCTGAATGCACAGTAGAATAAAAAGAAGGTGCTACTAATTTTTAAGGTCCCACGATATTTGCGCAAATGTTTATCAAAACAATATTTTTGCTAAAAATCCACTAAAATCATTATTAGCAGATAAAAACACAGCAAATTTTACAAAAATCCTACTAAATATAAAAGCTTAACCTGTATTGAGTAAACAACAAATATTTGTAACTTTTAAATTTTGCCTTTTTGCGAAATGGTGAAAATCAAACGTACGCAAAAATGTAAATATCCAAATTTCTCAAAAAAGCTAAAGGTTTTTATTTTTCCTTTACAGCTTTCAGAATTTGTGAAAGACCCCCAAAACCATATATTTTCTGAAAGCATATGACCTGTAGAATAAAAAGAAGGTACTACTGATTTTGTAGGCCCAGCGGTATTTGCGCAAATGTTTATCAAAACAATATATTCACAAAAAAATACACTAAAACCTTTATTAGCAAATAAAAACACAGCTAATTAAAAAAAAAAATCCTACTAAATCCTTACTAAATATAAAAGCTTAACCTGTATGGAGTTAATAAAAAACAAAAAAATAAAATTTTTACATTGCGCCTTTTTTGCAAAATGGTGACAATCAAACGTACGCAAAAATGTATATATCCAAATTTCTCAAAAAATCTGAAGGCTTTCATTTTTCCCTTACAGCTTTCAGATTTTTTGAAAGACCCCCCAAACCATATATTTTCTGAAAGCATATGACCTCTAGAATAAAAAAAAAAGGTGCTACTGATTTTTATGGCCCGTGGTATTTGCGAAAATGTTTATGAAAACAATATTGTCCCTAAAAATACACTAAAACCATTATTAGCAGATAAAAACACACAATTTTACAACATTTCTGCTAAATTCCTGCTAAATATAACAGCTTATCCTGTGTTGCATTAATAAATAACAAATGTTTGTTAATTTTAAATTGCACCTTTTTGTGAAATGGCGAAAATCAAACGTAGGGAAAAATGTCTCTAAAATTTTGGATGTTTTCATTTATCACTTATAGCTTTTAGATTTTGAAAAAGATCCCCCCAAACCATACATTTTCTGAAAGCATATGACCTGTAGAATAAAAAAAAGGTGCTACTGATTTTTTTTAACCCCAAAATACTTGTGCAATTGTTTATCAGATCTCTATTTTCACTGAAAAAACGCAAAAAAAAATCCTTATTTGCACATAAAACCACAACATAACTTACAAAATTTCTGCTAAATTCCTCTTAAGGCCTCACTCAATGGGGTGTGCTGCATCATACGCCCATGGAGGGCTGTGTTTACCCACACGTGCACAGAACACCTGTGCATTCCTGTGCAGCCACTGTGTTCCAATCGACATCAAATGGGCGGCACAGTGGTGTAGTGGATAGCACTTTCGCCTAGCAGTAAGAAGGGTTGCTGGTTCGCATCCCAACCATGACACTACCTGCCTGGAGTTTGCATGTTCTCCCTGTGCCTGCGTGGGTTTCCTCTGGGGACTCCGGGTTCTTCCCACACTCCAAAGACATGCTGGTAGGTTAATTGGATCCTGTCTAAATTGGCCCTAGTATGTATGAATGTGAGTTAGGGACCTTAGACTGTAAGCTCCTTGAGGGTAGGGACTGATGTGAATGTACAATGTATATGTAAAGCGCTGCGTAAATTGACGGCGCTATATAAGTACCTGAAATAAATAAAATAAAAATAGGATTGCCTGCATGGGATGCATGGAACACCCTTGCATCCCTGTGCAGCTAAACATGGCCTTGCTGTAGTATTCCCCGCGCGAACAAGGCCTTTGGTCTTGTTTAGACTTGCAGCTGGGGGCGGCTAAAATGTGTGTTTAAGCTGCGTAATTACTGCCTGCCAAACGCCCTTAAAGAGGCGCTCCAGTCTCCCCCCAAAAAATTTAAAGTCAGCAGCTTTACAAATACTGTAGCTGCTGACGTTTAATTAAGGATACTTACCTGTCCAGGGATCAAGTGATGTCAGCACCCGAGCTGATTCTTCAATTGGCTTCGGGTGCAGGTGCCAGCATCTTGACTAAAGGAAACTGGGCAGTGAAGCTTTTCGGCTTCACAGCCGGTTTCCTTCTGCGCATGAGTGAGTAGTGCTGCGCTTTGTGAATGGTCCCGCATTCTTCTGTGTATGTCTCAGAAGGCTGCAGGGAGTAGGAGGTGGTGGCCAAACAGCTTTGTAGATTGCCGTGGTGATCTTACCTGGAAGTGGGAGTGGGTACCTGTCAAAACCAGGTACCTGCTCCCCCCCATCCCCCCCAAAAGGTGCCAAATGTGGCAGTGGAGTAGGGGAGGGTGCTTCCCGTTTTGGGTAGAGCTCTGCTTTAAGCTGCAATAGGCAGTGGACAGGGTGCTAATGCCGTGATGCTTTGCCCCCGCTGTAAGCTTGACCCAACTTGTAGTGATGTCTTCCGCCTACTACTACACATTCATGTCAAGGGGATGTGCCACAAACTCCCTGCAACCTTGTGCAATGCATGCGGTTACGGTGCATTTGTTGGTAAAATGGGGCTAAAGTTGGTAGTGAGGAGGCATCGCATTGCTTTCTCACCGCCTGTCAGTAGCCTCTGAAGCTCAATCCAAATATGGATTGGGCTTCAGAGACAAGGGAGATTAAGACCCCTTGCACACTGGGGTGCTTTTCAGGCATTTTAAAGCTAAAAATAGCACCTGAAAAGTGCCTCTCAGGCCAACCCAGTGTGAAAGCCCAGTGCTTTCACACTGGGGCGGTTTGCTTGCAGGACGGGGAAAGTCCTGCAAGCAGCATCTTTGGAGCGGGGGCTGTGTATACGCTGCTCCTCCACCACCCCTGCCCATTGAAATTAATGGGAAGCACTGCCAAAGCTCTTCGGCAGTGCTGCAACACAGGCGCTATTTACCCTTTCTTCGGCAGTTAGCAGGGGTTAAAAGCATCCCACTAGCGGCCGAATAGCGCTACTATAACCGCGGTAAAGCGCCACTAAAACCAGCAGAGATTTACCGCTAACGCCTGCACTGCCCCAGTGTGAAAGGGGTCTTAGACACGTATCTAAATCTACTCTTACTAATTTTTTTTTTGTTTTTACAACTTTTTAATTTGAACTTTTTTTTGGGGGGGGGGGCACTTTGGAAAGACATCAGGGGTCTAAACATACCTCTAATGTCTCTTTTTGAAACCTGAACTGCACTGTATATTTAATGATTAAGAAGTCTGTATAGACTCCTATTGATTAAAAAAAAAAAAGAAGCATTGTTTCATTCACAAATTGACAGGTAGTAAACACAGTTTACTATCTGTCAGTGATGAAAGAATGCAGGAGTGATCTGTAATGATCACTGGGCTGCATTCTTTCAGGAAAGGAAGGGGGCTGGTAAAACACATGTTTACCAGAAGCCCCCCACCCCCTAACACCCCATCCCCTGCAACACCCCCCTCCATGTTGAGCATGATCTATCAGCGGCTGTAGCCGGCGGGATGAAAGGAAGGGAGAGCCAGCTAGCAACATGGAGGGGGTGCCTGGACATCAGGGTGGTGAAGGGAGGGTCGGAGCAGCGAGCAGGGGGTCGTTTTCTAAAGACCGATCCCTCTGTGCCTGTCCTGCAGCACAGAAAGCCAGTGGGAGGGGGAGGTGGGAGAGCCGGCTAGCAGCTGCAGGGCTGGCGGCACCTGGGCATTAGGCAAGTGGGAAGGCACTGGAGGGGGGTCGGAGCAGCACTGGGGGGTATTTACAGTTCGATCCCTCTGTGGCTGCCCTGCAACACAAACAGCCGGCAGGAGGGCAGAGGAGCAAATCTGACAGCTGCAGGACAGCCACAGAGGGATCAAAGTTTTTGAGGGGGGGATCGGTGCTGGGGAGGGGGGTTAGAGCAGGAAGGGTAAGTCAGTGTAAGGGAGAATTAGAGTGAGGGTGAGGGGTACATTAGATGTCAGCATTGCAGGTGGAGGGGCGGGAGACATAGCGGCCGAGCCACGGCAGCAGGAGGGGGGGTCACATTTTAGTTAAATTGCTCTGATCAGTGGCTTATTATCCACTGATCAGAGCTATCAGTTTGTTCAGCAGCATCTGAAACAGAAGGAGAAATGAGGTCCGTACAGCGTATGGATTTGGCCACATGGGGGCAGTGTTGTAGGTTCATACGCCATACGGACCTGGCAGTGAAGGGGTTAAAAGGAGGGTGGTACTTGAAATGATTGTTCTTCCTCTGTTAACCATGGTTAACTGCAAGGAAACATGTGCAGTCACCATTGCTTTGCACAAAAAGGGATTCACAGGCAAGGATATTGCTGCTACTAAGATTGCACCTACTGTAAATCAACCATTTATCAGATCATCAAGAACTTCAAGGAGAGAGGTTAAATTGTTGTGAAGAAGGCTTCAGGGTGCCAAAGAAAGTCCAGCAAGTGCCAGGACAGTCTCCTACAATGGATTCAGCTTCAGGATCGGGGCACCACCAGTGCAGAGCTTGCTCAGGAGTGGCAGCAGGCAGGTGTGAGTACATCTGCATGCACAGTGAGGTGAAGACTTTTGGAGAATGGCCTAGTGTCAAGAAGGGCAGCAAAGAAGCCACTTCTCTCCAGGAAAAACATCAGGGACAGACTGATATTCTGCAAAAGGTACAGGGATTGGACTGCTGAGGACTGGGGTACAGGGCCGGACTGGGAATAAAATACAGCCCTGGAAAAAATGTCATACCAGCCCCATTGCATTATTATACCAGCCCAACATCAAAACCATCATAACGTCATTATTTCCTTGTTCGTGAAAGGGAAAACCATGCATTTTAAAGCACATATGAATAGTGTATTTTATATATATATATATATATATATATATATATATATATATATATATATATATATATATATGGATATAAAAGCACATAGGGCTTTATATATATATATATATATATATATATATATATATATATATGTATATATATATATATATATATCTATAGATAGATAGATAGATACAGTATCTCACAAAAGTGAGTACACCCCTCACATTTTTGTCAATATTTTATTATATTTTTTCATGTGACACCACTGAAGAAATGACACTTTGCTATAATGTAAAGTAGTGAGCTTACAGCTTGTATAACAGTGTAAATTTGCTGTCCCCTCAACATAACTCAACACACAGCCAGTAATGTCTAAACCACTGGCAACAAAAGTGAGTACACCCCTAAGTGAAAATGTCCAAATTGGGCCCAAAGTGTCAATATTTTCAGTGGCCACCATTATTTTCCAGCACTGCCTTAATCCTCTTGGGCCTAGAGTTCACCAGAGCTTCGCAGATTGCCACTGGAGTCCTCTTCCACTCCTCCATGATGACATCACAGAGCTGATGAATGTTAGAGACCTTGCGCTCTTCCACCTTCCGTTTGAAGATGCCCCACAGATGATCAATAGGGTTTAGGTATGGAAACATGCTTGGCCAGTCCATCACCTTTACCCTCAGCTTCTTTAGCAAAGCAGGGGTCATCTTGGAGGTGTGGTTGGGGTCATTATCATTGTCAGACTTCCACGTACCTGACTGACTCGTTCTTCCAGTCTATTATAGCCTTCCTGAAGGCTCTTCACAGCTTGTGTGAGACCCGCCAGGTGTCTACACAGTTCCTCCATGGGAGAGGTTCCCTGCTCGGGCTCGGACATGGCTGTCCGATACTCTCAGACTTCCACGTACCTGACTGATGAGCCCGATACAGCAGGGGAAGGTCTCCCTTATGTATCTGGTTCCTGGCCCCTGGTAGTATGAACAGGAGGCATGGGAGCACAGAGTGGTATGAGAGCCTGGCGGGAGACTTGCGGAAGTAAGGCCCAGGATCCTGGTGCATGTGGGCTGGAGATCCTTGGTAAGCTGGAGCACAGGTAGCAGATGCAGAGCAGGAGCAGGGTAGGCAGGTTCAGTCACAGGCAGAGTTGGCAACAGGCGGGCAGCACAGTACAAGGGAGCAGGCAGGTTCAGAGTCTAGGTCACAGGCAGGGTTGGCAACAGGTGGGCAGCGTAGTACAAAGGATCAGGTAGATTCAAGGTCAAAGGCAGGCCGGGGTCAAATGCAGGCAGACAGCAGAGAGTAATCCAATAGACAAGTGCACCAACAGTTTAAATAGGGCGATTGGCGCCAAACGACATGTGCGAGCGCGCACACCCGCACGCGCCCGTACAATGGCGGGCATAGGTCTACGTCCGCGCGCACCGGCGCACCCCAGGGCGCTCGGTACTGAGTCTGTTCCGGGAGCTTCTCTGACAGTGCCCCCTCCTTAAGGGCAGCCTCCGGATGCCCAATCCCTTAAAAGTTCTTCAGCATGCAGGTTGCTTTCCGGTTTCCAGGAACTATCTTCTGGTCCATACCCCCTCCACTTAATTAGGTATTGGACTTGGTCGTGCCTCTTTCTGCAGTCCAGGATAGCTTCCACCTCAAATTCTTCCACGTTGTTAATGATTACAGGTTCGGGTGGGCTGGTATTTCGGCCGGGAAAAGAATTGGAAGTAACAGGTTTCAGCAAAGACACGTGAAAAACTGGATGGACTTTCAATGTATCGGGTAAGTCAAGCTCGTAAGTCACATCATTAATTTTCCTCTTGACCGAAAAAGGACCCATGAATTTGGGACCCAACTTCCTTGAGGAGCAGGCCATTTTTAAGTTAGCTGTAGACAGCCAAACAAGGTTGCCAGGTTCTAGGATGAGTTCTCCTCGCTTCTTCCTATCAAACATCTTCTTATTGTATTCCTGGGTTCTAGCCATGGTCTCCTGTAGTAACTTATTGTTGGTGAGGAAGAAGTCCATTGTTTCGGAGACTGTGGGAATCGCACACTCGGGTAAGGAACCGGGCAGGAAGGATGGATGGAAGCCATAGTTGGCAAAGAATGGCGTTTGCTTAATGGCAGAGTGCAAAGAGTTGTTGTAGGCAAACTCAGCAATAGGCAGTAAAGAGACCCAATCATCCTGTGAGAAGGTAGAGAAGCAGCGGAGATATTGCTCCAAAGTCTGATTAGTTCTCTCTGTCTGTCCATTCGTCTCGGGATGGTAGGCAGACGAGAATGCCAATTCAATTTCGAGAGACCCACAGAGAGCCTTCCAAAACTGGAAGCGAACTGAACACCTCGATCAGATACTATACTTGATGGGACTCCATGCAGTCTCACTATTTCCTTAATGAAAACTTTTGCTGTTTCCAATGCTGAAGGTGTGCCTTTCATGGGTAGAAAGTGAGCCATTTTAGACAATCTATCCACAATGACAAAGATGGTAGAAAAACCTTTTGCCTGAGGGAGCTCTATGATGAAATCCATTAAAATCATTTTCCAGGGTCTTTCTGGAACAGGTAAGGGTCTTAGTAGGCCCCAGGTTTTCATTTGGCTATTCTTATTCCAAGTGCAGGTGGTGCATGATTCCACAGAGCTCTTGCAGTCATTTGCCATCTGAGGCCACCAGAATGTGCGCTGTACCAGCTCTGTCATTTTCAGAACACCAAAATGTCCAGCCAACTTATGGTCGTGGCAGAGTTCCAGTACTGCCACCCTCAGATTCTCTGGGACCATAATTTTGTCCTTGTGCCAGAACAAACCATCTTGCATGCTTAATTTGTCTTCAGCAGATGGGGACCAACCCATAGAGGCTTGTCTTATTTGGGATAGGAGATCCCCTTGAAGTAACAAGAAATTTCCAGCAAGAAGGATGGTGTCTGGGGGTAAGGATTCCCCGGAATCATGGAACATGTGGGATAATGCGTCCGGCTTGATATTTTTAGAGCCAGGTCTGTACATGATGTGGAACTAAAATCTGGAGAAAAACAGAGCCCACCTTGCCTGCCGTGGTTTCAGTCTCTTGGACGTTCTCAAATACGCCAGGTTTTTGTGGTCGGTATAGACCAAAATGGGATGTGCAGCACCCTCCAGTAGGTAGCGCCACTTCTCCAGGGTGGCCTTGATGGCCAGAAGCTCCCGATCTCCTACATTGTAATTTTTCTCTGCAGTGGAGAGCTTACGTGAGAAAAAGGCTACTGGATAGAGGAGGGTCTTGGCGCCTTGCCGCTGAGAAAGTACTGCCCCTACTGCAAACTCTGATGCATCCACTTCAAGGACAAATGGTAAGGCAGGATCTGGGTGTTTCAGGATGGAAGCAGAGGTAAATAGCTCCTTAAGTTTTTCAAAGGCGGATTGCGCCTTAGGGGACCAACAGAATCGGTTCCCTTGCTTGGTCAGTTCAGTGATGGGGGCAATTATTGCAGAAAAGCCCCTTATGAACTTCCTGTAAAAATTGGCGAAGCCAATGAAGCGTTGGACTCCTTTCTTATCGGAGGGAGCGGGCCAGTCCAGGATGGCTGCCACTTTTTGGGGATCCATCTTAATGCCGTTGACAGAAATGATTAGGCCGAGGAACTGGTTGCACTGGAGTTCAAACTCGCATTTTTCCAACTTGGCGTAAAGTCCATGCTGCCTGAGCCGGGTTAATACATTTCGGACATGCCTGTGATGCTCGGTGACTGAAGAGGAAAAGATTAAGATGTCATCTAAATACACTATAACATACAAGTCCAGAAGGTCATGGTGCATTGCACAGGCCAAAGGGCATAACAAGATACTCAAAGTGCCCCAACCAGGTACGGAAGGCTGTTTTCCATTCATCTCCTTCTCTAATGTGGATTAGGTTGTAGGCACCACGGAGATCTAGTTTGGTGAAGATTATTGCAGAACTCAGTCTTTGGAAAAGTTCAGGTACAAGAGGTAGAGGGTAACGGTTCTTGATGGTTATTCTATTTAGTTCCTGGTAGTCGATACAAGGCAGTAGGGAGTGATCCTTCTTCTCGACAAAGAAGATGCCGACCCCGGCCGGTGAGGTGGGTGGACGGATAAAACCTTTTTTTAGATTCTCATCAATATAGATGTTAAGGGTATCCAGCTCCTGCTCTGTTAGTGGAAAAATTCTTCCAAAAGGGACTTCAGCTCCTGACAAAAGTTCTATCGGGCAATCATAAGGTCTGTGGGGAGGAAGGGTCTCTGCCCCCTTCTTGCTAAACACATCAAGAAAGTCCCGATAAGGAGCGGGAATTGCCTGCTGCGATTCAGTGTCAATGTCCAGACAGAGGAGTTGAGTGCAAAGAGACACTGTGCAAACAGTGCTATTGGCAATATCTGGAGAGGAACTTAATTTCCCCGGTGACCCAGTCAATGCTAGGATTATGGGCCTGTAACCAAGGCATTCCCAGGATAATGGGAAAAAGTGGTGAAGAGATGGCATCCAATCGAAGAAGTTCCCGATGGTGAGTGCCCATGATGGCCAGCAAAAGGATAGTCTCCTGGGTGACAGGACCAGAACTAAGGGTGGAGCCATCAGCAAGGTGTACAGCGAGTCCCGGAGTCTTCGATTGGAGAGGAATGCGGTGGTTAGCAGCAAAAGTTAGGTCACTGAAGCAGCTGCATGCTCCGGAGTCAATTATGACTGAGACTGGAAGATCCTGTCCTGGATGCTGTAGAATAATGGAGAGAGCAAGGTGATTAGCAGGATTAGGCAAGGCATCTATACTTAGGAGAGGTTGAAAGGGACTTACGTGTCTTGATAGGGCAAGATCTCACGTAGTGACCCGATTCCCCGCAATACATGCACAGATTGTTGACATGTCGGCGCTGCCACTCTTCTGGAGTGAGAGACGGGCGGAGAAGACCGAACTGCATAGGTTCGGGGGTATCGAGGACCAGGGTAGATGGTGCACAAGGACATTGGCCGACAGAGCTGGTAGCACTAGGGACCTTGGGGAGGACCCAGGTAGGGCGGAATTGGTTGGTGGATATCTCAGAGCGGCGCTCCCTTAGACGCCGGTCTATTTGAACGGACAGGTTGATAAAGTCCTCCAAGGATTGGGGTGTTCCGACCCGTGCCAACTCGTCTTTAAGCGAATCAAATAAGCCCATACGAAATTGATAACGCAGGGCAGCGTCATTCCAGTCTGTATCAGAACTCCAACGCCTGAGTTCCAGCACATAGTCCTCTGCGTAGGGCGTACAAGGCGGATTCAGAGGTGGCTTTTAACTGAGGGTCCTCATATAGCTGAGACATAGCGGCAAAGAAGGCATCCAGGCTATCTAGAGATGCTGACTTTTGCTCCAGAAAGCGGTGGGCCCAGGTCTGTGGTTCACCGGACAAAAGAGAAATCACAAAGCCCACCTTAGTCGCTTCCAAAGAAAAGGTACGTGGTTGCAGAGCAAAGTAAAGTTCACAGCCATTGCGGAAGGACCGGTATTTACTGCGCTCTCCAGCAAATCTTTTGGGTGTAGGGACCCTAGGCTCAGGGGGTAGCATTACCACTGAGGGTGCAGATGAGAGTCCGGCAGCAGAAGCAACTTGAGGGTTGGCAGGTGAAGACAAAACCTGGACTCGTTCTTCCAGTCTATTATAGCCTTCCTGGAGACTCTTCACAGCTTGTGTGAGACCCGCCAGGTGTCTACGCAGTTCCTCCATGGGAGAGGTTCCCTGCTCGGGCTCGGACATGGCTGTCCGATACTCTCAGACTTCCACGTACCTGACTGACGAGCCCGATACAGCAGGGGAAGGTTTCCCTTATGTATCTGGTTCCTGGCCCCTGGCAGTATGAACAGGAGGCACGGGAGCACAGAGTGGTATGAGAGCCTGGCGGGAGACTTGTGGAAGTAAGGCCCAGGATCCTGGTGCATGTGGGCTGGAGATCCTTGGTAAGCTGGAGCACAGGTAGCAGATGCAGAGCAGGAGCAGGGTAGGCAGGTCCAGTCACAGGCAGAGTTGGCAACAGGCGGGCAGCACAGTACAAGGGAGCAGGCAGGTTCAGAGTCCAGGTCACAGGCAGGGTTGGCAACAGGCGGGCAGCGTAGTACAAAGGATCAGGTAGATTCAAGGTCAAAGGCAGGCTGGGGTCAGATGCAGGCAGACAGCAGAGAGTAATCCAATAGACAAGCCGGGTATCAAGGAGATCAAACGTTCAGACAGGTTAACAGGAAGCACGGATACTGGGAGCTGCAGATCGGACAGCACCGAGCAAAGTGCTAAACGACGTGCGCGCGCACACCCGCACACGCCCGTACAATGGTGCGCACGGGTGCGCGTCCACGCGTGCCGGAATGCGCCAGCACACACCGGTGCGCACCCCTGGGCGCCCGGTACTGAGTCTGTTCCGGGAGCTTCTCTGACAATCATGTTGGAATACTGCCCTACGGCCCAGTCTCCGAAGGGAGGGGATCATGCTCGGCTTCAGTATGTCACAATACATGTTGGCATTCATTATTTTCCCTCAATGAACTGTAGCTCCCCATTGCCGGCAGAACTCATTCAGCCCCAGACCATGACACTCCCACCACCATGCTTGACTGTAGGCAAGACACACTTGTCTTTGTACTCCTCACCTGGTTTCCGCCACACACGCTTGACACCATCTGAACCAAATAAGTTTATGTTGGTCTCATCAGACCACAGAACATGTTTCCAGTAATCCATTTCCTTAGTGTACTTGTCTTCAGCAAACTGTGGGCTTTCTTGTGCATTATCTTTAGAAGAGGCTTCCTTCTGGGATGACAGCCATGCAGACCAATTTGATGAAGTGTACGGCGTATGGTCTGAGCACTGACAGGCTGACCCCCCAGCCCTTCAACCTCTGCAGCAATGCTGGCAGCACTCATACATCTATTTCCGAAACACAACCTCTGGATATGACGCTGAGCATGTGCACTCAACTTCTTTGGTTGACCATGGCAAAGCCTGTTCTGAGTCGAACCTGTCCTCTTAAACTGCTGTATGGTCTTGGCCACCGTGCTGCAGCTCAGTTTCAGGGTTTTGGCAATCTTCTTATAGCCTAGGCCATCTTTATGTATAGCAACAATTATTTTTTTTCAGATCCTCAGAGAGTTCTTTGCCATGAGGTGCCATGTTGGACTTCCAGTGACCAGTATGAGGGAGTGAGAGCGATAACACCAAATTTAACACACCTGCTCCCCATTCACACCTGAGACCTTGTAACACTAACAAGTCACATGACACCGGGGAGGGAAAATGGCTAATGGGGCCCAATTTGGACATTTTCACTTAGGGGTGTACTCACTTTTGTTGCCAGCAATTTAGACATTAATGGTTGTGTGTTGAGTTATTTTGAGGTGACAGCAAATTTACACTGTTATACAAGCTGTACACTCACTACTTTACACTGTAGCAAAGTGTCATTTCTTCATTGTTGTTACATGAAAAGATATAATAAAATATTTACAAAAATGTAAGGGGTGTACTCACTTTTGTGATATATATATATATATATATATATATATATATATATATATATATATATATATATATATAAAAGCAAATTCCAGTTAAGAGTGGTAAAATTGGTCCATCGTCAAGGGGCACCCCAGGAACATGGGGGGGGGGACTCTGGTTTCCACAGACCACCTTCCACAGAAAGAATGGGGGGGGGGTTACTGATATAAGGGGGAAACCTTTATATCAGTGCCCCTTTATATTATTGTATTCACTACCCCCTCAGACTTGCCTGGCGGCGCTGTCACTGACCTCCTCTCAGGTACACTGTGCAGGGCTCAGCTAGATGGCTCCAGGTTGGTGACTCTGGTTTTTCCCTATAGTCTCCTCTCCACAGTCCACACGTTTTACTTCTCCCATGACACCCATGCTGACGGCACTCCCACTCTTGACTCCTCTCCAGACTCCCCCTCAGAGACTGCAGACATGAGGTGGTTATAGACTGAGGACATGATACAAGAGATGGCTAGAGACTGTGGACATGATACAAGAGATGACTAGAGACTGAGGACATCATACAAGAGATGGCTAGAGACTGAGGACATGATACAAGAGATAGTCAGATGTTGCGGACATGATACAAGAGATGGTCAGAGGCTGCAAGCATGATACAGTAGATGTCAGTGGCTGTAGACATGATACAGTGGATGTCAGAGGCTGTGGGTATGGTACAGGAGATGGTTAGAGACTGAGGACATCATACTAAAGATGGTGCGAGACTGCAGACATAGTACAAGATATGGCCAGAGACTGCAGACATGGTACAAGAGCTGGCCAGAGACTGCAGACATGGTACAAGAGATCAATGCAGCCTCATCAGTGCCCATTAAATGCAGCCTCACTGTGCCCATCAATGTAGCCTCACTGTGCCCATAATTTCAGCCTCACTGTGCCCATCATTTCAGCCTCACTGTGCCCATCAAATGCAGCTTTATGGTGCCCATCAAATGCAACTTTATGGTGTCCATCAATGGAGCCTCACTGTGCCTATAATTGCAGCCTCACTGTGCCCATAATTGCAGCCTCACTGTGCCCATCAATGCAGCCTTGCTGTGCCCATCAATGCAGCCTCACTGTGCCCATCAATGCAGCCTCACCATGCCCACCAATGCAGCCTCTGTGTGCCCACCATTGCAGCCTCTGTGTGCCCACTCATTGCAGCCTCTGTGTGCCACCCATTGCAGCCTCCTTATGCCCACAATTGCAGCCTCTGTGTGCCCAGAATTGCAGCCTCTGTGTGCCAGCCATTTCAGCCTCAGTGTGCCCACAATTGCAGCCTGTGTGTGCCAGCCATTGCAGCCTCTGTGTGCGCACCATTGCAGCCTTTGTGTGATAGGCGGAACACTGATTCAATCAGTTTCCCATCTAGAAGACTATCACACGAGCCGGTCTAGGGGGCGGGACCTTGTTACAGTGCCGCCTTACACACACAGACCCAGCTTCGTGCTATAAAAGAGGAGGAGCCGGAGGACAGAGGGAGGGAGGGGAGCACTGCAGCCACCACTCAAAGCGGCCCCAGCGCAGCCGGCCTACCGGGAAATTTCCCAGTATCCCGGTAGGCCAGTCCGGCCCTGCTGGGGTAAAGTCATTTTCTCTAATGAATCTCCTTTCCGATTGTTTAGAGAAGAAAAGGTGAGCGTTACCTTTAGTTATGTGTTATGCCAACAGTAAAGCATTCTGAGACCATTCATGTGTGGGCTGGCTTCTCAGTTAAGGGAGTGGGCTAATTCACAATTTTGCCTAAGAACGCCATGAATAAAGAATGGTACAAAAACATCCTCCGAGAGCAACTTCTCCCAACCATCTAAGAACAGTTTGATGATGAACAATACCTTTTCCTGCATCATGAAGCACCTTGCCATAAAGCAAAAGTGAAAACTAAGTGGCTTGGGGAGCAAAACATCAAAATTTTGGGTCCATGGCCAGGAAACTCCCCAGACCTTAAATCCATTGAGAACTTGTGGTCAATCCTCAAGAGGCGGCTGAATAAAACAAAATAACTACAAATTATGACAAACTCCAAGGAATGATTATTCAAGAATGTGCTGCCATAAGTCAGGATGTGGTCCATAAGTTAATTAACAGCATGCCAGGGCGAACTGCAGAGGTCTTGAAAAAGATAGGTCAACACTGCAAATATTGACTTTGACACTCATGAAATGCTTGTAATTATACTTCAGTATACCATAGTAACAGCTGACAAAAATCTGAAAACATTGAAGCAGCAGACTTATTGAAAATTAATACTTGTGTCATTCTCAAAACTTTTGGTCACGGCGGTATACCTTGTGCTCACTAGGAAGGCTGGAAACTAGCTGAGGGAACAAGAAAAAGGGAGGTGTCAAGCTTAGAACTACTGTAAGTTAACTAATGCAAACATGCAGTTAAACTGGATTAAATGTACCCTCCTAGGTAGGTGCTAGGATTAGTGTAGAATAATTTTTTGGTTTCTCTGCTTAACAGAGAGACAGCTGGGTAAACTTAATTGCTATCTGCTTAACAGAGAGCAGTGATCTGACAGTTTAGTCTGCTCAGTGTGCTCGGGTGTTACTCATGCTGTCTTGAAGAGTCCCTGTATCCAAGCAACTAAGGGACATTCTGTATAATAGGCAGAAACCATGCAGATCGGAGCATGAATATTCATACAGCCCTGGCCAATTATAAGGGGAGGGGCCCCTATGCCACCTGGGTGCCTGTGTTTATATTCTAGGAGCACATGGGTTCTTGGTCTTTCTTAGCAGAGGATTGCACCAGCTAGGGGAGAGGCGCTGCCTCCCCTAACACTTGTTGCCATGTGGCCTCAGGTGGGCAACCTGAGGGCCTGAGTTGAGAGTTTGTGCTGCTATGCGGCCTCAGGTGGGAGTGCTGAGGGCCTCGAGTTAGTGAGAGAGATCCTGGTTCTACAGAGAGCTGGCTGAAGGTGCTGTCTATTCAAGATCTAGTCTGGTATCGCTGGTAAAGGGTGTCCCTTGGAAGTTAAAAGGAGGCTACCAACTGTCCCTGGACATTTTGTGAATACAGACAACCTATAGGATCTATAGACTCGTTCTTTCAACCCCTTCTGGTGTGATATATAGTCAGCTAAGGGTCTGAACAAAGGGAACATTGGCTAGTGTTCGGAAGAGCTTGTCCAACTGCTTGCCACTGCTCAGCTCTACTACTTTTAGACTGCCACAGTCTGCTGTGACATGACCGTCGCAGGTCTGGCAGTGTTGCTCATATCCAACATGGATGGTCTCAGAGAACCCAGGTACACGCTGAAACGTGTGCCACGGATCGGCGCATGCTCAATGCGAACACGCACGCAAGTGGCGTGACAGATGCTGGCGCCAATTGCCCTATTTAAACCTGCCACTGAAGTCAGGATGTTGTTGGATTATCTTCAGCTTTCCCGTGTTCCCTGTGCTTTTTTATCTCTGATCTGTGGATTTCCTGTTACCAACCTGGCTTGCCCTGACCCTGCTCTCTGATTTCCCAGCTTGACCCCTGGCTTGCATCTGGACTTTTCTACTGCTTATTGTCTTGTGTCTGACCCCGGCTTGTCTCCTCAACTCTGCTGTTCCTGTTTCCAGTGTATGACCTTGGCTTGCTTCTGTTTATGCTTCTGGACTGATCTACCCTATATAACCTTTGGCCTGGCTCCCGGTTTCTCTCCTTACCAAGCATCTCAAGTACTTCTAGTGCTACCAGCCTGCTACAATCATCCCTTGGTGATCAGCTCACCTGACTACAAGCAAGCACCTGGCAATCCGTGCTTCTTTGAGCACCGCACTCCCTGTTCCCAACTCCAGGGGCACACTGCACTTAGCCACAAGGGGAGCCCTCTTAGCATGTCAGCCTCCATACCAGAACCTGACAGTATAATCCATCTATTTCTGAGGCCTACAGTGCTTCCCCTATAGAGGCTTTGTGTCAGCAGGTCACCGCATTAACCCAATCGGTGCAGAGGCTACAAGAAGGGTACTTCCAGATGGAGGGTAATCTGCAACATCTGTCCACGGCACCTGCTTACTCTGACCTGGGGCCTTCTTCCACCAGCACCTCTTCTACTGCTGCATCTCAGGAGAGCACCACCTCCACCCACACAGTGCTGATTCCTCCTCCTAAGCCATGGGTGCTAACCCCTGAACGGTTCTCCGGAGACCAAAAAAAGTTTAGATCCTTCACAAATGCCTGTCTGCTGTATCTGGCTCTCCAACCAAGGACTTTCTCTATAGAAAATGTAAAGATGGGATGCATCATATTGCTACTCTAAGAAGAATCTCAAGTCTGGGCCCACAGCCTGTCGGAACAAAAGAGCCCCACCATTAATTCTGTCGATGCATTTTTCGAGCCCATGGCGCAACTATACGATGACCCCCATCATATGGCCATGGCCGAAGTCGCCCCGCACACATTACAGCAGGGATTACACAGTGGACTTCTGCAAATGGTCTGCAGATACAGTCTGGAATGAAGCTGCCCTGAAATACCAATACCGGCTGGGTTTATCTGAATCCCTCAAGGATGGACCCCCTGCTACGTTAGAGGGCCTCATTCAGTTGACCATACAGCTGGACATAATTTTGCGAGAACGGCATCCTGAAAGATCTCAGACCTTCAAAGCAATCTGGATGTTACCCAAGGCATCTTTCCCTCCAGCACCTGGTCCTCCCAGCACCCCTGCATCTGAAGTTGAGCCTATCCAGATTGGCTTGGTCTGCTCAGCCCTTTCTCCAGAAGAAAAGCTCCAACGCCGTCAGATGGATCTCTGTCTTTACTGCGGAGGGAATGGACACTTCCTAGGGAATTGCCCCATAAGGCCTAGTAAGCCATCTTATCATACTCCAG
Organism: Aquarana catesbeiana; assembly: GCF_042186555.1. NCBI lineage: Eukaryota > Metazoa > Chordata > Amphibia > Anura > Ranidae > Aquarana > Aquarana catesbeiana. Next base: position 157,808,004 of record NC_133336.1, read on the forward strand.
TGTACTGTCAAGTGTCAGGATCCTCTGCATCTCACCTTGTCGAGGAAATCCGACTCTCAGCTATCATTGACTCAGAGGCCTGTATCTGCTTTCTAGACTTGACCTTAGTTCCGTTTACATCTACATACTGCCAGCAGCATTGCCTCACCCCTACTTCTAGAGACTGTACTAGCTGTTTGACCCTACAACCTGTCTCCAGTGCCAGTCAACATATACCATCTGCTTACCAAGAATTTTTGGACGAGTTTGACAAAAAAGGCTGATGCCCTTCCACCTCACCGTCCCTATGATTGACCAGTTGAATTGCTCCCAGGCTCAGAGATTCTGTTTGGCCGTATCTTCCCCCTCTCAGAAACTGAACTTGACACTCTACGACAATACATTAATGAAAACCTAAAAAAAGGGATTTATCCGTCCCTCTTCATCTCCTGCGGGTGCTGGCATATTTTTCGTTGAGAAGAAAGATAAGTCATTGAGACCTTGTGTGGATTACAGAGAGCTGAATAAGATTACCATCAAAAACCGCTACCCAGAGGGTGCATGCGTGGGCTTCGGAAATATGGCCGCGCAACCTAAGAGCTCCGCCTCGTGGCTTCCATTCCCAGCCTGTTCCAGTACTCTCAGTGGCTAGATTTGCTTTCTGCTGGGACAACGAGCATCCCTGACCCTACTGCATCCTGTATGGACGGCAGTGCGAGACGGCGAACCCGTTCCTGGCCGCCGCCAGCCAGCCAGAAAGCCAGTTGTCCTCCACAGGCAGAAACAAAGATGGCACAGAGCCAGCCATGAGTCAGACCTCTGTTGGCCCCTGCAGGAGAGGGTGAGGACTTTCAACCCTGCTGTGCAGCACAATCACCTCCTACAAGTGCCCCTTTGCCACCCAGGGAATTCCTAGCTTCCACTGAATCACTGATCACTCACACTCTGAAGGACATCTTAGAATCTCAGCCAGGCCTGCAGCTACCAAGTCCAGATATGGCAGAGCTGTCTCCTCATCAATCTCCCTTGATGGATCTGGGGCATCAGGCTCTGTTGTCCAGATTCTCTGAGCTTCTGGAGCATGGTCTGGCCTGTACAGCCGCATAAATCACTGCCGACATCAAAGCTGACATCCAGTGGCTGGGCAACAGGGTTGAAGCAGTTGAGACAAAACTACAAACCACTAATCCCTGTACTAACCAACACGTGCAGCGCATCCAGGATTTACAGGATCAGCTTGACACGGCACTCTCTAAAATTGACAACTTCGAGAACCAGTCCAGGCAATATAACCTTCGATTTCCGGATTGTCGGAATCAGAAAAAGATACTGCATCTGCTGTACACTCCTTTCTACATGACCTTTTTCCTGACCTTCTGGACCACCGGCTGGAGCTGGATAAAGTACACAGAGCTCTCCAGGCCCCGCGACCTGACGGCCTTCCATGAGATATTATTGTGAAGCTTCACTTCTCTACCGTTAAAGAAAAGGTCATGAAAGCCTTCAGATCCACTGAGGTCCTGCAGATGCGCGGTCACAAGATCCAAATTTTTGCAGACATTTCACCAAACACCATACAGAAGTGTTGGGCTTTAAAAAATCTTCTGCAAGCGCTCATCCGCAAAGATGTCAAATATTGGTGGACCTTGCCATTATGTCTTCATTTCTCTTACGAGAATAAGCCATACACCTTCTCCTCTTTTCAAGATGGGGAAAAGCTGCTGCTCCGGCTAGGAATCATCACTCTGGCACCTCAAGCTGCATCTTCACAGGACCGGTCCTATGCACCAGCAGATGTGTCCCCTATTCGACCAATCTCAATGCTCTGGCGCTCACAAGGCTCTCATTCCTCAAAGATTGCTAGACCACCATGATTTTGGTTCCTGCTAGAAGGCGTTTTCCACTCCAAGGAGAGCTTCGCTGATCTTCACTCTTGACTGTTGCACGTCCTCCTTCGCATCTGATTTTTCATTTGCTATTACTGTTTAATCCTCACTGAACCCTCATGGTCTTTCGGGGGCTTTGGGGCATATGCCCAGGTCCTTGAACTTGAACAAGTGTAAAGTGTAAAGTGGTTGCTCATGAAGCAGTTTTACTAACATTTTGCTTCCTTTTTGCTATTCAGGTTCAGGCCGGCTCAGGCAAGCCCCAGTCAGGTGTGCCTCACTGACTTATGGTACAGGTTGACTCTTGTACTGATATAGAAAAAGGTATTGTGGAATATTTCCAGTTGAATCTCTCTGACTCAATCTTGCCAAGTACCCTGTGGGCCACACACAAGGTGACACTCTGGCAAGCTTATCCAAGTTGTATCTTGGATAAACCACAAACGTGGGGTGGACATAGAGCGGCTGGACAAAGAGCCCCAATCTAGTCACGTTATAAAGAAATCAACCGTGCTTAGGATAAGGGTAAGAGGGAAAGGTTGCTGCCTCCCCTAATAAAGCTCCCCTAGGAGAACTTATATTAGTGAAAAAACAAACAAATGAAAGGGGTGTATGGAGCTCCCTAAAAGCCAAGGGCCCACAGGTGTGTATGGGGAGAGTGAGAGGACTGCACCATAGGTGTAAAAGCCTCACCGGCGTACTACTCCTGAAACCCCAAACTAGGATAAGATATCAATACCTCATGTGTAGGTATCCCTGTGAGGTATATGTAAGTGTAATAATAAAGGGCATACGCACTGTCAAACGTGTGAATGAACTGCAGTGCAAGTGCACCCCTAATGTAAAAGGTAAAAGACATGATCCAAAATTACCTAATATTTGTGTGTGTGCAGGCCTGAAAACTAAAAAAGTGGCATGTACATCCTAGCGACTACATACCACAAGTGTGTGACAGGTGATACACACAGTACAACAAATATAAATATTGATTATAAGTGATAATACATCCAGCTGTCAAAATGAAAAATAAAAAATAAGAAAGTAAATATAAACAAGTGAAAACACATCCAAAAGAAAAAATTATTTGTATCAGATGGTCACAGGTGTGTTAACCACATTATAGGCATGTAAGGGTTAAACCACACTACAAAGGCATATATACGCCCATATGCATGCTAAGGAATCAGTCCTCATATAAATTAATAAAAAGCAGTTTGTATAAGGTGTAAATCTGGTAATGCTCAGGTATATGGCAGAAAACCTATAGGTGACTTGAGTGCTCGCAGTGTCTTCAGGTGACTTTTGTGCTCCCCTAAAGGGTCCCCACTCACCGGATCCAATCACCCCAGCAGGGACAACACGCATGTAGATATAACCAATGCGATCAGTTCAAAACGTTGTCTGCTGTAACTGTTCCCAAAGCATTCCTCTGTCTCCAGGTAGAACGGGAGTGATCCTTATTAGACCCCTCAAGGGAGAAAAAAATAGACTCTCATAGCGTAGTAAAATATAAGTATGTTCATTTATTAAAAAACGGATAAAAACAGCAAAAAAAAAAACACATTCAAAAAGTCATATAGGTATGCAGCCAGCTTCTATACAGCGGTGAGCAGGCTGCAACACAGGATTTTAAAATGAACATGAAAATGAAGGGGATGGGGACATCAGCAGTCCACTGCGCTCCAACTGCGTTCCACCAGCTCAAGTACCCGGAAGTGACATAGCGTGCGTGGCGCCGTCGTACACATTTCGTCATAGACGTCCTCAGTGACGGTGTCACCACGCCACACACTTAGCTTATAGAAGAGCGTCCATGCCTGTCCCGTCCCCTGCACGAGGTACAGCCAATCAAACTTAACTACCAAATTAGAGATCCCGGAGCTTGTATGCATTCCTAATTGGGTGCACCCACAGTGGTCAGAATAATTTTACAAGTGACCTCAGTGATCAAAATCATTATACATGTAAACTTATAAATTGTGCATAATGCATATTGGTGAAAGCCATGGTAGGCTCTCCTGTACATATATGGACAAAAACTGTTATAGGTACTATAAGATGATATAATATGTATACATATACACAGCGAGATTAACCTGCATATAGGGGCCAGTTTAGACCAGCCAAATGATAAGCTCCCCCTAGAGGTAAAAGATGGAAAATGCAGAGTATGAAATGCCAGGTATATCAAACTAGATATCACCTGGTAAACCTCAACAAAGGAGTAGGACCCAAGCGGGTAGATTTCAGCTGCGACATTTGGTACATCCGGTTACATGCATACTCCTATCATTCCCAGATCTCAAAAAAAAACACGATCTCCCCACCTCTATGGAGTATTTTTATATGCAAATTAAACATTATTTCCATACCATCTCACCTTCATTGTCCTTAGAAAAACCTACAGACTTCGAAATGCTACATGCAAATGGCCCATATGAAACTAAACTAATTTCATCCATCTATAAAATGCTCTACGCAGTACCCCCTCTAACTGATACCACACATAATTACATGGTAAAATGGTCTAAGATGATAAATCGCCCAATCTCACTGTTAGACTGGGGGAAAATTTGGGAATCATCTTCAAAAGTCTTTTGGTACAGAACTCCTGATTTGCTACATGCCCAGAATCCTACACTTTCTAACCTGTGTTGGAGATGCGGTCAGTCCATTGGAACTCTCCTCCACATCTTTTGGGAATGCCACATTCTAGGCTCATATTGGAGTGAGGTCCAAAGATTATTACAAACACTCCTTTCTGCAACCATTCCATTAAATCCCATACATTTTCTTCTGGGTCTTCCTTTCCCGGGTATCCCTAAATCATCACAGAAACTTGCATCATTCATATTATTAGCAGCAAAAAGAGCCATCCCTGGGCTCTGGCTCTCTACCTCCACCCCCACTTTGCATCACACCCTCTCCATAATAGCAGATATACGCAGGATGGAACATATGTCTGCTAAGATTGAAGGCAACTTTCTCCTATTTGACAAAATATGGAAGGCTTGGGATGTTTCAATATTTTCTTCCGAACCTGTTGTTGTCACACCTTTTTAAAGTCTTCTAGCAAAACTCTTTGACCATCCTTTACACCCGATTGTGTAGTTGACACATTTTTGACCTAAATTCAGATACGGTATGGACACTTTTTATTGAAATGATCCAATGATGGAAGCCGCCGACATTTGACTATACTAGTATCCCCATCAAGATATATTATATTTCTTTATTTTGTCTATTGTTTTGATATATATAACTTCTTCTTAGATGCTGATTTGATTTGATCTTTGTACCTTATGATACGATGTTTTATAATTGTTAAAACTGTGGGAAAATAAACAATTTAAAAAAACAAAAAAAACAAAGGAGTAACAGACAATTTTAATTTGTACTTATAGATATCCATATACCGGGCCCAGTTAACAGCCTACCAGTTAGAAAGAAGAAGAGAGGAAAATATACAAATAAAAATGCGTGGAAAAGGTTTTTTAATAAATATGTATTAAATAATAATAACCTATAATTAAACAAGTTAATACTCCCTGTTATGTAATAAAAATTCCCCATCCCATAAGGGGTAGGGATATAGCACCCTAGAAAATAAATGGTAGCATAGGCTAAGAATCCTGAACCTCAGGTATTACGATTACCCCTATCATGGCTAATACCCGCATAGACCCTATTTTGGATAATATAGGCTTGTGTAGGTAAGTAATAACCCAAGGGTTTTAGTAAAGGATGCGCCATAGTCAAAAAGACCTGGTGCGCAATGGGGCATATACAGGGATAAGCCAAAAATTTGTAGGAGGAGATCTATTAGAAAAATAATACTAAAAATAAATGTAAATAAGAACATCTAGAGAAATAGGAGGAGTTGCTGAAAAGGAGATGTTGAACCGGGGTATTAATAATAAGAGAAACACTTAAATTAAGAAAGAGTAAGATAAAAATAAAAAAGGGAGTATTTAAAGACAGAGGGGATTGTAGATGGAAAATATGAGAATATGAATAGGTAGGGGCAAAATAAATCACAAGGAGCAATGAGTCCCAGGTAGGGGATAAACCACCTCCAGTATGCCTCATCTGCCCAATGCTAAAAACGGAAAGAGACCAGATAAGCCATAAATCAAAAGGTATAACATAGAGGGAAACCTAGAATGTCACATCATGGGTTGGCTATAAAGCAGTTCAAATCTATATCTAGGTTGAGGCCCCTTGGAACAAGGGACCCCAGCTGATATATCCAAGCGGTTTCATTTTGTGAAATCAATGTGGTTTTATTTCCGCCTCTCCAGTGGTCTTTTATACAGTCAATCCCATAGAATATCAAACCCGTGGGATCACGGTTGTGTACTGCATCAAAGTGTCGTGATAGATGATATTTAGGGAACCCCTTCCTGATGTTTTTTATATGTTCCCATATGCATACATACAGGGGCCGGGTGGTCCTACCTGTCACTGATTACACACCCACGGCGACTAACTAACCGCGACGTGCGTTCCGTGACCGGGGTATATGAGGAACTAAGGGAATAAGGGGGAACTTATACTGCGCATGTAAGACTGGCTGTGGTACTTTCACAGCCTGCACTACCTTTGGCCACCACTAGAGGGAGACTCCACTCGAATCCAGCTAGCTGACCACACACAGGCAGATACAAATCTTACATACAATCTGGTGCACTCTAAGGGTTGAGGAGCAATCTAGCAATTACTACACACTTCTATGGTTCCTCCAGCTATCCTGCAAGCTTGAACCCCTGTGTTAATCACTCTTCCCACTGTCCCCACACCCACACACCAGACCCACAATAAACCATAGCCTGCCACCACCCAACAGTTTGTCCGCAGACTGGTCTGCTGAGCCACCAAACACACAGATCTCCGTCTGGCAAATCTGTTAGCTTACAATCTGCATGCAATCTGCCAACACACAGTGCAATTGCATACCGATTGGCACATAACTTAGACCGAGTACTTAGGCACTAAAATGCAACAACCTCTCCAGAGATATGAGTCCTAGCTTAGTACACAGAAGTCACTTATTAATTTTATCATTTAATATCCCGAAAGTGGGCAGTGCATATAAGATATAAATAAATAAATAAAAGAAGCAGTGCTGTAAACCAGAATGTGATAAATAAATGTCACAATAGTGTTAAATAAAGTCCATAATGTGATCAATCAAATCAGTACAGTTCAAACAGTGACAATCTTCAAGGTGAAACGGATGAGGAATCCCAGCTTGGGTCTCTTCCAAAATTAATTGACAAATGAGACTGGATAACCTTCACCACACCACTGTGATATGAGTAAAATACACGCTTACCAACTGGCAAGCTTAAGAAAGCTTGTGACCTCAACCCGGTCGGGGCCTTTTCTTGAGATGGGGACACCACTAAACCGCTCCTTAGACTGGACCACTAGCCTTCATAAAAAGGAACCTGGATGTGGGAGATGCTAAACTCCTATCTAGGAGTTGTTCTCACACATATTGCCCCAAAAAAAGAAAGAGGAAGAGCAACATAGCGTAATCCTGGATGGATATTTATTTAAAAAATTAAAAGTACACTTACAATGTGTTGAGTTTAAATAGACATAAGAAGCCGGCCGGCTACACACGATCACCCGTCCTACAGACGGTGAGTACGGCACGTCAGCACGTCAGCACGCCCCTGAGATATACAAAGAAAAAGGATTTACCAAAAAAGATACAAAAAATGCAGAAAGACACACAAATTGGCGATTTGCTATGAAAATAAAAAGGGATAAAAACGGAAATAAACTTTACCGAAGTCTATCCGTTAGTAGAAGCATACTGGACTCCCCAGTTTTGAACTGGCTTTGTGGAAGAATGATGTCCATATCTCAGGCTACCCAATTTATTGAAATATGGATGTGGGTTGGACTTTAGCCCCTGGCCAATCAACCCTTGGGGGGGGGGGTTCCTGTCTCTGTTTTGTGTTCTGAAATGACCATAGTCAAATTGGCCCAGAACGGCACTGATTGCTGGGTCATGGATAGGATTTCCGATACCAGCGCATCAGTCCGATCGCAACAGTACCAATCACTGCCTGCCTGCTGCAATCAGGTGGCATATAACGGTTTTGTGTGGTTCTCTAGGATTCCACACATGCTAAACATATAGAGTTACATGTACATCACATGTACGATCAAAAGGAATTATTTTCATCTCTCTGACACTAATATTTTAGCTTTTATGAGAGATAAACTAGGTTCCTTAGATCTGTTGGTATTAGTCAAAGTTTACAGACTGTCCGGAGCCTTGCGAATGCCCCTTGCGGATCAATGTAGCCAAAATGACTAGCAGTTTTCTTTGAAGCCTCAGGATGGTGGCAATCTGTTAACTCAAATGCTAATGAAAGAACATATGTGCATGACTGACAATGAATACTATATTTTTAATAACCCAGAATTAAACTACATCTACAATTACACTACTTCTACAGATCACACCACATCTTGTTAAGGCAAAACTATCCTACGCTTACATTTTCGTCACATCTCCCCCTTCCAGATGACGCACAGCTGAGCCTAAATGGGTCAGCTAACACGTCTGCATGGAAGGTTCCCTAGATTGGAGGTGAAGGTTCCCCCAACTGAAGCTTGACACCACTGACATTTCAGCCTGTCCCTTTGCAGATAGGAGAGGGTGACCGCACCCCTCTCTGACTGATCCTGATGCGTCTGGATCAGGATTGGCCAGCAGATTGCCCTGCGGATCCACTTTATCCACTGGCCACTGACTACCTACTGAAAGAGTACAGGCAAATTTGTCATTGTGTGCTGTCAGCATTCTCAGCCATTAGCCCTGGCGATCTGGTGGTACTCTATTAGCTACCACACCCAGATGTTTGAGCCTGGCATAAGGCCATCCCTGGGTGGTCTGGGCCTAGTTCCATGGCCTGTGTACCAGGGCCTCCACCCTTTGGCCTGTCTCCCACACTTTTTCTCTTTCTGCCTCAACAGAAGATCTGCCAGCACAACCCCTGAATTCCTCTACGCTGACACCAAACATATCAGCCTGTTGGGATGCAGTGCCATCAGCTGCAGCCTCTGAGAGAGCAGATTCAGATGGGGTCAGTTTTCCCCCATAATCCTGTGGTTCTTCTCCTGTCATGCACAGCAACGAATCCTCAATCATGATACTCATAGCTGTGGGGACAGAGGATAAAGCCATAAAACACTTTATTCTTCCAGGGGTCATCCTCTGACCTGTGTCACACTCTCCTACTCTGTCCTCCTCAGCAGAAGGCCTGCCAGCGCAACACCTCAGTTCCTCTGGGCCAACATCAGACTTATCAGCCAGAAAGTACTCTGTGTTGTCAGCTGCAGCTGCTAAGGTGGTAGGCCTTGGTGGGGCAGATTTACCCTGTCACCCTGTAGTATTCCCTCCGTGACACACAGCAATGAATCCACAGTGGCAGTACTCGCAGCTGTGGTGACAGAGAAGGTCACAGAAGACTGAATTCCACGGGGGGTTGTCCTCTGACCCACATCACATACTCCTACTCCATCCTCAGCAGAGCATCTGTTGGGACAACACCTGAGTTCCTCAGGGCTGGGAACAAATGTATCAGCCCCTAAGAACTCAGTGCTGTCAGCCACAACTGCCAAGGGAGTAGAGTCAGAGTGGGTCAGATTTGCCCCCTCACCCTGTGGTCCTTCCTCTGTGATGCACAGCCCAGAATCCACAATGGAAGTACTGGTAGCTGTGATGGCAGAGGAGCAGACCACAGAAGACTTTGCCTCACATAAGGTTACAAGCACACATTGCTTGTCCTTACCAGGATCTACTGAAACACAATTTGCCTTTTCAGCAGGTACTTCAAAACATTCCTTTTCTTTACAAATGGTTACAGAGTCACAGTCCTATTACTGCAGTCACAGTCCTATTACTACTATTACGTCCATTAGCCAGACCTCTGTACTCTTCCAGGCTGATGTCAATTTTAACAGCCTCAGGGGACTCAGAGCATGAGGGGACCTCAGGCCTGCTTGGCCAAGTTCACAAGGGTCTGACCCAGTTGCATTGGGCCCTTTCACAGACAGCCCCTCTGTAGCAGTGGGCAATGACCGGTTCGGGGCAGACTGGTGGGCCCCGGGAGTCACCACTGCAGCAGAGGGAATGTCTGCACAGCACAGATCATGACTTTTTACATCACACAAAACATTATCAATTTTAGAGTTCATTGTGACTTTAGTTTCCTCTCTGGGCCTTGGCTCCAGAAACCCATTAGGGCCTGGACCTGGCACACAGTCACTAGTCCCCTGAACCTCTCCAGAGTTCCCAACGTGCACTGAGTCACCCAACAGTACTTTACGTGAATCCGGAGCTTCAGGTGGAGATGCTGGTTCCAGGGGGGCTGAATTTGGCCCATAACGGGCTACCAATTGCACCCGGTCAGTCCCAGATAGTACATTACTGGCATCTGCTATGCCTACTTCTCTAACTTTGCTTTTTAATCCTCTGAGTAAAGCAACACAAGCTGTTGGTAACACAGGGATGACTCCTCCAACCCCTGTGATAACTGTGGCTTTCTTTGGGACCACATCCTCATGGCTCCTCGATCCTGAAAGAGCTAGGACATCCATGTATCCCGTATCTGCGGTAACCAGCTACAGGATATCTGCACAGCTTCCTACATTTGTGGGATCTGCTCTGCCCACTTCTTTCACTTGGCTTTCAGATTCCTGGTTCAACGAAACACAAGCCATAGGCACGGAAGGGATGGCTCCTCCACGATGACCATGGCTTCCCCTGGGATCACATCCTCAAAGCTCCTTGAATCTGGAAGAGTTAGGATATCCTCCGATCTCATAGCTTGGAGTCCAACTGTAACACTGTTACTTGCGGTAACCAGCTGTAGGCTATCCACATGGCCTCCTACATACGTGGGATCTGCTCTGCCCACTTCTTTCATTTGGCTTTCAGAGTCCAGGTTCAACGAAACACAAGCCATAGGCATGGCAGGGATGGCTCCTCCATCCCCTGGGATCACATCCTCACAGCTCCTCAATCCTGGAAGAGATAGGACACCCTCTGATCCCATACCTCGGAGTCCGACTGTAACGCTGTTACTTGCGGTAACTGTCTCCTACATTTTCCCCAACAAGCAACACAATAGGGGGTGCACTTTTCACACTTGCTGGTGGGCTAGGCCTCCTCCTCTATGGACAAAGGCTTGAGTAATGTCCACCTTGGTTACAGACAAAACACTTCAAGGTTTCCACAGATGTAGGTCTGGCTCTTGTAGTTCTTGATGCAGATGGAGGTGATGTTGCATTCCCATGCTGGATTTGGGTACTGTTCAGCTCTCTCTCTCTCTTTGCTCCATCCTCTGATGGTGCTTTATTTCACTCTGGTAGTCATCTCATTCTATTTGCTTCATCTGCTGCAGTGATTTCTTCCGCTGAGAGGGTTTGAGAACAGAGTCATGCTGTCTCGTACAGTCATCTGGAGTGGCACGGTCTCTGGGTTTAGATGCCATGGTGAGCTGTTCTCAGTCAACCTCTATCAATGCACATAAAAGCTGGGGTCCTCGTCTTGCCAACTGTACTGATGCCTCTTAGATCAAAGAGGTCAATCGCGGTCTCTTCGGATTGCTTCTTGTACCAGCATATCATCTCGTGGGTTACCATCTCCAAGTTTTTTTGCCCAAATAAAAGATAGAAAAGAAAAACAAGAGGGGGTGGGGAGCAAATAGCCAAGTATGTCTTCTACAAAACAAAAATTATTCACTGAGTGAGCTTCTGTAGGTCAGTTGCTTCTAACAAGCTTCCAACCTTTAGTACACAGGTTAAATGAATAAACCATGTACTAATGTACTAAGCAAATCCCGCTCGCTGCCACCAATATGTCACGGATTACACACCCATGGCGACTAACTAACCGCAACGTGCATTCCGTGACCGGGGTATATGAGGAACTAAAGGAATAAGGGGGAACTTATACTGGGCATGTAAGACTGGCTGTGGTACTTTCACAGCCTGCACTACCTTTGGCCACCACTAGAGGGAGACTCCACTCCAATCCAGCTAGCTGACCACACACAGGCAGATACGAATCTTACATACAATCTGGTCCACTCTAAGGGTTGAGGAGCAATCTAGCAATTACTACACACTTCTATGGTTCCTCCAGCTATCCTGCAAGCTTGAATCCCTGTGTTAATCACTCTTCCCACTGTCCCCACACCCACACACCAGACCCACAATAAACCATAGCCTGCCACCACCCAACAGTTTGTCCGCAGACTGGTCTGCTGAGCCACCAAACACACAGATCTCCGTCTGGCAGATCTGTTGGCTTACAATCTGCATGCAATCTGCCAACACACAGTGCAATTGCAAACCGATTGGCACGTAACTTAGACCGAGTACTTAGGCACTAAAATACAACAACCTCTCCAGAGATATGAGTCCTAGCTTAGTACACAGAAGTCACTTATTAATTTTATCATTTAATATCCCGAAAGTGGGCAGTGCATATAAGATATACAAAGAAAAAGGATTTACCAAAAAAGATACAAAAAATGCAGAAAGACACACAAATTGGCGATTTGCTATGAAAATAAAAAGGGATAAAAACAGAAATAAACTTTACTGAAGTCTATCCGTTAGTAGAAGCATACTGGAACATATGGGAACTCCCCAGTTTCGAACTGGCTTCGTAGGAGAACGATGACCATATCTCAGGCTACCCAATTTATTGAAATATGGATGTGGGCTGGACTTTAGCCCCTGGCCAATCAACCCTGGGGGGTGTTCCTGTCTCTGTTTTGTGTTCTGAAATGACCAGAGTCAAATTAGCCCAGAACGGCGTTGATTGCTGGGTCATGGATAGGATTTCCGATACCAGCGCATCAGTCCAATCGCAACAGTACCAATCACTGCCTGCCTGCTGCAATCAGGCGGCATATAACGGTTTTGTGTGGTTCTCTAGGATTCCACACATGCTAAACATACAGAGTTACATGTACACGTAACCCATCACATGTACGATCAAAAGGAATTATTTTCATCTCTCTGACGATAATATTTTAGCTTTTATGAGAGATAAACTAGGTTTCTTAGATCTGTTGGTATTAGTCAAAGTTTACAGACTGTCCAGAGCCTTGCGAATGCCCCCTGCGGAACAATGTAGCCAAAATGACTAGCAGTTTTCTTTGAAGCATCAGGATGGTGGCAATCTGTTTACTCTAATGGAAACTTTTATTGGCAACTAGGTGTCACTTCGATCCTAGAAAAAACTCTCTCTGTCCTTTTCAAATGCTAATGAAAGAACATATGTGCATGACTGACATTGAATACTATATTTTTAATAACCCAGAATTAAACTACATCTACAATTACACTACTTCTACAGATCACACCACATCTTGTTAAGGCAAAACTATCCTACGCTTACATTTTCGTCACACTACCCACATACTGTAATTGATACGGGCACTCTATGACATAGGTTACATGAGTGCTTTGGCAAGTTATAAGCTCCCTTATGCGTTACTCTCTATGGTCAGTTCTAGACCTAAAGGTTTCCCTTTTCCCGGGGTTGTTTTTTACTGAACCTGCATGGTAAGCATCTCTGGCATTTATAAAAACCCTTCATTTCTGGGAAGATTTTGATCGATCTAGGTGGGTTAATTATGTTATGGACTAGGTGATCTCTGAGGGTAGGGGCTTCCCTATATACAAACTTATGTTTGTTAGGCAATAACTTAGCAAGGACACGGTCCTCTTTTAGGATAGGCCAGTATTTTTTTAAAATGTGCTAAAATGTGCGCTTGCACTGCAGTTCATTCACACGTCTGACAGTGCGTATGCCCTTTATTATTACACTTACATATACCTGACAGGGATACCTACACATGAGGTATTGATGTCTTATCCTAGTTTGGGGTTTCAGAAGTAGTACGCAGGTGAGGCTTTTACACCTATGGTGCAGTCCTCTCACTCTCCCCATACACACCTGTGGGCCCTTGGCTATTAGGTAGCGCCATACACACCTTTCATTTGTTTGTTTTTTCACTAATGTAAGTTCCCCTAGGGGAGCTTTATTAGGGGAGGCAGCAACCTTTCTCTCTTACCCTTATCCTAAGCGCGGCTGATTTCTTTATAACGTGACTATCTTGTGAGCACCTCAGGGTGTGATTTGGGACTGCTGCTATGGATATTTTTGGGTACATGGGCAATAGGAATATTGACTTAGGAGGCATCTTTATCCAAGATTCAGTTACTAACACACAAGTTATGCAAAGCCTAATGAAAAAATTAAGGCATACTATGGAAAAACAACTTAGGGTGTGGTGGGATGTAGCCACCCTGGAAACGTATATCAATGCCAAGATGACACCTAGGAGACTAAGGTGGGACATTGACCCTAATGATAGTGTCAATGACCCAACCCTTATGGATGAATGGTACTCCTTTTTTAATGGATGTGAAAACGAACTACTACACAAAATTATTAAAAGGAGACAATTCAAACTAAAAGGTATTGAAGCCAGTATAGCTGAGATTAAAAGCCAACTGTTACCCTTTGTAAGTCACCAGGAATATAAGGATAAGGAAAAAGAACTCCAGGAGTTAATTAAGAAGTATGACATTGAGATACAGGCAAAAAAACTGAAAAAATATAAAAGGGATTTATTGGACTACAATAATATGAAGGTCTATAAATGGCAAGCAGTTAACTTAGACTCAAGTGAGGAACCTGAGGATGATTTACTAGTAGATGGTAGCCCAGATACCTCCATTGATATGGAAATGGAGGGACCAATCAATAACACACCCCAACAGATAATTAGAACTAACGTTAGGTTACCATATCACAACAAACTAGACCACCAAACAGATACCCGGAGAGACCGACAACTAGGAGAGTCAACTATCATGAACCATCTGAATATGGTACCCCCCAGATGCCAAGATATAATGTACCTACTTATAATAGGTTCTCATCTTTAAGGGGGAATAGAGATATGCAGTATGGGAGAAACCATAGAGACTATATGGGCACACAATATAGGAGGGACACTAGGGATGTCAGGGATTTTCCCAGGCGAGGTCCACGAGACAGACCACCAGGCAGATGGAAGACCCGCGTTGCCTACAGGAATCCCGGATGGAGAGGAACGAATGGGAACAGACCAGGTCCCCGAGGAGGACAGTACAGGGTAATGCCAGACCCATACCAGGAGCACAGGGAACAGGAAAGTCCCAGGGAACACTGGGACAGCGGCTATGGAAGAGAGGCGGCACCCACGCAGAGACTTGGAGAAAGAGGAAATCCACTAGAGGAAACAGAGGAGGGAAGAAGAAAACAAAGAAGAGAATATTAGGAAAGGGAATATTTAATCTTAGCAATGCCCAATTCACGGATGACGAAATGAAAATCCTAGATCTGGGTCTCAAGTTTGCCCCTGATAAATCTTTGGACAAATTTGAAACCTATATTTATCTGCAAAAATGTATGAGGAAGCTTAATCTAAAGAAGCATTTCACATTGAATGAAGATACTAGAATTAGAGAAGAACCACCCTAAGAACAAACTACATTAAAAAATAAATCCACCTTTAACCCTAAGACACCAGGGAATCAATGTCTGGGAGCATTCAAGAAAATGATCGAGGATGACCTGAGGAAACTAGAAAAACAGAATAACAATAAAACTAAGAACATCTGGAAAACCATCAAAGCTTTGGGCAAAAGGAATGACGTTGTAATACGACCAGCAGACAAGGGGGGAGGACTGGTGATCTAAAACAAGAGTGATTATGAGGAGGAAATGGAGAATTTACTTAAGGTAGAACACACCTACAAAAAACTTAAAGGGAATCCCAAACTCATGTATGAGAAGAAGCTGAGGGCCTTTGTTAAGAAAGGAAAAGACAGTGGGATACTTAATGGCAAAGAAGATGAATACTTGATTTCCAACTCTACGAAAACCCCGGTGATTTATTATACACCGAAAATTCACAAGAGGCTAGTTAAGCCTCCTGGCAGACCCATTATTAGTGGGATCAATTCGATATTCTCTAGATTGGGTGAATACCTGGACAAATTCCTCAAACCATTGGTTTGCAAGGGTAAATCTTACTTAAGCGACAGCTCCCAGCTCTTAGAGCAACTGCAAGAAATAAGTGGGGCTCAGAACTATTTATTAGCCACCATTGATGTGAACTCCTTATACACAAGTATCATACAAAAAGATGGGATTTTGGGTGTAGAAAAAGCTCTACATCAACATACTTTTATGAAACAAGAACAGATTAATTATATAATGGAAGGTCTACAGCTTGCCATGGGATGTAATTATTTCTGGCATGACCAAAACTATTATGTCCAGACAAAAGGAGTGGCGATGGGCGCGTGTTATGCCCAGAGTGTAGTTAATCTCCTCATGAACATGTGGGAAGAGGAGTATGTTTATGCATGGAAAATTCCTCAATTGAAACTGTACCGTAGGTACATTGATGATCTCATTATATTATGGGAAGGTACACCTGAGACCTTTGAACAATTTCTGCAGGATCTAAACATCAATAGGTATGGCCTTACATTCACTGGTAAATGGGACAACCATGTGATTGACTATCTTGACCTTGAAATCTTTAAGAGAGGGGATGGCCTATATACTAAAACCTTCTTCAAGGCAACTGATAGGAATGGGTACATCCCAACAACCAGCTGCCATCACCCTCAATGGAAAGGGAATATCCCCAAGGGCCATCTAATCAGACTACGCAGAAATTGTGTCACAACTGAGGACTTTCTAAAGCAATCGGACATCCTAATTGAGCGATTCCAGGAAAAAGGATATAAATTAGATCAATTGCTTAAACTGAAAACCAACATAGCAAGCATGGACCGAAAAAATCTGTTCATTAAATCTACAAAGAGGGAAAACAAAATGGACATCGCCTTTGTTACAGGGTTTAACACCCAATATAAAGATTTCGAGCACATTTTAAAAAAATACTGGCCTATCCTAAAAGAGGACCATGTCCTTGCTAAGTTATTGCCTAACAAACCTAAGTTTTGCATATAGGAAAGCCCCTACCCTCAGAGATCACCTAGTCCATAATGTAATTAACCCACCTAGATCAATCAAAATCTTCCCAGAAATGAAGGGTTTTTATAAATGCCAGAGATGCTTACCATGCAGGGTCAGTAAAAAACAACCCCGGAAAAGGGAAACCTTTAGGTCTAGAACTGACCATAGAGAGTACCGCATAAGGGAGCTTATAACTTGCCAAAGCACTCATGTAACCTATGTCATAGAGTGCCCGTGTCAATTACAGTATGTGGGTAGGACCACCCGGCCCCTGTATGTACGCATACGGAAACATATAAAAAACATCAGGAAGGGGTTCCCTAAACATCATCTATCACGACACTTTGATGCAGTACACAACCGTGATCCCACGGGTTTGATATTCTATGGGATCGACTGTAAAAAAGACCACTGGAGAGGTGGAAATAAAACCACATTGATTTCACAAAATGAAACCGCTTGGATATATCGGCTGGGGTCCCTTGTTCCAAGGGGCCTCAACCCAGATATAGATTTGAACTGCTTTATAGCCAACCCATGATGTGACATTCTAGGTTTCCCTCTATGTTATACCTTTTGATTTATGGCTTATCTGGTCTCTTTCCGTTTTTAGCATTAGGCAGATGAGGCATACTGGAGGTGGTTTATCCCCCTACCTGGGACTCATTGCTCCTTGTGATTTATTTTGCCCCTACCTATTCATATTCTCATATTTTCCATCTACAATCCCCTCTGTCTTTAAATATCCCCCTTTTTATTTTTATTCTTATTTTTATTTGTAACTTACTCTTTCTTAATTTAAGTGTTTCTCTTGTTATTAATACCCCGGTTCAACATCTCCTTTTAAGCAACTCCTCCTATTTCTCTAGATGTTCTTATATACATTTATTTTTAGCATTATTTTTCTAGTAGGTCTCCTCCTACGAATTTTTGGCTTATCGCACCAGGTCTTTTTGACTATGGCACATCCTTTACTAAAACCTTTGGGTTATTGCTTACCTACACAAGCCTATATTATCCAAAATAGGGTCTATGTGGGTATTGGCCATGATAGGGGTAATCGTAATACCTGAGGTTCAGGATTCTTAGCCTATGCTACCATTTATTTTCTAGGGTGCTATATCCCTACCCCTTATGGGAGGGTGCATTTTTATTACATAACAGGGAGTATTAACTTGTTTAATTATAGGTTATTATTATTTAATACATATTTATTAAAAAACCTTTTCCACGCATTTTTATTTGTATATTTTCCTCTCTTCTTTCTAACTGGTAGGCTGTTAACTGGGCCCGGTGTATGGATATCTATAAGTACAAATTAAAATTGTCTGTTACTCCTTTGTTGAGGTTTACCAGGTGATATCTAGTTTGATATACCTGGCATTTCATACTCTGCAGTTTCCATCTTTTACCTCTAGGGGGAGCTTATCATTCGGCTGGTCTAAACTGGCCCCTATATGCAGGTTAATCTCGCTGTGTATATGTATACATATTATATCATCTTATAGTACCTATACCAGTTTTTGTCCATATATGTACAGGAGAGCCTACCATGGCGTCCACCAATATGCATTATGCACAATTTATAAGTTTACATGTATAATGATTTTGATCACTGAGGTCACTTGTAAATTATTCTGACCACTGTGGGTGCACCCAATTAGGAATGCATACAAGCTTCGGAATCTCTAATTTGGTAGTTAAGTCCGATTGGCTGTATCTCGTGCAGGGGGCGGGACAGGCATGGACGCTCTCCTATAAGCTAACTAAGTGTGTGGCGTGGTGACACCGTCGCTGAGGACGTCTATGAGGAAACGTGTATGACGGTGCCACGCATGCTACGTCACTTCCGGGTACTCGAGCTGGTGGAACACAGTTGGAGCGCAGCGGACCTCTGCTGTCCCCATCTCGGGTTCTTTTTCATGTTCATTTTAAAATCCTGTGTTGCAGCCTGCTCACCGCTGTATAGAAGCTGGCTGCATACCTATATGACCTATGCTACCATTTATTTTCTAGGGTGCTATATCCCTACCCCTTATGGGAGGGTGCATTTTTATTACATAACAGGGAGTATTAACTTGTTTAATTATAGGTTATTATTATTTAATACATATTTATTAAAAAACCTTTTCCACGCATTTTTATTTGTATATTTTCCTCTCTTCTTTCTAACTGGTAGGCTGTTAACTGAATGTGATTTTTTTGCTGTTTTTATCCGTTTTTTAATAAATGAACATACTTATATTTTACTACACTATGGGAGTCTATTTTTTTCTCCCTTGAGGGGTCTAATAAGGATCATTCCTGTTCTACCTGGAGACAGAGGAATGCTTTGGGAACAGTTACAGCAGACACCGTGGTGAACTGATCGCATTGGTTATATCACCCCTGCTGGGGTGATTGGATCCGGTGAGTGGGGACCCTTGAGGGGGAGCACAAAAGTCACCTGAAGACACTGCGAGCACTTAAGTCACCTATAGGTTTTCTGCCATATACCTGAGCATTACTAGATTTACACCTTATACGAACTGCTTTTTATTAATTTATATGAGGACTTATTCCTTATCATGCATACGTGCATATATATGCCTTTGTAGTGTGGTTTAACCCTTTCGGACTGTGCTACATGCCTATAATGTGGTTAACACACCTGTGACCATCTGATAAAAATAATTTTTTCTTTTGGATGTGTTTTCACTTGTTTATATTTACTTTCTTATTTTTTATTTTTCATTTTGACAGCTGAATGTATTATCACTTATAATCAATATTTATATTTGTTGTACTGTGTGTATCACCTGTCACGCACTTGCGGTATGTAGTCACTAGGATGTACATGCCACTTTTTTAGTTTTCAGGCCTGCACACACACACACAGATATTAGGTAATTTTGGATCGTGTCTTTTACGTTTTATATTAGGGGTGCACTTGCACTGCAGTTCATTCACACGTCTGACAGTGCGTATGCCCTTTATTATTACACTTACATATACCTCACAGGGATACCTACACATGAAGTATTGATGTCTTATCCTAGTTTGTGGTTTCAGGAGTAGTACGCCGGTGAGGCCTTTACACCTATGGTGCAGTCCTCTCACTCTCCCCATACACACCTGTGGGCCCTTGGCTATTAGGTAGCGCCATACACCCCTTTCATTTGTTTGTTTTTTCAAAGAGCTCCAATCACTCTGTGCGACACATAAACATTGTCTGGATAGTGCTACTCTTAACCGCATTGAATCTACCCAGTTATCCCTCAATCTATTACTTACTACCCGAGCCGAAAAGAGCAACTGCTGGTCTGCGGAAAAATTTTATATGCAAAAAGACCGCGTTGGCTCTATGCTAGCAGCGAAACTTAGCCCTAGAACATGATTCTCTGCTCTGCCTAAAATTCGTTGTTCGGCTGGTACATACACTCAAGACCCGCAAAAGGCCCTAGTAGAGTTCCATAAATTTTATTCTCAGCTTTACCAGTCTACCACTCCACTCCAGTCGAGGCAGGTAGTTTACGGGCTTTTTTCTATTCAGTCAAGATCCCAAAACCAGCTGCAGCCCACATCAGCTGATGGACTCACCTATTTCAGTGAAAGAAGTCCTTCAAGCCATCAAAATGATGAAGCGTGCCTTGGGCCTGGCCCCGAGGGTTTCTCAGCATCATACTACCAGAAATTTGCTAATATTTTAGCCCCCTACTTAGAGAAGTTCTTTAATGTCCTGCAGGCTGGTCATACGCTTGATTAAGACATGAATTCAACATTAATTTCTGTGCTCCCAAAACCAGGGAAGGACCCTAGTGAGGTTGGCAATTATAGGCTGATTTCGTTAATTAATAATGACCTTAAAGCGGAGGTCCACCTAAAAAAAAGAAACATTAAAAACCAGCAGCTGCACATACTGCAGCTGCTGGCTTTTAATAATAGGACACTTACCTGTCCTGGAGTCCAGCGATGTCGGCACCGCAGCTGATGTTTCCATCAGCTGTTTGGTGCTGTCGCCGCCATTGCGGGCAAGGGTACCCGGCAGTGTAGCCTTTCGGCTTCACGCCAGGAACCCTACTGTGCATTTGTGAGGCCTGCTCCTCTCTCCTACTGGCCTGGTGACAGGGGAAGGAGGAGGGAGGAGCAGGGAGCCCCAGTCGTGACGTCACTTGCTCCCGGAAGTGGGAAAGGATACCTGTCAAAGACATTTGCCAATTGTGACACCGGAGGGGGGGAGGAATCAGATGAGTGGAAGTTCCACTTTTGGGTCGAACTCCGCTTTAAGCTGCTTACTAAAATTCTAGCCAATAGACTTGCGTCCTTTATAAATGCCTACATTGTGGGGTTTATTCCTGGTGGGCAGGGTCCAAATCAAGTACGTCACGCGGTTGATTTTTTTTCGATTTTGCAATCGGGGTGGACGGGGGGGTGGCCCCAGTCTGGTATGCTCGTCTCCATAAGGCATTTGATTCAGTCTCCTGGCCATACCTATTTGGGCTGTTGGAGGAATGGGGCTTTGGTACTGACTTTCTCGCATTGCTACAAGTGCTTTATTCACACCCAGTGGCGAGGGTACAGCTCCGGGGATTCCACTCTAATCCTATTCCGATTGCTAGGGGCACTAGACAGGGATGTCCCCTCTCCTCACTTATATTTGTCATAGCGATTCAGACATTGGTGATTGCAATTAGGTCAGATTCCAATATTCATGGGGCAGATTGTGATGGGCCCACTCACAAATGCGCACTATTCACAGATGATCTGCTTTGTTTATCACCTCGCCCCTAATTTCTCTCCACAACTTGACTCAGCTTTTACAATCCTTCGGGTCGGCCTTGGGCCACCAGGTGAATGAGCACAAATCAGTAGCTATGAACATCAATTTGCCTGCATCCCTGGTTTCCAGACTACAAGACGCTTTTCCGTTTACCTGGAGGTCTGACTTTGTCCCTTACTTAGGGATTCAGTTGACACCCTCAGTATCATCTCTTTATAAAGCCAACTATCCCCCTTTATATAAGAGACTGGAGGAGGATCTTCAGAGATGGGCAGGTCATGATTTGTCTTGGTTGGGTAAGATTCGTTCCATAAAAATTACACTTTTGCCCCGGATTTTATATTACTTTTGCTCACTACCTATAGTGATTGTTCAAATGGACCTTACTAAATTTCAATCAAAATTGATGTGCTATGTGTGGGGGGGCAAGGGTCATAGGCTCTCAAAACAAGTCTTATTTGCACATAAAACAGCAGGTGGCCTAGGTCTCCCCCAGCTGGCCAGGTTATACCAGGCAGTGCAAGTAGCTCAGCTCTGCACAGTATATGCTAACACGGAAAAGCCAGATTTGATGGCGATTGAATGGGTGGCAGTGAGCAGGGTACCTCTAGATTATGTCAAATGGCAATTAGCAAAGCATAGAGCGCCCATATTGGCTCCCACCTTATCTAATTCTTTGGCTGTTTGGGATAGAGTGCGAAACAATCCTAAGCTGGTCTCACCTTTTCACCCTCTAAACCATCTGTTTAGCAATCCTGGCCTCCCCCCTGGTCAGGAACCTGAGACTTTCCGCTGGTGGCTCAATAAGGTACTATACAGAATTGTGCACTTTGTGACCCCTCGTGGCCCATTCTCGCTAGCCCATTGTCGATCCAAATTGAAAATGCCCTCGTCAGAAATCTTTTGATTTCTTTAAATTTCCCATTTCTTGCATTCCCTAGGCCCATCGGTGACTAAGGATTCTAAGGTCACCTCCTATGAGACATGGTGTACCCAGGAAGCAGGGCACAAGGGAGGTATTTCTACCATCTATAGGCTGCTGCTTGATTCCCCTGACAAATTTCCATGTGCATGTGGGCGTAGGATTCGGATCTAGCCTCTGAAAGTGATATAGATCATTGGCACGCTTCCTTCCATTTGGCTTATAAGGGTATCTTGAATGTTTCCCTAGTGGCGGCCAATGTCAAAGTACTGATGAGGTGGTACATGGTGCCTTTCCATTTGTCAAGGTTGTATCCGTCTTCCTCACCCCTATCTTTTCGAGGATGCCACATGCTTGGCACTATGTATCATATATGGTGGGAGTGTCCGAGGTTACGGGGTTTCTGGAATTAGGTATTTGCTTTGATACAGAAGGTTTCAGAGATCCCAGTCCCCCAACAACCCCGTATTGCTCTGTTAAATGAACCAGTTGAGCATCTTCCCCGGTCCAAGCAGCGTCTGATTTTCTTCATGCTCCTGACTGCAAAACTTTCTATAGCCCCTTCATGGAAAAAGACTTGGACTCGGGCAGCACAGTGGTGTAGTGGGTAGCACTCTCACCTAGCAGTAACAAGGGTCACTGGTTCGCATCCCAACCACGACACTACCTGCCTGGAGTTTGCATGTTCTCCCTGTGCCTGTGTGGGTTTCCTCCGGGTACTCCGGTTTCCTCCCACACTTCAAAGACATGCTGGAAGGTTAATTGGCTTATGTCCATAATAAATTGGTTCTAGTGTGTGGGTTGGGGACCTTGGATTGTGGGCTCCTTGGGGTTGGGGACCAATGTGTGTAAAAATTGACGGCGCTATATGGGTAATAATAGATGGGCATCTTGATGGAGGACAATTGTGGACGTGCACCAACACTCAGGTTGAACTGGATGGACTGGTGTCTTTATTCAACCTTACTAACTATGCAATACTTCAGTGTGTATCTCATTATATAGACGAAAGGTGTCCTGGATAATGCTCAATGAACAAATTGTCACTGTGGTCAATGATACTACTAAGCGATTTGAAGCTATCTGGAGCCCCTGGGCTGATTATGTTCATGTGAAGCTGTAGGGGATCCGAACAATTTCTGTTCTCCCCCTGGGAGCTTTGCTTCTTGTATTCCACTCTGAGTTTCTCTCCCTATTCTTTTTCCATTTCCCCTTCTTTTTTCTTTACTCCATTCTTTTCTGTCACATCTGAGGTTCCTCCTGCTTAGGACTTTTCCCATTTTTAAATGGTTATAGTTGGTACTCATGGCTCCTTTTTTTTTGTGTGTGTGCATTTTGCATAGTGAATTGAGAAGTTTCTCCCTGTAGTCCTTGATGTAAGTAGTGTAAAGATTTTTTCTAGACGCTCTGTCCTGCTACTATCATGATGGACTTGGCGCAAGGCTACTTAGCTTCACAATGTTAATTTTTATTTTCTCCATCTTTAACAATTGTTCTCGTTTTGGAGAGATGTTTGTCAATCACTGTATTTGTAAAGCCGTGCCAGAGTTCTAGCTGAAAGAAAAGAATGAAAAATAGGGTGTGTTTCCGCGCAATGGAAAAGTACAGGGCAGTTGGTAAGGAGAGGGAACTGCAGCCCTTACAATATACTAACACCTAGGTGAAGTACAGAAATGAGTGAAAAGAAAGGTGTAGGTATGGTGCTGTTCCTCTATAATGAAAAAAGTGTTGAATGTATATAAAGTGACAAGTGCTAAAAAATGATGTAAAATTAATGATAATTAACTTTCCTGTAAGTCGTGACTTTTAAATTGGTAATGACTTAATGTGTTTGCTCATTACAATTGATCATATAAGGTGCTGTGGGGGGTTCGATCCCCTACCGGTGTTTTTAAATGGTGCTAACACTCCACATTAACCACTTGCTGCCCGCCCACCGTCATATGACGGCGGGACGGTGCAGCTGTTACCCTGGGCCGCTGTCATATGACGTGATGGCCTTCCAGGCCCACCAGGGGGCCCGCGCATGCCAGCCACGTCACTCGGGTCCTGGTGTGCGTGCCTGGCGGCCGCAATGTCCTGTCAGAGGAGAGGAGACCGATGGTGTGTTCCTTGTACAGAGGAACACCGATCGGTCTCCTCCCCTTGTGAGTCCCCTCCCCCCACAGTTCGAATCACTCCTTAGGAACATAATTAACCCCATACAGCGTCCCCTCCTGATTAACCCCTTCATTGCCAGTCACATTTATACAGTAATCAATGCATTTTTATATTACAGATCGCTGTATAAATGTGAATGGTCCCAAAAATGTGTCAAAATTGTCCGATGTGTCCACTGCAATATCGCAGTCACCCAGATTACCGCCATTACTAGTAAAAATAAAAAAATAAATAAAAATGCTATAAATCTATCCCCTTTTTTTGTAGATGCTATAACTTTTGCGCAAACCAATAAATATAAGCTTGTTGTGATATTTTTACCAAAAATATGTAGAATAATACGTATCGGCCTAAACTGAGGAAATTTTTTTTTTTTTTTAATTTGGATATTTATTATAGCAAAAAGTAAAAAATATTGTGTTTTTTTCAAACTTGTCACTATTGTTTTGTTTATAGCGCAAGAAATAAAAACCGCAGGGGTGATCAAATACCACCAAAAGAAAGCTCTATTAGTGGGGAAAAATGATAAAAATTTCATTTGGGTACAGTGTTGCATGACCGCAAAATTGTTTAAAGTGCGACAGCGCTGAAAGCTGAAAAAAAGGGGGTGAAAATGCCCTGTATTGAAGTGGTTAAACATATCAATAGAGTCCACAAACAAAACTTATTATGCACGTTGTGATATTATTAAATAATAATAAAGTGATTGGTGCTCATTAATAAAGTGTCCAGTGCTAATTGCCCACGAATAAAAACTGTTATATTTTCTCCTCTCAGTAAAGTGCTTGCAGTACAGCTGGCTAATCCGTGCTCTTATTCAGAATGCACTCACCGGATACTTCTTACCCCACCTGGGGTGCTATGCAGCCATAGTATTTGCCACTGTGTAGCACTCTAGGAGATCGGTCCTTATTTGTGGTATTGGCGTTCCTCCAAGATTTAGTATGTAAAGAAGAGAGAGGTGCCCATAGTGTATTACCGCTTAAAAACCATTTATTTTAATAGAAAAGGTGTTGAGATACATACACATTTAATCAAACAACATCAATCATATATTGCTGACACAATCGCCAAGGAGTAACACTGTCTACGGCCTCAAACGGAAGTGACATTAAGACATACTGTAGTTCTGGCTGTTGTAACGCTACCAAAAGTTTCTCTTTGTCTGACTTTAAAATATCACTAAAAATTATTGAAAGGAAAAAAACGCTACCCACTCCCTTCTTATCCCAGAATTGTTCCAATGATTTGGTACTGCTCAAGTCTTCTCTAAACTGGACTTACGGGGCGCTTATAACCTGGTCCGCATTCATGAGGGAGATAGTGTTCTGGACACGTTTCAGACACTTTGAATACCTAGTGATGCCGTTTGGACTCTGTAACGCCCCAGCCACGTTCCAGCACTTTGTGAACGATATTTTTCGAGAATATCTAGACAACTTCGTCATTGTATACCTGGACGATATGCTATTTTTCTCAGCTACCCTGGAGATCCATAGAATCCAAATGAAAAATGTATTAGTTACTCTAAGTACACATGTATTGTATGTGACTTTACTCACATAATTTATGTATGTGACTTGAAGCGTGAGTTTGAGAAGGGGTCAATTCAGTTCTTGGGACTTGTCATCTCTATGGAGGGTGTTGCCATGGACCCACAAAAAGTGAAAGCTAATTTGGAATGGCCTGCCCCCTCAGACAAGAAGGGTGTTCAAAGATTCATTGGTTTTTCAAACTTCTACAGAAGATTTATGAAGAACTTTTCGGCCATTATTGCACCCATTACCCAACTAACTCGCCTGCATTATAGATTTCAATGGTTCTCTGAGGCCCAGGCAGCCTTTAATAAACTTAAGGATGTATTTGTTTCAGCATCAGCTCTCCCGCATCCTGACCCTGCTTTGCCTTATGTCCTGGAAGTTGACACCTCAGAGGTAGCGGCAGGGGCTGTTCTGTCCCAACGACAGGGTCCCAAGTCATTGCTACATCTCGTAGCCAGCTGATGTCAGGGAATGGGAGCTTTTGGCCATTAAAACAGCCTTGGAAGAGTGGAAATACTTGCTTAAAGGTGCGGCACATCCATCATTTTTACAGACCACAAAATCCTAGAATATCTGAGAACTGCCAGATGTTTGCAACCGCGTCAAGCATGGTGGGAACTGTTTTTTTTTTCTAGGTTCAATTTACATTTTACTTACCGCCCTGGATCTAAGAATGGAAAAGCCGATGCTCTTTCTCGGATGTTCCCAGACACTCCGTAAGAAACCATTCCTGGCACAATCCTATCTACTCAAAATTTACTGTTAATTCAACCAGACCTAAGGGAATTTATTAAGCAGGCTTCTCTCCAGTGCACGGAGCCAGAGATTTCATCCTTAAGAAACCACGAAGGGTTCCTGTGGCACCAGGACAAAATTTTTGTTCCTCAGCAAGTCAAATTGCAAAGCCTGAAAAGGTTCCATGATCACCAACTTGCTGGGCATTTCGGGGGTTCGGAAGACAATTGACCTCGTTTAGCGATACCTATGGTGGCCTTCCTTAAAATGAGATTGCAGGAAATACGTGAACTCATCTTGGGGTTTGCTAAGGCTCTTACCTGTCCCATGGACACAGCAAAAAATTTTATTAAGGAAATAGTCAGACTACATGGACTACCTGATAATATCATCTTTGATAGAGGGGTGCAGTTCACCTTTGGATTTTGTAGAAACCTTTGCAAGATTCTGCCAATTGAGGTATATCTCTCTTCTGCTTATCATCTTCAGAGTAACGGCCAGACAGAGAGGACAAACCAGACCCTGGAACAGTATCTTCGGTGCTTCTGCTCATTTTTCCAAGATGACTGGGTCTCCTTACTGCCATGCGCTGAATCTGCATACAATGACTCCATACACACAGCGTACAATCAGTCACCCTTCTGGGCTACTTGCGGTTTTCATCTCTCATTTCTGCCCAACACCATTCCTGAATCTCCAGTACCAGCCATTCAAGATAGGAGACTTTTTTTCAAACAAACTATCCTCCAAGAGACTATGCCGAAGGCTCAGGAAGACTTTGCGTTTGGAACATTGCTGTGCAAATAACGTGTGACATAAAAAATTACAATGACCGACAGTTTATTTCCTAGGGTCTCTGCTAAAAGAAATATATATATAATATTTGGTCTTTCCAAGCCTGTAGACTTTACCTTACACATTAGCCGCGTGTGGGGAACTGTGTCGAACGGTTTTGCAAAATCCAAGTATACTACGTCCACTCCACAGCCAACACTGTCCAAGGTTTTACTTACATCTTCATATAAAGAAATCATGTTTGTTTGACAACTTCTTCTGTCTTTCTTGAATCCATGCTGTCTGTTGCTTAAAATATTTTTTCCCAGCAAGAACTCATCTGTGTGGTCTTTTATTAAACTCTCTAGTATCTTCCCGGTTAAACTAAAAGGTCTATAGTTGCTTGGTAAAGACTTTGATCCCTTTTTAAATTTAGGCACCATGACAGAGCTCAATTCTTTTGGGATCCGTGGGTGGATGCCATCTGATCCTGGTGCTTTATCCACCTTGACACTGTCTAAATATTTCTCTACCATATCACTTTTAAGCCATTGTGGATCATTTGGGGCTGTGTCAATACCATCCCCATTATGGACATGAGCTCCCCATGCTCCTTTGTAGAGCTAAAGAAAGTATTTAATAATTTTGCCTTCTCTTTGTCCCCAGTTACCCACTCCGGATTTTTTGTAAAGGACCTGCATGCTCAGACCTGACTTTTTTTACTCTTAATATATTTGAAGAGTTTTTTTGGGATTTGCCCTATCTTTTGCAATCTGTCGTTCATTTTACATTTTTCTGTCCTTGATTTCCTTTTTACATGTTCTGTTATATTCTTTGTAACATTTAAACGTTGGTGTTCCTTCATTTTTATATATATTTTTTTTTTTGCATAAACATTTTATTGAGAAGATACAAACTTAGCATATACATCCATGGCTCAGTGAGCCTGTCTTATTAATACATATACAATTACAGTTCAACCAGATAGAGGCACTCTGAACCCGGATTAAACAACTTTATATTATGAGCAGAGAGTAAAAGTTGATTATGATGGCTCGTTGTATATATCTTCAAAGGGAGGTTTAAGTGGGGAAAAGGGAGTTAAAGTGGGAAGAGAGGGATACATAAGGAAGAGACGAGAAGGAAAAGAGGGAAAGAAAAGAAAAACAGAAGATATATATAATAGATAAAAAAAGGGAAGAAAAAAAGGGGGGAGAGAAAGAGAAAGGGGAGGGAAGAGGAGGGAGGGGGAAGGTACTGAGGTGAAGAGCAAGGGAGGGAGTTCTGCTGAGGAGAGGGGATGAATTCTGTACCAGCTACCCTCTCCAGCTTCTATTGCTCAGTACCCTTAAAGTATCACAGGTGGGCTTAAGTCTGAATTTGGCTTCAAGGACAGGGGTTGAATTGCCCCAGTTAGGAGTTAGTTTGAGGCGTTCCTAAGATCCTGATACGATTGGGTTCTTTTGAATGTTATCCATGCTTCCCAGATATCTGTGAATTTGGAGATATTATCCAGGGTAGTATAAATTAACTCCTCCATCTCAGAAACGTGATTTATTCTGTTAGGCCATTCAGGGATAGAAGGCGGGGATGTGAACCGCCAGTGGATAGGTATACACATCCTTGCAGCATTGATGGCAAGCGACTTGTAATATCGTTTTTTAGGGAGTTTGGTAAAATGTGAGAGATATTGTGCAGGGCAAAAGTCCAGTGGAAGCAGTGTCACTTATTTGGTTAGTTTGTGTACTTTGCGTCAGAATGGTTGGAGAATCGGGCAATCCCACCAAATATGGAGGAATGTGCCTGTCCCTGTACCACACCGCCAGCAGCGATCAGAGACAGAGGGGGAGAATTTATGTATCAGGTCTGGCGTTCTGTACCAGCGAGTTTTCAGTTTATATCCATTTTCTTGAACAGAAACATTCAGGGATCCTTTATGGATGTATAGATGGATGCGGTCCCAGCTCTCCTCGTCTATTTCAGATCCCAGGGCAGATTCCCAGTAGGCACGTTCTGAGTGTAAGAGTGTGGAAGATTCTTTGAATAACGGCAGATAAAACATGGAGATGACATGACAACGAGTGCAGAGCAACTCCAAGGCTGTGGGAAGCTTTGTGAAGCCTTGCTTGCGGGACGGGTTCTCTAGGAAATGTTTAAGTTGGATATAGGGCTGGAATGGGAATGTACCCGTGTTAGAGAGTTTAGCAAGATCAGTTTGTCGTAGGAGCCGACCTCTTTGGTAAAAATGTTAGGCTAACATTTCCATGTGTGGCCACTCGGCTTTCAGGAAGGTTTCTGAAAGTCCTGGGGGAAAGTCAGGGTTACCTCTCACTGGAGTGATGGGGCAGAGTTTAGCTGAGACTGCATGTATCTTACATGTCCTGTCAAATTCGTGTAGGGTAGCGCCTACTAGGGGATGGGTTGAAGCTTGTGGAGAAATGTGTCTTCTAGAGAGCCAGGGAGCATGACATAGATCTGAGTTCATCATCAGATATTCTAAGGAGACTGTCACGTACCTTACAGCGGAGTCTGAATGCTGAGGGAAGCCTCTTGCACAGTTCCGGTCCCAACACCCCTGGTAGCGAGGACAGGGAGTGCTGGGGCACGGAAGGGTGCAGGTGCCTGTGGCTGGAAGCTGGAACGTGGAGATTCAGAATCCTCTAGGAGAAAATGAGAAGACTGATCACCAGAACTGTTCAGTAGGTGCCAGGCAGGTAGGTATGGCTTCAAGGATAATTGCAACGTCAGGACAGGCAAGGGTTGGCAACTGGTTGGCAGCAAGGTATCCACACAGCAGGGAAAGTTCGTAGTCAAAGTCAGGCAGAGGTTGGCAACGGGCGGGCAGCAAGGTACAAAGTCAGGAAGCAGAGCCATAGTAGAGAGTCCAAGCCGGGGTCGGTATGATCAGCAAAGGTAGGTAGCAGACAAGGGAGATCCAAGAGAGTAGTCAGGAAGCCGGGTAGTCAGGAGCAAGGTAACAGGTCACACAGGTATCAAGAACTCAAGAACTAGCTGAAGAGGATCCAGCACTAGTGTCAGGCAAGGACCTTGTTTAGAAATGGGCTGAGCGCCAGGATTGGTGGACGTGCATGTGCGCATGTGAGGACGTACACCCGCTCGTATGGGTGTGCAGGTGCATGTACATGTTCGTATAGGTGCGTGGGTGTGCACGTTCGATCCGGAACTCGATCGCCTCTGTCGGGGACACCACGCATGGCCATTAGTCACTGCTGCATGGAGACGGAAGCTAGTATTGTGAGTTCTCTGACAGAGACCCAGTCTTTACATCTACTGTGTAGCCTCCAGTCAATGATTTGTGCTAAATGGACCGCCCGGTAATAGCGTTGGAGATCAGGGAGACCAATTCCTCCACATGCTTTGGGAAGTACTAATTTCGCCCAGCTGATCCGTGAGGGTTTATTACCCCAAAGGAAGGCTCTGCATATGGACTTATAAAGTCCAATGAAGGAAGGTGGTAGGCAAACAGGTACTGTTTGCATTTTATGTAGCAGCTGGGGCAGGATCGTCATTTTAAGAATGGACGCTCGTCCAAACCAGGATATGGTCAGTCTATCCCATTTTTAGAGATCTTGGCATATCTTACGTAGTTCCGTCTGAAAGTTTCTATTATAGAGCTCTGTTAAATCAGCAGGGAGTTGTATGCCCAGGTCGGTTATGGCTCCTGCTTTCCATTGAAAGGGGAAGTTGAGTTGACATTGTTTGACCAGATCCGTGGGTAGGGATTTATTTAACGCGAACGACTTGGAGTAGTTTATTTTAAGGTTGGATAGGTGTTTGAAGTGTTCCAGCATGCGTAGGAGATTGGGATGTTAGCGGTGAGGACAGAAAAAGTAGGACGTCGTCCACAAAAGCTGCAATTTTAAATTCCTGTTCCCGAATCTGTATACCCGTGATGTCTGGATTAGCTTGTATGCAGTGTAGTAGGGGTTCTAGTGTTAATATATAAAGCAAGGGGGAAAGGGGGCACCCCTGTCTGGTTCCATTATGGATGGAAAAAGGCGTCCGACAAGTGGCCATTGACCCTAACTTAAGCCCTGGGGTTAGCATACAACGATTGGATCAAAGCTCTCATGTGGGGTCCAAGCCCCAGCGAGGTCAAGACGGCATCCATATAGTCCCAGGCCACTCTGTTGAATGCCTTCTCCGCATCCATTGCCAGAAAGAAGCCCTCCCGTTGCGAGGAGGTAAGCCAAGTATGCAGGTTCAGAGCCTTAATGGTGTTGTCCCTGGCCTCTCTTCCAGGGACAAATCCGACCTGATCAAGACCCACCAAACTCGGTATGTAGAACGACAAGCGATTTGCCAAAATTTTGGCATAAAGCTTGACGTCCATGTTCAGGAGGGAGATTGGACGATAGCGAGCATCATTGGTGGTGTCTTTCACTTCTTTGGGGATTACAGAGATATAAGCTTCTAGGAGTCTGTCTAACCTGCTAAGCGTGGTGGGGAGTGAATTAAATGCTTTGAGAAAGTGTGGCGCCAGAATGTCTGAGAAGGGAGCGTGTTTCCGTCAACTCCTGCGATGTTGCAAGCGCTAGCGTGTGTTTGTGTTGGGCTTCCAGAGTACTTATTTTATCTGATAGTGCTAATACCAGAGCCTGGTGTTCCCTCTTTCTCCGCGCTGAAGCCGAAAGGAGTTGGCCCCTAATGACACATTTATGGGCTTCCCATTGCATCATGGGGGAAACATCTGGTGTGTCATTGCAGAGAAAGAGGGCCCCCAGTTCCTATCTAAGACTCTCCAAGTGTCCAGGGTCCACAAGAAGGGACGCATCTAGTCTCCAAATTTTGGTGGAGGCGACTACCTCAGGAAATCGTAAAGTAGTGGTGATAGAATGATTATCAGATAATGTCATGCTCTCTATAGTGGCGCTATGAAGATATGGTAAGTCTGCCTGTGTCACAAAGAGATAATCTAATCTTGAGTACCTATAATGTGGGGGGGGGGGAGAAGGTGTAGTCTTTTATATTTTTTAATATATAATAAAGTTGACTCTACTGAAATTCAGTGTACTTGTGTTATCCTTGCGTTTCCCTTTCCTGTGATTTATACTGAATGTAATTACCTTGGGATCACTGTTTCCTAAGTTGCCCCATATTTCCACCTCTGCGATCAGGTCTGTGTGGTTTGTAATCAGTAGGTCTAATAATGCTTTATCTCTTGTTGGGGCATTCACCAGCTGACCCTTAAAAGTGTCCTGCAAGATATTTAGGAAATGGTGAGCCTTAGATGAGGAGCATTTCCTTCCGCCCAGTCGATATCTGAATAATTATTATAATAACATTGCCCTGCTTTGCCGCCTTTCCTAACTGTGATAGGACACATGGAGCGCACTCTGCCAGAAGTCTGCTTGCTCAGCAGGGGATCTGTTCACTGATCCCCTCTGAGCAGGTGGATGGCTGGTTCATGTCACCTCCACTTATGCGGAGTGGACACAGACACAGCTCGTTCTCCTCTATGGGTTGGCAGATGTAAATGGACCACCTGTCCATTTTCACCCAACTGCCATCCAATCCACTAGACAGAAGGGGAACTGATCCCATCTGTCTGTTTTTAGCAGATCGGACTGGATGTAGGTGGGTGTAAATGGACACATGTCTGTTTACACCCACTGCTCCAAAGAGGGGAATAGAGGGTCTGATCGGGTCCACCTCTAAAACTGACAGGTGGACCCGATCAGTCCAATGTGTGATCACTTGGCAAAACCCATGCCTGTACTCCGTTTGTCTTTCTGAATGGAGAAAAAAATACATTGTATCTTTTTCTCCTGGTCAGAGGAAATGAATGTAAACAGAAAAAGTTGGTGTATAAAAATAATAACAAATAAAAAATAAAATGGCTAGATGGCTTGATCTAGGTTAGTTGTTAGGTTATGTAGGTTAAAATGGCTTGATCTAGGTTAGTTGTTCCGCTCTCAAAACACTGACTATGTGTGGTTCTAAACGGACAGCTAAACACTTGTCAGAGACTCCAGTAAACGGAAGCCCAATGCTTGATTTGTCTACCGAAGTAATCCAACTTTATTTTACTTTTTTTATATTTATTTTTAGTTTTGTGAAACTGCAATACAATACAATAACAAGATATCAGTACACATAGAATAACTAGTCTAGCATAAATGACAGATGACACAACAGAAAGGCACTTACAGGTGATGATGTCTCAAGCCCTTTGAGAGAGAAACAGACATGCTGCATCCATGTAGAATGACAATCTAAAATGGTTGAAGAACATCCTAAACCAAAGGTCACTTCCTATCTGAGAAATTTACATAACTAGAGATAAAGCTGCTACAGACTTTGGCCACTAGATGGCAGTGGTAAACTACACATTTTATATAAATAACTATAACTTAATTAGCCTGCAAGGCAGCACTCTCCCTGTCTGATATAATACATTATATCACTACTTATCTACTGTACAAGGAAAAACACACTCATAAGAAAATGCGTTCCTGTCTAGAACTGGTAACATAAACTAAAACATGAGTCCACAATATCAGTGTCTCTTGGCTATGGTACTTCAAGCTGGTAGCCCACATGAAATAGTTTTGTCCATAAACCCATCTTCAGATTGGAGAAGCTGCACTAGGCCAAACTATCTCCAATGCCAATTGTAATCCACAGGATGAATTTTAACTCTTGGCGAATGTCCCGTCTGAAAGCTGTCAGTGACAAGCTCTATGTTATGTATTGTGTCAACATCATAACAGAAATACCTGTTCAATGGAGAACAATGACATCCGAAACTGGTCTGGCGTACACTTTAACAGTCCCTTGTTTTGTCACTTTGACTTCAACCTTTCTGACATTACCATCTTTACTTGGCAACGTATTAGTGACAATTCCCATAGGCCAGTTGTTTCTGCTATCTTGACTATCTTTCAACAACACAACATCTCCAACTTTAACATTGGGACTGGTCTTATCTCATTTACTGCGACTTTGTAAGGTAAACAGGTAATCTCTCCTCCATCTCTTCCAAAATGTATCAGCCAGACACTGGACTTGTTTCCATTGCTTTAAATGAAGTTCTGTTGTACTAAGGTCTCCACAAGGGGCCGACACAGAGTCTACCTTTTGGGTCAAGAGCATAGCAGGAGTGAGAACTGTTGGATTATCTGGATCTGTAGATAGTGGTACCAAAGGTCTTGCATTAATGATGGCCATAACTTCTGCCATGAAAGTACTCAAAGTCTCATGAGTCAAACGAGTAGGTTTAGCTTGGAGTAACATTGTATCTAAAATGCGCCTAGCTACACCTATTAACCTTTCCCAAGCACCTCACATGTGAGATGAGTGTGGAGTGTTAAAGATCCATGTGCATCCTTTGTCTTCAAGATAGTCTAGAAGTTCTACATCATTTGAACATATATGCAGTTCCTTGCATGCTCCTACAAAATTAGTACCTCTATCTGAGTGAATTAACTTAGCCGGACCACGAACAGAAAATAATCTTCTTAGAGCGTTGATGAAACTGGATGCTGACATGGACTCAATCAATTCTATATGCACTGCTCTAGTAGAAAGACATGTGAAAAGAACAGCCCAGCGTTTGTTGTCAGTGCTACCTCCTCTAGTTCGGCGTGTTACAATTGCCCAGGGACCAAACACATCAACACCCACACTAGTGAATGGAGGCTCAGGATTGACTCTATCTTTTGGTAACTCTGCCATCTTTTGGCTTTCCAGTTTCCCTCTGAACTTACGGCACATGACACGAGGAGGATTTGGATTTTGTGGGAATTTCAGAGACCTGGTTCAACAGCTCTCATGATTGGCTGGCAAACATTCAAGGGTATATCCTTTACCGCAAGGATAGAAAGGGTAAAAAAGGGGGAGGGGTATGCCTATATATCAAGAATAATGTACAAGTGAATGTGAGAGATGACATCACTGAGGGAGCTAGGGAGGAGGTGGAATCCTTATGGGTAGAGCTCCAAAGGGATGAAGCTAAGGGGGAAATAATACTGGGACTTTGTCATAGGCCCCCTAACCTGAGGAAGGAAGTGGAGACAGATCTCCTATCACAATTTGGATTAGCAGCAAGGATGGGAAGTGTTATCATAATGGGGGATTTTAATTATCCAGACATAGACTGGGCGGAGGGAACCGCGCATTCATTTAAGGCTCGCCAGTTCCTTAATGTCTTGCAGGACAATTTTATGGGTCAGATGGTAGAAGCACCAACTAGAAATAAAACATTACTGGATCTACTGATTACCAACAATACAGACCTGATCACGGATGTGGAAATACGGGGCAATTTAGGTAACAGCGATCACAGGTCAATTAGTTTCAGTATAAGTCACACAAATAGGAAACATAAAGGGAATACAAAGACACTGAATTTCAAAAGAGCCAACTTCCCTAAACTACAAACCTTGCTAAAAGGCATAAATTGGGATAAAATATTAGGAACAAAGAATACAGAGGAGAGATGGGTTTGCTTTAAGAGTATATTAAATAAGGGCATCAGCCAATATATCCCATTGGGTAATAAATTTAAAAGGGCGAACAAAAGTCCTGGATGGCTTAACTCCAATGTAAAAATGCATATAAAAACAAAGGAGAAGGCCTTCAAAAAATACAGGGTTGAGGGATCATCCTCAGCATTGACTTTATAAAGAATGCAACAAGAAGTGTAATGCCCCGTACACACGGTCGGATTTTCCGATGGAAAATGTCCGATCGGAGCGTGTTGTCGGAAATTCCGACCGTGTGTGGGCTCCATCGGACATTTTCCATCGGATTTTCCGACACACAAAGTTGGAGAGCAGGAGATAAAATTTTCCGACAACAAAATCCGTTGTCGGAAATTCCGATCGTGTGTACACAAATCCGACGGACAAAGTGCCACGCATGCTCAGAATAAATAAAGAGATGAAAGCTATTGGCCACTGCCCCGTTTATAGTCCCGACGTACGTGTTTTACGTCACCGCGTTCAGAACGATCGGATTTTCTGACAACTTTGTGTGACCGTGTGTATGCAAGACAAGTTTGAGCCGACATCCGTGGGAAAAAATCCTAGGATTTTGTTGTCGGAATGTCCGCAAAAAGTCCGACCATGTGTACGGGGCATTAGGGTGCAATTAGGACGGCTAAGATAGAACATGAAAGACACATAGCGGAGGAGAGCAAAAAAATCCCAAGAAATTCTTTAAGTATGTAAACAGTAAAAATGGGAGGACTGACCATATTGGCCCCATAAAGAATGAGGAAGGACATCTGGTTATAAAGGATGGGGAGATGGCGAAGGTATTGAATTTATTCTTCTCCTCAGTCTTCACGAGGGAATTGGGGGGCTTCAGTAACCAAAACTGCAGTGTTTATCCTCATGACACAACACAGGAAGCACCTCCATGGTTAACAGAGGACAGAATTAAAATTAGACTTGACAAACTTAATATTAATAAATCACCGGGACCTGATGGCTTGCATCCGAGGGTACTTAGGGAACTCAGTCAAGTGATTGCCAGACCGTTGTTCCTACTTTTTACAGACAGTCTACTGACTGGAATGGTACCAGCTGATTGGAAAAAAGCCAATGTAGCACCAACATTTAAAAAGGGCCCAAAATACATCCCTGGGAATTACAGACCAGTTAGACTAACATCAATAGTATGTAAACTCTTGGAGGGGATGATAAGGGACTATATACAAGATTTTAGTAATGAGAACGGTATCATTAGCAGTAATCAGCATGGATTCATGAAGAATCGTTCTTGCCAAATCAATCTACTAACCTTCTATGAGGAGGTGAGTTGCCATCTAGATAAAGGAAGGCCCGTAGACGTGGTGTATCTAGATTTTGCAAAAGCATTTGACACAGTTCCCCATAAACGTTTACTGTACAAAATAAGGTCCGTTGGCATGGACCATAGGGTGAGTACATGGATTGAAAACTGGCTTCAAGGGCGAGTTCAGAGGGTGGTGATAAATGGGGAGTACTCGGAATGGTCAGGGGTGGGTAGTGGGGTTCACCAGGGTTCTGTGCTGGGACCAATCCTATTTAATTTGTTCATAAATGACCTGGAGGATGGGATAAACAGTTCAACCTCTGTATTTGCAGACGATACTAAGCTAAGCAGGGCAATAACTTCTCCGCAGGATGTGGAAACCTTGCAAAAAGATCTGAACAAATTAATGGGGTGGGCAACTACATGGCAGATGAGGTTCAATGTAGAAAAATGTAAAATAATGCATTTGGGTGGCAAAAATATGAATGCAATCTATACACTGGGGGGAGAACCTCTGGGGGAATCTAGGATGGAAAAGGACCTGGGGGTCCTAGTAGATGATAGGCTCAGCAATGCCAAGCTGCTGCTAACAAAGCAAACAGAATATTGGCATGCATTAAAAAGGGGATCAACTCCAGAGATAAAACGATAATTCTCCCACTCTACAAGACTCTGGTCCGGCCGCACCTAGAGTATGCTGTACAATTCTGGGCACCAGTCCTCAGGAAGGATATACTGGAAATGGAGCGAGTACAAAGAAGGGCAACAAAGCTAATAAAGGGTCCGGAGGATCTTAGTTATGAGGAAAGGTTGCGAGCACTGAACTTATTCTCTCTGGAGAAGAGACGCTTGAGAGGGGATATGATTTCAATATAAAAATACCGTACTGGTGACCCTACAATAGAAATAACACTTTTTCGCAGAAGAGAGTTTAACAAGACTCGTGGCCACTCATTAAAATTAGAAGAAAAGAGGTTTAACCTTAAACTACGTAGAGGGTTCTTTACTGTAAAAGCGGCAAGGATGTGGAATTCCCTTCCACAGGCGGTGGTATCAGTGGGGAGCATCGATAGTTTCAAGAAACTATTTGATAAGCACCTAAATGAATGCAACATACAGGGATATACAATGTAATACTGACACATAATCACACATAAGTTGAACTTGATGGACTTGTGTCTTTTTTCAACCTACTATGTAACTATGTAACTATGTAACATTTGTGAATGATTGCAGACACTAGACGTTTTCCACCAAGAATCCAGAAACCTGCAGCTCGGATTGCACCTTCTGTTATGTGGCGCCCTTGGTGAACTATTTGATTGTGATAATGTCTTACAATCAAAGTAGCAATGTGGTGATCATGAGGAATGATGACAGGCTGCTTCTCCTCATCTGACAGCGTGGCAAAGGATAAACGGCCACCTACTCTCAATAGTCCATCTTGATCTATAAAGGGACTGAGTTTTGTAAGACGGCTATGTTTTGGAAGCGTCTTTTGTAGTTCAATGCAGTCATATTCTTGATTGAAATATGTGTGTTGTACAGAAGAAATTATGACTGTCTTGGCTTGTGAAAGTTCTTCTAAACTGACTCTTTCATGGAAAACTCCCCAGCTTCTGGGTTAATCATCATTGGTTTTCTTCTGCAAGCTTTTCGCAACATGAATTAGTCTTGCTATGACCCTGCTTAGTCTCCTCCAGTTGGAAAATCTTTCGAAGCAATGTAACTGCAGTCTAGTGTCAACAGCTTTAGTACTGAAGCTTACTATTTCTGACCTAATTTCAGGATCAGCTTCGGGCTCCACTAAAGAGTAGACAGGTTGCTTGTCTGATCCTATTCACCCGATTGGAAACATATAAGAAGAATCTCTTGGTAGTGTTACAGATATAACCTAAGACTGTTTTACTGTCTGTAAAGAATTTCACAGCATCTAGGCTTAGGTCCATCTCATCTCTCATTAGCACATACATTCAACAGTTAGTACAGCTGCACATAACTCTAGGTGTGGAATTGTATGTGCCGGCCTAGGACTCAGTTTGGATTTTCCCATAACAAATCCAACATGACAGACATTTCCTGCATTGTTTACCTTCAAGTAAGCAACTGCACCTATTGCTGTAACAGATGCATCTGAAAAAATGTACAGTTCTCTTTTGCAGGCTTGTGACAATGAAACAGGAACATAACATCTGGGTATTTGTAAACATTGTAAGACTCGTAAAGACTCTGTCCATTGGACCCACTCGTGGAGTCTCTCTTGTGGAAGTAAGGCATCCCACTCACTTTCTCCACTTGACAGTTCACGAACTAAGGCCTTACCTTTTATGGTGACAGGTGCTACAAACCCGAGAGGAACGTAGAGACTGTTCACAGTGGATAGAATTCCTTTTCTCATGAATGGCTTTTCTACTGAATTAACCTGAAAAACAAAACAGTCTTTTTCTATATCATAGCTTTCTCTATATCCCAGCTTAGGCCTAAACTCTTCTGTAAAGGAAGTGTGTCTGTTCCCAGGCAAAAGTCTTTGAAATTCTTAGCTCTGTCTTCTGCGGTGAAAGCTTCCATGACTTGTTTGCTGTTAGAGGCTATCTTATGTAGTCGCATATTAGACTCTGCCAGCATTTGTTTTGCTTTGTTAAGAATGTTGATTGCTCCTTCAGGTGTGCTAGCTGAAGCAAGTCCATCGTCTACATAGAAATATTTCATCACAAGGTGTTTGGCATCTTGACCATAATGTTCTGCACCTTTCTGGGCAGCT
This sequence comes from Aquarana catesbeiana, assembly GCF_042186555.1. Taxonomy (NCBI): domain Eukaryota; kingdom Metazoa; phylum Chordata; class Amphibia; order Anura; family Ranidae; genus Aquarana; species Aquarana catesbeiana. Next base: position 157,848,368 of record NC_133336.1, read on the forward strand.
TTGCGCATGCAGTATATGGCAACAGCAGGAGAAGGGCTATTACCAAAAACATGCACCCTCATTCTATACTCTGTCACCTCTTTATCTGTGTCGTTATCTTTGTACCACAGGAAACGCAGATAATCACGATGGTCCTCTCTTACTAGAAAACAATAAAACATCTGTTGCACATCCACTGTGAAGGCAATAGGCTCTTTCCTGAAGTGTAGGAGGACACACAGAAGTGTGTTGTTTAGATCTGGGCCACTCAGCAGAACATCATTTAATGAAACACCTTCATGTTGAGCACTGGAATCGAACACAACTCTTATTTGTTCTGGCTTGTGTGGATGGTAAATGCCAAACATTGGCAGATACCAGTGTTCTTTACCTTCGTCCAGTGATGGTGCTACTTCAGCATGATTGTTGTCAAGCATCCTTTTGATGAATTCTGTAAAGTCTTTTTTCACTTGAGGTTTTCTTTGCAAAGTTTTACGTAGTGCATTCAGGCGCTTCATGGCTTGCTCTCTGTTACTAGGTAAATAACACCTGGGTGTGCGAAAAGGTAAAGGAGCTACCCAATTATTGTTTTCATCTTGGGAAGTCTCTTTATCCATGATATTGAGGAAGGCTTGATCATCTATGGACATTGCTTGTTTGTCATCATCTTTTGTTCTCTGGAACACTGAGTTCCCTAAAGTGTCAGTCCTCATGCCACTACTAATGTCTCTATTGTAATTAGAAGGAGAGTTGCAGTATGGTTTTAGGGTTTCTTTGACAACAAAGCTGTTCTGACATAGACTAAGAAGGGATGTGCGCCCATTCACTAGCACAGATGTCTTTGAAGTATTGACGTTATCAGGCTGATGTGTTGCTCCTAGACAAACTTCTCCTACTATGACCCACCCTAAGTCAAGTCTTTGAGCATAGGGGGCATTAAAGGGCCCATTAATTTGTTGGCGTACCTTATGTACCCGTAGAATGTCTCTTCCAAGAAGTAGAAGAATAGAGGCATGTTTCTGGATAGTTGGAATAAGGTGTGATATCGAATTGAGATGAGGATGATGAAGGGCCACTTCTGGTGAAGGTATCTCTGCTTTATTGTCTGGTAACATATCACACTCTATCAAGGTGGGAAGTGAGAGATGGACTCTCTTGTCAAGAGACTCGATAGTAAACTCGGTAGCTCTTCTTCCTGAAGTTTCCATCACTCCTGCACATGTCTTTAGGGTGTATGGAACTGCACTCGATGTAATGTTGAAAGCATCAAAAAAGTCTGACCTTGCCAGTGACCTGTTACTCTGTTCATCCAGAACCACATACATCTTAAGTGCTTTTTGCTATTCCCCTGTGGGGTACACTGTTGCTAGGCAGATCTTGGAACATGAACGTGGAGTTATACTGTCACCACAGATTTCCGTGCATTTGGACATCACTGGGATAGATGAATTATCTTTTTGCTCCCTATCCCCACCTTTCGGGGCTTCTGTGACCTCTAATGGTTGGTGCAAAGTATCAGGGTGTAAAGCTGTGATGTGACTATTACTGCCACATTCTGAGCAATCTGCTTGTATTTTGCAGTCTTTGGCTACATGTTTAGTGGATCCACAACACTTGAAGCAGATGCCGTTTTATCTAAGAAAGGCTATCCTTTCCTTGATAGGTTTACTTTTGAACCCTTTGCACTTTTTTAGGGGGTGGGGCTTTTATGAAGTGGGCAAAGTCTGTCAGGGTCTTCAAAGGTGTTTACCTTGTAGCTGCTTAGACAGTCTGGGTCCTCAGAGGGTACAGTTGTCTTATGGGCGATCACTAAAGTCCTATGGAAGGCTCTAGGTGGCTTTTCTGCTTTCAGCAGTTGACTGTTGGTGATGAAGGAAAAGCTGGGATCACACCTGATCTTAGCTTGCTGCTGCACAAACCTTTGAAAACACAAAGAATGGGGGAAAAGGGACATCATGATCTTCTTTGTATTTGGCTCCAACACTCAACCATTTTTCTTGTAGGTTGTGAGGTAGTTCCTCCACTATAGGCTTAGTACCGCTAGCGGTATCTAAATGTGCAAGTCCCCTTAAATAGCCTTCTTCTTTGGCACACTGGACTTCCCAAAGAATATCACCCAGCTCTTGCAGTTTGAAATTGTCTCTGCTGTTTAGCTTAGGGAAAGACTCCAGTCTTTTCATTAGAGCACCTTTAATTGCTTCTGGTGATCTTCCCTCTAGCCTTTGCCAGGCCATATCAAATCCTGCTGAAGGGTTAAATATGTGTATCCTGCGCATCCTTCTTGCATGCTCTGCTGACTCAGTCCCAAGCCATTTTATCATCAGGTCTAGCATCTCGGCTGCTGGTAATTCTAATAGGGCGTACACACGGTCGGACTTTGTTCGGACATTCCGACAACAAAATCCTAGGATTTTTTCCGACGGATGTTGGCTCAAACTTGTCTTGCATACACTACACACGGTCACACAAAGTTGTTGGAAAATCCGATCGTTTTAAACGCGGTGACGTAAAACATGTACGTCGGAACTATAAACGGGGCAGTGGCCAATAGCTTTCATCTCTTTATTTATTCTGAGCATGCGTGGCACTTTGTTCGTCAGATTTGTGTACACACGATCGGAATTTCCGACAACGGATTTTGTTGTCGGAAAATTTTATCTCCTGCTCTCCAACTTTGTGTGTCGGAAAATCCGATGGAAAATGTCTGATGGAGCCCACACACGGTCGGAATTTCTGACAACACGCTCCGATCGGACATTTTCCATCGGAAAATCCGACCGTGTGTACGGGGCATTAGTCTTTGACTGCATTCAGAAAAGAAGACTTCTATGCCCAGTAATTCTCGGGGGAGTCATTGAACTTGAGAAAGCCTGAATTAACCATCTCTTTATGGATAAGATATTTAGTGACATCTTGTGCACTCTGGTGTTTGGGTTGCTGTAGTAAGGATTCACTTGGCCCGTTCCTATATGTCTCTAATGGTTCATCTTTAAATGTTCTGGCATTGCTGGCTTCATGGGTTTGTTTTTGTACACTCAGGGGTTCTGCTGGTTCTGGTTTAAATTCAGCTGATTCTGGATTGGGAAACTGTTTTGTTGCATTGCTGTTTAAAAGTTCTTGGACATACTCCTTTGTACGTTCTACTGAGGAACGGGGTTTCTCAGGCACATCTGGGCCTTCATGGATAGACCCACTTCCAGACCGCTCCATATCAGCATAAGCTGCGGCCTCTGCTCAGCAGCGGCGGCTGCACACTGACACTGAAGTATATGCAACTTTGCTTCCTGTTCTGATTTTTCTTTTTCTTTCTCTGCTCTTTCCTTCATAATGGCAGCCTCTTTCTCAGCAAATTCTAGCTGAACATGAGCTGCCTCTGCTTTGGCGCGAGCTCTGACTAAAAGGGCACTTGCTGATGAAATCTGACTTTACCTTGTTGATTTAGATGAGTGTGAGCGTGTATCGTCTTGCTGGACACTTGGCATCCTCTCCCTGCCTTGATATGTCCCGGGTAGCTGATCTTCAGCCTTATACTGTCTTCCTGATCTTAGACTCATTCTGTCTGTGCAGAGACTAATATCTCCAGGCTTGTTGCGCTACACCTTTTCACTGTTCTGCTCTCAAAACACTGACTATGTGTGGTTCGAAACGGACAGCTAAACACTTGTCAGAGACTCCAGTAAATGGAAGCCCAATGCTTGATTTGTCTACTGAAGTAATCCAACTTTGTTTTACTTCTTTTATATTTATTTTTAGTTTTGTGAAACTGCAATACAATACAATAACAAGATAACAGTACACATAGAATAACTAGTCTAGCATAAATGACAGATGGCACTTACAGGTGATGATGTCTCAAGCCCCTTGAGAGAGAAACAGACATGCTGAATCCATGTAGAATGACAGTCTAAAATGGTTGAAGAACTTCCTAAACCAAAGGTCAATTCCTATCTGAAAAATTTACATAACTAGAGATAAAGCTGCTACAGACTTTGGCCACTAGATGGCAGTGGTAAACTACACATTCTATATAACTAACTATAACTTAATTAGCCTGCAAGGCAGCACATTAGTTTTAGGGTCAAGGTCAATGAGAAGGTATTGTGAGAAGTATGTTTTAGGGAGGATTAAAAGCAACAACAAAATGTGCACTATTGTTTCTTGGCACCACTATGAGTACAAACAACAAAAATTTTACACCTATATGGTATCACTGGAAAAGGCCAGGAGTAGGAGAATGTTTTTTTTTTTTTTTTTTGATGGTGGTCGGTAATGATAATACGAAGACATATACAGCTAACGTTTAAAAAGTGATTTTTTTTTATTGTTTTACCCTAAATTCTCCTTGATTCTCTTTCATTGAGCTACCCATTACCAATTGCTATAAATGAAGGCCCAATTTATCATAACAAAACAAGTAGCTACAATGATATGTCCAGTTTTACTACCAAGGGCCAAAGTTGCAAAACTTAATTCAGGCATCAAGATTTGTTATACCTTCAGATATTAGGGTGTTAAAAAAGAAGTTAAGTAATGTCCTCATTTAGGGTCAAAGCCATGAAATTCCAGTCCTTTCACCATGGTTTTTCATTTTATTACCATCTTTTTAAATTCCTTTCATCATATTCATTGTCAGTTAGTGCTACATTCCTCAACTTCTTTCTGACTAGTAATAACTTTTGCAGCCATCTGGGTAAAAGCAGCATTCTTTTCATTTTTATTAAAAATGAAGAGACCGAAAAAGAATCAGGGTAATCAAATCATCGTGGGTTTTTTTCAGTAGTGTGACAAATTTCATTTGAACAAGATGTCAGTTAGAATGCAATATATATCAGATTTTGCTTCATTTTTTGGCCAGAAGGACATCTGGTCCCCAAATTCCCATATACATAAGATCATAATCTATAGCAACTGTTGAGTAGTGTCACTGTATTTAAATTTTAACACGTTTAATTGTATGGCCTTGGAATCCCAGTAGATTTTATTCTTAAATAGGTAACAGGTAGTTGTAAAATTCATTAGAGAGCAATTTCAGGCAACACGTGAAAATGTTCAGTAAGCTAATAATACTATAATTTAAACATAACAACTGTGCCTAAAGTCAAAAAGGTCACGCATAAAATAATGCCTAAAAAGAAACAACTAAAGGGTTAGTTCATCTTTCACAAAAAATGTAAAGGTGAACCAACACCTGACACCCTCCCTAAGCCCCCTGCTGTACATACCAATCTTGTCCATTTTGGAAGCACTGCACAAAGAAGATGGAGAAGACCGGGATTTCAAATCCGTGGACTGCTAGACCTCCTGTGGGGGTGCTGACAGCTCAGCAACCCCGTAGGAAAGTATAGTGATAGGTGAACTAATACTTTAACTTGCAGTTGGCATTAATAATATAAGGTTAAACAAAAAATAAAGTGCTCTCCACTACTTTTAAAGGGACATGTTTATTGTTTACTACAGGAAATTATATACAGCCAACAAATTACATACTGTATATTCGTGTCTGTCCCTGACCTTCAAGAGTGTACACTCTAAGGTCCCAATCTCATATGCATGCACATACTAGGGGCAATTTAGACAAGAGTCAATTAACCTACCAACCTGCCTTTGGAGTGTGGGAGGAAACTGGAGTACCCAGAGGAAACCCCCATAAGCATAAGCACAGGGAGAACATGCTACGCCAATTGAAATAAAATAGAAGTATGGGTTTGGGGGATTATTGCTGTTTTATACTTACCTAGGTGGATGCAGCATTGGACCGATGCTGCATCTGTCCCCTGCAGCCTCTGCACTGAGAACCGAGCCATCGAAACATCACCGATGGCTCGGTTCTCACGGCTCCTTGAGCAGAGAGCTGTTGCCTGTCAGTCAGCATCTCTCCTGCTCTGCTCCTCCACGCTCACTGGAGCACTGAGCTGTGGAGGGGTGGGGAGCGAATGTCTCAGCGGCTCGCTGAGAGGCTGAGACGGCTATCAGTCCGGGCACCTGGGGATCCAGACTTCCAGAGTCGGGATGACGCGGTGCCTGGACTGATATTGGTAACGTCAGCAGAGAGTGGACTTCAGTCCGCTCTCTGCTGAAAACGGGTCACAGGAGTGCAAAATGAATTGCACTACTGTAACCCATAGGAGAAGCCCAGCCAAACAAGCTCAGGCTCGACTTCTCCTTTAAGGACCCCAACCACAAAGCAGAAGTGCTAACTGTTTTAAGTTATGTTCAGGGGTTGAGTCCTGCGGGAATGCATGGGAACAGCGTTCCTGTACTTTTTCCGCAGAAGAAACGCTGTTCCCATTAGCAGCAGCGTCCTACAGGAGGGATGCAATCAGTGGGGTGCCACAGATTGCGGTGAGGTGTCAGGCGGGAGCCGCTCAGGGGTGCTCACCAGGCCACACGTCCATGGGGTGAAAGCAGCTCAGCTGCTTCTTCAGCCCATGCCACTCACCCCACCTATTCGGTATAGCAGGCGGGGCAGAGAGCAGAAACTACCCAGCTGCCCTATGACCATGAAGGGGGAAGGAGCTGCGATGGATCCTGATCCCATCACCTGTTGCTGCCGGCCGGACCGGCAAAAAAGTGAGTGCTCACCGTGCAGCAACCTCCCTGTGTGCCTGGATTGGGGGAACGGTGGGGCAACAGCATATAGAGGAATTGATCTTTCCATATTCCTCCTGCAACCGCTGAATGCCTGCTTATCCTCCTCTCCCTCTTGCAGGCATTCAGCGGCGGCAGGGGGATAATGGAAAGATCAATTCCTCTATATGACGCTGCCCCTGCCACTCCTCCTATCCAGTTTCTTTTGCTGCCCCCCGATGTTCTTCAGCTCCCCCAGTGCTTTCTGCCCCCCCGTGCTCCCCTTCCCCCCCAGTGTTATCCAGTTCCCCCCAGTGCTCTCCACCCCCCTGTGCCCCCCCTAGTGCTATCCAGTTTCCCCCACCTGCTACCCAGTCCCCCCGTGCTTTACCGTTCCCCTCCAGTGCTTTCCAGTTCCCCCCAGTGTTTTCTAATTTCCCCCAGTGCTTTCCACACCCCCCATGCTCTCCGCCCCCCCGTGCTCCCTTTCCCCCCTGTGCTCTCCAGTTTCCCCTCCAGTGCTCTCAAGTTCCCCCCAGTTCCCCCAATGATCTTTGGTGCCCCCCCAGTGTTCTCCACCCCCCTGTGCTCACTTTCCCCCCGTGCATCCTCCCCCCCAGTGCTATCCAGTTCCCCCAGTGATCTTCGTCCCCCCAGTGCTCCCCCCCGGTGCTCTCCACCCCCCATGCTCTCCGATCCCCGGTGCTCTCCAGCCCCTATAGTGTTCTCCAGACCACCCAATGCTCTCCAGCTCCCCCAGTGTCCTAGATAATAATAATATGTTTTTTAAAAAAGAATAGTCTCATGAAACGGGCTTTTAAAACAAATTAACATTTATTATTTATAAAGTGTTACAAGTGTTAAAAATTAAAGCAGCATCAAATATAAATGTAAACCACTTCTTTTTTTTTTTTTTTTAAGGAAAAAAAAAAATCCTCTTTCTCAGCTAACAAATCAAACTGAAACACACACATATGTAACAGTACATATGTAAAGAACATAGAACACATAATGTATTGACTTTTCTTTTTTTAAGCCTTTTAGGAAAGTAATTTGCACTTTAAAGTGTGAACTTTTGAAGATCAATTCCCCACATCTATCTCTAAAAAGATCTTCTGAAAAACGTCAAAGGTATATTTTAGGTTTTTAGGTTAGCTCAGGTTCAAAGCATAAATGAGTCCCTTAAGAAAAACACATGATTCAGGTACATCAGAGATTCCAGTGAGAACCTCTACTCCCTCAATAACTATCCTCAAGGTGGTACTGTTTTCATCAGTAACTTTGTGGATAACAAAAATATTCAGGATCAAGGTAGATAGGTCTTCTTGGATCTGTGAAGCATCCTCATAATCTAGGACCTGTGGAGACAAAAAACAGAGTAATAAGATAAAGACCAGAACAGAATGTCTCAGAGAGCGTAACAAGATCCTTTATTTGCACCAGCAATTTAATTGTTTTATTTCATAAAATTCCAAAGTTAGTTAAATAAATAATCATGACATTCTTACAGCATATAATTTCTTTAATATATATTTAAATATATATAGATATTTTGCAAAATGCATTTCTAAGATATTCCCAAAAGAAAGCCTTAAAAAACAAGGGGAAATATTTATATGATATGTGAATAAAAATATACCATTTCTTTGTGCTGCGTTTGTGTTGAGGTGTGCCACAAAAATGAACATTTCTGACGGTTTGGTTTTGAAGTTATTGCACATTAAACTTGATATTATGTGACCTCAAGTCCCACCCACTTTGCATCCCATGTTATTTACATTTTAAAAACAAATATACAATTTGTTTGTGCTGCGTTTGTGCCACTAAAACAAACATTTGTGCCGAATTTAGTTTCAGTTATTATAGTTAATGAAACCCTGCCTACTTTGGACCCTATGTTATTACATTTCAAAAACAATTATACCATATGTTTGTGCTGAGCTTGTGCTTCAATAACTGGTATTGGTATAGTGTAAATCATGAGCCAGGGCATTGGTGCCATTTCTCCTACACACAGAATGAACAGCCCATAATCAATAGCTCAAAAACCGAATAAAGTTTGTTTTTGTCATACAAATCAGCACAAATGCAGCACAAATAAATGGTATTGTCACGATCAAGGGATCAGGCTCGAAGACCAGTTGCTATAGCAGTGGAAGCTAACACAGGAACCAGCAGGATAGGATTACAGGCAGGTCATCCTGGCAAATGTCACAGGCTCACTTGAGGTGCAGAATCAAAGTAATAACCTGTGTTCACCAGAGCTCCTGAAGGTGTAGATGGATTTTGCTGCGTGTTAGTACCAGGTCGCGGTCCTCAGGATCACCCCACCAGGAGGTGAGCAAGCTGGGGTCCAGTAGCAATATAGCAGATAAGGATCAAGCAGAAGTGTAGTCGCGGAACAAGCCAAAGGTCAGTAATGAATAGTTGCAGGTTGGAATTAAGCAGGAATGTATTTGAGGAGCAAGCCGAATGTCGGTAACGAATAGTAGTGAAGATACAGACAGCAGCAGGAAAGACAAAAGCGAGATATTGGCTGGAGAAGGCACTAATTCTGGCAACCAGAAAGTGCAGAGACATGGCTTAAATCAGAAAGTTCATGGGAGGAGCAAAGAGTTCAAGGTTCAACGCAAATAAGACTCACAGCAGGACCATTTGAGGAATTGTTCAGGGAACTGTCCAGCATTCTAGGTGGCTCAGCAAGCAGGTCCTGACAGGTTTAATTGTTCTAAAAATTTAATAACATGTAGCGCAAAGTGGGAGAGTTTTCATCAACTATAATGCGCAATATCAATGAAACCAAACCAGCAAATACGTTCGTTTTTGCAGTGCAAACGAATGCTCTCTTTGTTTTTAAATTTGAATAACATTGGGTGCCAAGTGGGCGGGGTTTGATGTTACATAATCTGAATTTGAATACCAATATATCAAAAACTGAACCGGCTGAAACATTTATTTTTGTGCTACAAATTAGCACAAACAAATCGTATGATTGTTTTTAAAATTTAATAGCATGGGGTGCAAAGTGGGCAGGGTTTTATCAACTATGATGAGTAATATCTCTGAAACCAATTGGCACAAAGTTCATTTTTGCAGCGCAAATCAACACAGATGCAGCAGAATAATGCTATCTTTGCTTTTAAATTTTAATAACATAGGGTGCAAATTGGGTGGGGCTTGAAGTCACATAATCTAAAATTTAATATGCAATAACATCAAAACCGAATTGCAGAAACATGAATTTTTGTGGCACAAAACAGTTTTTAAGCTTAACAGCCGACGGTCCCTCACCCTGCATCTTGGTTGCGTTGAGTGCAAACTTTGCGTGCACACAAGTGAGTTGTCTCAATAGGTGGCTACAATGAACGTATGTCCATTTATTATGAATAAATATAAATAATCGGCAAATAAAATAAACATTTTGGATGGTATGTTAAGCAACATTTAAAGCATGTGAACGATATTTTGTTCAATGTTCATTCTTACCTTTCAATGCCATTGCGTGGCTTTGTAATGACTTGTAAAGATGTCAAACTCTTTAAAATTACAGCATCAAAACTTGTGCGGTTGCATGTTTGGCAAACATCTGCTTCCTGTAATTTTAGTCAAATTAATAATTTTTTAAAGTAAATGTAACTCAATTAGAATATGGAAATGCACATACCTTAAAAGTTATGTCTAGATTACTCAGTATTATGCATTATTTTTGTAAATGTAAAAGGTGCGTTTTAAAAACTAATGAAAATTAAGTAAGATACTTAAAATAGTCAATTAATTAACATTTAATTAATTGCTGAAAATGATAACAATTTTATGTTAAAACTACAAGCGAACAGAATCATTTTTATCAGTGTGTGAGTGGAATTGGTCTTCCTCTGTGGGTGGAATTGGTCTCCTCTGTGGATGGAATTGTTCTCCCCTGTGGTTGAAATTGGTCTTCCATGTGGGTGGACTTGGGCTCAAATGGCTCCATTAGGCACAAATCACCAGCAACTAGCTTTCTCCTCAACCTCTCATTACACAGGAAATATCATACTGGTTACTGCCAGCAAAAGGGAGGTGTTAACCGATTACCGATTCCTTTTTGTTTTCCAAAAACTTGTGGCAAAAATATACGCAAAGTTTTAATTTTACTAAAATATTTCCCAACTTACACCAAAAGAAAAAATAATTAGACTTTACTGGCACAAAAGATGGACACAGGCAGGTTTATATAAAACCATATACACATTTTATTATTCTATGTAACCACAGTAAAATTACATAGCGATCCATAGGTAATATAAACATGGCTTGTATGCAACAGTAATGAGTACTGGCTGAGACATACCTCTCACAGTAGCATGTTCATTTTTAATAAACTTCTAAATTCTATATACATTCATATTCAATAGAAATGATAATCTGTTGAAATAAGTCCCCGTCGGTCAATGCGTTTCTCGTTTTGCTTGTTCAGGACTCATAGAGTAAAATTGCAGCGGTAACTAACAAAAAAAAACAAAAAACATTATCAGCATTTGCAACAAAATTTACAAATCAAGTTTATTTTCCCAATAAAGTTAAAAGAACAATTACTGTGACTGATGTTATAATGCAGTGATGGCGAACCTTGGCACCCCAGATGTTTTGGAACTACATTTCCCATGATGTTCAACTATACTGCAGAGTGCTTGAGAATCATGGGAAGTGTAGTTCCAAAACATCTGGGGTGCCAAGGTTCGCCATCACTGTTATAATGCCTGAACAAATAAATGCTATTACCTTGTCTGTCTCTCCACTGATTCATGAAGAAAAGAAAGTTAATTAGCTACCAACTCATTTTGTTATCCCTGTTAATCTCTGAGCTTCATTAAATACCTCACTCTGCTATGCTGGATTGCGATGCCAGGGGGAATTTAATGGACATGGAATTCACCCAAATCCAAATGAGAAATAAACCTGTACCTATTGATATGGAACCTGTTGATGGATCACCCTTATCCTCAGGTCCTGTAACCCATGAGACAGTTCCTTTGGAACTCTATCTTTCAGCTGATTACACTACGCAAATTTCCTATTACCCTGGGCATTCTTTGGGTTTCCTACCCATAAGCCGTCCATTAACTGGGGTAACCTGGAGTATACATTTTACGTCCCACCATTCCAAGGGACATTGAGCACATAGATATCCTTGTTAGACAGTACTCCACTGACCAAGAAATCAGTGGTAACTACCCAGTCATACTGTGGATACACGAGCAACAGTGTGCCAGCATCCCAATATTGTTTGGAAGAAATTAGAATAGAAACATGGACTTTATAGGCACACATGTATATTATTAAAGATGCAGCGATAAAAATAAAATAAAATTATCCCAACATTAACAGGGCTAATGCTTTTCGTAATCATGTCTTCCACAGAGGGCCCTCTGAGGAAGACGTGATTACGAAATTCGTTAGGGCATAGCCACGCAGCTCCCATGTCTGACAGTCTTCAGTCTGTATCAACCTGGGCCTCACCATGTTCAGTAACATCAGGAAGCGGTGAGAATGACATGAACTGTGAAGTGCAGACTTAATATTGATATCTCTGTTTTTATTCAATTTTCTTGTAAGCATATTTTTATCGGTTGTGGGCATGTCCCCAATAAAACAGTGTTACGCTATGTGAATTCCTTTCTTTTTGTATGTAACATTGGGTGAGCCACTTAAAGAAATTACCGAGAAATACTTAAAAGCAGGATCCTTTTTCACACAATAAGGAGAGACCAGGTTCAAATCATTGCTGTCTCATGAAAGGTTGTGTTCATCAGAATAGCAGTTTATCCAGGTGTTCCAGGAGATATTAAGGCTATTTATTGGCCCGTTTGTGGTAAGTGCATTACCAACGGGGATCACTTCTGAGTTTCTTTTACGGTGATGGTGTTTATGCTTTGAGGCTTCCCTGTGATTCTGAGGGGTCACGGAGCACCACATTTACCCTGTGGACTTCTGTTTGGGACTTTGTTGCATATGAATTTAGATTTATGTGCGGTCTACAAGTACAATAATACTACTATAATAATAATACTATAAGTACAGGTGTATAGTCAAAACCATGTATGGCTAATAAGTGTCACCACCAAACAGGGGTGATAGACAAACAATGGTAGGTACTTATCCACAATGGCGAAATGCGTGAGCTGACATCAATATAAATTGTTGTAACAATAACCAGCTCTGTCCAATGGTAGAGAGGAGAGTGTTTGACTAAAATAGCCACTCACTTAATAGTCAGGAAAAATGAACATAGAGCAATAAAGTATTAGCACCAGCATGGCTAAAAGATAGAGAAAGTACAAAGATATATGTGCTCAATATTTGCCGCTAGTCTTACCTTTGTAGACAAAGCTGTGGTAAATGATAAAGAATGAACAACCGCTGTGTGTGATCAAGTGAAGATATAGTAGCCTAACTGACTGAGCCATAAAGCAGCCCCATATAGATGGATCCCGACTGTAAGTGCGTCACCGGAAACCAGAAGTGTGTCACCGCAAACCAGAAAACGGAAGTGCGTGGCCGCAAACCGGAAGTGCGCAACCGCAAAGCAGAAACGCACCACCCAGCCTGGCCACAGGCTAACGTGTATGCGCCTAAGGGTGCCGCAACCACGGCGACAGATGGCCAATGTGACGGCAGCAGAAGCGGATCAAAGTGGGTGAAAAGACACCCAAAAGATCCGTTAATCGCCGCGCACCTGACCAAAAAAGGAGACAAGCTACGCAGGGCTGGGTGGCCACACAAGGAAGGGCAAAAGGCCTAAATGTTCCTCCCAGGCCACAAGAATGGGCAACAAACATGCTGAACCAAAACAGAGTGACAATCATAGAAAATACAATATAAAAGGGGAAGGTAACACAAGCGTCCCCTAAAGGAATTAGAGTACATAACATATTTACATAAATCCATAACCCTAAGTTCTGTACAGAGACATATATTGCAAGAGGTTGCAATAGATTGTTATTCATATTAAATCTTTTTAATAGTAGGTTTTTTAAGAGATTATTGCTAGACCAACAAGGTGGTAGAAATACAGTCACATTGTGGATGGTGGCGTGCTCAAAATGGTTTAGTACAAACTATATTTAATTAATTAATTAAATCAATATATACTGTAAAAAATAAAAATAAAGTAAGATAAAGTATGAGCAAACCAACATAACCCGAACGCGGGAGCCAACAAACATCAATTAGAACACGGCATAGCTTATAGGAAGGGTTTGTAGGATTGGGTCTCATTCAGTCCTGGAGGGTAAGTGGCAGCGAGGCGTTCAATCCAGGAGGTTTCTTGCTGGAGAATGAGTTTGACCCACTCTCTGTTTCTTGTCCCCTCTTTGGCTACCTGTTCTGGGCTGCATGCACTGTTGGGCCTCACCAGAGTGACTATCATCTTTTTATTAATATATATAATGTATATAATGTTTTTTCTGGATATTTTGATGTATTCTTAAAATACCTTCCTACATGTCTTTTAGATACGCAGCCTCCTGAAAAAGCGCACCATTGCGCGTAACATTTAGAGCGATTTTCTGAGCGACCTCCGAACACGACTCAACCTCTTCACGCATCCAAACAACCATTGGATTTATATTATTCTACGCGCTCCAAACATTTGTGTTTGTTACATGTGGTACATATATATATATATATATATATATATGTGTATTAGAGGTGTTATGAGAGTCCTTGAGGTCACTCAATCATATGTTTTTTTAATGTGTTTGTACATAATGGTTTTAACTTTATCCTATTAATAACTTTCAATTTATTTACCTAATATACATGTGCCTATAAAGTCCATGTTTCTATTCTAATTTCTTCCAAAGAATATAAATCAGTTACCTCCTCATCGCTCGTATAACTGTACTGCTGAAATAGCTTTGGGTCACTTTTCTTCTCTGTCAGAATCTGAATTAAAGGTGGTCAGAGAATTCCTTGATGAGAATTTGGATATTTATCAGACACTCAATGTCTCCTGCGGGGGGTAGCCCTGATCTTTGTTAAAAAGAAGGACTCCACCTTGTGTCCTCGCACCAAGCTATTATCCACTACCCTTAATTCCTGAAATGTTAGAAAGACTCTGCTGTGCTAAAGAAATTACCAAACTAGACCTATGGGAATTATATAACCTTGTCTGCATACTTCAAGGAGACAAATGGAAAACTGCTTTTAGAACTAGTTATGGACATTTTGAGTCTTTGGTTATACCTTTTGGCCTTTGCACTGCTCCCAAAAAGTTCTACATTTCATCAGTGATGTCCTGTGGGATCTGTTGGACCAGTGTGTTATGGAATACATGGTTAATGTTCTTAGTTTTTCTGATAATCTAGAGGAGGATCACAGGAATTTTTTTTCAACAGTCTTCAAAAGACTTTATAAAAGTCAACTTTACATTAAATCGAAGAAATGTTAGTTTGAACAAACCCAGATCCAGTTCTTGGAATACATAATTTCATTTAAACATGGATCCTGATAAGATCAAAGCAGTTGTGGATTGCCCTGCCCCTAGAAACGTTAAGAAAATACAAAGATTTTTTGGATTTGCCAGCTTCAGCAAAAGATTCATAAGGAACTTCTCTAACGTGTTGGCATCAATTACACAGCTGACAAGGAAAAGGATGCCCTTTTTGTGGTTACCTGAGGTACAGGCTGCCTTTTGTAAACAAAAGACTCTTTTCACTTCTGCACCAGTATTCGTACTGTACATCCTGATCCTGAACTGCTTTTTATCATGGAAGTGGATGCTTCAGATTCTGCTGTGGGAAATATCCTTTCTCAGTGAAGAGAAAAAAAGATGCAGCTTCATCCTTCTGCTTATTTCTCTTAACCACTTCAGCCCCGGAAGGATTTACCCCCTTAATGACCAGGTAATTTTTTGCAATGCAGAACTATGTCGCTTTAACTGACAATTGCGCGATCATGCGATGTTGTATACAAACAACATTGATGGCCTTTTTTTTCCCACAAATAGAGCTTTCTTTTGGTGGTATTTGATCTTTTTTGCTCTAATAAATATCAGAAGTTTTGGTGAGTTTTGCCTCAAGTTCAAAGATGAATACAAATGGGGTTAAAAGGTACCATCAACCAGAATAGATTGTTTGCAAATGATAAGGGAATAGGGGCAGTTGCTGAAGCTAGTAGTAGTAGTTAGTAAGGTTGAATAAAGACACCAGTCCATCTATTTCAACCTGAGTGAGTGTGGGTGCGTGTCTACAATTTTCCCTATCCCTGTACATATTATTATATTATTATTTATTTAAGGTACCCATATAGCGCTGTCAATTTTATGCAATGCTCCACACATACATCACACACTCACATCGATCCCTACCCTTAAGGAACCCACAATCCAAGGTCCCCAACTCACATTCATATACTAGGGTCAATTTTATATAGAAGCCAATAACCTACCAGCATGTCTTTGGAGATACTTGTAGACTTCCAAACAGGTTACTGGTTATAGAATTTGCTCACAGATTTATGCAATCCTCAACAGTTTCACGATCAAGGGACCACTTCTTCAGGAGGATAAATCTATAAGGTAATCAGCATATATCAAACAATCATGACAATTATACATATAACATATAAAGTTTCCAACAACATTCCTATAATAAATATCCAAAAAAAATAATTAAAAAAAAAAAATTCTTCATAATTTTAGGCCAATATGTGTTCTTCTACATATTTTTGGTTAAAAAAATTGCAATAGGAGGGCATGGCCTGGACGGAGACCAAGATGGCAGCATAACTTGCTAGCTCCTGCGACCCGGAGACCAAAACTTGCCCTGTGGGGAACCTACACCACCAAATAACCATGAGCAGATCCACCCGTAGCTCCTCTACATCCCGAGTGGCCATCGACCCCAGCACACAGCTGAGTAGAAACATCCCGGATATACTCCGGACCCAGCACCTGCCCGCACACGTGGCCTCACAGGCCCAGACCCCGATCTCACCTAGTTCTGAGACCAGCACCCCGATGGCGGGAGGATCAATGCCCAGCATTGAGCGGGCTCAACCTCCCAGCCTGTTTGATTTAGAGAAGGTGGCCTCGGACATTAAAAGTACGGTCACAGCGGTGATAGCTGACCTTAAAGCGGACATTCAGGCAGTAGCACACCGCATCGGTGAAGTGGAGCAAATGACACAGACCCATGCCGCCGCCATTCGCCAAGTACAAGGCACCTACGACACCCAGCTCTCTCATCTATTCAACCTCCACAGACACGTCAAAGACCTTGATAATCGGGGTCGGAGGCATAATATTAGAGTGCGGGGGGTACCTGAGAGCACTGACCCGGGGACCCTGCAACAGACTATCTGCTCAATCTTTAATGATTTAATTGATCGCCCCGCAAACTCCCCGATTGAGATGGAAAGAGCTCATCGCACCCTGCGCCCCCAACCCCGTGAGAATGAGCCACCCTGAGATGTGGTATGTTGCGTCGTTAACTTTCCACTCAAAGAAGAAATTCTTCGCAAAGCACAGGAAAGGGGTCGAATTCTCCACAATGGTACTGAAGTAAAACTCTTCCCAGATAACACTGCAGAACAGAAGGGCCCTGCACCCCCTACTGGAAGCATTGCGCTCTCGGAATATACAGTACCGATGGAAGTTCCCCTTCGGCCTATCAGCTTCCACTAGGGGTCGCTCTGTACTCCTTCGTACACCAGAAGATATACAGGAATTTTGTGAACAACTCTACCTTCCTCATATTGTGCTTCCGAAATGGTACGCATTTTATTTCCACACAGAACCCTGGCTCCCGGTTTCTCTCAATCCATCACCCAAAGCCCAACGCCAAAGATCCCGTAGGCACAGAGTGGACCTGGCAACGCCGAACCCCCGCTCATCACGCCATGACCTCTATCAATGCGATCCTGGCTCTCCACCCTCGCCTCCTATGAGAAGAAACCTAAAGATCTATGCCCTTACTCGACCATGGTCCACTACCTGCATGTAAGTGCTTATGCAATTGACTCTCCACCAGCCTTTCTTTTTGGTGTTTTTTTTTTTCTTTCTTTTTTTTTCTTTTTCTTTTTTGTGCACTTCTCCCTCTAGCGGGTTTTGGTTTTGTTGTGTTCTACTGGCTTGCCCACTAGACCCTCCTCTGCCTATGCCTTACCTACCGATCGTTACAGCAGATGAGGTGGACTACTGTTGGTATGGAGATGGGAGACTCCATCCCTGCCTCTCTCATCCAGATGTCTCGTCAACGCTGCACAGACTACACTATGGAACCGCCAGCATGGTTAGTAAATTTACCTGACACTAGACGACCCGCTTCTGTGAGGTAACTCTACCTTTTATACTCATAGTCCTGAGATGGCTCGTTGCCTCGAGTTTAGCTTCTGCCTTAATGGAATTGGATACTACTCTAATAACATATTGGATTTTCTTGGATTTCCACCCTCACACATTTCCCAGCTCCATACTTTTGCAGTCAATTTGATTTATCTAACCTTGCCTTGGATCACAGGACACTCCCAGACGTCATAGGGAATACGCTAACCTTATAAACTACACAGCTGATTGGCTTGGAAGATGCAGCTGATTGGAAAATGCACCTTTGACTCTAGTATGTAGATTCTTGCTACTCAGCCAGATACGTTCGATCCAAAACTCTAAGGTTTCCTCTACAATACACCATATCCGAAATGCGCAGGGAACTCTTCTGGCCAAGAATGAGGACATATCGAAAGAATTTGAGAAATTTTACTCGAAACTCTATAACCTTCACCCGAGCCATATTACCCAGACTTCTACAGATACATGCATAAAAGCCTTTAGAGACTTTCTACCCCATTACAGCCCAAAACCAATAACTTCCCAACAGACGCAAGAATTGGAGTGCCCCCTCTCGGCAGAAGAACTGGAGACAGGTATCAAACAAATGAAATCGAGCAAAAGCCCAGGGCCGGATGGCTACACCCTCCAGTACTACAAACCACTTGTTGATACCCTCTCTCCTAAACTTCTTGCTACTTTTAATCTCGGACCCCCAGAATAGACCGGATCAAATGCTAACTGCACACATAACTGTTATACCCAAGGAAGACAAAGATCCATCGCAAGTAGCTAATTATAGACCTATATCTCTTTTAAATGTAGATATTAAAATCTACGCAAAGATCTTGGGTAATAGGTTGCTCCCCCTAGTGCCTGGCCTCATCTCCCTGGATCAAGTGGGTTTCGTTCCTGGCAGGGAGGCCAGGGACAATACTATTCACATGCTGAACCTACACCATTGGCTTACGACATCCAAAACACAAGGATTTTTCCTATCCCTAGATGCTGAGAAGGCATTCGACAGAGTGGCCTGGGACTACATGCGTGAGGTACTCTTGGCCATTGGTCTCGAGTCCCACATGTTAACACACATAATGGCCTTGTATTCTTGCCCCTTCGCTGCCGTGAGAGTCAACGGTCACCTGTCGGACGCCTTCTCTATCAGCAATGGCACACGCTAGGGATGCCCTCTCTCTCCCCTGATCTATATCATGACTCTTGAACCCTTCCTTAATAGATTGAGAAGTAATCCTGATATCCAAGGAGTAACTGTGAAAGATAGAGAGTTTAAGGTCGCGGCTTTTGCAGACGACATTTTACTCTCCCTAAAGTCACCCCGAACTACCTTGCCGAGCCTTCTCAAAAATATATAATCTTTTGGCATTTTATCAAATCTCAAGATTAATTATACAAAGTCACACGTCCTGAATGTCACAATCCATTCATGGGAGATAGCCCGTTGTCAGGAGTCATTTCCCTTTCGGTGAGAAAAGGAGGCACTTACATACCTTGGTGTCCAAATCCCTACCCGTTTATCCGACCTATTCTTGAAAAACTTCCATACAGCCCTTATCAAGGTTCAAAAACACCTGAAAGACTGGATGAGTCTGAACATATCTTGGTTCGGGCGCTCAGCTCTGATCAAAATGATCATTTTACCACGTCTACTTTATCTAATACAATCTGTACCGATACTTTTACCACCTTGCTTCTTTACAGCCTACTGGAAGGCCTGTTCCGCCTTCATTTGGAAAGACTCCCCACCTCACATTAAATACTCCCGCCTCACATTGCCCAAAGCTAGAGGAGGTATCGGGCTACCAGACTTACATCAGTATTACTTAGCATGTCATCTTACAAGGGTCACAGACTGGAATATACATGCCTTCAAAAAGACATGGGTATTCCTTGAAAATGCCTTTCCGTCTGGACACTTGCATTTAATTCCTTGGGTATCCCCTAAATATTGGCCACAAACCCTCGTGTAAAATCATTAGTAAGACCTCATCTGGAATATGCCAATCAGTTTTGGGCACCAGTTCTCAAAAAGGATATCGGGGAACTGGAGAAAGTGCAGAGAAGGGTAACCAAACTGATAAGAGGCATGGGGGAGCTCAGCTATGAGGAAAGATTAGAGGAACTGAATTTGTTCACTCTTGAGAAGAGGAGAATAAGGGGGGATATGATCAACATGTTTAAATATATAAGGGGTCCATATAGTGAACTTGGTGTTGAGTTATTCACTTTACGGTCAACACAGAGGACAAGGGGGCACTCTTTACGACTGGAGGAAAAGAGATTTCATCTCCAAATACGGAAAGGTTTCTTCACAGTAAGAGCTGTGAAAATGTGGAATAGACTCCCTCCAGAGGTGGTTCTGGCCAGCTCAGTAGATTGCTTTAAGAAAGGCCTGGATACTTTCCTAAATGTACATAATATAACTGGGTACTGACATTTATAGGTAAAGTTGATCCAAGGATAATCCGATTGCCTCTCTGGGATCAGGAAGGAATTTTTTCCCCTGCTGTAGCAAATTGGAGCATGCTCTGCTGGGGTTTTTTGCCTTCCTCTGGATCAACTGTGGGTATAGTATTAGGTATATTGTTTTTTTGTTTTTTTTGTTTTTTTATGGTTGGACTGGATGGACTTGTGTCTTTTTTCAACCTGACTAACTATGTAACTATGTAACTATGTGTCCCACCTGTTTATTAACCCTTCCCTCCTATCATTCAAAAAGGCAACACGGAATGGGAAATTTGCTTCCCCACCAGGCCCCCTAACGACACTAATGCCCCGTACACATGGTCGGACTTTGTTCGGACATTCCGACAATAAAATCCTAGGATTTTTTCCGACAGATGTTGGCTCAAACTTGTTTTGCATACACACGGTCGCACAAAGTTATCGGAATTTCCGATCGCCAACAACGCGGTGGTGTCAACCACGTACGACTAGACTAGAAAAGGCCAGTTCAGAACCAAGCGCGGCACCCTTTGGGCTCCTTTTGCTAATCTCGTGTTAGTAAAAGTTTGGTGAGAGACGATTCGCGCTTTTTTAGACTCGTGGCTTTCAGATCGTTTTCTGCGGTTCAGTTTGTGCTTGTGGGTTTATATCTGCTCTTCAGTGCGTGCAAGCAAGCTACGCGTGACTTTAATTAGTCATTGTGTTCTTGTTCGTTCGTTACTGTTTTTCAGGTCGCTCTTCACAGGCCTTGCTGTTCTTCAGTGCATTCTGTTACTTCGTTCTGAGCAGCCGACTGTTTTCTAGCCATGTTGCGTATACGTACTCCTCGTAGAGTTTGTGCTGTGTGGGGGCTTGGTGTTGGGGTCCTGACCTTGACACAAGTCCAGTTCATGAACAGGGTGGGGAGGAGTTCATGGACCAAGAATTGGTTGCTTCAGCGTGACCAGTTCTCTCATATACCTTAGCTCCGTGAGATCCGTGAGAATAATCCTGATGATTTCAGGAACTTTCTCAGGCTGACGGACCCCGTGTTTCACCGTTTGTTGGCTTCGCTGACCCCTTATATTAGCAGGCAGGATACCTGCATGAGGCAAGCCATCACTCCGGAGCAGAGGCTCGTCACTACCCTGCGGTATTTGGCGACAGGGAGAAGTCTGCAGGACTTGAAGTTCTCGACAGGCATCTCCCCCCAGACTCTGGGGATCATCATCCCAGAGACCTGTTCTGCCATCATCCAGGTCCTGCAGAAGGAGTATATGAAGGTAAGATTTTTATCCTTTAATATCACATTTTATTGTATTGAATGTTTGCTAATATATTGTATTTCTTTCCTCATTCCCTAATTACCATGATTGTAATATGCTGTGAATGTCCCCTTTGTCCTCATGCATGCTGGATTTTTATGTAATTATTATTTTAGGCCCTTCATACATATTTGCCCTTCAATAACCTCCCCAGCATGGTGTCTCCTGCCCCTATATTCACCTCATGTAGTCACTTAACAATGTATTTTTTCATCTCCATAGTAGTGATTTACCCCAAACACCCCCTAAAATGTTTGGAAATGTTCTTTTTGCTTTAAATTCTGACAGAGTGCCAGAGGCTTTTTTTTTGGTGGTGTCCCCAAATAATTTTTAGTAACTCTCCCTCTCCCAACTGCTAAGTCAGCTGATCCCAATTCATTATCCTCAATCATCTATCTGCTGACTTTGCCAAACCCATACACACTATACCTACCTCTTTAGTGCTCAGATTTATGGATGAATTCCCCAAAGCATGTAGTGCAAGGGCCTGCCTGTATACTTTCAAATGGTACTGTTTAAAGTTTTTGTATCCTATTATTATCTTGACAGGTAATAGCAGAATGTCCAAATGTCCTCAAATGTGTACAGTGTGTATTTATATCTTTGTATTATGACACTTCTTACCTGTCCAGTGGGCTGCCAATAGTGTAACTAAGGAGGGGCTGTTCCAAGTAATACCCTGTATTTAGGCATTCATCTCTCAATGAAGTGAAGAGGGTTACCTGTCCAAGATCCCCCCCCCCATAATGTTAGAAATGGCCCATGGGGGGGGGGATATGATAGGTGTACTTTATACTTTGGTGTTGTTAAATTCCCCTTAATAAATGCTATCTGGAGGTTGGCCAAGAATGTTTGTGTCTAATCTGCTTGCCATGTTTATGTGCAAAAATAGTAATTTATTTTTGTTTTCCTCAACAGTTTCCTTCCACGCCACAGGAATGGCATACTGTGGCCTCCCACTTTGCCCAGCGGTGGGTGTTCTGCTTCGCGTTATTGAACTGTTGTATAACACTAGTCAGACAGCTTAACAATAATTCAGAAGTCAAGAAACGTGAGACATCAGATCTGTATGTATTCTTTATCCTGAATAACTTTGTAAAACTACAATATAAGCATAAACAAAACATATGTGTCAGTACATTAAACATTATACAGCAGCCTCACTCTATCAGTGAGAGTACTCACAGACAATTCCATCATTAGTCCAGGAATAGTTTAAGAGCTCTTCTTCATGCAGTCTGATCCAGGAGCAGTAATGAAATGAAGGAAATACAGTTCCAGGTTAAAGGTTACTGCCTTTACTATGAGGAGAATCCTACTTCCTTCAAGCTCTGGCAAAGTAATAAGCATCTCTGACCACTAGATGGCAACAACATAAACTAACATTACAGTATAAACTGTAACAGCACATAGCACATATTACTATGAACAATATGGGCAGAACACTCCCTGTCTGGCATAATTTATTATGTCATTACCTAAATAACTACTGCTATGCAGAAAAAACATATACAGGAAAATGTAATCCTAGCTAGTCCGAGATCAAAACTATAATCTCAGTTATAGGTCTGAGATAAATTCTGGCGGTCTCATTTTTTACAGTTTTGACCTCCACCTTTCTAACCTTGCCATCCCTGCTTGGTAGAGCATTGACAATAAGTCCTACGGGCCACTCGTTCCTGCCCTCTTGGCTGTCCTTCAACAGAACAACATCACCCACTTTTACGTTTGGGCGATCCTCAGTCCATTTCCTACGGCGTTGCAGATTTGACAGATACTCTCTGTTCCATCTTTTCCAAAAGGTGTCTGCCAAACATTGTACTTGCTTCCATTGTTTTGCATGAACTTGTGTTGTAATTATGGTCCCAGATGGAGCAGACAAAGAGTTCATCTTTTAAATCAACAACATTCCTGGGGTAAGGACCATAGGTGTATCTGGGTCTGAGGACACAGGAACTATAGGCCTGGCTTTCATAATAGCCGTAACCTCTGCCATAAAGGTGCTTAAAGTCTCATGGGTCAAGTGAGCAGGTTTGGTTTGTAGCAACATAGCGTCCAAGATTCGCCTGGCAATACCTATAAGTCTCTCCCAGACACCACCCATATGTGAGGAGTGTGGAGGATTAAAGACCCATGTACATCCTCTGTCTTGGAGAAAGTCATGCAATTGTGATTCACTGTCACAAATGTTAAGTTCTTTGCAGGCTCCCACAAAGTTTGTCCCTCTGTCAGAACGGAGCAGTTTTGCTGGGCCACGAATTGAGAAGAATCTCCTCAAGGCATTAATAAAGCTTGATGTTGACATGGCTTCAAGTAGCTCTATGTGCACAGCTCGGGTGGACAAACAAGTGAAAAGGACTGCCCATCGTTTACTGTCCGCGCTGCCTCCTCTAGTGTGACGGGTTAAAACAGACCATGGACCAAATACATCTAGGCCCACATTGGTGAAAGGTGGTTGAGCAATTACTCTGTCCTCTGGTAGCTCTGCCATCTTTTGACTTTGTAATTTTCCTCGCAGTTTGCGACAAATGACACATTTGTGTATAACAGCTGATACCAAGCGTTTGCCACCAAGAATCCAGAGACCTGCGGATCTAATTGCACCTTCTGCGATGTGTCGCCCTTGGTGAACTACTTGTTCATGATAGTACCTAACAAGCAGTGTCGCAACGTGGTGATCATAAGGTATAATGACAGGCTATTTCTCTTCTTCTGAAAGTTCAGCAAGAGACAAACGTCCTCCTACTCTCAACAACCCATTCTTGTCTAAAAAGGGGCTAAGCCTCCTAAGACGGCTTTGTTTTGGGAATGTCTTTTGTTTTTTGATGCAGTCAATTTCCTTCTGGAAATGTTTGTTTTGAACAGAAGAAATTATAACAGACTTTGCTTGAGCAAGTTCTACTAGATTGACCTGTTCATGGAAACTTTCCCACCTCCTGACCTGATCGCTATTGGTTTCTCTCCGGAAGGTTTTAGCGACATGGATGAGTCTGGCTAGGGTCTTAACTAATATCTTCCAACAAGAAAATCTATCAAAGCAATGTGAGTGAAGTGTGGCTTCAGAAGCTTTGGTACTGAAACTCGTAATTTCTGATCTGATTTCAGGGTCAGCTTCGGGCTCTATGAGTGGATAAACATTAGCAGTGTCTGTCTGCTCACAGTGTGGTTGGTACTCTGTTGGAGACATACAGATGGAACCTCCTAGTGGTGCTGCAAATGTACCCTAGGACAGTCTTGCTATCAGTGAAGAATTTCACAGCATCAAAGTCAGTGTCTAGTTCATCTGTGATTAGCTCATACATTTCGACTGCAAGTACAGCAGCACACAACTCTAAACGAGGAATCGTGTGGGCTGGTTTAGGGCTTAATTTGGACTTTCCCATCACAAATCCAACATGACACACATTTTCTGCATCAGTTACTTTCAAGTAAGCTACCGCACCTATAGCTGTGGTGGATGCGTCTGAGAAGATGCACAGTTCTTTCCTGCAAGCTGATGATAGAGATAAGGGCACATAGCATCTGTCTATCTTTAGGTGCTCTAAGGCTTGCAAGGATTCTGTCCATTGAACCCACTCGCTTAGTCTCTCCTGTGGAAGCAATGCATCCCATTCACTTTTCCAAGATGACAGTTCTCGAACTAAGACCTTGCCTTTTATTGTCACAGGTGATACAAACCCTAGGGGGTCATAGAGGCTACTTACGGTAGATAGAATCCCTCTGCGTGTAAAAGGCTTTTCCCTTGAGGAAACTCTGAAGACAAAACTATCTGTTTCTAGATCCCAACTTAGGCCTAGGCGTTTCTGCAGGGGAAGGGTGTCTGTATCTAGGCAGAGATCTTTAAGGTCCTTAGCTCTGTCTGCTACAGGGAAGGCTTCCATTACTTTTTGGCTGTTGGAAGCGATTTTATGAAGATGCAGTTGGATTCTGCCAGCATTTGCTTTGCTTTACTGAGGATGGAAATTGCCTCTTCGGGTGTGCTAGCAGAAGCTAGTCCATCATCTACATAAAAATGCCTTAATACGAAGTGTTTGGCTTCTTGTCCATAGCACTCTGCATTTTTCTGGGCAGCCTTTTGCATGCAGTATATAGTGACAGCAGGAGAGGGGCTATTACCAAATATGTGCACTTTCATTCTGTACTCGACAATTTCTTTGTCTATGTCATTGTCTTTGTACCAGAGAAAACGTAAAAAGTCTCTGTGGTCTTCTCTGACGAGAAAGCAATAAAACATTTGGCGCACATCTGCTGTGAAAGCAACAGGCTCTTTTCTGAAGCGCATGAGGACACCTAGCAAGGTATTGTTTAGGTCAGGGCCACTCAACAGTACGTCATTTAAAGAGACTCCTTTATACTCTGCGCTGGAATCAAACACTATTCTGATTTGGTCAAGTTTGTGTGGATGATAAACACCGAACATTGGTAGATACCAGTGTTCCCTGTCTGTTTCAAGTGGTCCTGCAACTTCAGCGTGATCATTGTCTAGCATCCCTTTAATGAATTCAGTGAAATCTCTTTTAACTTCTGGCTTCCTCTGCAGAGATTTGCTGAGTGAATGCAAACGCTTCATGGCTTGTTCCCTGTTACTAGGTAAAACACGTCTGGGTGTGCGAAAGGGAAGAGGGGCCACCCAACTGTGATTGTCATCTTGGTAAGCCTCTCTATCCATAATCTGCAAGAAGGTCTGATCCTCTATAGAGAGGGCCTGTTTATCATCATCTTTAGTTTTCTGGAACACTGTAATCCCTAGATTGTCTGTCTCAATGTTGGAATTGACTTCTTCTTTACCATATAGAGTAGAGGAGTCACAGTGTTGTGTCAACCTGCCAAAGCTTTCCTTGACAATGAAGCTGTTGTGACAGGGACTGAGAAGGGATGTGCGTCCATTTGTTAACACAGATGTCTTCAAAGTGGTAATATTGTCAGGCTGGTGCACTGTCCCCAGGCAAACTTCTCCTACAATGACCCACCCTAGGTCCAGTCTCTGTGCATAGGGGGCATTATAAGGTCCATTGATTTGCTGGCGTACCTTGTGAACCTGAAGGATGTCTCTCCCAAGAAGTAGAAGGATAGAAACATCTGGCTCAACAGCTGGGATAAGGTGAGTAATTGAGCGGAGGTGAGGGTGGTGATGGGCTACTTCTGGAGAGGGAATCTCAGTTTTGTCATCAGGTATCATGCCACACTCTATTAGGGTAGGAAGTGGAAACTGCACTTTCTTATTGAAGGATTCAATGGTAAAGTCAGAAGCTCTTCTCCCTGTGGTTTCAATTGTCCCCGCACATGTCCTTAGAGTGTATGGAACTGCACTTGCCTTAAGATTAAAAATATCAAAGAAGTCTGACTTTGCAAGGGATCTGTTGCTCTGTTCATCTAGCACTGCATACATTTTCACTGCCCTTTCTCTCTTGCCAGTGGGATACACAGTCACTAAACAGATTTTAGAGCATGAACGTGCACTCTTGCCTTGTCCACATACTTCAGTGCAATTAGACATTACTGAGGAGAGTGGGGTCTCTTGTAGCTCCCTGCCCTGATCTTTCCTGGGTTCTACAGTCTCTAGTGGGGCAGGAGCAGGGTCTGGGTGCAAAGCTGCAATATGTCTCTCACTGCCGCATTCTGTACATTCTACCAGAATTTTGCAGTCTTTAGCAACGTGATAAGTAGATCCACAACACTTGAAACAGATGCCATTCTGTTTAAGGAAGGACATCCGCTCTGCAATAGGTTTGCTTCTAAAGCCTTTGCATTTCTTTAGTGGGTGTGGTTTTTTGTGTATTGGGCAATGTCTATCAGGGTTTTCTATGGTGTGTACCTTGTGGGTGCTTTGATAGTCTGTGACTTCTGAAGGTACAGCTGTTTTGTGTGTGGATACAGAGGTCCTACCGTGAGGTCTGTGAGGTTTCTCAGTTCTGTGTGATTGATTGCCGTTGGTGGTGAAGGCGAAACTGGGATCACTTCGGATTTTCGTTTGCTGTCTGACAAACCTAGAAAACACAGAGAAAGGGGGAAAAGCGACTCCATAATCTTCTTTGAATTTACCTCCCACAGACATCCACTTGTCTTGAAGATTTGAGGGTAGTTTCTCTACTATGGGATTAGTGCCTCTAGCTGTATCTAGGTATGAAAGTCCTGGCAAGTAGCCATCCTCTTTGGCGTATTCTATCTCTAGTAGAAGATCACTTAGTTCTTGTAACTGCACGTTGTCTCTGTAGCCCACCTTGGGAAAGACTTCAAGTTTTTTCAACAGTGCTCCTTCTATTACCTCTGGGGATCCATACGTTTCTTCTAGTCTTTTCCAGGTCATGTTGAGTCCTGCTGCAGGGTTGAACAGGTTTGCTCTTCTCATCCTCTTAGCATGCTCTGCTGACTCGGTACCAAGCCATTTTATCATTAAGTTAAGCATTTCTGCTGGTGAAAAGTTCAGACCTTCAGTGGCATTCAGAAAGGAAGATTTCCATGCCCAATAGTTTTCAGGACAGTCATCAAATTGGAGAAAGCCTGAGCTTACCATTTCTTTGCGGATGAGATATTTGGTGACATTCACTGCACATTGTTGTTCGCACATGTAATCTATAGGTTGAGGTGATGGGAACACTTGTTTTTTGTTCTTAGGGGTTTCTGGTGCTTCATTCTTGATTTGCTGGCAGCCGCTGACCTCATGTGATTGATTGGGCCTGCTCAGGGGGCTTGTTGATTTCGGCCTGAATTCCTTTGCTTCAGGTTTAAGAGACTGTTCCTTTGCATGCGCAGTAGTAAGTTTCTGGATGTACTCACTTGTACGATCTGCAGAGAATAGAGGTTTTCCTGGAACCTCTGAGTCTTTATATGATTTTTCACTTCCAGAACGACTTGTATCCATGTAGGCAGCGGCCTCTGCTTCAGCTGCTTCAGCAGCAATCTGTCGCTGCAGGATGAGCAATTTTGATTCTAATTCCACTTCTTCTTGTGCGATGGCAGCTTTCTTTGCTTCTTCTTGTGCGATGGCAGCTTTCTTTGTTGCTAACTCCTGCATCATCATGGCTTCTTTTTCTGCGTACTGTAGCTGGATTCGGGCAGCTTCTGCCTTGGCACAAGCTTTAACTGCTGAGGACATCTTGCTAGCCCGTGAAGATCTGGACACCTGCGATTGTGCATCGTCTTGCTGGGCAATGGGAATGTTCTCCCTGCCTTGCTGTGTCAGCGGTAGCATGTCATCAGCCTGGTACTTTGTTCCTGATCTGAGACTCATGCTGCAGTAATGGCGTCTCAGTTTATTCCAGACTGCCATGTGGTTGTCTTTTTACTGTTCTGCTTCGCGTTATTGAACTGTTGTATAACACTAGTCAGACAGCTTAACAATAATTCAGAAGTCAAGAAACGTGAGACATCAGATCTGTAGGTATTCTTTATCCCGAATAACTTGGTAAAACTACAACATAAGCATAAACAAAACATATGTGTCAGTACATTAAACATTATACAGCAGCCTCACTCTATCAGTGAGAGTACTCACAGACAATTCCATCATTAGTCCAGGAATAGTTTAAGAGCTCTTCTTCATGCAGTCTGATCCAGGAGCAGTAATGAAATGTAGGAAATACAGTTCCAGGTTAAAGGTTACTGCCTTTACTATGAGGAGAATCCTACTTCCTTCAAGCTCTGGCAAAGTAATAAGCATCTCTGACCACTAGATGGCAACAACATAAACTAACATTACAGTATAAACTGTAACAGCACATAGCACATATTACTATGAACAATATGGGCAGAACAGTGGGACTTTCCTAACTGCAGAGGGGCAATTGATGAGAAACACGTCCACATCGTCCCACCACCCAACTCAGGGTCGTACTATTTCAACTATAAGGGGTTCAATAGTATTGTGATGTTGGCGGTGGTGTCGGCTAATTACGACTTCTTGTATGTGGACGTGGGGAAGAATGGCCGGATGTCCGATGGTGGAGTCATCGCCCAGACGGAGTTTTACAGGCATCTCCAGAATGGCAGCTTGGACTTGCCACCTCCAGAGGACAATGTGGAAGGACTCCCATTCGTCTTCGTTGCTGATGAAGCGTTTGCACTGGGGGACCATCTTATGCGGCCATTCCCTATGAGGACCCTCACCCCGGAACAGAGGGTTTTTAATTACCGGCTGGCCAGAGCCAGAAGAGTGGTGGAGAACACATTTGGAATCCTGGCCAGCTGGTTCTGCCTATTTCTGACACCCATCCATATGGCGGAGTATAAACTTAATCATATAATCCTGGCGTGCTGTATTCTCCATAACTTTTTATGCAAGCATTCGGCCAACTATGCTGGCTCAGTTGGGCCTGAGGCCGGAATGATACATGAAACAACACTGACGGCGCTTGAAAGTGGCCGTCCTGGCTTGCCCTCCCTGAGTGCCCGTGATGTCCGCTTACGATACCTGGAGTTCTTTGCGGGTAGGGGGGCCATCAATATGCCAGCAAATTTGTGAAGCCTTTATCAAATAAAAAAACAAACAAAAGAAAATCTTTGTTTACATTTACTGCTTGTGTTTGTTTTAGCTGACCCTGGCAGAAATGTGTTGAGTCCAGAAAATGGCGTGATTGTGTAACCTTATACAAAGCACTGTTGGGTGTTATTTACTGAAGGCAAAGACACTTTGCACTACAAGTGCACTTGAAACTGCACTGAAACTGCACTTGTAGTGCAAAGAGGATTTGCCCTTAGGAAATAACCCCCATTTTCACAGAAAACACCAATTACATCACCAACAAAGTGTTTTAGCGTTGACACAATAATCCACACATTCTTGATTAACAATCTTTTTAATACCTGCACAATCACATGTGCATTTAGAAAAGGTTTTTCAAACAAATCAACATGTTTGTTGTATAACAATTTTTGGGGTAGCATTATAAAAAATAGAAATGTCCATTTAAGATAAAACAGACATGTGTAAAACCAACAAGAAAGACACAAATCTCGAACTTACAAAGTTCACATTTGGTTGAATTTGAAGGCAATATCAGACATGAGTATTTAGGAACTGTGTTTGATATTGCGTTCAGATGGGGTGAAGTCACCCCAGGAAAAGCCAAATTTGGAAGATGCACACGAATTTCCCACAGTCAACATGTGCTAGCTGCCATCACAGGGGATCAAGGGACATGTTTTGGGGGAGAAACCCCTTCCTCTCAGCTACTTTATTATTGAGGAAGGGGTTGCACCCCCAAAACGCGTCCATTGATCTCCCGTGATGGCAGATAGCACATGTTGGCACACTGTGTGCATCCTCCAAATTAGGCTTTTCTAAAAATCGCTAAAACATTTTTAACATTGTAGCACACAAAAAAAAGGGATTGGGAGGGGTTTTAAACTCGCCCCAAAACATCAATGATGTTTTTATTTTTTTGAATAACATCATTGATGTTTTTCTTGAGGTTTTCCAATTGTAAATTACACCCCATGATCTCCCCGATCAGGATCTGGGCACTTTCTGATGTGAAAGGATCTGGATCCACAACATCACGATCACCTAAAAAGAGAGAAACCCAAAAAAAAAGGTATCAAAAATATGCCAGCATCCATCTCTTACCTGAGCCTGTGGTCGCAGACACTCACCTGTTGTGGTGACTAGTTCCACTACGTCTTCTTCCTCCTGCTCTTCTTGGGTTGGTGGGATTTCCCCTTCTTCCAGAGGTGGGGGGTCTGTGGTCTCCTCGGATGAGGGGTGTCCGAGTCTTTTCTGCCCTATGTAAAACAAAAATGCTATACTTAGCACACAGAGATTTGATGGCAGAACTATAAATAGGAAACATGGCTTGGAAGTGGGGTACAATTGTCTGTTTTGGCAGAGTTCCAAAACGGAGCATTTTCAGTGTCCTTTGTCAAGCTTCAATACTTTATCTGTTTGGTACAAGCTTCACAGATGTAGTCCCCCCCTATAGTATACACTGGAGCACCTGTGTGGCCCCCTAATAAAAATGGTGTTCTTGTGTCCCACACTAGTGCTCCAGTGTCCAGATATGAAAACAGCTGCTGAGTGTCCTCTCCTTACACAGAATTTAGTTTGCATTTCATTCTAGTAACAAAGCCATCTACACAACCAAATTAATTTCAGACAAGTAGGGTGTAAAAATTGTGGCCAAATGTATATGGCCTAAACAATGGTGTTTTATAGGCCGAAAGAAAAGTATTTGATACGAACGAATAATGTGCCCATGAACATGAAAGTTGCCAATTAAAAATGTACACTTGTAAGAAAAGCACATGTAGCAGCACGAACGTAAGAAACATAAAGAATAGGAACACAGGACAACTACTTACTTTTTTGCTGCACTCTCCGGATCTTTCTGTACTGCTCATGTTCTCGTAATTTCAGGTCCGACCACCGTTTCCTGAGCTGATCTTTTGATCGTCGAATTTCCGATGCAGACTCTTGACCACTTTCGCAATTATCTTGGCCTTTCTGACATTGGGGTTGGGGTAAGGTCCATACTTTCCATCATAGTTGGCCTTCTTCAGGATGTCCACCATCTCCAACATCTCCCCAAAGGACATATTTGATGCCTTAAATCGTCTCCTTCTGGATCGTGACGTTTCAGGCTCCGGGCTTTCCTCCCCCTCCTCCTCGTTGCTATAATTAGCACGCACCTGCTGTGTATCCACCATGTGCTCTTCCCCCACTGCACAGAACGAAAAGGGGCGGGGAATAGACTAGACAGAACGTCAGGGGCGGGCGGAGTTACACGCATGCGCAGTGTGTATAAAGCGTAACACGCGTGCGTATTACGTACGATCTGTGAGCGGAGGAAGGAGCATCGAAAGCGCCGATCGTGATAACGAAGGTAAGATCTAAACTTGGGCCTATACTGCTTCGAAATGGAAGCCTATATTGTAACCAGATTAGGGGAGTTTGGCCTGACCTTAGGGTTTGTCTTGTGTTGTGTCTTGCAGAGAAAATAATAAATAATAATAAACAAAAGAGGCAGGCAGCGCTGGAGAAACTGCTGGAGTTGGTGAAGCCGGTGGTCCCCACAGCAACCATCCCCTACTTAAAATTGGTGGCATGAGGAGCACTTATCTTAGGGAGCGCAAGAAGGTCACGGATTCCCAGAGGTCCGGAGCTGCAGCAGATGACGTTTATGTCCCCAGGCTGTGGTACTATGAGAGACTGCGATTTCTGTCAGACCACACTGAAGTCAGGGAATCCCTCTCCACTCTTCCTTCCACTCTTCCTTCCACCCCAGCTGAGGCTTCCGATGTCCAACCTGGGCCTTCCAGCCAGGAAGAAGTGGAGGAGCCCAGCTGGAGTCAGGTATAGCATTGTTCTACTGATTTCTGGTCAATAAATAAATGATGTTTATTAGATGTTATTATTGATCACTAATTGCTGATTGAAAAAAGTGTTTTACATATCAATAGACAGTAGTGGGCACCCAAAATTGGGACAAGAATGAAAAATGCTGGGCTCAGAATGATAGTCTGTTATACTTGTTAACATTCAATTTGCAACAGTCATGAGGTGAAAATTGTGTGTGTTTGATGAATAAAAAACTCAAACTATGTCCCTTTTTCATACACAGGAAGACCTCAGCCAGGAGGAGGTTGTGGAATGTGGCAGTCAGGAGGAGGCGGGGATTAGTGGCAGCCAGGAGGAGGCGGGGCTAAGTGTCAGCCAGGAGAAGCCTGGGACCAGTCGCAGCCTGACTGAATCGCAGGTTCCTCCCCTCCGCCTTCCATATAAAAGAGCGAGGAAGGCGACTCACATGCAGGATTCAGCGCTCAGGCTAATCCAGGAGGCTTCGGCGTCCCTCCGAGCCTTACCCACTTCTGAAGAGGCCTTTGCCTGCATGGCTGCCACCAAACTGCAGGGCATGCAGGAGGGTCAATGCCTCCTGTGTGAGCAACTTATTTATAAAGTCCTAACTAAGGGGGTGAGTGGGGAACTAACACCCAAGACCGACGTGATTGAGTTGGACCATCCTCCTCCTCCTGCTGCCACAACTCCACCACCAGAGCCACCGCGTGGAAGGAAGCGTGGAAGGAAGACAAGAGAGTGATGACCCTGGGTTCAGTCTGGTCTGACAAAAGCTGCAGTCTCTCGTACGACCACAGCCTGGGGACACAGATGTCATCTGCTGCTTTCCGGATCTCTGGGACTTCTGGACCAGACTGCACTCCCTTAGATAAGGACTCCTCAGGCCACCAATTTTGCTTGAAAATAATTGATGTCTGCCCTGGGGGTCCAAGGCTTCTCCAGCGTTGCCTCCCTCTTTGTTTAGTTGTGAGCCCTTAATAAAAGGTTTTTATTGGGAAATTATACTCTCCTGTGTGTGTTTTCATCCAAAAAGGACAGTTTGTTGGTGACGATTCAGGTACATTTCTAACATAAAATGTGAAATTAACAAGGGACAACAACACCAAACAATCTCCTACAGATTAAATAGAACAACATATCAATGGTGTTGTGGTAACTTGACACAAAAACACACACAAAAATTTTCTGGAGTACAAATAAAAATCCCCCCCAAAAAAAAATCAGCCTTGAAAAAAATACAAACCAAAAAAAACTAATCTGCCTTAAAACCAAAAAAAAGAAAAAAACAACACCAAAATAATGTTGTCAGATGTGACAAATCAAAATATATTGAGGGAATCCTGATAAATAGTAAAGAAATAAGTTTGTGAGAAGTCTGTGTGAATATGAGCAGCAAAACGACTTAATTCTTGTCAAATTATAAAGAAGAAGAGAGTGCGCTGTATTAAACCATTTTTAACATTACAGCGTGACGAAAGTGCTGTATCCATTGCGAACGCTAATTTTACCAGACCGAGCTGTTCCGTGTCGGAATTTCTTCTGAGCATGCGTGGCACTTTGTGCGTCGGAACAGGCCACACACGGTCGGAATTGACGCGATCGGATTTTGTTGTCGGAAAATTTTATAGACTGCTCTCAAACTTTGTGTGTCGGAAAATCCGATGGAAAATGTCCGATGGAGCCCACACACGGTCGGAATGTCCGACAACCTGCTCCGATCTGACATTTTCCATCGGAAAATCCGACCATGTGTACGGGGCATTAGAGGAAATCCTGCCTTTCCTCTGGGCGAATCTCACTACTTCTTACAAAGGGAATGGCCACATGATGAGGTACTAGCTTTCCACTTTTTTTCCGGGGGAACCCCCACTTCCCTAGAGAAACTGAGAACCATCTCCAAGACCGCCTCATTCTCCTTTTGGACCTATAGGCAAATACAAAATTTCTTGGCAACCCACACTCATTACACAAATTGGACGAGACAGCTCACACCTTTTGAGTCCCTGTGCCACCGCAAAACACCGCAGAGACATTTGATATCTCTATTGTATGCCCTTCTTTCAGAGACCATGACCCATACTCCAGTTCCCTCACAAGCCTCATGGAATAGAGATCTACAATCACCACTTACAAAGGAGGACTGAAGCACCATATATTAATATGCGCATAAAGGCTCGCTAAACGTGGCCATCCAGGAGAATGGCTATAAAGTTGTTACTAGATGGTACAGGACTCCTTCACGCCTTCACAAATTTTCCCCAAATATCTCCAATATGTGCTGGAGGTGTGGGTTAAAGGAAGGTACCATGCTTCATATATGGTGAGACTGTGAGAGAATTCAACCCTTTTGGAGAAAGGTTCATAACCTTATTACACTTATCACTACATTTACCCTAGATTACACTCCAGCCCAATTTCTTTTACATCATACATCCCTAACAAAAAGGGATTATTACAAATCCCTAACCATGCATATGTTGAATGCAGCTAGACTCTGTATCCCCAAACATTGGCGATCTTCACACACGCTGGCGATCAGGGAATGGCTTGGGAGAATTTCCAAGATTAACCACTTGCCGACCGGGCCATACCCGAAAGACGGCTACAGCGCGGTCGGCTAGTTCTGGGTGGACGTCCATGGACGTCTTCCCAGAATACTGCTCTCGCGCGCCCCCTGGGGCGCGCACCCGAGAACTTCCGTGGATCACGGTAAACGGCCGCTGATCGCGGCCGTTTACCATGTGATCGCTCCGTCAAATGACGGAACGATCACATGTCAACAGACCGGCGTCATGTCATGACGCCGGTTCCTCCCTGCCCTCTCTGTACCGATCGGTACAGTGTGAGGAGAGAGGGGGAGGGATCGGATGGCAGCACCGCTGTGGGCTGCATGTGTAGTGCCCACAGCGGTGCTCAGTGACAATTGTAGTCACATCCATCCATCCCTCCATGCTCAGCCATCCCTGCATAATACCCTGCAATACTCTGCATAATACCCTGCAATACTCTGCATAATACCCCGCAATACTCTGCATAATACCCTGCAATACTCTGCATAATACCCTGCAATATTCTGCATAATACCCCGCAATACTCTGCAATATACCCGGCACTACTCTGCAATATACCCGACAATACTCTGCAATATACCCGGCACTACTCTGCAATATACCCGGCACTACTCTGCAATATACCCAGCAATATACCCTGCAATATACCCTGCACTACTCTGCAATATACACAGGAATACTCTGCAATATACCCGGCACTACTCTGCAATATACCCCGCAATACTCTGCAATATACCCAGCAATATACCCTGCACTACTCCGCAATACTCTGCAATATACCCGGCACTACTCTGCAATATACCCAGCAATACTCTTCAATATACCCCGCAATACTCTTCAATATACCCTGCAATATACCCTGCACTACTCCACAATACTCTGCAATACCCCGCAATACTCCGCAATTTTTAACCAGTTCCCGCCCACAGTCATATGACGTCCTTGACTTTGAGCGGGGATATCTGAATGATGCCTGCAGCTACAGGCATCATTCAGATATCAGCTTTTTTAGCCGGCAATTTCCTACACCATAAGAATGATCATAGCGGCTGTTCCACTGCTTGATCGTTCTTATGGGAGGCGAGAGGGGACGCCCCCCCTTCCCGCCACCCTCCGGTGCTTCTACCGACTCACCGCTACGATCGAAGCCAAGATCGTTTTTTGTTTTTTTTTATTTTAGGCACAGCCTAGAGGTGAGATGTGAGGTCTTATTGACCCCATATCTCACTGTAAAGAGGACCTGTCATGCCATATTCCTATTACATGGGATGTTTACATTCCTTGTAATAGAAATAAAAGTGATAAAAAAATTTTTTGGGGGGGGGAAAAAGTGTCAAACTAAAATAAATAAAGTAAAATAAACAATAAAAAAAAAAAAAAAATTTTTAAAGCGCCCATGTCTGTGTGCTCGCATGCAGAAGCGAACACATACGTAAGTCCCGCCCACATATGAAAACGGTGTTCAAACCACACATGTGAGGTATCACTGCGAACGTTGGAGCGAGAGCAATAATTTTGGCCCTAGACCTCCTCTGTAATTCAAAACATGTAACCAGTAAAAAATTTTAAAGCGTCACCTATGGAGACTTTTAAGTAGTGACAATTGGCACCATTCCACGAGAGTGTGCAATTTTGAAGGGTGACATGTTAGGTATCTATTTACTCGGCGTAACTTCATCTTTCACATTATGCAAAAACATTGGGCTAACTTTACTGTTTTGTTTTTTTTTAAAGCACAAAACTGTTTTTTTTCCCAAAAAAAGCGTTCTAAAAATTGCTGCGCAAATACCGTGCGAGATAAAAAGTTGCAACAACCGCCATTGTATTCTCTAGGGTCTTTGCTTAAAAAAATATATATATAATGTTTTGGGGTTCTATGTAATTTTCTAGCAAATAAATTATTATTTTTACATGTAGGAGAGAAATATAAGAATTGGCCTGGGTCCTCCAGAACGCCTGGAGGTGCTCCGTGCATGTTGAGCCTCTGTATGTGGCCACACTGTGTAAAAGTCTCACACATGTGGTATCACCGTACTTGGGAGTAATAGCAGAATGTGTTTTGGGGTGTAATTTGTGGTATGCATATGCGGTGTGTGAGAAATAACCTTCTAATATGACAATTTTGTGAAAAAAAAAAAAGAAAAAAAAAAATCTTGATTTTGCAAAGAATTGTGGGAAAAGATGACAATTTCAAAAAAACTCACCATGCATCTTTCTAAATACCTTGGAATGTCTTCTTTCCAAGTAGGGGTCATTTGGGAGGTATTTGTACTTTTCTGGCATGTTAGGGTCTCAAGAAATGAGATAGGCCGTCAGTACTTCAGGTGTGATCAATTTTCAGATATTGGCACCATAGCTTTTGGACTCTCTAACATTCACAAAGACCAAATAATATACACCAAGTTGTACTTATTTTTACCAAAGATATGTAGCAGTATAAATTTTGGCCAAAATTTACGAAGAAAAATTACTAATTTGCTAAATTTTATAACAGAAACAAAGAAAAATTCATTTTTTTACCAAATTTTCAGTCTTTTTTCTTTTATAGTGCAAAAAATAAAAAACCCAACGGTGATTAAATACCACCAAAAGAAGGCTCTATTTGTGTGAAAAAAAGGACAAAAATTTCATATGGGTAAAGTGTTGTATGACTGAGTAATTGTCATTCAAAGTGTGAGAGCACCGAAAGCTGAAAATTGGTCTGGTTAGGAAGGGGGTTTAAGTGCCCAGTGATCAAGTGGTTAAAGATAAGGAGGAGCTGATTCATATATCTCAGGACAGAATGCACACATTTCCAATCATTTGGGCATGCTGGACCCATTTCACAACCACTGATCGATACTGTCAATATGTTCCTTAGGGTTGATCTGCGAATGCCACAATGAGCCCTACCTGGGTTCGGGAGTGGCGACCGGGGTCGGGAGCGGGTCCACACATGACGCTTTCCTACCCCTATACCCTACTTCCCCTCCCCTCCCCTTTCTCAGGCCTTCATTCTATCATTTCTCCACTTTTCTTTTACCCCTCTAGATTCCGCTTTCCTGTCTCTGTTGTCTCCCTTATTTATGGTAGTCAAATTCACAGACATTAACTTGATCTTCTGCACCTCCCACTAGCTATTAAACATGTGTTATCAGGTTAATCACCACCTTGGGACTCGAGCGGGACCTTTTCTATAAGCATCCTCCTGCCCTTGAATATGTTGAGGCGGGAGGTGGGGGGAGGTGAAAAGTGAAATAAGATCCTCCACCCTCTTATGCTAAATGTGAACCACATATTTTTCTCCTGTTCATTTCTTACCAACTTGTTTTCATACAATGTATCCTATAATTGACACTAGGGATGAGCCAAACACCCCCCTGTTCGGTTCGCACCAGAACATGCGAACAGGAAAAAAGTTCGTTCGAACACGCGAACACCGTTAAAGTCTATGGGACACGAACATGAATAATCAAAAGTGCTAATTTTAAAGGTTTATATGCAAGTTATTGTCATAAAAAGTGTTTGGGGACCTGGGTCCTGCCCCAGGGGACATGGATCAATGCAAAAAAAAGTTTTAAAAACGTCAGTTTTTTTCGGGAGCAGTGATTTTTATAATGCTTAAAGTCAAATAATAAAAGTGTAATATCCCTTTAAATTTCGTATCAGACCTGAAGGGCCTGGTATGGAATTTAGGGGGACCCCCACGTTGATTGCTTTGCGCAAAAGTTATAGTGCCTAAAAAATAGGGGATATATTTATGGCATTTTTATTATTACCTTTTTTTACTAGTAATGGCGGTGATAAGAGATTTTTAGCGGGCCTGTGGCATAGTCCTACAGAATCACGCTGTCGGCTCTCGAGGTATATCAGGAGGGAGCGACTTCATCATTATAATTCTATTTATGCTTTTAACATATGTTTTTATTGTAAGTGTACATCTATGAGGAGTTACTGAATAAACACACCTTTTTGAAAAATTGTATTACGCTATGATTTCTCCCATAGACTTTTAAAAGATGTTCCGTGGCTTTCGAATTTGCCGCAAACACCCCAAATTGTTCGCTATTCGGTGAACGGGCGAACAGCCAATGTTTGAGTCGAACTCATGTTCGACCCAAACATAAAGCTCATCCCTAGTGTTCACCCACAAATGCTCATTAAGCACACGTATGCAAGAAATATCGTATGCAATCCGAACTCAGTGGTATACCACACAGACAAAAATTAAAAAGTGATCTCCCCCTCTGATACTTTAACGGTGTTCGCTTGTTCAAACAAACTTTTTGCCTGTTCGCATGTTCTGCTGCAAACCGAACCGGGGGGTGTTCGGCTCATCCCTAGTGAACACACTGGCTTTTTCCCATTTTCCCATTGTTGTTCTGAGAGTTGCATATTTAGATCATTCTCCCACATTTTTTGTATTCACCCGGGAGATCGGACGTTGGCTGCAATAACCAGTTATACATAAGAAAAGTGATCTTTTTCATTTGGGTTTGGTTGAAGCAAATATGTTCGAAATTAGAAAGAGGTCTAGCGATAAAGTCTTTTTTTTTTTTTTTTTAGTGTTCAATATAAAATTGTGAATTTGTAGATATATCCAGGAGTTTATGGATTTTCTGCCTAGTTCGTGTTGTACATCTGTAAGTGATTTTAATTTATTGTCTTTTAGGCAGTGGTATACTAGAAGAGGTTCATTAGTATTGTCTCTGTAAAGGTTTTTGTTGTCAAGTCCAGGTGGGAAGTCGGGGTTATTTGCTAATGAGGATAAGGAACTGGGTGTAGAGGAGAGTTTATGTTTGGCTGCAATTTTGTGGAATATTTTCAGAGTTGTGTATATCAAGGGATGTCCTTTAATGTTGAGAGGATATTGACCATGGTCAGTCCAAGGTAGTTATTGTATGGCAAGTTTTTCAAGGAAAACCCAATCCTTGTAATGATTGTGGCAATGCCAATATATTATTCTAGATAGATGGGTCGCATAATAGTACTTCCTAAAGTCAGGAAGGCCTATTCCTCCTTTTGTTTTTGGGCATTGTAAAAGACTGATTTTGTACCCTCAGTTGTTTTTTGGTCCATAGGAACTGTCCTTGAATTGAGACTAGTCTTCTAAAGAAAGACTCCGGTAGGTCTATGGGTAATATGTGGAATAGGTATAAAAGTCTTGGCAAAACCGTAATTTTTAGTGTGGCAGCCCTGCCAAACCAAGAGAACTACTTGGTATTCCAATTTTTAAGATCTGCTTCAATCTTTTTGAATAATGGTTGATAGTTATATTCATAGAGGGTTTCTAGTTTTAGGGTAAGGTGGATGCCCAAATATTTTAGAGATGTGTTTTCTCATTTGAAGGTGCAATTTTTCCGTGTGATTAGTTCTGTCTTTTTAGATAATCCCCAGAGCTTCACACTTTTTATGATTAATTTAAAAATTTGATAGGTATTTGAAATCAAGAAAAGTTTTGTTTAGATTTGGGATAGATATATGGGGTTGAGTTATGTAAAAAAAGTAGGTCATCAGCATATGCTGCTATTTTATATTCTCTGTTGTCTATGTTGAATCCGTGTATTTATTGTTATAGGTTAACCACTTCAGCCCCGGAAGGATTTACCCCCTTCCTGACCAGAGCACTTTTTGCGATTCGGCACTGCGTCGCTTTACCTGACAATTGCGCGGTCGTGTGACATTGCACCCAATCAAAATTGACGTCCTTTTTTTCCCACAAATAAAGCTTTCTTTTGGTGGTATTTGATCACCTCTGCGGTTTTTATTTTTTGCGCTATAAACAAAAAAATAGCGACAATTTTGAAAAAACTCATTATTTTTTACTTTTTGCTATAATAAATATCCCCAAAAAATATATAAAAAAAAATTTTTTTCCTCAGTTTTGGCCGATACGTATTCTTCTACATATTTTTGGTAAAACAAATCGCAAAAAGCATTTATTGAGTTATAGCATCTACAAAATAGGGGATAGTTTATGACATTTTTATTGATTTTTTTTTTTTACTAGTAATGGCAGCGATCATCAATTTTTATCGTGACTGCGACATTATGATGGACACTTTTGGCATGATTTTGGGACCATTCACACTTATACAGCGATCGGCGCAATTAAAAATGCATTGATTACTGTGTAAATGTGACTGGCAGTGAAGGGGTTAACCACTAGGTGGCTCTGTAGGAGTTAAGTGTGTCCTAGGGAGTGATTATAACTGTGGGGGTGAGGGGCTGTGTGTGACAAGTCACTGATCCCCGCTCCCGATCACAGGGAGCTGTGATCAGTGACAGTGTCATTAGGCAGAAGTCATTAGGCTTGTTTACATTAGCATCCCCCGTTCTTTCTCACCATGAGTTGATCGCGGGTATCCCCACAGACATCGGGTCCATGGGACCCGCGATCAAGGTCACAGAGCTCAAAGCAGGCGCACGCGTCCGTCCGCAAGCCACCTCTTAAGGGGCAACGTACAGGTACGTTAATCTGCCTGTACGTGCCCTTCTGCCACAGTATATCTGTGTGAGGCAGTCGGGAAGTGGTTAATGGTCCTAATTAAAGGTTCAATAGACAGAATGAATAATAAGGGTGAAAGGGGGCAACCTTGTCTAGTACCGTTTCAGATTTCTATCGAGTCAGAATAGGTTTCATTAATTTTCATTTTTGCGCTTGGGTTAATGTATAGAGATTTTATCCATGTCATCATATTGTTACCAAACCCAATATGATTACAGGTGTCAAACATATAATCCCAGGAGACCCTTTTAAAGGCCTTCTCTGCATCGGTTGACAGCAGGAGGCCTTCAATGTCACCTTGTCGGAGTCTATGAATTAAATTGAGTGTTTTCGTTGTGTTGTCGTTTGCTTCACGGTTTGGCATAAATCCTACCTGTTCGGGTCCGATTAGTCTGTCTAGTAGGGGTCTAATTCTGTTGGCTATAATTTTTGCTAGGAGTTTTAAGTCTAAATTTATAAGGGAAATGGGTCTGTAATTTGTGCAATCGGTAGGATCCTTGTTTGGTTTCGGTATCACTGTGATGTAATCTAAGAGAAATTCCTTAGATGCTTTGTGGCCTTTGGAGATAGCGTTTAGGGCTTTTGTCAGTGGTTGGGTTAGAGTGGGTTCAAACATTTTATAATATTGCGCGGTAAAGCCATCCGGGCCAGGGCTTTTTCCCATTTTTAACTCTTTGATGACATTCGAGACCTCTGTCAAAGTCATGCGGTTTTCTAGTGCGGCTGTATCAATTTGGGGTAGAGTAGGTATGTTACAGTTGTTTAGGTATTCTGTAATTGTCTGTTTTCTGTCACCAGAAAAGTGTGTCGGTTTGTTTTGAGGTGAGATGTTATGTAATATTTATGAAAAAGTTCTGCTATTCTGGATGAGTCATGGATCATCGTTCCATCTTTATTACGAACTCCGTGGATATTGTTGTTAATTTTGATTCTTTCAGGGCTTTTGCAATAAGTTTGCTTCCTTTGTCCCCATGTTCATAATAAATTGAATTCCTGAGGAACAGTGATCTCTTTGCTTTGTAGTCAAGTAGGTTTGGTAGAGTTTTTCTAGCATGTGTAAATGTTCTGTTGTCCATGGCCGTAGGGGCACTTCACCATGAGATAATCCAATTCCAAGTTATTTCCTCACCTAAGTTCCCGCTGGTTATTGGTTATCCTTGGTTACAGAGGCACAACCCCTCTTTTGATTGGCTCCATGCTGAGGTTCTCTCCTGGTCACAACAATGCAGTAAGACATGCTTCCAGAAGGTAGCCAAGGTCCTGTGCACCTCTTCACTCTCCTCCCTGCTGGAGGAGTACCACGATTTTAGCGAAGTCTTTGTCTCAAAGGTCAAGCTGGTAGTTTGCCTCCACACTGGTCATATGATTGCGCAATTAACCTTCAACCTGGTGCCATACCCCCTCGTGGTCGGGTTTACCCTTTGTCGGTCTTGGAGGATAAGGCCATGGAGGAGTATGTTGCAGATGCACTTTCTCGAGGTTTCATCCGCAAATCCTCATCC
Organism: Aquarana catesbeiana; assembly: GCF_042186555.1. Taxonomy (NCBI): domain Eukaryota; kingdom Metazoa; phylum Chordata; class Amphibia; order Anura; family Ranidae; genus Aquarana; species Aquarana catesbeiana. The sequence goes on from NC_133336.1 coordinate 157,891,841, forward strand.
CCTGCTGGTCCTGGTTTCTTTGTGAAGAAGAGGAGTGATGAACTGAGACCCTGAATTGATTATAGGGGTCTCAATCATTTCGCGATTAAGAATGCCTGATTCTGATTCTGTTGATTCTGTTGATTACGGAGTTATTTGACCACCTCAAGGGAGCAACGGTTTTCATGAAGCTTGATTTGAGAGGGGCATAAAATCTTGTGAGGATTAAGGAGGGAGATGAGTGGAAAAATGCATTTAATATCAGAACAGGCCATTATGAGTACCTTTTAATGCCTTTTGGCCTTTGTAACGCCCCAGCAGTTTTCCAGGAATTTATTAATAATGTCCTCCAAGATTTGTTGCAGTTATGTGCGGTGGTTTATCTCGACGATATCCTCATATTTTCCAAGTCCCTGGAGAGCCACCACACAGATGTCTGTTGTGTGCTTCAGAAACTAAGAGAGAACAATCTCTATTGTAAATTGGAGAAGTGCGAATTCCAACAGGTTAAATTCCTGGGTTATGTCATTTCCACTGCTGGTTTTTCGATGGACCCAGAGAAACATTTGGCAGTCCTACAGTGGCCCTGACCCATAGGTTTACGTCCTGTGCAGCGTTTTCTTGGCTTCTGCTAACTATTATCGGACATTTATTCGTAACTTCTCATCTCTGGTCAAGCCCCTGACTGATATGACCAAAAAGGACAGTAACCCGCAGAGTTGGTCTCTGGAGTCCATTAGGGCCTTTGAGAGTCTCAAGGATGCCTTTGTTTCTGCTCCTGTAATGGCACATCCTGATCCTACGTTACCTTTTATCCTTGAGGTTGATGCTTCTGAGACTGGAGTTGGTGCCCTACCTATGAGAGTACTATGCATTCTTGTGGTTAATTTTCCAAGAACTTGCCACCTGCGGAGTGCAATTACGAGATTGGTGACAGAGAGCTGTTGGCGATCATTTTAGCCCTGAAAGAATGGAGACATCCCCTCAAAAGTACCACTGTGCCGGTTCTCATTCTTACTGACCATAAGAATATAACATTTTTGTCTGAGGCTAAACTCCACTCTCCCAGAAGGGTGCGATGGGCTCTTTTCTTGTCTAGTTTCAATTACATTGTCTCATTCTTACCCAGTACTAAGAATGTAAGGGCTGACGCTTTGTCACGACAATTTTCCTCCACTTCCAAGATGGAGACGGTTCCGGTTCCTGTGATTCCTCCTGATCGTATTCTGGCTATGGTTCGCACCAGTCTCACTTCTTCTTTGGGTGACAAAATTCTTGCCGCTCAGGTCCATGCTCCTCCTGAGAAACCTTGTGCTGCTTTGTATCAGAGTCTCCATACTCCTGTGCTACAGACTTACCATTCTCCCAAGGCTGCCAGCCACTCTAGGAAGAATTAACTCTTTTGGGCCATTTCTCAACAATTCTGGTGGCCTAGTCTATGTGCTAATGTAACTACAGCTTCGTAGCTGCCTGTTCCGTGTGTGCTCAGAGTAAGACTCCACGACACCTTCCAGTGGGCCTCCTACAACCCAAACCCAATGGAGAGAGGTCCTGGACCCACCTGTCTTGGATTTCATTGTAGAGTTACCCAACTCCCAGGGCAACACAATTATCCTTACGGTGGTTGACCTTTCTCTAAACTGTCCCATTGTATTCCACTTAAGAAGTTGCACACTTCTAAGGAACTGGCTTCCATTTTTGCTTGGGAGATCTTTCACTTACATGGGCTACCCAAGGTGATTGTGTCCTGGTGAGCCTTTTGTGCAGGTTGGGAATTTAGCTTGCTTTCTCCTCTGCGTATCACACGCAGTCTAACGGGGCCGTAGAACGAGCCAAACAGTCCTTGGAGCAATTCCTACGTTGCTATATTTCTGACCATCATAACTACTGGTCAGACCTCTTACCGTGGGTGGAGTTTTCTCACAATAGTGCCTTGAATTCTGCTTCCCAATTGTCCCCCGTTTATAGCGAACTATGGTTTCCAACCTTCCATGTTGCCTGACTCGTTTGTTCCACAGAGTATTCCTGCGTTAGAGGAGCATCTCCGTGGTCTTCGTTCCACTTGGGCACAAGTCCAGGAGGCTTTGCCACATGCTAATGATAGGTACAGGTTCCATGCTGACCGCAGACGCCTGCCTGTGCCTTCCTACCAGGTTGGGGACAGGGTCTGGCTGTCATCTCACAACCTCCGACTTTGTGTTCCCTCTCTGAAGTTCGCACCTCAGTTTATTGGGCCTTTTCGTATTCTTCGCAGGATTAACCCAGTGGCTTACGCATTAGACCTTCCTTCTAATATGCATATCTTGAATGTATTTTATGTCTCCTTATTAAAACCTTTGGTCTGCAACCACTTTACCACCTCGGTGCCTTGTCCTCACCCTGTACAGGTTGAGAACCATGAGGAGTATGAAGTACAGTCCATTGTTGACTCCCGTAGGTTCCTTGGGCGCATACAGTACTTGAGGAAAGAAAAAGATCCTGGATGGCTGGCCGCACACCATAGAAGGCATCTTTATTGATATGAAGAAATAAAATCCAAATGCAGTCACCTCATGTACAGGGAAGAACAGGAAAAAATACTGACGCGTTTCACATCCTATCATACTAGAATAATATTAAACAATGACAGAATACAAAATAACAACTTTAATTTTCAACTTGTAAATGATAAATGATCTCAAAGGAAACCTGTGTGTAAATAATAATAAACAAAATTCATGAAAATGCAAAACCTGCTGAGACTATACAAAATCGCAAAATAACATACATGAAATTGATGTGGAAATACCAATAATCCCATACCCAACACTATCAATAATGTCTTGGTAATTGCATATATATATATATATATATATATATATATATATATATATATATACCGTACATCATCCTGAAACATATAAATCTAATTACATTTGAAAATTGTGTAGATAAAACCTTAATTTTCATTAAAAATGATTATTTATAAATCATTATTCCCACATAAATCCATGCACTCAAGAGAAACGCAAACCCCACTCAACAACATCTGGAATCCATTCATGTTGGATTCACAAACAAAAAATATATCCCAAATTTGCAACAAACGGCAAAGAGGAAAAAAGAAAAAAGACAGAAAATCGTCATCGGATGGGGAAGCATTTAAATGATTCATGGCAAAAGTGGAAAAATAGAGAGGGGCCCTAAAGAAGTTACGTAAACATCTTTTTAATGGACTAGCTGTATATACTAAATATGCTAAATAACGTAAACTTCAGACGGTGATCCAAAATTCATGGAGATTTATGAATATTACATGGATAGCTATGCAAAAACAGTAAACAAAGAGCAATGATCTCGTTGTTTCTGTGATTGCTATAGGAAAGGTGGTCACACTACTGATTTTTTCAGTGAAATTTCAAAGGACCCTAGAGAATCAACAGGCATTATGTGGGCAGGTATATAGGAAATATAGGCTCTCTATACTTGCTGCAATAACATGATTAAGATGATAATTTTGCTACAAAAGCGATAATTTAAACTACCAGGCTCCAAATAGATCACAAAGAGCAACGTAACACCAAAAATGTATGAAGTCGCAAAAAATAACAAAAAAATCACAAAGAACAGAAAAGCAAAAAGCAAAAAAAAAAGAACACGAAAGGGGAGGAAGTGAAACATAGCCACTGACAAATATAAACCAGGGAGCATTACGTCATATGCTAAATAAATTTAGGTATCAAGATAGACATACATGTATGCAAAATATTATGGGAGTCAATACTGACATAAATCAATCAATATGTTATTTGGATTGAATTGGGGATGCATATGGGCATAACATGGTAAATATCTATTGATAAAAGTGGGACACGTCCCATTAAATATTGAGGCCGGTGGGACGTCTAGTATTTAGATTAAAAATCCACCAAACCTTTTGTTTGAACAATATGCCAAATTTGTCCCCACCTCTAGGAGGTTTGACAATTTTTTCAATGCCTTGAATAGTCAAGCTAGAAGTATCCTTGGAATGAATATCATTCCAATGGCGAGCAATGTTAGTGGCATGTTCCTCCTCCATGTCATAGAGGTGATCGTAAAGACGATCCCTCAGTCTGCGAGTGGTCCTGCCAACATATTGGATAGAGCAAATGGTATAGAACTTAGAACAGTTTGTGTCCTGGTTCTGGCGAGCCTTTTGTGCACAGTTGAGAATTCAGCTTGCTTTCTCCTCTGCATATCACCCGCAGTGCATTGGAAAGGGTATGGTCCGAAGCAACATTCTTGGGTCTCATTAATGAGGAAATGGGACTTTAAAATGAAGCGGTTGAAATGCGGAGGTGATGATAAAAATATAAAGTTTTATTCATATCAGTATAAGTAATTTCACATATTACATATATAAGCACAAGATATGGACATAGTGGTACAAGGGTATAAAAAACACATAAATAGGGATTAGTTCATAAAATTCAATGAATGGCATGTAACAGCAAAATGGTCTAAAGAAGCCAACCACAGCATGCCCGGCACCTTTCTTGATGATTGCATAATAAGAATCTACAACTAGAAAAGGTACAATTTCTGGGGAAATTGTGAAGTGTTCTTGCCTCTACAACTGGAGTGGGCGGAGAAACTGGATGGAGTGGCTTGAGTAACTGTGAAAAGTGTTAAAAAGCTTAATATTTTAAAAAGTATAAATAGTAGTAAAAAAGTTGAAGTCCCATCATTAGCTGAAAGAGCTGAACATTTTTTTCAAAAGTTTTTTTTTTCAAAAATGAATTATTTTTTTTCAAAAATGATTTTTTTTTTAAACGAAATTTTTTTTCAAAAATAATTTTTTTTTTCAAAAACTGCCATCCAAACTGCCCCATCAGAATTGTCCCATCAAAACTGCCCCATCATATTGCCACCATCAAAACTGCCCCATCAGAATTGCCCCATCAAAACTGCCCCATCAGAATTGCCCCATCAAAACTGCCCCATCATATTGCCACCATCAAAACTGCCCCATCAGAATTGCCCTATCAAAACAGCCCCATCATATTGCCACCATCAAAACTGCCCTATCAGAATTGCCCCATCATATTGCCACCATCAAAACTGCCCCATCAGAATTGCCCTATCAAAACTGCCACATCATATTGCCACCATCAAAACTGCCCCATCATAATTGCCCCACCAAAACTGCCCCATCTTATTGCCACCATCAAAACTGCCCCATTATAATTGCCCCATTAAAACTGCCCCATCAGAATTGCCCTATCAAAACTGCCCCATCATATTCCTCTATTATAAATCAGTACATGGTGTGTCTGTCCCCTCCCCCGGGCTCTGTAATCAGAGCTGAGATGCTCCAGCCACCTCCCCCCCTGTGTATAACAGAAGCTTTGGTAACCATGGCAACAAAACAAACACAGTACACTCTGATTAATGGCTAAAATTTCCTGAAATGACCTCTAAACAAAAAGCTTTTTCCCAAAAACTATAAATCCTACAGCGAAGATCTTTATATTGTGAGAATCACAAGACCCAGACCTATGCAAGAACACTTAACTAGAAAAGGTACAATTTCTGGGGAAATTGTGAAAGTGTTCTTGCCTCTACAACTGGAGTGGGCGGAGTAACTGGGTGGGGTGGAGTGGCTTGAGTAACTGTGAAAAGTGTTAAAAAGCTTAATATTTTAAAAAGTATAAATAGTAGTAAAAAAGTTCCATCATTCGCTGAAAGAGCTGAACATTTTTTTCAAAAGTAATTTTTTTTTTCAAAAATGAATTTTTTTTAATCAAAAATGATTTTTTTTTCTTCAAAAATGATTTTTTTTTTCAAAAGTAATTTTTTTTTTCAAAGGTAATTTTTTTTTTCAAAAATGAATTTTTTTATTTCAAAAATAATTTTTTTTTCGAAATTATTATTTTTTTTAAAGTAATTTTTTTTTCAAAAATAATTTTTTTTTTCAAAAATATTTTTTTTTTTCAAAAATATTTTTTTTTTCAAATATATTTTTTTTTCAAAAATAATTTTTTTTTTAAAAGAAATTTTTTTTTCAAAAATATTTTTTTTTTTTAAAATAATTTTTTTTTTTTTCAAAAATATTTTTTTTTTCAAAAATATTTTTTTTTTTTCAAAAATGATTTTTTTTTTTCAAAAATTATTTTTTTACTTTTTTCAAAAATTTTTTTTTTTTTTCAAAAATATTTTTTTTTTTACATGGGGCGGTCATAATGTTTTGGCTGATCATGGGGTGGTCATAATGTTTTGGCTGATCATGGGGTTGTCAGCTTTTGTCACTTCCCACTCTAGTTTTGAACATTTCGCCATTCATTCCTATGGGACCAATTTCGCCGCAAAAACGTCATTTCGTGGACCATTCGGCAAAACATTCCACAAAGTAATAACACACCAATCGGGAACAATCCGCTCGTTTCGGTATATTATTTGTCTCTGTAGTGTGAAAACTGTGGGAGGAGTCTATAAGTATTATCAAGTCTAGCAGATGAAGTCACATGCATTTGGAGTGTCTCAGCATCTTGTGTTTACAACCACTGTTTCCTAGCAACGCTCATGCCCTGTTTATGCTTCCCAAATACTGCTTCATCAAAACTGCCCCATCAGAATTACCCCATCAAAACTGCCCCATCATATTCCTCTATTATAAATCAGTACATGGTGTGTCTGTCCCCTCCCCCGGGCTCTGTAATCAGCTGAGATGCTCCAGCCACCTTCCCCCCCTGTGTATAACAGAAGCTTTGGTAACCATGGCAACAAAACAAACACTAATGCCGCGTACACACGGTCGGACTTTCCGGCATACTTGGTCCGGCGGACCAGAGTGTGCCGGACAATCCGCCCGTGTGTGGGCGGCGGCGGACTTTTCCGGCGGACTTCTTCCCAAAAGCCCGCCGGACCTAGATTTTAAACATGTTTGAAATCTTTCCGTCGGACTCAGTTTCGGGCGGAAAGTCCGCTCGTGTGTGTGCTGGTCCGACGGAAAGCCCGCTCGTGTGTAGGCTGGTCCGACAGACCAAATACGACACGAGGGGATGGTATTGCATCTCGCGCTCGCTGCAATAGGAAAAACAAATCTTCCTATTGCGGCGAGCGCGGGGCATACCAGGCCCTTAGGTCTGGTATGGATTATAAAGGGGAACCCCGCTACGCCGAAAAAACGGCGTGGGGTCCCCCTAAAATCCATACCAGACCCCGATCCGAGCACGCAGCCTGGCCGGTCAGGAAAGGGGGTGGGGACGAGCGAGCGCCCCCCCCCTCCTGAACCGTACCAGGCCGCATGCCCTCAACATGGGGGGTGGGTGCTTTGGGGGAGGGGGGCGCCCTGCGCCCCCCCCCCCAAAGCACCTTGTCCCCATGTTGATGAGGACAAGGGCCTCTTCCCGACAACCCTGGCCGTTGGTTGTCGGGGTCTGCGGGCGGGGGCTTATCGGAATCTGGGAGCCCCCTTTAATAAGGGGGCCCCCAGATCCCGGCCCCCCACCCTATGTAAATGAGTATGGGGTACATGGTACCCCTACCCATTTACCTAGGAAAAAAGTGTAAGTAATAAAACACACTACACAGGTTTTTAAAATATTTTATTAAACAGCTCCGGGGGGGGATCTTCCTCCGGCTTCGGGGGTCTTCTTCCGGCTTCGGGGGTCCCTCCGCTTCATCTTCTCCCGGCGTCCGGTTGGTTCTTCTCCGCTCTCCGGCCTCTTCTCCCGGTGTCGCAGGTCTTCGGCCGGCCCCTCCGCTCTCTTCATGTAGCTCTATTGCGAGCGGAGGTCCGGACTTCTGGGCTTCTGGGCTTCTTGGCTTCTCTTCTCTTCCCCCAGATGTTGACACGACGCTCTCTCCGGCTGGACTGGTCTCTGAGGGCTGCGTTGTGACTTATATAGGCGGAGACCCCGCCCCCATATGATGTCACAGTCCTTGGGCATGCTGGGACTGTGACGTTTTAGGGGGCGTGGTCGACCACGCCCCCTAAAACGTCACAGTCCCAGCATGCCCAGGGACTGTGACATCATATGGGGGCGGGGTCTCCGCCTATATAAGTCACAACGCAGCCCTCAGAGACCAGTCCAGCCGGAGAGAGCGTCGTGTCAACATCTGGGGGAAGAGAAGAGAAGCCAAGAAGCCCAGAAGCCCAGAAGTCTGGACCTCCGCTCGCAATAGAGCTACATGAAGAGAGCGGAGGGGCCGGCCGAAGACCTGCGACACCGGGAGAAGAGGCCGGAGAGCGGAGAAGAACCAACCGGACGCCGGGAGAAGATGAAGCGGAGGGACCCCCGAAGCCGGAAGAAGACCCCCGAAGCCGGAGGAAGATCCCCCCCCGGAGCTGTTTAATAAAATATTTTAAAAACCTGTGTAGTGTGTTTTATTACTTACACTTTTTTCCTAGGTAAATGGGTAGGGGTACCATGTACCCCATACTCATTTACATAGGGTGGGGGGCCGGGATCTGGGGGCCCCCTTATTAAAGGGGGCTCCCAGATTCCGATAAGCCCCCGCCCGCAGACCCCGACAACCAACGGCCAGGGTTGTCGGGAAGAGGCCCTTGTCCTCATCAACATGGGGACAAGGTGCTTTGGGGGGGGGGGCGCAGGGCGCCCCCCTCCCCCAAAGCACCCACCCCCCATGTTGAGGGCATGCGGCCTGGTACGGTTCAGGAGGGGGGGGGCGCTCGCTCGTCCCCACCCCCTTTCCTGACCGGCCAGGCTGCGTGCTCGGATCGGGGTCTGGTATGGATTTTAGGGGGGGCCCCACGCCGTTTTTTCGGCGTAGCGGGGTTCCCCTTTATAATCCATACCAGACCTAAGGGCCTGGTATGCCCCGCGACGGGGCTCGCAAGGTGTCAATCTAGCCGATAAAAGCGGCAAGATTGACATCCTTTTCTAGTCCCGTCGCACCTGAGTCACGTTCAAAATGAACGGACTTGTCCGTGTGTGGGCAAGTCCGTTCATTCTGAAAGTCCGCCGGAACTCCGGCGAAAGTCCGTCGGAAAGACGGGCGGACTTAGCCCGCCGGAAAATCCCGGCGTGTGTGGGCAAGTCCGTTCGTTTTAAAGTCCGGCGCACCTGGCGGACAAAGTCCGTCGGAAAGTGTGCCGGACCAAGTAGGATAGAAAGTCCGCTCGTGTGTACGCGGCATAACAGTACACTCTGATTAATGGCTAAAATTTCCTGAAATGACCTCTAAACAAATGGCCGTATTTTAAAAACTATACATCCTACAGCGAAGATCTTTATATTGTGAGAATCACAAGACCCAGACCTAGATTTTGATGTATAGTATGTCTCTGAAATATTAAAAATGAAGGCACAGTCGCAGTTTAGAAATTGCCCTTCAAATTTGGAGGGGGCTAGAGTGTAGTTTCAATGAATGTCAATGGACGGCGTGAGTTGCAAACAAATGGTCATATTGTGAAAACTATCAGGACTATGGCTTAGCCGTGGACATGTTTAGTGGCAGCAGGGATAGCTGAACGTTTTGATATAAGATTTGTGTAGGTGGGCTTGAAAATGAGGGAGTGGCGGCAGTTTAGAAATCATGTTCTGATTTTCCAGCTTTTGTCATCTCCCACTCTAGTTTCCCCATTCATTCCTATGGGACCAATTTCGCCGCAAAAACGACGATATTTCGTGAACCATTCGGCGAAACGTTCCACAAAGTAATAGCACACCATTCGGGAACAATCTGCACGTTTCGGTATATTACTTGTCTATGTAGTGTAAAAACTGTGGGAGGAGTTAGGGTGGTAAATTTGGCTATAATAATAAGAATAATATATATGTGAGATAACAGTAAGTGGTCTTGCTATGCAAGAACACTTAATAACTAGAAAAGGTACAATTTCTGGGGAAATTGTGAAAGTGTTCTTGCCTCTACAACTGGAGTGGGCGGAGTAACTGGGTGGGGTGGAGTGGCTTGAGTAACTGTGAAAAGTGTTAAAAAGCTTAATATTTTAAAAAGTATAAATAGTAGTAAAAAAGTTCCATCATTCGCTGAAAGAGCTGAACATTTTTTTCAAAAGTAATTTTTTTTTCAAAAATGAATTTTTTTTAATCAAAAATGATTTTTTTTTCTTCAAAAATGATTTTTTTTTTCAAAAGTAATTTTTTTTTTCAAAAATGAATTTTTTTATTTCAAAAATAATTTTTTTTTCGAAATTATTATTTTTTTTAAAGTAATTTTTTTTTCAAAAATATTTTTTTTTTTCAAATATATTTTTTTTTCAAAAATAATTTTTTTTTTAAAAGAAATTTTTTTTTCAAAAATATTTTTTTTTTCAAAAATATTTTTTTTTTTTCAAAAATATTTTTTTTTTCAAATTTTTTTTTTTTTTTTTCAAAAATGATTTTTTTTTTTCAAAAATTATTTTTTTACTTTTTTCAAAAATTTATTTTTTTTTTCAAAAATATTTTTTTTTTTACATGGGGCGGTCATAATGTTTTGGCTGATCATGGGGTGGTCATAATGTTTTGGCTGATCATGGGGTTGTCAGCTTTTGTCACTTCCCACTCTAGTTTTGAACATTTCGCCATTCATTCCTATGGGACCAATTTCGCCGCAAAAACGTCATTTCGTGGACCATTCGGCAAAACATTCCACAAAGTAATAACACACCAATCGGGAACAATCCGCTCGTTTCGGTATATTACTTGTCTCTGTAGTGTGAAAACTGTGGGAGGAGTCTACAAGCATTATCAAGTCTAGCAGATGAAGTCACATGCATTTGGAGTGTCTCAGCATCTTGTGTTTACAACCACTGTTTCCTAGCAACGCTCATGCCCTGTTTATGCTTCCCAAATACTACTTCATCAAAACTGCCCCATCAGAATTACCCCATCAAAACTGCCCCATCATATTCCTCTATTATAAATCAGTACATGGTGTGTCTATCCCCTCCCCCGGGCTCTGTAATCAGCTGAGATGCTCCAGCCACCTCCCCCCTGTGTATAACAGAAGCTTTGGTAACCATGGCAACAAAACAAACACTAACAGTACACTCTGATTAATGGCTAAAATTTCCTGAAATGACCTCTAAACAAATGGCCGTATTTTAAAAACTATACATCCTACAGCGAAGATCTTTATATTGTGAGAATCACAAGACCCAGACCTAGATTTTGATGTATAGTATGTCTGTGAAATATTAAAAATGAAGGCACAGTCGCAGTTTAGAAATTGCCCTTCAAATTTGGAGGGGGCTAGAGTGTAGTTTCAATGAATGTCAATGGACGGCGTGAGTTGCAAACAAATGGTCATATTGTGAAAACTATCAGGACTATGGCTTAGCCGTGGACATGTTTAGTGGCAGCAGGGATAGCTGAACGTTTTGATATACGATTTGTGTAGGTGGGCTTGAAAATGAGGGAGTGGCGGCAGTTTAGAAATCATGTTCTGATTTTCCAGCTTTTGTCATCTCCCACTCTAGTTTCCCCATTCATTCCTATGGGACCAATTTCGCCGCAAAAACGACGATATTTCGTGAACCATTCGGCGAAACGTTCCACAAAGTAATAGCACACCATTCGGGAACAATCTGCATGTTTCGGTATATTACTTGTCTATGTAGTGTAAAAACTGTGGGAGGAGTTAGGGTGGTAAATTTGGCTATAATAATAAGAATAATATATATGTGAGATAACAGTAAGTGGTCTTGCTATGCAAGAACACTTAATAACTAGAAAAGGTACAATTTCTGGGGAAATTGTGAAAGTGTTCTTGCCTCTACAACTGGAGTGGGCGGAGTAACTGGGTGGGGTGGAGTGGCTTGAGTAACTGTGAAAAGTGTTAAAAAGCTTAATATTTTAAAAAGTATAAATAGTAGTAAAAAAGTTCCATCATTCGCTGAAAGAGCTGAACATTTTTTTCAAAAGTAATTTTTTTTTTCAAAAATGAATTTTTTTTAATCAAAAATGATTTTTTTTTCTTCAAAAATGATTTTTTTTTTCAAAAGTAATTTTTTTTTTCAAAAATGAATTTTTTTATTTCAAAAATAATTTTTTTTTCGAAATTATTATTTTTTTTAAAGTAATTTTTTTTTCAAAAATATTTTTTTTTTTCAAATATATTTTTTTTTCAAAAATAATTTTTTTTTTAAAAGAAATTTTTTTTTCAAAAATATTTTTTTTTTTTCAAAAATATTTTTTTTTTCAAATTTTTTTTTTTTTTTTTTCAAAAATGATTTTTTTTTTTCAAAAATTATTTTTTTACTTTTTTCAAAAATTTATTTTTTTTTTCAAAAATATTTTTTTTTTTACATGGGGCGGTCATAATGTTTTGGCTGATCATGGGGGGGTCATAATGTTTTGGCTGATCATGGGGTTGTCAGCTTTTGTCACTTCCCACTCTAGTTTTGAACATTTCGCCATTCATTCCTATGGGACCAATTTCGCCGCAAAAACGTCATTTCGTGGACCATTCGGCAAAACATTCCACAAAGTAATAACACACCAATCGGGAACAATCCGCTCGTTTCGGTATATTACTTGTCTCTGTAGTGTGAAAACTGTGGGAGGAGTCTACAAGCATTATCAAGTCTAGCAGATGAAGTCACATGCATTTGGAGTGTCTCAGCATCTTGTGTTTACAACCACTGTTTCCTAGCAACGCTCATGCCCTGTTTATGCTTCCCAAATACTACTTCATCAAAACTGCCCCATCAGAATTACCCCATCAAAACTGCCCCATCATATTCCTCTATTATAAATCAGTACATGGTGTGTCTATCCCCTCCCCCGGGCTCTGTAATCAGCTGAGATGCTCCAGCCACCTCCCCCCTGTGTATAACAGAAGCTTTGGTAACCATGGCAACAAAACAAACACTAACAGTACACTCTGATTAATGGCTAAAATTTCCTGAAATGACCTCTAAACAAATGGCCGTATTTTAAAAACTATACATCCTACAGCGAAGATCTTTATATTGTGAGAATCACAAGACCCAGACCTAGATTTTGATGTATAGTATGTCTCTGAAATATTAAAAATGAAGGCACAGTCGCAGTTTAGAAATTGCCCTTCAAATTTGGAGGGGGCTAGAGTGTAGTTTCAATGAATGTCAATGGACGGCGTGAGTTGCAAACAAATGGTCATATTGTGAAAACTATCAGGACTATGGCTTAGCCGTGGACATGTTTAGTGGCAGCAGGGATAGCTGAACGTTTTGATATACGATTTGTGTAGGTGGGCTTGAAAATGAGGGAGTGGCGGCAGTTTAGAAATCATGTTCTGATTTTCCAGCTTTTGTCATCTCCCACTCTAGTTTCCCCATTCATTCCTATGGGACCAATTTCGCCGCAAAAACGACGATATTTCGTGAACCATTCGGCGAAACGTTCCACAAAGTAATAGCACACCATTCGGGAACAATCTGCATGTTTCGGTATATTACTTGTCTATGTAGTGTAAAAACTGTGGGAGGAGTTAGGGTGGTAAATTTGGCTATAATAATAAGAATAATATATATGTGAGATAACAGTAAGTGGTCTTGCTATGCAAGAACACTTAATAACTAGAAAAGGTACAATTTCTGGGGAAATTGTGAAAGTGTTCTTGCCTCTACAACTGGAGTGGGCGGAGTAACTGGGTGGGGTGGAGTGGCTTGAGTAACTGTGAAAAGTGTTAAAAAGCTTAATATTTTAAAAAGTATAAATAGTAGTAAAAAAGTTCCATCATTCGCTGAAAGAGCTGAACATTTTTTTCAAAAGTAATTTTTTTTTTCAAAAATGAATTTTTTTTAATCAAAAATGATTTTTTTTTCTTCAAAAATGATTTTTTTTTTCAAAAGTAATTTTTTTTTTCAAAAATGAATTTTTTTATTTCAAAAATAATTTTTTTTTCGAAATTATTATTTTTTTTAAAGTAATTTTTTTTTCAAAAATATTTTTTTTTTTCAAATATATTTTTTTTTCAAAAATAATTTTTTTTTTAAAAGAAATTTTTTTTTCAAAAATATTTTTTTTTTCAAAAATATTTTTTTTTTTTCAAAAATATTTTTTTTTTCAAATTTTTTTTTTTTTTTTTCAAAAATGATTTTTTTTTTTCAAAAATTATTTTTTTACTTTTTTCAAAAATTTATTTTTTTTTTCAAAAATATTTTTTTTTTTACATGGGGCGGTCATAATGTTTTGGCTGATCATGGGGTGGTCATAATGTTTTGGCTGATCATGGGGTTGTCAGCTTTTGTCACTTCCCACTCTAGTTTTGAACATTTCGCCATTCATTCCTATGGGACCAATTTCGCCGCAAAAACGTCATTTCGTGGACCATTCGGCAAAACATTCCACAAAGTAATAACACACCAATCGGGAACAATCCGCTCGTTTCGGTATATTACTTGTCTCTGTAGTGTGAAAACTGTGGGAGGAGTCTACAAGCATTATCAAGTCTAGCAGATGAAGTCACATGCATTTGGAGTGTCTCAGCATCTTGTGTTTACAACCACTGTTTCCTAGCAACGCTCATGCCCTGTTTATGCTTCCCAAATACTACTTCATCAAAACTGCCCCATCAGAATTACCCCATCAAAACTGCCCCATCATATTCCTCTATTATAAATCAGTACATGGTGTGTCTATCCCCTCCCCCGGGCTCTGTAATCAGCTGAGATGCTCCAGCCACCTCCCCCCTGTGTATAACAGAAGCTTTGGTAACCATGGCAACAAAACAAACACTAACAGTACACTCTGATTAATGGCTAAAATTTCCTGAAATGACCTCTAAACAAATGGCCGTATTTTAAAAACTATACATCCTACAGCGAAGATCTTTATATTGTGAGAATCACAAGACCCAGACCTAGATTTTGATGTATAGTATGTCTGTGAAATATTAAAAATGAAGGCACAGTCGCAGTTTAGAAATTGCCCTTCAAATTTGGAGGGGGCTAGAGTGTAGTTTCAATGAATGTCAATGGACGGCGTGAGTTGCAAACAAATGGTCATATTGTGAAAACTATCAGGACTATGGCTTAGCCGTGGACATGTTTAGTGGCAGCAGGGATAGCTGAACGTTTTGATATACGATTTGTGTAGGTGGGCTTGAAAATGAGGGAGTGGCGGCAGTTTAGAAATCATGTTCTGATTTTCCAGCTTTTGTCATCTCCCACTCTAGTTTCCCCATTCATTCCTATGGGACCAATTTCGCCGCAAAAACGACGATATTTCGTGAACCATTCGGCGAAACGTTCCACAAAGTAATAGCACACCATTCGGGAACAATCTGCATGTTTCGGTATATTACTTGTCTATGTAGTGTAAAAACTGTGGGAGGAGTTAGGGTGGTAAATTTGGCTATAATAATAAGAATAATATATATGTGAGATAACAGTAAGTGGTCTTGCTATGCAAGAACACTTAATAACTAGAAAAGGTACAATTTCTGGGGAAATTGTGAAAGTGTTCTTGCCTCTACAACTGGAGTGGGCGGAGTAACTGGGTGGGGTGGAGTGGCTTGAGTAACTGTGAAAAGTGTTAAAAAGCTTAATATTTTAAAAAGTATAAATAGTAGTAAAAAAGTTCCATCATTCGCTGAAAGAGCTGAACATTTTTTTCAAAAGTAATTTTTTTTTTCAAAAATGAATTTTTTTTAATCAAAAATGATTTTTTTTTCTTCAAAAATGATTTTTTTTTTCAAAAGTAATTTTTTTTTTCAAAAATGAATTTTTTTATTTCAAAAATAATTTTTTTTTCGAAATTATTATTTTTTTTAAAGTAATTTTTTTTTCAAAAATATTTTTTTTTTTCAAATATATTTTTTTTTCAAAAATAATTTTTTTTTTAAAAGAAATTTTTTTTTCAAAAATATTTTTTTTTTTTCAAAAATATTTTTTTTTTCAAATTTTTTTTTTTTTTTTTTCAAAAATGATTTTTTTTTTTCAAAAATTATTTTTTTACTTTTTTCAAAAATTTATTTTTTTTTTCAAAAATATTTTTTTTTTTACATGGGGCGGTCATAATGTTTTGGCTGATCATGGGGGGGTCATAATGTTTTGGCTGATCATGGGGTTGTCAGCTTTTGTCACTTCCCACTCTAGTTTTGAACATTTCGCCATTCATTCCTATGGGACCAATTTCGCCGCAAAAACGTCATTTCGTGGACCATTCGGCAAAACATTCCACAAAGTAATAACACACCAATCGGGAACAATCCGCTCGTTTCGGTATATTACTTGTCTCTGTAGTGTGAAAACTGTGGGAGGAGTCTACAAGCATTATCAAGTCTAGCAGATGAAGTCACATGCATTTGGAGTGTCTCAGCATCTTGTGTTTACAACCACTGTTTCCTAGCAACGCTCATGCCCTGTTTATGCTTCCCAAATACTACTTCATCAAAACTGCCCCATCAGAATTACCCCATCAAAACTGCCCCATCATATTCCTCTATTATAAATCAGTACATGGTGTGTCTATCCCCTCCCCCGGGCTCTGTAATCAGCTGAGATGCTCCAGCCACCTCCCCCCTGTGTATAACAGAAGCTTTGGTAACCATGGCAACAAAACAAACACTAACAGTACACTCTGATTAATGGCTAAAATTTCCTGAAATGACCTCTAAACAAATGGCCGTATTTTAAAAACTATACATCCTACAGCGAAGATCTTTATATTGTGAGAATCACAAGACCCAGACCTAGATTTTGATGTATAGTATGTCTCTGAAATATTAAAAATGAAGGCACAGTCGCAGTTTAGAAATTGCCCTTCAAATTTGGAGGGGGCTAGAGTGTAGTTTCAATGAATGTCAATGGACGACGTGAGTTGCAAACAAATGGTCATATTGTGAAAACTATCAGGACTATGGCTTAGCCGTGGACATGTTTAGTGGCAGCAGGGATAGCTGAACGTTTTGATATAAGATTTGTGTAGGTGGGCTTGAAAATGAGGGAGTGGCGGCAGTTTAGAAATCATGTTCTGATTTTCCAGCTTTTGTCATCTCCCACTCTAGTTTCCCCATTCATTCCTATGGGACCAATTTCGCCGCAAAAATGACGATATTTCGTGAACCATTCGGCGAAACGTTCCACAAAGTAATAGCACACCATTCGGGAACAATCCGCACGTTTCGGTATATTACTTGTCTATGTAGTGTAAAAACTGTGGGAGGAGTTAGGGTGGTAAATTTGGCTATAATAATAAGAATAATATATATGTGAGATAACAGTAAGTGGTCTTGCTATGCAAGAACACTTAACTAGAAAAGGTACAATTTCTGGGGAAATTGTGAAAAGTGTTCTTGCCTCTACAACTGGAGGAGTAACTGGGTGGAGTTAGAGTACAGACCTGATAACAGATGTGGAAATACGGGGCAATTTAGGTAACAGCGATCACAGGTCAATTAGTTTCAGTATAAATCACACAAATAGGAGACATGAAGGGAACACAAAGACACTGAATTTCAAAAGAGCCAACTTCCCTAAACTACAAACCTTGCTAAAAGGCATAAATTGGGATAAAATATTAGGAACAAAGAATACAGAGGAGAGATGGGTTTGCTTTAAGAGCATATTAAATAAGGGCATTAGCCAATGTATCCCATTGGGTAATAAATTTAAAAGAGCGAACAAACATCCTGGATGGCTTAACTCCAATGTAAAAATGCATATAAAAGCAAAGGAGAAGGCCTTCAAAAAATACAAGGTTGAGGGATCATCCACAGCATTCAGAATTTATAAAGAATGCAATAAGAAATGTAAGGGTGCAATTAGGATGGCTAAGATAGAACATGAAAGACACATAGCGGAGGAGAGCAAAAAAAATCCCAAGAAATTCTTTAAGTATGTAAACAGTAAAAAAGGGAGGACAGACCATATTGGCCCCATAAAGAATGAGGAAGGACATCTGGTTACAAAGGATGGGGAGATGGCAGAGGTATTGAATTTATTCTTCTCCTCAGTATTGACGAGTGAATCGGGGGGCTTCAGTAACCAAAACTGCAGTGTTTATCCTCATGACACAACACAGGAAGCACCTACATGGTTAACAGAGGACGGAATTAAAATTAGACTTGAGAAACTTAACATTAATAAATCACCGGGACCAGATGGCTTGCATCCGAGGGTACTTAGGGAACTCAGTCAGGTGATTGCCAGACCGTTGTTCCTAATTTTTACAGACAGTCTATTGACTGGAATGGTGCCAGCTGATTGGAGAAAAGCCAATGTAGCACCAATATTTAAAAAGGGCCCAAAAAACATCCCTGGGAATTACAGACCAGTTAGCCTAACATCAATAGTATGTAAACTCTTGGAGGGGATGATAAGGGACTATATACAAGATTTTAGTAATAAGAATGATATCATTAGCAGTAATCAGCATGGATTCATGAAGAATCGTTCTTGCCAAACCAATCTATTAACCTTCTATGAGGAGGTGAGTTGCCATCTAGATAAAGGAAGGCCCGTAGACGTGGTGTATCTGGATTTTGCAAAAGCATTTGACACAGTTCCCCATAAACGTTTACTGTACAAAATAAGGTGCGTTGGCATGGACCATAGGGTGAGTACATGGATTGAAAACTGGCTACAAGGGCGTGTTCAGAGGGTGGTGATAAATGGGGAGTACTCAGAATGGTCAGGGGTGGGTAGTGGGGTCCCCCAGGGTTCTGTGCTGGGACCAATCCTATTTAATTTGTTCATAAATGACCTGGAGGATGGGATAAACAGTTCCATCTCTGTATTTGCAGACGATACTAAGCTAAGCAGGGCAATAACTTCTCCGCAGGATGTGGAAATCTTGCAAAAAGACCTGAACAAATTAATGGGGTGGGCGACTACATGGCAAATGAGGTTCAATGTAGAAAAATGTAAAATAATGCATTTGGGTGTCAAAAATATGAATGCAATCTATACACTGGGGGGAGAACCTCTGGGGGAATCTAGGATGGAAAAGGACTTGGGGGTCCTAGTGGATGATAGGCTCAGCAACGGCATGCAATGCCAAGCTGCTGCTAATAAAGCAAACAGAATATTGGCATGCATTAAAAGGGGGATCAACTGCAGAGATAAAACGATAATTCTCCCGCTCTACAAGACTCTGGTCCGCCCGCACCTGGAGTATGCTGTCCAGTTCTGGGCACCAGTCCTCAGGAGGGACGTACTGGAAATGGAGCGAGTACAAAGAAGGGCAACAAAGCTAATAAAGGGTCTGGAGGATCTTAGTTATGAGGAAAGGTTGCGAGCACTGAACTTATTCTCTCTGGAGAAGAGACGCTTGAGAGGGGATATGATTTCAATTTACAAATACTGTACTGGTGACCCCACAATAGGGATAAAACTTTTTCGCAGAAGAGAGTTTAATAAGACTCGTGGCCACTCATTGCAATTAGAGGAAAAGAGGTTTAACCTTAAACTACGTAGAGGGTTCTTTACTGTAAGAGCGGCAAGGATGTGGAATTCCCTTCCACAGGCGGTGGTCTCAGCGGGGAGCATTGATAGCTTCAAGAAACTATTAGATAATCACCTGAATGACCGCAATATACAGGGATATGTAATGTAATACTGACACATAATCACACACATAGGTTGGACTTGATGGACTTGTGTCTTTTTTCAACCTCACCTACTATGTAACTATGAGTGGCTTGAGTAACTGTTGTGTGGTTGGAGTGGCTGGAGTAACTGTGAAAAGTGTTAAAAAGCTTAATATTTTAAAAAGTATAAATAGTAGTAAAAAAGTTGAAGTCTCATCATTAGCTGAAAGAGCTGAACATTTTTTTCAAAAATTATGATTTTTTTTTTTCCAAAATTATGAATTTTTTTTTCAAAAATGATTTTTTTTTTTTTTTCAAAAATAATTTTTTTTTCAAAAATATATATATATTTTTTTCAAAAATAAATTTTTTTTTTTCAAAAATATTTTTTTTTTTCAAAAATGATTTTATTTTATTTTTTTCAAAAATGATTTTATTTTTCTTTCAAAAATGATTTTATTTTTTTTTCAAAATTAATTTTTTTTTTTTCAAAAATGATTTTTT
This sequence comes from Aquarana catesbeiana, assembly GCF_042186555.1. Classification (NCBI taxonomy): domain Eukaryota; kingdom Metazoa; phylum Chordata; class Amphibia; order Anura; family Ranidae; genus Aquarana; species Aquarana catesbeiana. The sequence goes on from NC_133336.1 coordinate 157,911,773, forward strand.
TTCAAATTTTTTTTTTTTTTTTACATGGGGCGGTCATAATGTTTTGGCTGATCATGGGGTGGTCATAATGTTTTGGCTGATCATGGGGTGGTCATAATGTTTTGGCTGATCATGGGGTTGTTAGCTTTTGTCACCTCCCACTCTAGTTTTGAACATTTCGCCATTCATTCCTATGGGACCAATTTTGCCGCAAAAACTACGATATTTCGTGGACCATTCAGCGAAACGTTCCACAAAGTAATAGCACACCAATCGGGAACAATCCGCACGTTTCGGTATATTACTTGTCTCTGTAGTGTAAAAACAGTGGGAGGAGTCTACAAGCATTATCAAGTCTAGCAGATGAAGTCACATGCATTTGGGGTGTCTCAGCATTTTGTGTTTACAACCACTGTTTCCTAGCAACGCTCATGCCCTGTTTATGCTTCACAAATACTGCTCAATACACAATAGACAGGATAATGATAGATTTAATAACTGTGCAGTAATTCAAATGGCCGTATTTTAAAAACTATACATCCTACAGTGAAGATCTTTATATTGTGAGAATCACAAGACCCAGACCAAAATTTTGATGTATAGTATGTCTCTGAAATATTAAAAATGGAGGCACGGTCGCAGTTTAGAAATTGCCCTTCAAATTTGAAGGGGCTAGAGTGTAGTTTCAATGAATGTCAATGGACGGCGTGAGTTGCAAACAAATGGTCATATTGTGAAAACTATCAGGACTATGGCTTAGCCGTGGACATGTTTAGTGGCAGCAGGGATCGCTGAACGTTTTGATATAAGATTTGTTTAGGTGGGCTTGAAAATGAGGGAGTGGTGGCAGTTTAGAAATCATGTTCTGATTTTTCAGCTTTTGTCACCTCCCACTCTAGCTTCCCCATTCATTCCTATGGGACCAATTTCGCCGCAAAAACGACGATATTTCGTGAACCATTCGGCGAAACGTTCCACAAAATAATAGCACACCATTCGGGAACAATCCGCACGTTTCGGTATATTACTTGTCTATGTAGTGTAAAAACTGTGGGAGGAGTTAGGGTGGTAAATTTGGCTATAATAACAATAAGAACTAGAAAAGGTACAATTTCTGGGGAAATTGTGAAAGTGTTCTTGCCTCTACAACTGGAGTGGGCGGAGTAACTGGGTGCAGTGGGCGGAGTAACTGTGAAAAGTGTTAAAAAGCTTAGTATTTTAAAAAGTATAAATAGTAGTAAAACAGTTGAAGTCCCATCATTAGCTGAAAGAGCTGAACATTTTTTTCAAAAATGATTTTTTTTTTCAAAAATTATTTTTTTTTTAATGATTTTTTTTTTTCAAAAATAATTTTATTTTCAAAAATGAATTTTTTTGGTTCAAAATTTTTTTTTCTTTAAAATACATTTTTTTTTTCAAAAATATATTTTTTTTTTTTCAAAAATATTTTTTTTTTCTCAATAATATATTTTTTTTTTTCAAAAATGAATTTTTTTTTTTTCAAAAATATTTTTTTTTTTTACATGGGGTGGTCATAATGTTTTGGCTGATCATGGGGTGGTCATAATGTTTTGGCTAATCAGGGGGTTGTCAGCTTTTGTCACCTCCCACTCTAGTTTTGAACATTTCGCCATTCATTCCTATGGGAAAAATTTCATTGCAAAAACGTCATTTCGTGGACCATTCGGCGAAAAAAGTTCCACAAAGTAATAACACACCAATCGGGAACAATCCGCTCGTTTCGGTATATTACTTGTCTCTGTAGTGTAAAAACTGTGGGAGGAGTCTACAAGCATTATCAAGTCTAGCAGATGAAGTCACATGCATTTGGGGTGTCTCAGCATCTTGTGTTTACAACCACTGTTTCCTAGCAACGCTCATGCCCTGTTTATGCTTCCCAAATACTGCTTCATCAAATCTGCCCCATCAGAATTACTCCATCAAAACTGCCCCATCATATTCCTGAAATGACCTCTAAACAAATGGCCGTATTTTAAAAACTATACATCCTACAGCGAAGATCTTTATATTGTGAGAATCACAAGACCCAGACCTAGATTTTGATGTATAGTATGTCTGTAAAAAATTAAAAATGAAGGCACAGTCACAGTTTAGAAATTGCCCTTCAAATTTGGAGGGGGCTAGAGTGTAGTTTCAATGAATGTCAATGGACGGCGTGAGTTACAAACAAATGGTCATATTGTGAAAACTATCAGGACTATGGCTTAGCCGTGGACATGTTTAGTGGCAGCAGGGATAGCTGAACGTTTTGATATAAGATTTGTGTAGGTGGGCTTGAAAATGAGGGAGTGGCGGCAGTTTAGAAATCATGTTCTGATTTTTCAGCTTTTGTCATCTCCCACTCTAGTTTCCCCATTCATTCCTATGGGACCAATTTCGCCACAAAAATGACGATATTTCGTGAACCATTTGGCGAAACGTTCCACAAAGTAATAGCACACCATTCGGGAACAATCCGCACGTTTCGGTATATTACTTGTCTATGTAGTGTAAAAACTGTGGGAGGAGTTAGGGTGGTAATTTTGGCTATAATAATAAGAATAATATATATGTGAGATAACAGTAAGTGGTCTTGCTATGCAAGAACACTTAATAACTAGAAAAGGTACAATTTCTGGGGAAATTGTGAAAAGTGTTCTTGCCTCTACAACTGGAGTGGGCGGAGTAACTGGGTGGAGTGGCTTGAGTAACTGTTGTGTGGTTGGAGTGGCTTGAGTAACTGTGAAAAGCGTTAAAAAGCTTAATATTTTAAAAAGTATAAATAGTAGTAAAAAAGTTGAAGTCCCATCATTAGCTGAAAGAGCTGAACATTTTTTTCAAAAGTTTTTTTTTTTCAAAAATGAATTATTTTTTTTCAAAAATGATTTTTTTTTTTTTTTTAAATGAAATTTTTTTTTTCAAAAATATTTTTTTTTTTCAAAAATGAATTTTTTTTTTTCAAAAGAATTTTTTTTTCAAAAATGTTTTTTTTTTTTCAAAAATGATTTTTTTTTTCAAAAATAATTTTTTCTTTTAAAAAATGTATTTTTTTTTTTTCAAAAATGAATTTTTTTTTTCAAAAATGAATTTTTTTTTTCAAAAATATTTTTTTTTTATGGGGCGGTCATAATGTTTTGGCTGATCATGGGGTTGTCAGCTTTTGTCACCTCCCACTCTAGATTTGAACATTTCACCATTCATTCCTAAGGGACCAATTTCGTCGCAAAAACGACGATATTTCGTGAACCATTCGGCGAAACGTTCCAGAAAGTAATAGCACACCAATTAAATGACATTGATTCCGGATTCACACTGGTATATTTGAGCTTTTCACAAAGTTCAACAAGGTAATAGCACAACAATTAAATGACATTGAACATTTCACCATTCATTCCTATGGGACCAATATTGCCGCAAAAACGACGATATTTCGTGAACCATTCGGCGAAAAAAGTTCCACAAAGTAATAGCACACCAATTAAATGACATTGAACATTTCGCCATTCATTCCTATGGGACCAATTTCGCCGCAAAAACTACGATATTTCGTGAACCATTCGGTGAAACGTTCCACAAAGTAATAGCACACCAATCGGGAACAATCCGCACATTTCGTATATTACTTGTCTCTGTAGTGTAAAAACAGTGGGAGGAGTCTACAAGCATTATCAAGTCTAGCAGATGAAGTCACATGCATTTGGGGTGTCTTAGCATCTTGTGTTTACAACCACTGTTTCCTAGCAACGCTCATGCCCTGTTTATGCTTCACAAATACTGCTCAATACACAGAACACAGGATAATGATCGATGTAGTAACTATGCAGTAATTCAAATGGCTGTATTTTAAAAACTATAAATCCTACAGCGAAGATCTTTATATTGTGAGAATCACAAGACCCAGACCTAGATTTTGATACATAGTATGTTTCTGAAATATTAAAATTGAAGGCAAGGTCGCAGTTTAGAAATTGCCCTTCAAATTTGAAGGGGCTAGAGTGTAGTTTCAATGAATGTCAATGGACGGTGTGAGTTGCAAACAAATGGTCATATTGTGAAAACTATCAGGACTATGGCTTAGCCGTGGACATGTTTAGTGGCAGCAGGGATAGCTGAACGTTTTGATATAAGATTTGTGTAGGTGGGCTTGAAAATGAGGGAGTGGCGGAAGTTTAGAAATCATGTTCTGATTTTTCAGCTTTTGTCACCTCCCACTCTAGTTTCCCCATTCATTCCTATGGGACCAATTTCGCCGCAAAAATGACGATATTTCGTGAACCATTTGGCGAAACGTTCCACAAAATAATAGCACACCATTCGGGAACAATCTGCACGTTTCGGTATATTACTTGTCTATGTAGTGTAAAAACTATGGGAGGAGTTAGGGTGGTAAATTTGGCTATAATAATAATAAGAACTAGAAAAGGTACAATTTCTGGGGAAATTGTGAAAAGTGTTCTTGCCTCTACATCTGGAGTGAGCGGAGTAACTGGGGGGAGTGCCTGGAGTAACTGTTGTGTGGTTGGAGTAACTGTGGAAAGGTTGAACTGGGCAGATGGGCAGAGTAACTGTGTGGAGTGTTTGTAGTGAGTAAAGATAGTAAACATTACACTAACCAATTGATTGATCAAATTTAAAAAGTGCACAAGTGCTAATGATGTAGAAGGTAGAAATATCGGTAAATGACTTTGTCGGACACAGACTTAAGGGTTACCAGGATTTATTCCGCCCCAGCCAAAGCATAGCACCTGACGGACTCGCGTCCCAAAATCAAGTGTGTCAAAAACAGTTTACACAGTGTACATATAATTTCAATATATTGCATCACAAGCGAACTGGCGGTATATTTCCGTTATACATTAACATTAACATTAACATTTTGAACAGTCAACTTTTTGAACTTTTTGGATACAAGGCAATTCATTAAAGCATATACTTTAAACCCTTACAAATTTTCAGTTTCTCTGCAGTTTTGCTCCTTGCTGTTTCTTTGTCTTACTAATCAGCAAGCAGGCTATAGCACAGGAAGGAGAGGGTGAGTGTGATGAGGACAGTGTGATAGGGCGAGCTGACGTGCTGCATCTACCGTCTGTAGGACGGGTGATCGTTTTAGCCAGCCGGCTTCTTATGCTTATTTGAATCTGCTACACTGTAAGTGTTATTTTAATTCTTTTAATAAACCTCAAAACCAGGATTACGCTATGTTGTTTCCCTCTCTTTTCCCGGGGTACCCCTAAATGAGAACAACCCCCCAGCTAGGAGTCTTTTATTAATCTCCATGATAAGAGTGATTTCCTGTGACTTGGTGGACTAGTGGTATCATCACCCTTTGGCTGTATGAAGTGACATGTCGTTTCCTAGAAGCCCATCCAATGAAAGGCCCTGACCGGGTTAAGGTCACAAGCCCCCTTGTGCTTGCCGTTTGGTAACCGCGCATTTTATTTTCAGCTACCACCGTGGTGCGGTGGAGGAATTTTTTCTATTTTACATTTCCTGCTTTAAAAAAATGGGGTCTGAGCCTATGTATTTTCACAACATTTATTTGGACTTTATTCACTGTGTTAGGACTGTCCAGTGAACACTTATTGATTTAGGTTTCAAGAACTGTGTTAGTTATTTAATTTGGGTTCTAACCAATTAGTCCTATTCAACACTGGTACTAGTATTTACTCCTATTTACAGCGCTGCTATATTTGTAATATTGTTGTATTAGTGTGTGTATCTCACATAGAGTGGCTGCTTTTGTTATTATGTAGTTTTTTGTAATTTTTTTTCACTAAGTTATTTTCATCACTATTTTGGTTATCCCCTATTTGGTCATTCACAATATTTCACGAACAGGTACCCTTTTTGGGTGCACTACAGCGCGGTATTCCTCTTACTATATGATGAGGACAGATGTCTGTGATGGATGGGGGGGAGTAAGTGAGTTCAGTGTCTAACAAGTACACCGAACATGAAATATAGAGAATGATGTTTAGCTAATTGTAAATGGTCCCACATAACTATGGCCACGTAAACTGACCCTCATTGCCACTTTATCTGTTTGATGACCACTGTCTCACAACCACTGTTTCCTGGCAACACTCATGCCCTGTTTATGCAGGCTCTAAGCGTGTTCACAACCACTGCTCAAAACACAATACACAGGATAATGGTAGCTGTAATAACTGTGCAGTACTCCTGACTGGAGACACTGCTGCACCCTGGAGATGTAAATGTGATCCAACAGTGTGTTTTTTTCTGTGGTGGCTGCCCAGACCAGTTGAGTATATCCTCTTGAGTGAAGAAGGTCAGATATTGGCTTCTTTTCTCTGCACAGAAAATCTTCATTGAAATCTCCACAGAGTATTATAGGTTGGCAATCCATTATTTCCAAAGATTCCAAGAGGCCCAGCAGGTTAGTAAGGAATTGGCCAATACTGTAATCCGGTGGCCTGTAAACGACAGCGATCAAAGCTTGTACAGGGGACTCCAGTTTGACAACCAAGAACTCCAAGTCAGTCACATTGTGATGATACTGCTTTTCATAGGCCTTGAAATGGTTTCTGACATACAAGGCGACACCTCCGCCACTTTTACTTGCAATGTCAGGAAGGTTTGTGTACGAGAGGTGTCTGTTGCGTTTGAACAGGTTGTAGCCCTCCAGCTGGAGACTTTTAGCAACAGAAGAGCCTGAGAGATGAGTTTCAGTGAAACATAAAACATCTCCAAGTGTCAACTCATGGTGAGATTTGATATCTTCAATGTGAGCTGGTAATCCTTCCGTGTTGTGATGGATAATTGTTAATGTTTGCTGTTTGTCTGTTGTCTGTAGAAACTTTAAGAGGGGCATAACACTTTCCAGTGATGCATTCTTCATTGAATCCAGGGAAGCTGTGATTTCAGGATCAGCAAAGATCTTCTTCTCATCAAAGTCGGTTATGTACAGTCCTTGTAGTGTAGTCGTTCTACTCAGAGCAACATAGGCCATTCCCGGTTGGAAGACCCGTTTCAATGAGACCACTGCCGACTGTATCGACATCCCCTGACACTTATGAATCGTACATCCAAAAGCCAACTTCAGGGGGAACTGCCTGCGAACAACTCCTTTCTGTCTCAGGTTTTCCTCTACCCTTTCTATGTACACCAAGTTGTCAGCATCACAAGACGACTTGTTACGGTATCTCTGTCCTGCATTTGGATTGTCCAGCACAAGCCCAAGCTTGTTTACCGTAGTAGCACCATTCTCAGTCTGGATGATTATTCTTGCAATCTTGCCAAATGTCCCGTTAACAAGCCCGTCTTCTACATCAATGTTTCTTGTGACCATGATACGGGCACCTTCAGCTGCTTGCAGTGTGTCAATCAGATTGTCTTTGTGTCCTTTGAAAGGTTGGTGTTGCCTCAGCATCACTCCTGTCTTAGGGTCTTTTCTGTAATCGTCGGCATCTATGTTGGTGACGTTTGAATGGAGAACAGACACAGTTGCAGCATTGTGTTTGTGAACCTCTTTGTTGGTGGCAAATATGTGTAGCACGTCATTAGGGCAGTGGGTGGGATCTGTAAAAGCCTGAGCAAGCAGAGCTTTGTCATCATTGCTTAAGGTGCCAGTCTTCTGCTTGACTCTGATTCTATTCAAAAGCTCAGCAAATGAAATGTCTTCCTTCTGTCGCATGATCTCTGTCAGCGTGATCATCTGAAAGTTGTCTTTCCAGACGTCATTGGTATTTTCCTCAAACACGCAGAGTGGCTTACTTTTTCCCAGCGGGGGGACCTGGTAAAAGTCTCCTACTGCTAGTACTGACATACCACCAAAAGGTTTCTTACTGCCTTTGATTTGCTGTAATCTCCAGTTGATGTAGGTAAACAGGGGCTTTGAAATCATTGACACCTCGTCAATAACAATGATCTCCGCATTTGACAGCTGTGCCCTCACTTCATCTATTAGATTTCCAAGTCCTTGGTAGGGTGGCTTCAAGCTTCTTGGCAACTTCAGCAGAGAATGCAATGTGTTGCCTGAAATGTTGAAAGCTGCTGTTCCTGTAAATGCAGTTAGTAAAACGCTGGGCATGGATATGTCTGCTTCCTCACGTAGTCTGGTAAGTTTACAGAGTATCTTTGTCGCCTCAGCATAGATGCACTTTATCAGGTGTGATTTGCCTGTCCCTGCACCACCAGTGACAAAGTAATAGAATGGGTCAGGATTTAGGCCACGCACACGGTTAGTGCACCAGTCACAAACTGAGTAGAATGTCTGAGCTTGTGTCCGGTTAAGGTTTCTGTACATTTTCCGAAGGAAATCAGGGCACATTTGTGGGGCTTTCACAGTAAGCGCAATTCCACCTGTTTGTTTGTGACGTGTATACTCCGGAACATCATCTTGTTCATTCTCATGAAGTGGCTCCCCTTCTTTGCGTTCCTCTACACATTCCAACCTATCCAACTCAGCTTCTGGAGCAAAGGTGTTCCAAGCATCTTCAACAGGTCCGTTTTTTACAAAGTCATCCAAGACTTGTTCCACAATTTTGTTGTGTTGTTCGAACTTCTTTTGGTTGCTGGTAACAATTGCAGACACTGCTTGGATTGCTTCTTCTCCTGGTAAGCTCACACAGGCGCCTTTGTAAAAATCCTGGTGTGTTGGGAACCTTACAGTTTTCAGTGATGACTCTGAACGGTGGGGGAGGTACAGTTTAAGCAGTCTGCCGTAGTAGTTCTCAGGGTCCTTCTTCTCTGAGAAGTGTGCGTACCTGATGATTGCAGGCTTCCCTCTCGTGCGTTTTTGAATCATTCCCATTTCATTCAATAGGCTGACACGCTTGCTGTCTTCCTTTTGCTTGCCATCTTCCTTCTGCTTGCCATAGACAACCCTGTAATGGGATGCAAAGTCTGCCAGACACATGGACTCAAACTCTGGTGTTTCAGGTCTGGCTCTGTATTTGTCGACAAAACTCGTCATCCACACATTAAGAGAATCGGCTGGTTTGTTCTGCAATGCACTGAGCGGGAGACTCATTTTCAGTGCGTTGTCACCAGTTGGCAGAAAAACAACCTCACGTGAGCAAGACTTCATTTTCAGGCTGCACGTACGGGCCACAGACTCCTGGGCGCTGACCTCTCTGTGTTTTGAATAAGCCTGAAGAACCTCTTTCATTTCTTCTCGTTCTGTCGCTGTTTCTGGGCTCATTTCTTTGACTATTGTTTTGAGATAGTCACTCAGCTCCCGTTCTGGCTTGGATATGTAGGACAACATGTACATGATGCAACCATACTCATCAAGAATGTACTGGATGTCCATGTTGGCGTTCCAGGCCGTCAGCAAATGTGGATTATAGTTGTTCACCCAGCAGTCCTTGACATCACGCTTCATTAGAATCACGCTTGAGGAGGTCAATGCCTGAATATAGGAGTTGTACTGATTCAAAGTCATATCACACTGTGCCAGTAGCTGTGACATGTCTTCAAGCTGCACTTTTGGGTTATTAAGCAAATCCCAGACTGGTTTCAGTTTGTTTTTGGCTGCTTGTGGTTTCATTGCACAATCTCCTTGTTCTTCTGGCATCGGGTAAGTTATCCTCGTTTTTCTAATAGGTGGCTTTGGAAATCCAAATCTGCATACTCTGTTACCTTTCTTGCATGATTTTGAATGAGATCTGCTGTGCATTTGAAGTTCTGTTACAAATCTGTGAAGTAAGGCCTGTTTGGCTTCATCAGGCAGCTGGCATGAGATGTTATGATCTATAAAGGCACACACCTTGTCATCACTGTCTTGTCCAAATATAGGAGCTCCTGCTACCCAACAGAGACAATGTATATGAGGGCTCCCTCTCGCCTGAAATTCAACCCGGTAAAAGTAATCGATAACTTCACCAATTGGCTGTGCAGGACCCAACAGCAGCTCTCGCATCAGAGCATCAACCCGTTTGTCAAACATGCGCATGGTGGTCACTGGGTTGCCTCGAAGAATGTCACACTTTTCAGCCCAGTCTAGCCCCGCAAAATCCACCTTTTGACCTTGTTGTGCCTTTATTGCCGTTATTACCTCTGGCCATCTGAATTCTGCAGCAGAGAAGGTAAGAAAAAATGTTGGCTTACCCAATTGTCTGACCATGGCTAGCAAATTCTTCAGATTTTTATCCCAGTAAGCTGGACTCCCTCTCAGTGGTTGCATGAACCTTGTGGCATCTCGGTTTCGCACCAACCTCTCAACCTCACACTTGTCCTGTAGCAGCTTGTTGGATATTTTCCGTCCATCCCTGGTATTGGGTTTTCCTTTCCTTAACTGGATGGACATGCTGCTTTTGGCCATGTGTGTTTCTGTGACAAACTGCGCAAAGAAGAGGTAGCTTGTGTCTCTTGCAAAACGAGTATCAACACAAAAAAGCCTTGCATTGAAATACATGCTCGGGGACAGTTTGACTTGTCTTGCCTGGTCCAATGTATTCTGTCCAGTAGGGAACTGAACAGGGAAAGCCATTGCCTCAAGCCTAGGAACTTTAAAGAAGCTGACAGGTGTGTTTCCTTGTGCAGGTGCAATGCTGAATATTCCATCACCGTGTGTCAGTGCTTCCTCTCCAAGGTCAGATGGCTGCAAACAACTGTCTAGGCCAATTCCAGGTCTTAGTGTATCCTTCTCATCCTCTGCATTGGGAGGTTGTTGGTCATGGCCTTCCTGTTGCTCAGAAGCAGCCGGTAAACATGCAGACTGTACCTCTGATGGATCACAATTTTCGATGCGTTCAAGTATCTCCATCATTTCAGTTTCGTCACAACTGTCGAGTTCCATCCCATCATCATTATCATCATCATCAGCGATTGTCTCATCCACTCTAATTGAAATGTCACTGCAGTCGGGGTGTGTGTCAATGAGTTTTGACAGACCTGCTACTACATTTCCCATGTTGACATAATGAAACAGCTGGTGGCCTTTGTAAGTCAGACGTCTTTTCAGCTTGACTCTGTGTAACTGGGATTTGCTGTGCGATCTTGGTAGAGTATTGACCGTGGTTTCCACCTCGGATGGCACACACACTACAGCGCCATGTATAGCTGCCTGTCGACCTTTGGGAAGTGTGATGATCTTGGCAAATGGCAGTATTTTGGCCAAAAGTTGTCTTTCCAGCACATTCAAATCGCAGAGCTCTGGGGGAATGGGCGCCAGCTCCATGTTGTTAGCTACAGCGATGGATGATTTGTGTCCTGCTTTTAAATGTAAATCACAGTTGTGACAAATCCATTCTTTGGTCCTTTCATCTGGTACGGTGCATTGTTCAGGTCCTTGACAGTGATTGTTGCACACATGGACATATTTCCCTGTCAAACAGGCAGCAACAATGTGTAGATTCTTCTTGTAATTGCTGTGAATGCAATGTTTCACTTGGTTAGGGAAAAGGGTGCGATGACACATCGTGCACACAAATGTTGGCCCAGCTTTAATGCATTCATGGAAAGTGGATATAGCTGTCTGCATTAGGCTGTTGTCCACTGGTTGACTGCATTCCCGCATGACACGAGTCCATCGTCTGTATTTCATTCTTATTTTGAAGGCACATTGCATCTTATGGGTTATGCGAAAATCTGCTTGAGTTTGACGCTTCATTTTCATGTAACTCATGCAATGTTGCAAGTGACGTTTTCTGAAAGCAGGATCATTATGATATTTTCTGGTGATGTATTGCTTCTGCTTCAACTTGAAATCGACATTTGTGGCATATTTTCTGGTGATGTATTGCTTCTTCTTCAAGTTGTAATCTGCATTTGTCGCATATTTTCTGGTGGTGTACTGCTTCTGTTTCAAGTTGAAATCTGCATTTGTCGCATATTTTCTGGTGATGTATTGCTTCTGCTTCAAGTTGAAATTGGCATCTGTTGCATATTTGCGAATGATATATTGCTTCTGCTTCAACTTAAAATCAGCATCTGCTCTGTATCGGCTGGTGATGTATGTCCTTTTCTTATTGGTGACAGACATCTTTGTAGCCTTGAAATCACGCCTTCTTTCATTTCTGTGTCTTGTCTTCAGTTTTTGTCGTCTCTGTGCATTTAATTTGGACAATGCCTTACTGTCCTTCCATATGCCCTGTGAGGATTTCGCATCAACTGACCGTGGAGAATGCTTGCTGGCTGGGAATCCAGTGTGTGTTACATCTTTGGTCATCTGTGTCACTTTGTTCTCCACATGCTTTGCATTATGTGGTTTGTCAGATTGCATCAGTGGGGACAGCAAACCATCTGACAGACGTCTTGCACAATGAAATGAGACTGGCATGAAGTCATACTGCAGTCCATCAATAGGGCCTCTGGTGTCTGTAAGGAGCAATTCATACAACTTATAAATCCTTGCCCCCATATCACTCAAATGTGTAAAAGTGATCATAACAGCTTTTCCTTTTCCAGTGGCAGGAAGTCCATCCTTATTTCGACTATGAGAATCAAACAGTCCATATCTCCCAGACTTGTCTCTGAACAATGCAATGCAATATGGCACTACTATAAAAAGTGCATGTGTAACATCTGCATTGAGGCACTGAAGTCTTGTGGAGAGGTCAACAAACCAACCTTGGTTGTCACCGTCTACCGTGTTTCTCATACATCCCGATAACACTGGAGATTTAACAACGTTATACTCATATTTGTCAGTGTTGACTCTGAGGGGCACTTCTTCCATTGTCAAGTGTTGATGCTGATAGACATTTCCTTGTTTTAGCTGTTTTATTGTTGAGCCATACAAGCTGTTGCCCTTCTTCAGTATTTGATCAAGATCACCCTTTCTCACATCATCAAGCTCACTGTGGTATGCCAAAAATGTCAGAGCCATGCATGTACACTGTTTGTTCCTTAACCTTCCATAGCCATGATGACCCTGATGAAATGATGCCTGCACAGAAATCTCACTTGGTACACATGGTTCTTGCATGCCATGGTTTTCAGAAGTGCCCATCACACTGTCACTGTGCTCTTGAACTTGACACTGAGTTGAACATGAAAATGACACCACAGGTTCACTATGTACCTCCTGGGCACATTCACTGTCACAAACCTCCATATCCACTATGCTGCTGTGGGGCTCTGGATCCAGTTTAGTCCAGCGTATCTTTGCAGCTTTAGATCTCTTTCCTTTAGATGGCATGATGATATTTGTGGAAGGAGCTATAATTCTCCTCAGAGCTTTGTTCGAAGAGCTATAATTCCCCTCAGAGTTGTGTTGGAGGAGGAGCTATAATTCGCCTCAGAGCTGTGTGGGAGGAGCTATAACTCCCCTCTGAGCTGTGTGGGAGGAGCAGTAATGCTATAATTCCCCTCAGAGCTGTGTGGGAGGAGATACAATTCCCCTTAGTGTTGTGTGGGAGGAGCTATAATTCCCCTTAGAGCTGTGTGGGAGAAGCTATATTTCCCCTCAGAGCTGTGTGGGAGAAGCTACATTTCCCATCAGAGTTGTGTGGGAGAAGCTATAATTCCCCTCAGAGCTGTTTAAAAGGAGCTATAATTCCCCTCACAGCGGTGTGGAAGAAACTATAATTCCTCTCAGAGTTGTGTGGGAGGAGCTCTAAATCTCCTCAGCTGTGTGGGAGGAGCTATAATGCTAAGCTGTAATTCCCCTCAGAGCTGTGTAGGAGGAGCTATAATTCCCCTCACAGCGGTGTGGGAGAAACTATAATTCCCCTCAGAGTTGTGTGGGAGGAGCTATAATGCTAAGCTATAATGCTATAATTCCCCTTTGAGCTGTGTGGGAGGAGCTATAATTCCCCTCAAAGCTGTATTGGAGGAGCTATAACTTCCCTCCAAGCTGTGTGGGAGGAGCTATAATGCTATAATTGTCCTTAGAGCTGTGTGAGAGGAGCTATAATTCCCCTCAGAGCTTTGTGATTTTTGACCTAGATTTTGATGTATAGTATGTCTCTGAAATATTAAAAATGAAGGCACAGTCGCAGTTTAGAAATTGCCCTTCAAATTTGGAGGGGGCTAGAGTGTAGTTTCAATGAATGTCAATGGACGGCGTGAGTTGCAAACAAATGGTCATATTGTGAAAACTATCAGGACTATGGCTTAGCCGTGGACATGTTTAGTGGCAGCAGGGATAGCTGAACGTTTTGATATAAGATTTGTGTAGGTGGGCTTGAAAATGAGGGAGTGGCGGCAGTTTAGAAATCATGTTCTGATTTTCCAGCTTTTGTCATCTCCCACTCTAGTTTCCCCATTCATTCCTATGGGACCAATTTCGCCGCAAAAACGACGATATTTCGTGAATCATTCGGCGAAACGTTCCACAAAGTAATAGCACACCATTCAGGAACAATCCGCACGTTTCGGTATATTACTTGTCTATGTAGTGTAAAAACTGTGGGAGGAGTTAGGGTGGTAAATTTGGCTATAATAATAAGAACTAGAAAAGGTACAATTTCTGGGGAAATTGTGAAAGTGTTCTTGCCTCTACAACTGGAGTGGGCGGAGTAACTGGGTGGGGTGGAGTGGCTTGAGTAACTGTGAAAAGTGTTAAAAAGCTTAATATTTTAAAAAGTATAAATAGTAGTAAAAAAGTTCCATCATTCGCTGAAAGAGCTGAACATTTTTTTCAAAAGTAATTTTTTTTTTCAAAAATGAATTTTTTTTAATCAAAAATGATTTTTTTTTCTTCAAAAATGATTTTTTTTTTCAAAAGTAATTTTTTTTTTCAAAGGTAATTTTTTTTTTCAAAAATGAATTTTTTTATTTCAAAAATAATTTTTTTTTTAAAAGAAATTTTTTTTTCAAAAATATTTTTTTTTTCAAAAATAATTTTTTTTTTTTTCAAAAATAATTTTTTTTTTTTTAAAAATAATTTTTTTTTTTTCAAAAAATTTTTTTTTTTCAAAAATATTTTTTTTTTTTTTTCAAAAATGATTTTTTTTTTTTCAAAAATTATTTTTTTACTTTTTTCAAAAAATTTTTTTTTTTTTCAAAAATATTTTTTTTTTTACATGGGGCGGTCATAATGTTTTGGCTGATCATGGGGTGGTCATAATGTTTTGGCTGATCATGGGGTTGTCAGCTTTTGTCACTTCCCACTCTAGTTTTGAACATTTCGCCATTCATTCCTATGGGACCAATTTCGCCGCAAAAACGTCATTTCGTGGACCATTCGGCAAAACATTCCACAAAGTAATAACACACCAATCGGGAACAATCCGCTCGTTTCGGTATATTACTTGTCTCTGTAGTGTGAAAACTGTGGGAGGAGTCTACAAGCATTATCAAGTCTAGCAGATGAAGTCACATGCATTTGGAGTGTCTCAGCATCTTGTGTTTACAACCACTGTTTCCTAGCAACGCTCATGCCCTGTTTATGCTTCCCAAATACTGCTTCATCAAAACTGCCCCATCAGAATTACCCCATCAAAACTGCCCCATCATATTCCTCTATTATAAATCAGTACATGGTGTGTCTGTCCCCTCCCCCGGGCTCTGTAATCAGCTGAGATGCTCCAGCCACCTTCCCCCCTGTGTATAACAGAAGCTTTGGTAACCATGGCAACAAAACAAACACTAACAGTACACTCTGATTAATGGCTAAAATTTCCTGAAATGACCTCTAAACAAATGGCCGTATTTTAAAAACTATACATCCTACAGCGAAGATCTTTATATTGTGAGAATCACAAGACCCAGACCTAGATTTTGATACATAGTATGTCTCTGAAATATTAAAAATGAAGGCACGGTCGCAGTTTAGATATTGCCCTTCAAATTTGGAGGGGGCTAGAGTGTAGTTTCAATGAATGTCAATGGACGGCGTGAGTTGCAAACAAATGGTCATATTGTGAAAACTATCAGGACTATGGCTTAGCCGTGGACATGTTTAGTGGCAGCAGGGATAGCTGAACGTTTTGATATAAGATTTGTGTAGGTGGGCTTGAAAATGAGGGAGTGGCGGCAGTTTAGAAATCATGTTCTGATTTTCCAGCTTTTGTCATCTCCCACTCTAGTTTCCCCATTTATTCCTATGGGACCAATTTCGCCGCAAAAACGACGATATTTCGTGAACCATTCGGCGAAACATTCCACAAAGTAATAGCACACCATTCGGGAAAAATCCGCACGTTTCGGTATATTACTTGTCTATGTAGTGTAAAAACTGTGGGAGGAGTTAGGGTGGTAAATTTGGCTATAATAATAAGAATAATATATATGTGAGATAACAGTAAGTGGTCTTGCTATGCAAGAACACTTAATAATATATATGTGAGATAACAGTAAGTGGTCTTGCTATGCAAGAACACTTAATAATATATATGTGAGATAACAGTAAGTGGTCTTGCTATGCAAGAACATTTAATAACTAGAAAAGGTACAATTTCTGGGGAAATTGTGAAAGTGTTCTTGCCTCTACAACTGGAGTGGGCGGAGTAACTGGGTGGGGTGGAGTGGCTTGAGTAACTGTGAAAAGTGTTAAAAAGCTTAATATTTTAAAAAGTATAAATAGTAGTAAAAAAGTTCCATCATTCGCTGAAAGAGCTGAACATTTTTTTCAAAAGTAATTTTTTTTTTCAAAAATGAATTTTTTTTAATCAAAAATGATTTTTTTTTCTTCAAAAATGATTTTTTTTTTCAAAAGTAATTTTTTTTTTCAAAGGTAATTTTTTTTTTCAAAAATGAATTTTTTTATTTCAAAAATAATTTTTTTTTCGAAATTATTATTTTTTTTAAAGTAATTTTTTTTTCAAAAATAATTTTTTTTTTCCAAATATATTTTTTTTTCAAAAATAATTTTTTTTTTAAAAGAAATTTTTTTTTCAAAAATATTTTTCTTTTTC
This sequence comes from Aquarana catesbeiana, assembly GCF_042186555.1. Lineage (NCBI taxonomy): Eukaryota > Metazoa > Chordata > Amphibia > Anura > Ranidae > Aquarana > Aquarana catesbeiana. The sequence goes on from NC_133336.1 coordinate 157,928,518, forward strand.
AAAAATAATTTTTTTTTTCAAAAATATTTTTTTTTTTCAAAAATGATTTTTTTTTTTTCAAAAATATTTTTTTTTTTACATGGGGCGGTCATAATGTTTTGGCTGATCATGGGGTGGTCATAATGTTTTGGCTGATCATGGGGTTGTCAGCTTTTGTCACTTCCCACTCTAGTTTTGAACATTTCGCCATTCATTCCTATGGGACCAATTTCGCCGCAAAAACGTCATTTCGTGGACCATTCGGCAAAACATTCCACAAAGTAATAACACACCAATCGGGAACAATCCGCTCGTTTCGGTATATTATTTGTCTCTGTAGTGTGAAAACTGTGGGAGGAGTCTACAAGCATTATCAAGTCTAGCAGATGAAGTCACATGCATTTGGAGTGTCTCAGCATCTTGTGTTTACAACCACTGTTTCCTAGCAACGCTCATGCCCTGTTTATGCTTCCCAAATACTGCTTCATCAAAACTGCCCCATCAGAATTACCCCATCAAAACTGCCCCATCATATTCCTCTATTATAAATCAGTACATGGTGTGTCTGTCCCCTCCCCCGGGCTCTGTAATCAGCTGAGATGCTCCAGCCACCTTCCCCCCTGTGTATAACAGAAGCTTTGGTAACCATGGCAACAAAACAAACACTAACAGTACACTCTGATTAATGGCTAAAATTTCCTGAAATGACCTCTAAACAAATGGCCGTATTTTAAAAACTATACATCCTACAGCGAAGATCTTTATATTGTGAGAATCACAAGACCCAGACCTAGATTTTGATGTATAGTATGTCTGTGAAATATTAAAAATGAAGGCACAGTCGCAGTTTAGAAATTGCCCTTCAAATTTGGAGGGGGCTAGAGTGTAGTTTCAATGAATGTCAATGGACGGCGTGAGTTGCAAACAAATGGTCATATTGTGAAAACTATCAGGACTATGGCTTAGCCGTGGACATGTTTAGTGGCAGCAGGGATAGCTGAACGTTTTGATATAAGATTTGTGTAGGTGGGCTTGAAAATGAGGGAGTGGCGGCAGTTTAGAAATCATGTTCTGATTTTCCAGCTTTTGTCATCTCCCACTCTAGTTTCCCCATTCATTCCTATGGGACCAATTTCGCCGCAAAAACGACAATATTTCGTGAACCATTCGGCGAAACGTTCCACAAAGTAATAGCACACCATTCGGGAACAATCCGCACGTTTCGGTATATTACTTGTCTATGTAGTGTAAAAACTGTGGGAGGAGTTAGGGTGGTAAATTTGGCTATAATAATAAGAATAATATATATGTGAGATAACAGTAAGTGGTCTTGCTATGCAAGAACACTTAATAATAATATATATGTGAGATAACAGTAAGTGGTCTTGCTATGCAAGAACACTTAATAATAATATATATGTGAGATAACAGTAAGTGGTCTTGCTATGCAAGAACACTTAATTACTGGGTTCATTTTAGTGACATCATCGAAGCGTAATATGTGTCTCTGTAGCATCCTGTAGCTCTACGCGTTTCGTGGATATGTTTCTACTCGTCAGGAGCAGATACGACAAATTCCTGTAAATATAACAAATATGGTAAACCACACTCTGTTTAGCGGTAAAAAATATTATTAAGGGAAGGTTAGCCCAGTACACTCACCAACCGTGGCAGTGAGTGCAATAGTGCACGTTTTTGTTCACACAATTCACATTTTCATTTCATCACTAGGTCCAGTTTTCTGTTTGCATTTAATCCGTTTTTTTGTCAGTCACTTTTTAGATTCAGGTCATCCCACCTCATATACATCTAACCTCTTTTTATTTATATATAACGATCTTTTCCCCACCACCAACACATGCGGACACATTGGGTGTACATATACACATCACCCAATCCATCACTTTATCTCACACACACCTCATCTGTTTTTTCACACACCTATTATTCACTTCATACACATTTTAATTTTACACTACAATTTTTCATTTTTTATTTGTTCCCAGATATCCTGATTTGTATATTCACATGCCAGCACTTTTGTAAACGGAGACCATCTTAGGCACCCTAACATCTTCCCAAGCTGGTTGTGTATAACTACACCGCCACAGCTACCGTGATGTGGTTCATGCTCCCGGTTCGCCGTGTCTCGCTCGCCCCCTATTGCACTCACTGCCGCGGTTGGTGAGTGTACTGGGCTAACCTTTCCTTAATAATATTTTTTACCTCTAAACAGAGTGTGGTTTACCATATTTGTTATATTTACAGGAATCTGTCGCATCTGCTCCTGACGAGTGGAAACATCTACGAAACGCGTAGAGCTACAGGATGCTACAGAGACACATATTACGCTTCGATGATGTCACTAATATGAACCCAGTAATTTTAGATTCTTATTATGCAATCATCAACACAGGTGCCGGGCATGCTGTGGTTGGCTTCTTTAGGCCAGTTTGCTGTTACATACCATTCATTGAATATTATGAACTAATCCCTATTTATGTGTTTTTTATACCCTTGTACCACTATGTCCATATCTTGTGCTTATATATGTAATATACGAAATTACTTATTCTGATATGAATAAAACTTTATATTTTTATCATCACCTCCGCATTTCAACCACTTCATTTTAAAGTCCCATTTCCTCCTTAATGCATCCAAATATAGGGATGGAGGTGCCTACCTGTGCCTCATACAAAGTCCCAAACCTTCCTTTTCTCCACTCTTGGGTCTCATCCTCAGATGTACATGCCCCTGTCCTCCTCCGTGATTTCCATAGACATTTTCCCCTCAAGCCTGGTCCACCAAGGGAAGGGGTCATTGAGGAGTGGGTACTGTCAGGGCTGGGCTCAGCCCTTCCTTCTCAAAGCTGGCCGCTCAGCTGTCGGCTAATTGCCAGCTCCTTTCTCTCCACAGTGACTCACCTGTTGATGATATCCAGCTCATCAGTCTTGCCAACTTAAGCTGTCCAGCCCAGTAGCCACACAAAATATTGACACTTTGGGCCCAATTTGGACATTTTCACTTAGGGGTGTACTCACTTTTGTTGCCAGCGGTTTAGACGTTAATGGCTGTGCTGAGTTATTTTGAGGGGACAGCAAATTTACACTGTTATACAAGCTGTACACTCACTACTTTACATTGTAGACAAGTGTCATTTCTTCAGTGTTGTCACATGAAAAGATATAATAAAATATTTACAAAAATGTGAGGGGTGTACTCACTTTTGTGAGATACTGTATATATAAGTGCCCACAAAATGCAGCCTCATCAGTGCCTATCAATGCAGCCTCACTGTGCCCATCAAATGCAGCCTCACTGTGCCCATCAAATGCAGCCTCATCAGTGTCCATCAAATGCAGCCTCACTGTGCCCATCAAATGCAGCCTCACCAGTGCCTATCAAATGCAGCCTACCAGTGCACATCAAATGCAGCCTACCAGTGCCCATCAAGTGCCCATCAAATGCATCCTTATCAGTGCCCACCAAATGTAGCTTATTAGTGCCCATCAATTGTAGCCTCACTCTGCCCATCAATGCAGCCTCACTGTGCCCATTAAATGCAGACTCTCAGTCTGTGCTCATCAATGCAGCCCCTCAGTATGTGCTCTCAATGCTGAGCCCCACAGTCTGTGCTGATCAATGCAGCTCCTCAGTCTGTGTCCATCAATGCTGAGCCCCTCAGTCTCTGTGTCCATCAATGCAGCTCCTCAATCTGTGCCCATCAATGCAGCCCCTCAGTCTGTGCCCATCAATCCTGAGCCCCTCAGTCTGTGCCTATCAATGCTGACTCTGAGCCCCTCAGTCTGTGCCCATCAATCCTGAGCCCCTCAGTCTGTGCCCATCAATCCTGTGCCCTTCAGTCTGTGCCCATCAGTGCTGATTCTGAGCCCCTCAGTCTGTGCCCATCAGTGCTGACTCTGAGCCCCTCAGTCTGTGCCCATCAATCCTGAGCCCCTCAGTCTGTGCCCATCAATGCTGACTCTGAGCCCCTCAGTCTGTGCCCACCAATCCTGATCCCCTCAGTCTGTGCTCATCAATCCTGAGCCCCTCAGTCTGTGCCCATCAATGCTGACTATGAGCCCCTCAGTCTGTGCCCATCAATGCTGACTCTGAGCCCCTCAGTTTGTGCCAAATGCAGACTCACCAGTGCCTGGTTCACACAGCGGGTATTTTCCGCTGTGTCATGGAGCTTGCATCTGATTTATTCGATGGCGCTGTAACAGGGCCCCACCTCTTACACTAGCTCCTCCTGTGATAGATGGAACTTCTGTCTATCACAGGAGCAGCCAGTGTAGGAGGCAGGACTCAGTTACAGAGCCACCAAAGAATTCAAATGCAAGCTCCGTGACATGTCTGTGTCATACACAAGAGGAGGAGGAAGAGGGAGGGGACTCAGGGAGGACTCTGCAGTCTGCACTTGGATGGACCACAGACACTGCAAGGACCGCTTGCGGACACCAGTGTCCGTGTACGGACACCTTGCTGATCCCTGGCGGTGCTCATATTAATGGCTGCTCAAGCCATTACTTTGACAGGCTGTCACTGAAACTGGCCCACTGAGCCATCAGCCCACCGGGAAACTCCCGGTATTCCCGATGGCCAGTACATGCCTGGCTACTGGTCTCAGAGGCTGACCACTGACTGTGACACACTGAGACTGAAAAATGGGGGACCAACTTATGTAAATGGGGGAAAGGTACATGGTGATGGAGGTGCTGCTTGTCCCTATCAGTTGGAAGGAGCTTGCCTCTACAGCCTTTGGAAACTTTTTTTTTTTCATTTGGGAGAAACGTGTTGCAGAACCCTGGAATCAGCCTAAAGGAATTTCAGGAGGAGTCAGCCCCTGCCCCTTTAGAGGAATAACTGTGATCCTCCATACCCCATATAATCTTGAAGATGTCATAAAGGCATTAGGACACACTGCCCATAGCACAAGGAGCCCATGTGATGTGGGGCTCTCTGCAGGCTTTCTCTTTGCACAAGAAACCTATACTACATACCCCATTTAAGGTGGGGGGATCTTTGAATGAACTTTGGTCATCAACCAGGTCCCAGTAATGGTTCTCCTGAACATGGTGTGTATGGTGACCCTGATAAAGGGCACCCTGGTCAGTGAAGTTAGGCCAGTGACCAAGAATTTGTTTGTCTATGTTCACGAAGATGCAAAGACATACCCACTAGTGACCATGTCCAACACCACCAACAGTGGAATTGTTGAATATAAGGTTAGGCTTGTAAGAAATCTGGAACGCCCCGTGAAAGTGGAATGTGACTTTCCCAGATTCTGGGAACTGTGGAATAAATGGGTCTGACCAGGTGGGTGGAACAGACCTCTGACCTTCAGGGGACATTGTTACAGATATGCCAAATGATGATTTATGTGATATTGAGTATGATGAAGGGTCCACTTACCCAGTCCAAAAATGAGAAATTCGCTATTACTGGGGAAAAGAGACCTGAATAAAAGAAATATATATATATAACTATAAATAAATATGAATGGATAATCTTCCTCACCCTCCATCAATTAAAATGACAACGTGGTCACCACACCCACACAGGTCCCAAGTAGAGTTGGGCCGAACACCCTCCCGGTTTCGCTTTGTGCCAAAACTCTCGAACATCGCAAAAGTTCAGACCTGAACCGCAAACCCTATAAAAATATATGGGATCTGAACTTGAAAAATCAAATGTGCCCATTTTGAAGGCTTTTATGCAAGTTATTGGCCATAAAAAGGATTTGGAGGCCCGGATACTGCCCTAGGGGACATGTATCAATGCAAAAATGTTTTTTTAAAACGTTTTTACAGGAGCAGTGATTTTAATGATGCTTAAAGTGAAACAATAAAAAATAAAAATTCCTTTAAATATAGGGTGTGGGGGGGGGGGGGTCCCCTTAGTCTGCCTGTAAAATGGTGCATCTTGACTGTGTATAGAACCTGCTGCAGCAAAACTAACATTTTTTAGAAAAAAAGACATTTAAATTGCCAGCAATACAATACCATTCCCAGCAATAACATTTTTTTAAAAAGAAAACCTGTGTGGGGATCCACCCAAATCAGGTGCTTTGTTTCTTGTATGGATTTTAAGGGAATCCCATGGCAAAAAAAATAAATAAAAAAATGGTGTCGGAATTGTCAAAAACTGCCTCCTGTCTTTATTTATTTTTGTCACTTTTTTGGTGAATGAGTAGGGGTACCCCTACTTATTCACATGGGGGGGCGGGATCCGGGGGGCCCCCTTGTTAAAGGAGGCTTTCAGGTTCCGATAAGCCCTCTGCCCACAGACCCCACAACCACCGCCCAGGGTTATTGGGAAGAGGCCCTTGTCCCTATCAACATGGGCACAAGGTGATTTTGGGTGGGGTGCAGAGCCCCCCTGTCCCAAAGCACCCCCCATGTTGAGGGCATGTGGCTTGGTATGGTTTAGGAGGGGGGATGCTCGCTCCTCCCCCTTTCCTTATCTGCTGGGCTGCATGCTCAAATAAGGGTCTGGTATGGATCTTGGGGGGGGACCCCACGCTGTTTTTTTTTATTTTGCCATTGATTTCCTCTTAAAATCAATACTAGACCTGAAGGACCTGTTTTTTTTTCATCAGCTGTAAACGGGAAGCCTGTTGACAGCTGATGACTCATCCCTTGTTAAGGATGAAGCGGCCGGCTTACCAACCTGCTCCTTAACAACCAGCTATGCACTATGCAGTGTGCAGTGCATTGTGGGGCGATTGGTGACCATCCCGCCGAGCACCCTGCAAATTCGAGTGTTCGCCGAACAGGCGATAAGGTGATGTTCGGCGTGGACTGTTCACCCAAATCTAGTGCCAAGCACACTTTCTTCTACAGTGCCTTGCAAAAGTATTCACTCCCCTTTCGTGTTTTGTTACATTACAGCCTTTAGTTCAGTGTTTCTTTAATCTGAATTATATGTGATGGATCAGAACACAATAGTCTAAGTTGGTGAAGTAAGATTTGAAAAATATGTACATAAAATTATTTTTCAGAAATAAAAAACTGATAATTGGCATGTGCGTATGTATTCACCCCTTTGTTACGAAGCCCATAAAAAGCTCTGGTGCAACCAATTACCTTCAGAAGTCACATAATTATTGAAATGATGTACACCTGTGTGCAACCTAAGTGTCACATGTAATCTGTCATCTGTCATTAGATCTGTCTGACATCTGTCATTACATATACACACCTTTTTGAAAGGCCCCAGAGACTACAACACCCAAGCAAGAGGCACCACTAACCAAAGTGCCATGAAGACCAAGGAACTCTCCAAACAAGTAAGGGACAATGTTGATGAGAAGTACAAGTCAGGGTTAGGTTATAAAAAAAATCCAAATCTTTGATGATCCCTAGAAGCACCATCAAATCTATCATAACCAAATAAAAAATACATTGCATAACAGCAAACCTGCCAAGAGACGGCCGCACACCAAAACTCACGGATCGGGCAAGGAGGGCATTAATCAGGGAGGCAGCACAGAGACCTAAGGTAACCCTGGGGGAGCTGCAGAGTTCCACAGCATAGACTAGAGTACAAAGGATGACAATAAGCCGTACGCTCCATAAAGTCGGGCTTTATGGCACAGTGGCCAGAAGAAAGCCATTACTTTCAGCAAAAAACAAAATGGTACGTTTTGAGTTTGCGAAAAGGCATGTGGGAGACTCATAAAATGTATGGCGGAAGGTGCTATGATCTGATGAGACTAAAATTGAACTTTTGGCCATCAAAGAAAACGCTATGTCTGGCGCAAACCCAACACATCACATAATCCAAAGAACACCATCCCCAAAGTGAAACATGGTGGTGGCAGCATCATGATATAGGGATGTTTTTCAGCAGTTGGGACTGGGAAACTGGTCAGAGTTGAGGCAAAGATGGATGGTGCTAAAAACAGGGATATTCTTGAGCAAAAACCTGTGTGTGATTTGAGGCTAGGACGGAGGTTCACCTTCCAGCAGGACAATGACCCCAAACACACTGCTAAAGCAACACTTGAGTGGTTTAAGGGGAAACATGTAAATGTGCTGGAATGGCCTACTCAAATCCCAGACCCCAATCCAATAGAAAATCTGTGGTCCGACTTAAAGATTGCTGTTCACAAGCGCAAAACAACCAATTTGAAGGAGCTGGAGCAGTTTTGCAAAGAGGAATTGGCAAAAATCCCAGTGGTAAGAAGGGGCAAGCTCATAGAGACTTATCCAAAGTGACTTGGAGCCTCAAAAGGTGGCTCTACATAGTATTGACTTTAGGGGGGTGAATAGTTATGCACGTTGACTTTTTCTGTTATTTTGTCCTATTTGTTGTTTGCTTCACAATAAAAAAAAATATCTTCAAAGTTGTGGGCATGTTCTGTAAATGAAATGATGCAAATCCTCAAACAATCCATGTTAATTCCAGGTTGTGAGGCAACAAAACACGAAAAATGCCAAGAGGGGTGAATACTTTTGCAAGGCACTGTATATCTCCTACAGGGACCCTAATTCACTAAGGTTGAGGCTAGGATTACTAGAGCTTCCAGTATTTAGGCATACATTGGCACAAATTGTTAAAGAAGGATCCTTGGTCATAACCATCAGCTAACCACACTTATGATGTTTCAGTCTGACAAACCAAGCTTAAAACATACAGTATTCTCCTATGTTGCTACTTAGGTAAAAAAAAAAAAGCAAAGGTCATGCAATGCAGAAGTTTCACATCCACTTTTTTTCATAGGAATCACACATCTACCCTGGATTCTTGCAACAAAAGAAGTATGTTAGTCATCCATGGGCAGCTCACAGTGTTTATGCATGAAGCATCAATTAGTATTCAAATCAGTACAGTGCAGTGCAAGTGTTAGTAAGCAGAAGTAGAAATTAAGCCAAGCTGACAGTTGCTGCAGATAGACAAAAATGTCATCACAGTCTGATGTACTTCTCCATTTGGGAGCAGACAGGTCCTTCATGAATCACAGTCTAATGAATGGCCTACACAGAGTCCTGACCTCTGAAAAACAACCCCACACCATGATTTCCCCCTCCACCAAATGATTTGGACCAGTGCAATAAAAAAGGTCCATAAAGACACGAATTAGCAAGTTTGGGGTGGAGGAACTTAACTGGCCTGCATAGAGTCCTGATCTCAACCTGATAGAACACCTTTAGGCTGAATTAGAGTGGAGACTGCTAGCCAGGCCTTCTCGTTCAACATCAGTGCCTAACCTCACAAATGCACTTCTGGAAGAATGGTCGAACATTCCCATAGACACATTCCTAAACCTTGTGGACAGCCTTCTTAGAAGAGTTGAAGCTGTTATAGCTGCAAAGGGGGGGGGGGGGACTCAATATTGAACCCTACGGACTAACACTGGGATGCAAAAGTGCATGTGTTTGTAAAGGAAGGTGTCCCAATACTTTTGACAATATACTGTATATACACATATATACAGTATCTCAAAAAATGAGTACAGTATCTCACAAAAGTGAATACACCCCTCACATTTTTGTTAATATTTTATTATATTTTTTCATGTGACAACACTGAAGAAATGGCACTTTGCTACAATGTAAAGTAGTGAGTGTACAGCTTGTATAACAGTTTAAATTTGCTGTCCCCTCAAAATAACTCAACACACAGCCATTAATGTCTAAATTGCTGGCAACAAAAGTGAGTACACCCCTAAGTGAAAATGTTCAAATTGGGTCCAAAGTGTCAATAGTCTGTGTGGCCACCATTATTTTCCAGCACTGCATTAACCCTCTTGGGCATGAAGTTCACCAGAGCTTCACAGGTTGCCACTGAAGTCCTCTTCCACTCCTCCATGATGACATCACTGAGTTGATGGATGTTAGAGACCTTGTGCTCCTCCACCTCCCCTTTGAGGATGCCCCACAGATGCTCAATAGGGCTTAGGACTGGAGACATGCTTGGCCAGTCCATTGCCTTTAACCTCAGCTTCTTTAGTAAGGTAGTGGTCATGGTCTTGGAGGTGTGTTTAGGGTCGTTATCATGATGAAATACTGCCCTGCGGCCCAGTCTACAAAGGGAGGGGATCTTGGTCGGCTTCAGTATGTCACAGTACATGTTGCCATTCATGGTTCCCTTAATGAACTGTAGCTCCCCAGTGCTGGCAGCACTCATGCAGCCCAAGACCATGACACTCCCACCACCATACTTGACTGTAGGCAAGACACACTTGTCTTTGTACTCCTCACCTGGCTGCCCCCACACACGCTTGACACCATCTGAACCAAATAAGTTCATCTTGGTCTCATCAGACCACAGGACATGATTCCAGTAATCCATGTCCCTAGTCTGCTTGTCTTCAGCAAACTGTTTGCGCACTTTCTTGTGCATCATCTTTAGAAGAGGCTTCCTTCTGGGACGACAGCCATGAAGACCAATTTCATGCAGCGTGCGGCATATGGTCTGAGCACTGACAGGCTGACCTTCACCCCTTCAACCTCTGCAGCCATGCTGGCAGCACTCATATGTCTATTTCCCCGAAGACAACCTCTGGAAATGACGCTGAGCACATGCACTCAACTTCTTTGGTCGACCATGGCGAGGCCTGTTCTGAATGGAACCTGTCCTGTTAAACAGCTTTATGGTCTTGGCTACCATCCACTGCATCAAATTCGTCTGCATGGCTGTCTTCCCAGAAGGAAGCCTCTTCGAAAGATGATCCACAAGAAAGCCTGTAAACAGTTTACTGAGAGACAAGCAGACTGAGGACATGGATTACTGGAACCATATCCTGTGGTCTGATGAGACCAAGATAAACTTATTTGGTTCAGATGGTGTCAAGCATGTGTGGCGGCAACCAGGTGAGGAGTAGACATTTGCATTAGTTTTTGTCCGAATGCATTTTCATCCCAATGTCGGGTATTTTCGTTATCGTTTTAACAAACAATAACGAACGTGCAGAATCCGAAAACCGAAAGATCCGACATAAACAAATGCTTTATTTTCGTTTTCGTTGTGACAACAGTTCAATATAGATAGGAGATTCGACATGATACTGACAATAGTGATCTGTGTTCATCGAACCTGTGGTCGAATGTGCCTATAGATTGTGGATGAGGAAAAATTACTCCTGCGCTTGTGAGGGTCTGATTTGGTTTTGAAAAGGGTAGTATTGTGAACTGTAGCACAGCTTGAAGAGATGGTATTGCTTGTCCCGCTGCCCAGAGAGTGACCCCGGGGTGGTCAGGTAAGGCTAAGTGGAGAGTGGTGGATGAAGGGCGCGTGATCAAGCTTACATCAAAACATATAAAATTTATTTCGGAGGAAATAAAGAGCAAATAAAAGCAGTTGAATAATACCAATACTACATATCATGCAAACAGGTGACAAAATATAAAAAACATGAAAAATTAAAAATGGGTTAGGAATATCATGAGCCCATGTTGAGGCAAGTATTTAGAGTTGGCTAACGCGTTTCGAGGATGACCTCTTCATCAGAGCCTATTATAGAACCAGAGTGCAGTCTCTATATGCCAGTAGGCCAAAAGTATGTACATCATCTTGATGGCTAGTTGGAAAAAACGGCCTGAAATGGAAGATGCGATTTTCTGTGTTCCATACCAGTCCACGTTCAAGCGTTCTAGGTGGAACAGAGGTCAGAAAAGAAATATATATATATATATAAATATCTATACATATATATGCACACATGTGTACGGATTACAGACGCGTGTGCACCTGTGTGCAAATGCACAGGCACACACGTATACACAAAAGTATAAAGAAGAACATTTATACATGTGTACAAGTCGTACATACATATAGAGAGACAGAATATCAGCTGAAAATGCAGTATGGAGCACATGGCGAGAGAATGCAACAAATTTTATTTGATATTTTATTTTATTTGATTTTTTGTTGCATTCTCTCGCCATGTGCTCCATACTGCATTTTCAGCTGACTTGTACACATGTATAAATGTTCTTCTTTATACTTTTGTGTATACGTGTGTGCCTGTGCATTTGCACACAGGTGCACACGCGTCTGTAATCCGTACACATGTGTGCATATATATGTATAGATATTTATATATATATATATATTTCTTTTCTGACCTCTGTTCCACCTAGAACGCTTGAACGTGGACTGGTATGGAACACAGAAAATCGCATCTTCCATTTCAGGCCGTTTTTTCCAACTAGCCATCAAGATGATGTACATACTTTTGGCCTACTGGCATATAGAGACTGCACTCTGGTTCTATAATAGGCTCTGATGAAGAGGTCATCCTCGAAACGCGTTAGCCAACTCTAAATACTTGCCTCAACATGGGCTCATGATATTCCTAACCCATTTTTAATTTTTCATGTTTTTTATATTTTGTCACCTGTTTGCATGATATGTAGTATTGGTATTATTCAACTGCTTTTATTTGCTCTTTATTTCCTCCGAAATAAATTTTATATGTTTTGATGTAAGCTTGATCACGCGCCCTTCATCCACCACTCTCCACTTAGTCGAATGTGCCTAACCTTAGCTCTATTAGTCCAAGATTATTTGACATAGAGAGAAAAGATTCAACATTATAGAGACAATTCAAAAAAGGTTGAATGTGCCTAACCTAACTCTATTAGTCCAAGATTATTCGCCATAGAGAGAAAAGATTCGACATGAAGATTCGACGAAGCAGTCACCGTGAGCAGACATTTATGGTCAAATGCTCCGCCGATAGGCTATAGAGGAATTCTAATGTTGGTTGACTAGTAATAATAATTAATAAATATAATTATTACTAGTGTCATACAACATTAGAATTCTACTATAGCTTGTAGGCAGAACATTCGATCGGAAATGTACGTCGTACTGTTTAGCTGCTCCGTCGAATCTTCTTAGAACTTTCGACAGACACCATAAGCCTTCAATGACAAATTCAACCTTAATTATTTTGGATTTTCGGACGAATGCATTTTTTAACGAAACGAAATAAACAAAAACGAATTTCAGAAGTAACTAAATAAATTTATTTTTCAGATGAAAATGAAATTCCGAAACAAAATATTTCAGTGTGCACATGTCTAGTGAGGAGTACAAAGACAAGTGTGTCTTGCCTACAGTCAAGCATGGGGGTGGGAGTGTCATGGTCTGGGGCTGCATGAGTGTTGCCGGTAATGGGGACCTACAGTTCATTGAGGAAACCATGAATGCCAACATGCACTGTGACATACTGAAGCAGAGCATGATCCCCTCTCGTCAGAGACTGGGCCACAGGGCAATATTCCAACATAACGACCCCAGACACACCTCCAAGATGACCACTGCCTTGCTAAAGCAGCTGAGGTTAAAGGTGATGGACTGGCCAAGCATGTCTCCAGACCTAAACCCTATTGAGCATCTGTGGGGCATCCTCAAATAGAAAGTGGAGGAGTGCAAGGTCTCTAACATCCACCAGCTCCGTGATTTCATCATGGAGGAGTGGAAAAGAACTCCAGTGGCAACCTGTGAAGCTCTGGTGAACTCCATGCCCAAGAGGGTTAAGGCAGTGCTGGAAAATAATGGTGGCCACACAATATATTGATATTTTGGGTCCAATTTGGACATTTTTACTTAGGGGTGTACTCACTTTTGTTGTCAGCGGTTTAGATATAATGGCTGTGTGTTGAGTTATTTTGATAGGACAGCAAATTTACACTGTCATACAAGCTGTACACTCACTACTTTACATTGCAGCAGAGTGTCATTTCTTCAGTGTTGTCACCTGAAAAGATAATAAAATTATCTATCTATCTATCTATCTATCTATCTATCTATCTATCTATCTATCTATCTATCTATCTATCTATCTATCTATCTATCTATCTATCTATCTATCTATCTATCTATCTATCTAGCGCCACCACCGTGAGGGCGATTGAAGATGACTGGCCCCAAAGGTTGCCCTGACCCTGCAAGCCTCCCAACACCTCTGGCACCCTGGGTTCAAAACTATTTCAATATGACAATACAATCACACAGACTTCAGACTGTGACACAGTAATCAAGTATTTTACTTAAAGTTCTGCAAACAGACAGAGCAAAGAAAAATGGCTTAGGAAAATATGTTTTTTTTTTGTATTAAACTCTCACTCTTGGCACATACAGTGGGGACGGAAAGTATTCAGACCCCCTTACATTTTTCACTCTTTGTTATATTGCAGCCATTTGCTAAAATCATTTAAGTTCATTTAAGTTCAGAAAAACTGAAATATTTCATGGTCCTAAGTATTCAGACCCTTTGCTGTGACACTCATATATTTAACTCAGGTACTGTCCATTTCTTCTGATCATCCTTGAGATGTTTCTACACCTTCATTTGAGTCCAGCTGTGCTTGATTATACTGATTGGACTTGATTAGGAAAGCCGCACACCTGTCTATATAAGACCTTACAGCTCACAGTGCATGTTAGAGCAAATGAAAATCATGAGGTCAAAGGAACTGACTGAAGAACTCAGAGACAGAATTGTGGCAAGGCACAGATCTGGCCAAGGTTACAAAAAAATTTCTGCTGCACTTAAGGTTCCTAAGAGCACAGTGGCCTCCATAATCCTTAAATGGAAGACGTTTGGGGCGACCAGAACCCTTCCTAGAGCTGGCTGTTCAGCCAAACTGAGCTATCGGGGAGAAGAGCCTTGGTGACAGAGGTAAGGAAGAACCCAAAGATCACTGTGGCTGAGCTCCAGAGATGCAGTCGGGAGATGGGAGAAAGTTGTAGAAAGTAAACCATAACTGCAGCCCTCTACCAGTCGGGGCTTTATGGCAGAGTGGCCCGACGGAAGCCTCTCCTCACTGCAAGGCACATGAAAGCCTGCATGGAGTTTGCTAAAAAACACCTGAAAGACTCCAAGATCATAAGAAATTAGATTCTCTGGTCTGATGAGACCAAGATAGAACTTTTTGGCCTTAATTCTAAGCAGCATGTGTAGAGAAAACCAGGCACTGCTCATAACCTGTCCAATACAGTCCCAACAGTGAAGCATCGTGGTGGCAGCATCATGCTGTGGGGGTGTTTTTCAGCTGCAGGGACAGGACGACTGGTTGTAATTGAGGGAAAGATATATACGGCCAAGTACAGGGATATCCTGGATGAAAACCTTCTCCAGAGTGCTCAGGACCTCAGACTGGGCCGAAGGTTTACCTTCCAACAAAACAATGACCCTAAGCACACAGCTAAAATAACGAAGGAGTGGCTTCACAACAACTCCGTGACTGCTCTTGAATGGCCCATCCAGAGCCCTGACTTAAACCCAATTGAGCATCTCTGGAGAGACCTAAAAATGGCTGTCCACCAACGTTTACCATCTAACCTGACAGAACTGGAGAGGATCTGCGAGGAGGAATGGCAGATCCCTGGATCCCCAAATCCAGGTGTTAAAAACGTGTTGCATTTTTCCCAAAAAGACTCATGGCTGTATTAGATCAAAAGGGTGATTCTACTAAATACTGAGCAAAGGGTCTGAATACTTAGGACCATGTGATATTTCATTTTTTCTTTTTTAATAAATCTGCAAAAATGTCAACAATTCTGTGTTTTTCTGTCAATATGGGGTGCTGTGAGTACATTAATGAGGAAAAAAATGAACTTAAATGATTTTAGCAAATGGCTGCAATATAACAAAGAGTGAAAAATTTAAGGGGGTCTGAATACTTTCCGTCCCCACTGTATAAACAGGAAGACAATGCATATAAGATTTCAGAAAGATGAATAGCAACCAGTAACTTGGGTAGTACCTATGACCACAGGTAAGAAAAAGGGGAGGAGAATGACCTTCTTTATGTCAGACTACTCCCTTTAACTCCTGATGCCACAACCCCAAACAAATCCTGAAACGCAAGAGTATGCCAACAGATTACCCAAAATATAATGTGTAATCTCTGAGAAGAGTTCCCTTTTAATATAAGCAGGTCCTTGATTCCAGCTGAAGGCCGTGATCCCAAGAGAGTGACTCCTTCCCAGCACAGGCTATATATCACCTCTCCCAGCATTCTATTCTCTCCCTCCAGCCAACTGGTCCAACCTCAGTGTAAACTTGGCTCTTCGGACTACATACCCCAAGATCCTTTACTCTTCTCTCAGATCTCACTCGCTCTGCATTTAAGATGTAAGAATACAGAGTCTAAGCTGAGCACTAGAAGGAAGATATGTAAAACTAAAAATCCGCGTATAAATACAGCTGCAGCCTCCCCAAAGAAAGACTCCACTAAGTGGTGTCTCAAAAAATGTATAATAAGAAACGGAGATATTGGCACTGCTGATAATGGGTATAATGTGTCCCTCAAACAAGTTGAGGATATAAGGCAAGCAAATGAAAAAATCCTAAGCCACTAAAAAAAAACTGATGAGTAAAAGATGTGCAACGAATAAAAAGTGCAATGTTGAATTTAGATAATGCAAATCTGATAGTGAGTGGGAAAAAACACACTATCTTACCACCTCAACATATATTGTATAATAACAACTAATAATATAAAGTGAGTCCTGAATTGCAAAATCCAGTGACAGATATGAATAAATAATGAGAAAAATGTGATACAATAAGCAACTGTATGGAAATTCAAACTAAGGATATATTATATATGTCACTGGGGGTCATTTACTAAGATGAATGCACTGCGCTGGTTCAGACCTTAATTGGTGCGCTGGATAGATCCTTAATCCAGCGTGTGAACCAGTGCACACACAGGAGTACCTGCATGGGAGAATGTTTCCAGCGCGATGGGATCGCGCTGGTTCTCGGCGAGGTACATCTCGCGCTAGCTGCAATAGGAAAAATACATCTTCCTATTAAAGCAGAGCAAGAAAAACCGGCATGGGTTCCCCCTGCGGGTGCATGCCAGGCCCTTCGGTCTGGTATGGATTTTAAGGGGAACCCCTACGCCAAAAAAACGGCATGGGGTCCCCCCAAATCCATACCAGACCCTTATCCATGCACGCAGCCCGGCCGGTCAGGAAAGGGAGGGGACGAGGGAGCGCCCCCCCGAACCATACCAGGCTGCATGCCCTCAACATGGGGGGATGGGTGCTTTGGGGAAGGGGGGCGTGCTGCAGCCCCCCACCTAAAAGCACCTCGTCCCCATGTTGATGAGGACAAGGGCCTCTTCCCGACAACCCTTGCCCGGTGGTTGTCGGGGGTTGCGGGCGGGGGGCTTATTGAAATATGGACGCCCTCTTCAACAAGGGGGCCCCCAGATCCCGGCCCCCCACCCTATGTGAATGAGTATGGGGTACATGGTACCCCTACCCATTCACCTGGGGAAAAAAAGTAGTGTAGTGTTAGAAAATACAGTAGACAGTTTTTGACAAGTCTTTTATTATGCAGCTCCGGGGGTCTCTTCTCCGCGCTCTCCGCTCTTCTCCCGTTGTCCTGTGCCTTCTGTCGGGTTCTTCTGCTCTTTTGCCTGCTCTTTTGCTAGCTCTTGCCCGGTATTCATCGTCTTCTCCCCTCTTCTCTTCTTCCGATGTTGACTCGTCGCTGTCTCCCGCTGTAATGCCGTGTGTGCCGTGCCCAATGACTTATATAGGCATGGGGCGGAGTCACCGGGTGAGGTCATCCGGTGACCCCGCCCCCCTATGACGTTACAGCCCGGGGCATGATGGGTCTGTGACGTCACAACGGGGCGTGGCATTCTGATGACGTAATACGATTGCCACGCCCCCCATCGTTATTTAAGAAATGCAGGACATCGGCGCCGACAGATCAGCGGGACGCAGCATCGGAGGAAGGTCGTCGGTGGGAGCGAAGAAAGAAGAACACTGGACAAAGAAGACAGAAAAAGAGCGGAAGAAGAAGCAGGGGGAGAAGGAGAAGAGCGGAGGATGAAGGTGCGGGAGAAGACGGAGGAAGAAGCGGAGAAGAAGATTTGTAATAAAAGACTTGTCAAAAACTGTCTACTGTATTTTTTAACACTACACTACTTTTTTTACAGGTGAATGGGAAGGGTACAATGTACCCCATACTTATTCACATGGGGGGGGCAGGATCTGGAGGCCCCGTTGTTAAAGGGGGCTTCCAGATTCCGATAAGCCCCCGCCTGCAGACCCCGACAACCACCGGGCAAGGGTTGTCAGGAAGAGGCCCTTGTCCCCATCAACATGGGGGCAAAGTGCTTTGGGGTGGGGGGCATGCGGCCTGGTATGGTTCAGGAGGGGGGGCGCTCGCTCATCCCCTCCCTTTCCTGACCTGCCAAGCTGAGTGCTCAGATAAGGGTCTGGTATGGATTTTGAGGGGACCCCCACGCCATTTTTTAAAAAAATTTTGGCATGGGGGTCCCCTCCGAATCCATACTAGACCCAAGGGCCCGGTATGGACCTAGGGGGGACCCCACGCTGGTTTTTTTCATGATTTTTTTTTTAGCCAGCATTTTTTTTTTACATTGAGCGTGAAGTCAGACTTATAGGTTGTTAAGGACAAGGCGGCCGGTTTCCTGGTGTTCTGCCAAGAAAGTTCCCCTCGGCGGATAAGGACCCCCCTGTACTGCGCAGATGCAGCGCTTGCGCAGTACAAGCCGGCGGAAATAGCCGAAGCCAAATAGTTGTAAATCAGCTGTACACGGCGCCTGTAAAAGGGCCTCTCATGGGCTTGCTTCGCTCGCCACGCTTCGGGAACGGCCTCACTTCGCTCGGCACTTTTTTATTCCACCTCTAGGTCCACTTGGATGGTGGGGCTTGAACTTGAACTCAGGGTGCAGGCGCCGTGTACAGCTGACTGAAAGTTTTCAGCTTCGGCTATTTTTGGCTGCTCCTTAGTCGTTAGTACTGAGCAAGCGCTGCACCTGCTCAGTACAGGGGGGTCCTTATCCGCCAGTGGAACTTTCTGGCAAGACACCGGCCCCCTTCTTAGCAACCAGCTAAATACAGTGTAAAAAAAAAGAAATTTAAAAAAATGCAAATCGCGGTAAAAACGCGGTACTTGCGTTTTGGATGCAGGTCCATTGAAATCTATTACAAGAAAAACGCTGCATTTTGTGGGGAAAAAAGTCCCCGACCCTTTCCAAAAATACCATAGGAACCCATAATAAAAAATTCCCATGCATTTCTTCAAAATGCATCAAAAAACACATTAGTGTGAATAGAGCCTAAGGCCCTTTTCACACTGTGGTGGGGGGGGCGTCTGCGGTAAAGCGTCGCTATTTTTAGCGCTGCTTTACTGTCATTTTAGTGGTGTTATTTGGCTGCTAGCGGGGTAGTTTTAACCCCCATGGGGTGGTTTTAACCCCTCTGCTAGGGGCCGAAAAGGGGTTAAATCCACCCGCAAAATGCTACTGGATCGGGATACAAAGGCCGAAGAGGGGTTAAATCCACCCGCAAAACGCCGCTGGATCGGCATTTTGCTGGCGGTATCACAGCGCTGCCCCATTGATTTTAATGGGGAGGAGCAGTGAGTTCACCGCTCCAAAGAAGCTGCTGGCAGGACTTTTTGTGACGCCCTGCCAGCGCACCGCTCCAGTGTGAAAGCCCTCACTGGAGTGAATAGAGCCGCTTCTTTAAGGCGTTTTTCAGGCGCTATTTTTAGCGTGAAAGGGGCCTAAAAAAAGTCCTGCTAGCAGCATCTTTGGAGCGGTGTATAAACCGCTCCTGCCCATTGAAATCAATGGGACAGCGCAGCTATACCGCCAGCAAAACGCAGCTGCAGTGGCATTTTGCGGGTGGATTTAACCCCTTTTCGGCCACTAGTGGGGGTTAAAACCGCTAGCGACTGAATGCCACCGGTAAAGCAGCGCAAAAAATAGCGCAGTTTTACTGCTGCCGCCCGCACCGCCCCAGTGTGAAAGGGGCCTAAGGCTCCCCTCACACGGACGGACCTTTCAGGTCCGCCCCGGACCTGAACGGACACTCCATAGACCTCTATGGTGGATCAGATGTCAGTGGTGACATGTCCGCTGACATCCGACCCACTCCAATCCCAAAAACCTATTTTTCCATCCATCTGCGGATCGGATCGGGTGACGATGGACTCTACGGTCCGTCATCATCCGATCCCCCATAGAGGAGAGCGGCACTCTGACAGGTCTGTCCCTGCACAGTGTGTGGAGACAGACCTGTCATCTGCTTGCCCAGCAGGGATCGACGGAGCGATCCCCCGCTGAGCAGAGCAGGCTCCATACACGGGGTACAAAGTCCCATCGTGTGTATGAGGCTCAAACACCAGAAATGCAAGTTTTCATATCTTTAAAGGTCACCATACACTGGCCAATCAGTTAGAGCTTCCATAAATTAGATTCAGTGCAAGAGCCTGTTTGATTTTCTATAATTAGAAGTAATTCTTACAGTGCATCTTCCTATTACTGCTTTAGCCTAATGCTCTCTTTCCACTATTTCAACCCCAAAGTTGCGTGATTTACAATGTGCTTTTTTGGCTTGTTTTCCACTATTGAAACTTGTCATGCCACTAAGGACTGAAAAGTTGCATCACGAGTTCTACCCCATGATTTACAATGAGTACCGTTCATATGTGTGCGACTTCAAGTCGCAGCAACTTCAAAGTAGTCCCTGCACTACTTTGGTCCCACTTTGATGCGACTTGAGGTCCATAGACCTCAAAAATACACAGGCATTGCTTCAAGTTTTGGCAAAAAGTTGCGGGAAACTCGCAGCAAAAAACACGCAACTTTGGGCTTACAATAGTGGAAACCGAGCCTTAATGCCGTGTCATGTGACTAATTCAAAACATCTGAGAAAAAGTCGCACTGAAGTTGGAACAAAGTAGTGCAAGAACTTTTTTGGCGTTGCACCAATTAGAATGGGGGAACATTGAAATACATGTGTTTTGACTTGTTCTTCGACTTTTCATGTGTCAAGAAACACAACAACTCGCAGGAGTGGAAAGAGAGCCTAAGGCCACTTGGGACTGAAAAGTTGCATCACAAGTTGTACCCCATGATTTACAATGAGTACCATTCATATGTGTGCGACTTGCATACGCACATGTCGTATACACAGCGGGCACACATCTTTATTACAGAAATCCATATTTGGCATGGAAATTAACCACTTGCTTACTGGGTACTTAAACCCCCCTGCTGTCCTGACCAATTTTCAGCGCTGATCCATTTTGAATGACAATTGCGCAGTCATACTTAGCCAAATGTTTTTTTTGGTTTTTTTTAAGTTCCCACAAACACAGCATTCTTTTGGTGGTATTTGATCACCTTTGTGTTTTTTTTCTTTTGTTCAAACAAAAGAAAAGACAGATTTTTATAAATAATTTTGTATATTTTTGGATAATTTGATATAAAATTTTGCAAACAGGTAATTTTTCTCCTTCATTGATGTACGCTGATGAGGCAGCACTGATTGGTTACACTGATAGGCAGCACTGCTTGGGATCCCTGGTGGGCATTAATAGGTGGCACTGGAAGGTGGTACTGGTGGGCACAGATGAGGCAGAATTGCCTCTTCGGGACCAATGTCCCTTGCACCTAAGCCGGTGATCAGCTTTTATCGTTATCTTCATGCTGTCAGCGTGAGGAGAAAAAATAAACAGATCGGCCCTTACTTCGATCTGTGATCACCCGAGTCTCAGTGACTCAGTGCGCGCGCAGCAGGGAGCATACGGGGAGCCCGTCCTATGACAGCCTCCCAGAAATTCAGGTCCACGCTGTGGCCGTCGTTTGGCTATAGCACAGACACCAAGTGGTTAATAGAAAAAACAGATGTAGATTTCTAGGACTGGCCAAAAATAATGTTTAGAGTCAAAGGCAACTGATGACTTTCTATTAAAGGTCTAAATGGGCCATTAACATGCATCACAATTGAACGTAGGAATGTGTCTTTGCAAAGTTAAACTCATTAAAATCCTTTCTTATTTTTGCTTGGGGATAGACTGCAGAGGGATTATAAGTTTTGGGGGATGTCTACACCCCTGATAGGGTGAAGACACCTCCCAAATTTTGCATTCAAAATTATTCACTTCCTGTCACATAGCCAAACAGGAAGTGAGGGTAAAACCCTACCAATGTATGTCCTTGGGGACACACAGGTCAATCTAAATAGTTTCTCCATTCGGAAATTGCACTCTAGCATTTTGCCATGTACATCCCAAATTATTATGTATCTTGAGGTTTATTTACTAAAAGGTAAATCCATTTTGCACTACAAGTGCACTTAGAAGTGCAGTTGCTGGAGATCCGAGGGGGACATGCAAGGAAAAGAAAAAAACAGCATCTTTGCCTCTACATGATTGGATGATAAAATCACCAGTACTACCCATCTGATTTTCATCAACTACACTTGTATTGCAGAAAGGATTTGCCTTTAATAAACCCCAAAATACCTAACAATTTGGGGTGTACACATTAAAGTGCTAGAGTGCAATTTGCATAATGGGGGCACTAGTTAGGTTGACCTGTGTGTCCCCAAGGAAAAATATTATTAGGGTTTTACTCTCACTTCCTGTTTGGCTATGTGACAGGAAGTGAAGCCAATTTTAAGAAAAGGGACACAAAGCCCAACCTTTAGAGCCCTTTCACACTGGGGCGGTTTGCAGGCGCTATTGCGCTAATAATAGCGCCTGCAAACCGACCCGAAAGTGCCGCTACTTTCATTCCAGTGTGAAAGCCCTGAGGGCTTTCACACTGGAGCGATGCGCTGGCAGGATGGTAAAAAAAGTCCTGCCAGCAGCATCTTCGGAGCGGTGAAGGAGAGGTGTGTATACCGCTCCTTTACCGCTCCTGCCCATTGAAATCAATGGGACGGCGCGGCTATACCGCCGGCAAAGCGCCTCTGCAGAGGCGCTTTGCGGTGGTATTTAACCCTTTCTCGGCCGCTAGCGGGGGGTAAAACCACCCCGCTAGCGGCCGCATACCGACGGTAAAACACCGCTAATAATAGCGGCGTTTTACTGCCGACGCCGCCCCCGCCCCAATGTGAAAGGGCTCTTAAAAAAAAAAAAAAAAAAAAAAAAAATCTTGATTTCCCTCAAATGTCCACAATTAGAATAGGATTGTCTTCAGCTTGATTTTAGTTCAGTGCTCTAAATCAGTGCTTCTCAACCCTGTCCTCAAGTACCCCCCAACAGGCCATGTTTGCAGGTTTTCCTTCATCTTGCACAGGTGCTTTAAATCAAAGTCAATACCTAGTTAAGCTGCAGCTGGGAAATTCGTTGCATGAAAAACACACACATAAAACATAAAGAACTTGAAACTATTTTATTGGTAAAAAAAACCCCACACACACAGGACTTGGAAAAGAAGGAAAGCAAAATACACACATGTATGTTTATTTGAGACACTAACAGAATATATTTGACCCTTTTGCAGTGTAAATTAACAGGAGTTAAAAGGAGTGCACCCACAAATGGACATCTATTAAGGATTAAAACATTAGGCACAACATCTTGAGAAAGAATTTTAAAAATAACGCAGCACAGACAGTTAAATCAAAGTGAACAACGTAAAAACAACAAAAATGGCCAACATAAAAAAGATTTCATGGTAAAATAACCACCACCCAAAAAAAAACAACAACAAACCAATGGAACAAATAAATTGCATAAAAACACATCTATTTTCCAACAACATAACAAACAAAATACAAATAGAAAATACATGTGTAAGAAACTCGATAAGGACACCCAAATGTATTCTCTTGACACACACACACACAGCTAAGGGCCAGATCACACCATAGAAACGCAGTCCGGATGCGTTCCAGGTGCTTTTCTGCATGCACGTTTTTCATGCGTTCCAGTGCATTTTTGGTGCAGTCCAGTGCTTTCCCCCCTCTTTTTTCTTAACCTTAAATAAGGACAAGTTTGTTGCAGTGCGTTTTTGGTGCATTTAGGTGCGTTCCAGTGCATTTTTTATGCATTTTACAGCGTTCCAGTACAGTCCAATTCATAAAAAATGCAGCATGTTCTACTTTTTTTGGGGAACTGGATAAAAACAGCATTAAGAAATGATAGAAGAAAGAAGAAAGAAGAAGCATTTAAATAAAGGAATTGTCATAAACTGTCTCTTGTCATTTTTAACATTTTTGACAGTTTTTTTGTGAAATGGTAGGGGTACAAAAGTACCCCCTTACCATTTCACACAGGGGGAGGGCCGGGATCTG
Organism: Aquarana catesbeiana; assembly: GCF_042186555.1. Taxonomy (NCBI): domain Eukaryota; kingdom Metazoa; phylum Chordata; class Amphibia; order Anura; family Ranidae; genus Aquarana; species Aquarana catesbeiana. Next base: position 157,952,545 of record NC_133336.1, read on the forward strand.
GGGGTCCCCTTGTTAAAGGGGGCTTCCAGATTCCGATAAGCCCCCTGCCCGCAGACCCCCACAACCACCGGCCAAGGGTTGTGGGGATGAGGCCCTTGTCCTCATCAACATGGGGACAAGGTGTTTTGGGGGGCTACCCCAAAGCACCCTCCCAATGTTGAGGGCATGTGGCCTGGTACAGTTCAGGAGGGGGGGCGCTCTCTTGTCCCCCCCTCTTTTCCTGCGGCCTGCCAGGTTGTGTGCTTGGATAAGGGTCTGGTATGGATTTTTAGGGGGACCCCACTCCATTTTTTTTTTAATTTTGGCATGGAGTTCCCCTTAAAATCCATACCAGACCTGAAGGGCCTGGTATGGATTTTTAGGGGGACCCCACGCCATTTTTTTTTTTTGGCGTGGGGTTCCCCTTAATATCCATACCAGACCTGAAGGGCCTGGTATTGAATTTCGGGGGAACCCCACGCATTTTTTTTTTCTGAATTTTGTTTGTTTTCTTAATGCTGTTTTTATCAATAAACTTTTATGTGTATTGCTGGACCGACATTTAATTAGAGCCGCACGAAGTGAACCAGCGTTAAAAAAAAAAAAAGTCTAGAGGTGCGCCCGTTCAACCTATGCAAATGCTTTTACGTTGCCTGACATTTACTAATATTTTGCCGGCGCAGTTAACCAAAGTATTTCAACAAGCGCAAATGCCGTTTGAGCATGCGCAGTGTATAAATTCACCTCCCGCAGTTTAAAGGTATTTGCCGGCGCTGCCGGCTTGTTCAGAGAAAGTCACTTTCTCATTCTATTTTGGCCATTTTTGTGACTTGGACAGTTAGTACTACACTTCCCCACATCACCCCACATCACCCCCATATTATTGGCACTTCCAGCTTGTTTAAATTTGAAGTTAAAGATGCCGTGCACCAGGTCTATAGTGGTGTACAGATCACCTCTTCCCATGCGCCGGGAAGAGAATAGTAAATGGGGGATCGCGCTGTGTTACCGGCGCAAATGCTTTGTAAATACGAAAATGTAATTTGTGCATCGGCGTGCACCGCAAGTCATGGCGCAAATGCTTAGTAAATCAGCCCCATTGTGTGTCAATGACAAAAACCATATACCAATAGCATAGACAATTATATATATTCAGTGTCCCATATTCATCATTTCATAAAAAATATCTATGTGGGGCGCATGCACGGCTGCCTGAGAGAACAGTAATGCCGGCTTAGAGCTCCGCTCCAGTGACATCCGCACCAGAGGACTACAGGTCCCAGAGGTCCTTATTTTTCATAAAAACAGCAGACATTCATGCCACAAAGCCTCAGGTACAACTTAATATAGTTTTGAGGGGCACAAAACGAAATTCAAAACTGGCATTAACAAAGAAACGCCGCCTCAGCCGTCTTCCAAAATGGCGGCGGCAATCTCCTCACAGCCTAGTACCTCACAAAAGGCTAAACCTCTAAAAATTAAACTTAATGCTGTGGATGTTAATGAGGAGTCTGATTCTGACTCTGGGAACTCACAAACAGATCTTCAATCTGCCTTATTTAAAACATTTGAAAGTATTTTACAGAAGGCTTTAAAGCAAACATCAGACCACATTACGGATAAACTAACAAGAGAAATCAGAGAACTAGGCCAGAGGACAGCTGAATTGGAGATTCGTGTAGATGATATTGAAAGCCAAACTCAGCACTACAGTATATTTCTGAATTTAGAAATCTAAAAGAAGAGAATGTTATTTTACAGTCTCGTTTAGAGGACCAGGAGAATAGAGACAGGCGGGCTAATCTACGGATCAGGGGTATCCCTGAGTCTGTCCTCGATGTGCAAGCCTATATCACTGCATTATTTCTGGAATTACAACCTAGTATTCCTATAGAGAGATTAGAGATGGACAGAGTGCACAGAGCATTGGCTCCACGCAAATCTAATGGCCCTCCTAGGGACATAATTGCTAAAATGCATTACTACCGCACAAAAGAGCAATTGCTTACAGCAGCTAGAGGAAAGGATTCCCTCACTTTCCAGGGTCAAGTCTTTCAGCTATTTGCAGACTTATCCCCTATTACAGTGGCTAAAAGACGTGCTCTTAAACCCCAATTACAATTACTTTAACATCATCACATCACCTATCGTTGGGGGTTTCCTTTTTCTCTCAAATTTGCACACTTAGAAACTAGATATGTTTGTCGCTCTTCAGAGGACTTACAATCAGCCTTACTTGAAATGGTCCTTACAGACCAGCTCCCATCTACAGACCTTTCCTGTAGAAGATCAGCCTCCAGATCCCCTCAACAAAATACAGCAGCGGACCTGAATCCATCTATTTCTCCTCGCCAAAATCTACATAAGCGTGGTCGCTTTGAAAATCCAACTTCTAACACTGAAGATTCGATGGATTGATTTTCATATATTTCTTGATTCACTCATCTATTTTCTTTTTCAGATCTACAGGACCATTCGCTGTCTAAAATGACTTAATTTCTAAGACAAAATGTTTTCAATTTTATGGTCTCCCTGCATGTACTGTACATAATTTAATGATGCATTTATATATTTATTTGAAGTTTATTTACCACAGAGGTAATTTACTGGTTAGTTCAGGTTTCGATAGATTATGTTTTTTTTTTTTTTAAATCACATTTATTATTATATATATAGATGCACCTTGTGGTTCCTGTGGTTCTCCGGTGGTGTTCGTCCTTTCTGGAACTACGTGCTGCCCCCTTTGCCACCCTCAGACCCTTGCTATTATTATGCAGGATTCTGATGATGGCTTTGGAGCCCCTGGGAGTCCTTTCAATACTCCCAGGAGTTGCTCCCACACCCTAATGTTTTTTCACTACTTACTATCTGAATACTGTTATACTAGGGTTATTCGATCAAACATTATTTATCCTCACTCTATCCTTTCCTTTCTTCTTCTTTCTCTTGAGGTGATGACTAATATTCTAGTTGTAGGCCATATCTCTTATCTTATGATAGTCAATTTTGTATTGCTATGGCTCCCATAAACATTTTATCCCTAAATGTGCAAGGATTTAATATTCCACAAAAGCGAACAAAAGCAATGCGATCATTTTCAGCTAAGAAAGCACACATAATCTGCTTACAGGAAACACACTTCATTGATAAATCTTCCCCTAAATTCCTCTCCACTTCATATCCACAATTATACACTGCTTCTACCACAGTTAAACAACGTGGGACTCTTATAGGTTTTCATCGCTCCATGCCATTTACTTTATCGACACAACTTAAAGATCCAGAGGGAAGATATATACTTCTCACTGGTTACTTATCGGAAATTCCCATTACAATAGTATCATACTATACCCCGAATAAAAAAACAGAAGCTTTCTTATCACATCTTTTCCAAGTGGTTGAAGCACACAAAATTGGTACCATAATCATATGTGGAGATTCGAATACAACAATATTCCCTTTTTTAGATAAGTCTCCCTCTTCCCCTATCACCAACTCCAACAAATTAAACCTTTAACATTTACTTACTAAACATGGTTTAGTGGACACGTGGCATGAAATTAACCCTACTAGCAGACGTTTTACACATTACTCTTATCCGCATAAATCTTTTTCTCATATCGATTATATTCTAGTCCCTTCAAGTATGATTCCTGAAATTTTATCCTCCAACATTCTCCCATTTACTTGGTCAGACCATTGTGAAATTTATACCACTATTGCTTCCACTGTTCCCAGGTCACACGATACAACTTGGTATATGAATGACTCTACATTAGCTGACCCAGTCCATCGTCTTGAGATCGAAGGAGCACTAAATGATTATCTTTACTCTAATGATACAGGTGATGTTTCGGACCTTACATTATGGGAAGCTCATAAAGCTGTCATTCGGGGCAAATTGATACAGAAAGCCACAAACTCAAAAGAGAACGTAAACTTATGTTTGCAAAGTTGGAAGCTAATTTTAACTCATGTCATAATGCATTTCAATTATCTCCGAATCCCACTACTAATGCTAAACTAGATAAAGCCCACCTAGATTTAGATTTATTTTTAACGGATTCAGCAGACAAACTTTTACGTAAACGACAACATATACGATACATCAAAGCAAATAAACCCGACTCCCTCATGGCCAGGAGTTTAAAATCAATAAATCACATAAGGTCCTCCATAAGGTTGAAAACGTCTCGTGACGCATATACTAGTAATCCGATTAAAATTTTAGAAGTGTTCCGTTCTAATCTAGCTAAATTATACTCCCCCACAACTGATTTTAATTGGACCAATGCTAATAAACTATTTTCTAATATTAAACTTCCCACTCTTAATACTGAGCAACGAGAGAGACTTGAGCACCCTATCACAACTAATAAAATTCAGACTGCTATCAAAGAATTGAAATTACATAAAAGACCAGGTCCTGATGGGTTCTCTGTATCATATTACAAAAATTTTGGGCACATTTTAACTCCAGTCTTAACCAGAGCGCTTAACTCTCTCTTGGCTGGCCACTCGTTTACTCCTGAATCATTAACATCTATCATAGTTATGCTACCCAAAAACCACACTCTGACAACACCTCTTGGTCTAACTATCGCCCCATTTCCCTCCTAATACATTCAGATCAAACTGGTTTTATAACCAAGAGACAAGCAGGAGATAATATTAGACGAGCTCTTTTACTCATTCAAGCTGCTAAATCCAGACGTATCCCAGCTTGTCTTCTATCATTGGATATTCGAAAGGCATAAGGCATAAGGCATAAGTCACATGGCCTTATATGCAATATACGCTCCAACAGTGGGGTTTTGGTGAACATTTCTTGACTTGGGTCTCCACTCTCTATAACAATCCTAAAGCATATATCAATTACGCTGGTTACAAGTCAGCAATGCTGGATATTAGAGGAGGCACAAGACAGGGCTGTCCCCTATCCCCGTTGCTATTTGCCCTACTTATAGAACCCTTGGCACAATTAATTAGATCCAACCCAGACATTAAAGGTATTGAATTAGGTGGCCACCATCACAAACTTTGTCTTTTCACGGGCGATATACTTATTTTCTTATCTCATGCCCACATCTCTGCTCCAAATCTACTCAATATATTAGATAAATGTTATCATATATCCAGACTCATCGTAAACCACACCAAATCAAATGCACTGAATGTCTCTATAAAACAATCTGACCTTCGTCAGGCTCAATCCTCTTTACCTTTCAATTGGGTTAATCGTCATTTACCATATTTAGGAGTACACCTCACTTCTTCATTATCTGATCTCTTTGCAGCCAATTACTTACCTTTGTTAAAACAAACTACAGCCTTAATGAAACGGATAAACGGATGAGACGGATAAATGCTGTAAAAATGTCAATACTGCCAAAGTTCTTGTATTTATACAGGGTGCTTCCTGTTTCTTTACCGTCATACTTCTCACGTCTCACACAACGTAGGGTTATGTCTTTTATTTGGGATAAGATCAAGCCACGTATTCCAAAATCCACTTTATATCTTAGCAAATCTTGTGGGGGGTTGGGACTACCAAACTTCTCCTCTTATTACTATGCAGCCCAATTATCAGTACTAACTAAATATCATTCAACTGAGGACATACCCTTGTGGGTATCTATTGAATCCATTGACTGTGATCCCATCTCAATTGACAACCTTCTATGGATTCTACCAAAAGATAGATCTCATCTTACCAACCCCATCACAAAACATTCATTGGATATTTGGGATAGGTTCAACAACTCATATGGTCTAAGATCAAAACATAATCCTCTCCTCTTTTTTCTTGGGAATCCAGCCTTTTACACTGCGTGGAAATTTCCAAAATCCTTTTCTGCATGGTCTTCTAGAAATTTGACGAGACTTTATAAATTATTATCTACCGATACTCTTCAAACGTTTCCGATGTTATGTAAGAACCACGAACTCTTAAACAATGAGATATTCCGTTATTTACAAATTAAGAATTTTTATACGCCTCTACTTAGCTTAAGTACATCACTTAACCAAATGTCTACATTCAAACATATTTGTATAAATGACCCTAATGCTAGAGGGTGGATTTCTTGTGTGTACCAGATTCTCATTACTAACTCTAATGAGAAACTTCCTTCTTATACTGTTAAATGGGCACAGGATATGGGACGAACATTTGACAACAATGACTGGTCTAATATTTGGTTAGCTACCAAATCATCATCTCCTAATTGTTTTGCCTTGGAAACCAACTTCAAAGTTCTGGCAAGGTGGTACTTAGTACCAGCTAGAATAGCAAAATTCTCCCCTTCTTATCCCAATACTTGTTTTAGAGGTTGCTCTTCACCAGGTACACACTACCACATCTGGTGGGATTGCCCAGTGGTCCAGGAATTTTGGAAATATATTTTTGCAATGGCTTCTAAGGCTCTAGACTTTCCTATTACTCCAGACCCAGCCATTGCACTTTTGAATCTTCAGCCGGCTACACTCACCAGGATACAATTCAAACTACTTATTCTCATTAATACTGCAGCCAAACATACTATAGCCAAGGCATGGAAGAACAAGAATTTAATTGTGGCAGAGGTCAAACATAGAATGAACAAAGCTCTCATTTTTGCTAAAATGACAGCTATTGAAGAAAATAATATCAACAAATTCCGTTTAATTTGGCAACCATGGGTAAAACACTTCTTTACCTCTGATTTCGACCAGTCATTGTTGTCACCATGCTAAAATCCTCGTGTTATTGTTATTATATAACTTGTTCATCTCATGGGCCAGGTCATCACCTCGAGAGACTCCTTTCTTTTCTTTCCTTTTCTTCTCTTTCCCCTTTTTTTCTCCTTCTTCTACCTTTTCTCTTCTACTCTCATCTTATATATTAAGCTAATGATGAATTTGGGATACCTTATTATTTCAAATATTAATCTATTCCTCATCAGCTTGGGGATTTACTTTTACTTTGTAGATTCGATTTTTTTCTTTACAATTTTTCTTTATGCACTAGGTTATGATTATCTAATGTTTCTCTATGAAATAGTTACATGTTCAAATTAAATTTCACTTAAATACAATATTTATAAATAATATCGTTTTCAACTTTGATTATAAATGCCCCCACCCGTCCACAGTTTTTGCCCATATGGGGTGGACGTGTGGTCTGGAGGCATGGTTTAAATTAATCATTTTTTGTTCTTTTCTTTCTTTTTTTATAAATTTAAATTTTGATCTTATATTGGATTTTCACATATGTCATCAATCTATACAATCTCCAAGTTACATAACCTTTTGCTTTCAACAAGATCAATTTGAACTTTATATATATATATAACGATAATCATACTGTTCTTTTATTTGTATCCCATGCTTTATTACTTGTTATAATTTGTATTTTATTTATACAAATTTCAATAAAAGTATTGAACTATAAAAAATATCTATGTTCAGTGTCCCATATTCATAATTTCATGAAAGTGACTGGTGCAGATTTCCAGATACTGCGAATTAATGTCCTCTTTTGTGCATCAAAAAAGTGACTTCTTGTGCTATAAAGTGACCAAGTGCATCAAAAATAACTATAAGTGACTTGTTGTGCTCCCCCTCCAGTGTATGCATTCACCAGAAGCCCTCACCCCTACAGGGGTAAAGAGCGTGTAGAAAACAATATCTCCAAACAGGGTATTCCCAGGGAACAATAGGTACTCCAGAACGGGATATATATGAACGCGGCATCCACATGTAATCAAAAATGGGCATCCATAGCGTAAATCCAGTAAAAAGGAAACAGGGCTAAAACAATCTGCCCCACACAAAATATGGCTGCAGTCGGGCAGTTCCTGGGTCCAGACGGCGTGCGTTCCAGGGACCAAATCACAGACCTTATGCGTTTCGTCACTGGACATAAGGCGGGACTTGGTACACGTCAATGTCAACGTAATTTCCGGCAGCTTCCGGTTTCTATGATTTGGTCCTTGGAATGCAAAAAAAAATTGCAATAGGTGTATATTGATTTGTTTGCGCAAAAGTTATCGCGTCTACAAACTACTGGATAGATTTAGGGACTTTTATTTTTTTATTGTCTTTACTGGTAATGGTGGCGATCTGCGATTATTAGCGGGACTGCGACATTGCGGACAAATCTGACCCCAAATTACACTCTTTGGGGACCAGTGACATTATTACATTGATGAGTGCTATAAAAATGCACTGATTAATGTAAAAATGACACTGGCATGGAAGTGGTTAACACTAGGGGGCGATCATGGGGTTAAGTGTGTCCCCTGGGTGTGTTCTAACTGTAGGGGGGATGGACTCACTGGGATCAGTGGGTCTCTGACATGTCATTAGGCAGAACGGGGAATCGCATTGTTTACATAGGCAGTTCCCCGTTCTGTCACTGTACACAGCGATTGCAGGTCGCCGGCAGACATCCGAATAGCGTGCGCCCGCTATCCTCCTTGCACAGACTGACATAGACCTACTGCTGCAGTATAATGACGGCAGCTGGTCAGCAAGAGGTTAAAGGAATTTTTCATTTTTATTGTTTTACTTTAAGCATCATTAAGTCACTGCTCATTTAAAAATTATCTTTTTAAAAAAAACTTATTTTGCATTGATGCATGTCCCCCAGGGCAGTACCTGGACCCCCATACTCTTTGTATGACCAATAACTTGCATATAAGCCTTCAAAATGGGTACTTTTGATTTTTCCAGTTTGGAACCCATAGGCTTTGATGGGGTTCATTGTTCGGCTCCGAACTTTTGTGATGTTCGAAAATTCTGCATCCCTTTGCCTCCCCTAATGGCAGCATCGCTGGTGAGAATCACTTACCACACTGCCATCTACAGCCTAATTATTCATTATTTTTTCTGTATATTTCATATAATGATTGTACAGTATCTCACAAAAGTGAGTACACCCCTCACATTTTTGTAAATATTTTATTATACCTTTCATGTGACAACACTGAAGAAATTACACTTTGCTACAATGTAAAGTAGTGAGTGCACAGCTTGTATAACAGTGCAAATTTTCTGTCCCCTCAAAATAATTAAATCAAATAAATCAAAAGGTGCAGCGCTAAAATCAATAAGACAACCATAGAGAATATGTAAAATGCTATATCCCTGGGGGGAAGAAAATAATGATGTGATGAACAGCACAAAGAGTGTCCAAATACAAAATGTTCAAGTATGAAGACATGAATCCACCAGGCAAATGTGATGATCACAGCAAAATAGTGTGGCTGATAGTAGAACCCTTCACCATGAACCAAATGGCCTCTCACCTGGTCACAAAGATAAAACAAGCAATCTCATGTGGGTCAGCAGATAAATGGCAAAGGTCCTAAGGCAAGGGACTCCTCCAGATAACCAGGTAGCAGGTGGGTGTCGTTTTCATGAAATCACAAAGGATACAGACATAGTGCTCTCCGTATAAAACAGTTTATTAAAGAAAGTGAAATAAAACTTACATAACAGGCACTTCACAAGTGCCAGGACGCTGACATGGAAACACAGCAGAGTGTGTACGAGCGGTGGAGCATGCGCAGTAGCCGCGGATGACGTCACAACGTCACGTTCTGGACGCGTTGCGTCCCAGTGGGCGGGGACTTCCTCAGCAGATGTCGTGACTACGTGGGCACCCGCGCTATAAAGAGGTGAGTTGTTATGGCAACACCAAAACAACTTCGAATGACGTGTATCAGATGTGGGCCGGCTCCAGAAGTGTCTCCACACACATCATTCGGAGCAAATAAAGCCCAGTCTGATATTAAAGGCTCAAAACTGCACATGATATAAGATTAAAAATATGTAAAAAATATATATATAATCAGATATTAAGAATACATATATGATCTGGTGTTGACACAAGACACGCATAAAGTGTAATCTTGGCAGAACAGTGACAAACACCTAGGTCACAAAATAAATGATTATTAAAATGATTGTAAAAAATGCATAATAAATACCCGTCATCCGCGACCACCGACTGCTCACCAACATAATTAAATAAAATTATCATCATAAAAATTCTCATCATGAAAATTCTCATCATAAAAATTATCTAACATCTTATCGATCAGATATAAAACAATTAGTGTCGAATTCTACATTTAACCCATCGGGGCACATAACCCCAGTCTCATAAATCCAATGGGATTCTCAAAATAACTCAACACACAGCCATTAATGTCTATACCGCTGGCAAGAAAAGTGAGTACACCCCTAAGTGAAAATGTCCAAATTTGGCCAAATTAGCCATTTTCCCTCCCGGTGTCATGTGACTCGTTAGTGTTACTAGGTCTCAGGTGTGAATGAGGAGCATACGTGTTAAATTTGGTGTTATCGCTCTCACTCTCTCATACTGGTCACAGGAAGTTCAACATGGCACTGAAAAAAAGAATTGTTGCTCTACATAAAGATGGCTTAGGCAATAAGAAGATTGCCAAGACCCTGAAACTGAGTAGCTGAGCCAAGACCACACAGCGGTTTAACAGGACAGGTTCCACTCAGTACATGCCTCGCCATGGTCAACCAAAAAATTTGAGTGCATGTGCTCAACATCTTATCCAGAGGTTGTCTTTGGGAAATAAATGTATGAGTGCTGCCAGCATTGCTGCAGAGGTTTAAGGGTTGGGGGGGTCAGCCTGTCAGTGCTCAGACCATACACCGCATTGAATTGATCTGAATGGCTGTAGTCCCAGAAGGAAGCCTCTTCTAAAGAGGATGCACAAGAAAGCCGGCCAACAGTGTGCTGAAGACAAGCACATGGATTACTGGAACCATGTCCTGTGGTCTGATGAGACCAAAATAAACTTATTTGGTTCATATGGTGTCAAGTGTGTGTGGCGGCAACCAGGTGAGGAGTACAAAGACAAGTGTGTCTTGCCTACAGTCAAGCTTGGTGGTGGGAGTGTCATGGTCTGGGGCTGCATGAGTGTTGCTGACACTGGGGAGCTACAGTTCATTGAGGAAACCATGAATGCCAACATGTACTGTGACATACTGAAGCAGAGCATGATCCCCTCCATTCGGAGACTGGGCCGCAGGGCAGTATTCCAACATGATACCGACCCCAAACACACCTCCAAGACAACCACTGCCTTGTTAAAGAAGTTGAGGTTAAAGGTGGTGGACTCGCCAAGCATGTCTCCAGGCCTAAACCCTATTGAGCATCCGTGGGGCATCTTCAAACGGAAGGTGGAGGAGAACAAGGTCACTAACATCCACCAGCTCCGTGATGTCGCCATGGAGGAGTGGAAGAGGACTCCAGTGGCAACCTGTGAAGCTCTGGTGAACTCCGTGCCCAAGAGGGTTAAGGCAGTGCTGGAAAATAATAGTGGCCACACAAAATATTGACACTTTGGGCCCAATTGAGTGTTGAGTTATTTTGAGGGGACAGCAAATTTACACTGTTATACAAGCTGTACACTCACTACTTTACATTGTAGCAAAGTGTAATTTCTTCAGTGTTGTCACATGAAAAGATATAATAAAATATTTACAAAAATGTGAGGGGTGTACTCACTTTTGTGAGATACTGTATGTACTTCTTATCTGTTTTTCTTTTTTTTTAACATTCAATTTTTATTGAAGAGATAAGAAAGAACTTGCACAATACGCAAGTTGCAGATACAACTGTACTAATTTTTTCGATACAACTTAAAAGATTGTGTATTAACCTGGGTGCATTATCTGACAATTTTTATTGGTTGTAGTTGCCATAAGAGGTTAATTCTGTCTTAACCACTCAGGAGTTATCAGATCTAAAGATAAAACACCATGTTTTTGCTGTTGTCATCAGCCTAACAATATCAAAGAAAAAAATAAAAGAGAAAAAACGTTGTTAACCTTATTCTAGCATGTTTAGTTGTCATCCTCTGCTGTCTTAATTATAGAAGTGGGTAGTGAGAAAAGAAAGGAAAATAAGGGTGAAGATTAGGTACAGTGTGAGCTTCCAGTTTTAATTAAACGGTGTTAATTATTGATATGGTCCTCTGAGAGGAAGAGTTTGTTCAGACATTATGAGGTGTGGAAGGATATGGCGTCCTCATAATCCTAGGAGTATTTAAAGATAAACCAAGGTTGCCAGATATTGTGGAATCTCTCCACCCTGCCTGTATCTTGGGCTAGGGTATCTTCCATATTACAAATGTCTTTGACCTTATTTAGCCAATCTGAGATAGAAGGAACCCGGGGGGAGTTCCAATGTAGAGGGATCAGTGATTTGGCCGCATTAAGAAGGTGTTTCGTTAAAGAGTGCTTCTATCTTTTAAATTAAAAGTTTGTTACTAATAAGCAACATGCTGCGTTTAGGTTTGTTTAGTCTCTGTAATTTTTTAATCAGTTCTCTGACTTTGTTCCAGAAGCTTGTGATTAGGGTACAATGCCACCATATGTGGGTCAGTGTGCCTGTTTCCATTTGACATCTCCAGCAGGAATCAGTTTTTTGGGGATCCCACTTGTGTAGCTTGTCCGGGGTATTGTACCAATGTGTCAACAACTTATAACTCGTTTCCTGTTATTTTGTGCTTATGGAACATTTATGCGTAAATATGCAAGCATACCTCCATTGTTTCTCCATTAATTCCTCTTTTAATTCCTCCGACCACTTCCTCCTGTGTCCATCCGTCTATCTGGCCTTAGAATGTTGTAGCCATGAATAAGCGATTGAAGTTTGTTGAGTGGGCCCTGCTATGACACATCGATTCCAGGTCAGTTAGGGGTCTGTGGAAGTCCTGTGGGTTTTTTTTTTTTTTTTTGCTTAAATAGCTTTGTAGTTGAAGGTAGGACCGATGACGTATGTGGAGAAGGTTGTTTTCTGACCTAAGAGTGGTCCATTCTTTGATTTTACCCCCAGTGAAACAGTCAACTGCCAAGAGCAGGGTATTCTGCTGTGTTGATTGGAATATTGTGTTTTGAATACCCGGGATGAAGTCAGGGTTGTCTTTCAGTGGTGTCAGTGGGCTTAGGATGTGGTGATATTCTTTTGTTTGGCTAAGGAGTGCAAAATCTCCAGTGTGTTACCTGTAAGGGGGTGTCTCTGTAAACTAAGGGGATAACTGGTCCAGGGGATCCAAGGGGAGTATTTTAATGGTAACGGGTTTAATTTTACTTCTAGCGATACTCAATCTTTCATGTGATCATGGCAGTGCCAATCAATTCTCCTAGCTATATGTGAAGCGTAGTAGTAATGTTTGACATTTTGAAAACTGATCTCACCTAATTCCTTGGGTTTTGTCAGCCAGTTAAGTCTAATTCAAGGTTTCTGTTGGTTCCATAAAAATCTTAGCAAGATAGAATTTAGTGCTTTAAAGAAATTTTGGGGAATTGTGACAGGTAGGGTGCACATCAAGTAGAGGAACTTAGGCAAGATCATCATTTTGATGATCGCTGCACATCCAAACCAGGAAAAGAATCCTAGGTGCAAACTTTTGAGGTCTTGAGGGCGGGGGGGGGTAGCTTTGCTCAAAGATGGTCTGCAATTGTGGGGTTAGCCATATTCCCAGGTATTTAAGTTCCCGGGGGTCCCATCTGAAGTATGAATTGGTCTTAGTGCAAGTTTTTTGTCTGGAAGGGAGACATTAAATGTTTCGGATTTCGTGTAGTTTATTTTCAGATTTGAAATGTATCCATAATGGGCAAATTCCTTTAGCAAATTGGGTAGGGCTATTGTCGAATTTGTCAGAAAGAATATAAGGTCGTCCGCGTAGGCTGCCAACTTGAACTTCCTGTCCCGAACCCGGAATCCAGTGATTGCAGTGTTAGTTTTAATCATTCTAATAAAAGGTTCTAAAGACAAGATGAATAGCAAGGGTGATAATGGACAGCCCTGTCTAGTCCCATTCTTTATGTGCCCCATTGAGCACTGTCTGTTGGTGTAATTTTTATGTGTACTTGTTCTGATAGTATGCCATTGATTTTTAATTACACTGATGGATTTTGTTACAGCGTGGATATCCAAAATAGCATATGCGGTCCTAGCCCCACATGTCTGCACACTGCCATCATGAGATTCCAGGCAACACGGTCGAAGGCCTTCTACGCGTCCGTGGAGAGGAGAAAACCTTCGAATGTCCTGTGCTCTCGCCGCATGAATTAGGAGAAGGGCTTTGGTGACATTGTCTTTGGCTTCTCTACCGGGCATGAAGCCCACCTGTTCCAGACCGATTAGGTCTGGAAGGAGCGGGCCCAGCCACAGAGCGAGGATTTTTGCCAATAGTTTCACACCCAGGTTTAATAGGGAAATGGGACACTAACTGGCACAATCCAAAGGGTCTTTACCCATTTTTGGTATCACCGCAATGTGTGCTGAGAGGAAATCTGGAGTTACCGCCCTGGGTGGGAAAAGGAGTTTAGGGCAGCAGTAAGTGGCTCTGTGATAATGTTTATGAATATTTTGTAGTAGATGGAGGAGTAACCGTCTGGCCCTGGCCTTTTACCCGATTTCAGTTGTTTGATAGCCTGTCTGAGTTCTAGAGGATAGATTGGTGCTTCTAGTAAGGAGGAGTCAGGGTCTTGTAGGATCAGGAGGCCGCTCCTATTTAGGTATTCTTGAATAATTTGTGCTCTGTCGCCCTCCATATTTTGCTGTCTGTGTTGCGGTGGCAGGTTATAAAGCCTTGTGTAAAATTTATGAAAGTGTTCAACTATCGCCTCGGACGCCATATCAATGTTGGCATTCTCTTGTTTGATACCGGCAATATTGTTGGCAGAGGTGTGTTCTCTCAGCGCCCTTGCTAGATGTTTACCTGTCTTATTCCCCGACTCGTAATAGAGCTTCCTTTTGAAAAACAGCATTCGTTTGGATCTGGAGTCAAGTATATGTTGCAAGTCTTTTCTGGCTTCTAATGGCGCGTACACACGATCGCACATTCTGACAACAAAATCAATGTTTTTTTTTCCGACAGATGTTGACTAAAACTTGTCTTGCATACACACTGTCACACAATGTTGTTGGAAATTCAGAACGTCAAGAACACGGTGGCATACGACGGCACTAGAAAAGGGAAGTTCACTACCAAGTGAGTAACCCTTTGGGCTCCTTCTGCTAATCTGGTGTTAGTAGAAGTTTGGTGAGAGACGATTCGTGCTTTTCAGCCTCGTGCTTTTCAGATCGTTACTGCTCTTAAGTTTGTGCTTGTGGGTTCGTATCGGTTCTTCAGTGCATGTAGTCAGTTCACATTTGTTTGTCAGTGCGTATTATTATTATTATAGTACGTATTTGATTTACAGTGCGTTCTTGTCCACTCGTTTCTGATTTTCAGCTCGCTTTTCTCAGGCCTTTCTGTTTTTCAGTGCTTTCTGTTAGTTCGTTCTGACTAGGGATGAGCTTTATGTTCGGTCGAACATGAGTTCGACTCGAACATTGGCTGTTCAAGCGTTCGTCGAAATACGAACATTATGGGGCATTCGTACCAAATTCGAGCGGCGTGTCATGCCCCATAATGCACTGCAACATCGCAATGCATTGCTGTCTGAAGATTGGCCAAGCATGCAATATGACCCACATGCTTTGGCCAATCACAGCGCCATCAGCAAAGAGAGCCATAATTGGCCAAAGACAGGGTGCCTTTGCCCAATTATGGCTCAGGGGGGTTAAGTCAACGCCCCACACTATATAAGGCTGCCCGCATGTCGGCCCTATGTAGTGTGTTGCTGGCGTTGACCGAGAGAGAATGTTATTTCTTTTTTTTTTTTTTTATTGTAATTTTTATTGAAGTTTCAAACAGGTACATACATGTTAGAGTCATAACAGTAGTGACATATACAGATGTTCCGACTAGAAACTGTCTATTCGTTAATTAACACTGTGGTGATTTGAAACAGTAGAATGTTGAACAAAGGATGGTTGTCGAGTAGTAACAGGTTCTAGATGGGAAAAAAGGTAGGGAGGGGGGGGTAGGGATGAGGGGGGAGGAAATAGGAGGTGGAGGGAGAAGGGCACCAGCAGGTTGTGAATGAAGGGATAAACGATCTATAAGTAGATCCATAAGGATAAACGATCCACCAGGGTAATTACAGTTGAACAGTACATTTTGGATGTTGTAACCAAAGAGACCACATATCTTTGAATTTACGTAAACGTGAGTTTTTTCTGGCTACTATTCTCTCCATTTCACATTGAAAGTTGAGGTCAGCGATAGTATGCGAGATGGAGGGAATTCTAGCAGTTTTCCATAATCTAGTGATATTCAATTTGGCAGCATAGAGTAGGTGAATAATAATACATCTAGCTGAGA
This sequence comes from Aquarana catesbeiana, assembly GCF_042186555.1. Classification (NCBI taxonomy): domain Eukaryota; kingdom Metazoa; phylum Chordata; class Amphibia; order Anura; family Ranidae; genus Aquarana; species Aquarana catesbeiana. Next base: position 157,968,771 of record NC_133336.1, read on the forward strand.
ATGGTATTTTGTCCATGCCAATATGTAGCAGGGCTAGAGCTGGGGACGGAGGGCAGGACGTCCCAGTAATGGAGGAGAGTAAAGCGAATACTTGGTTCCAAAAGGATGTAAGGGATTTGCAGAACCAGAGGGTATGTGCGATGGAACCTATACTTCCGCAGTTCCTCCAGCATGATGGAGGCTGGCCAGGGTACATTTTTGAGAGTCGGTAGGGTGTGAGGTACCATCTGTGGATGGTTTTCTGGTAGGATTCCCAGTGGTTGGAACAATGAGATGCCTGAAAGGTGTCTGTAAAGGCCTGTAGCCATTGAGTTTGGGTGAAGGGGACATTTAGTTCTTCGGCCCATTTATTTAAGGAGTGCACCTGAGAGCAGGGTCTGGTGTCATTAAGGCAGGAGTATATCCTGGAAATACTTTTGCTAGGGGATGGGTTAGAGAAGTAATGTAGGTAGATTGGTAAAGGAATTTTTACTGTGGAGGGTAGTTTGGTCGTGGTCAAGAAGTGAGTGATTCTAGTGTACGTGTAAGCTTCTGAGTTTGGGAGTTGAAATTTAGTTTGCAGATCTGCAAACAAATGTACTGAATTGTGGTTGATCAAGTCACCAATGACCAGTATACCAGCTTTGTGCCACCGGGAGAGGTTCAAGTCTGGAATGCAGGAGGACAGGGCTCTTAGTGGTAATGGTAATGTCTTACTAGGTGAGTCCCGGGGGTACGCGGTAAGAAGTCTATTCCATGCCTGTAGAGAGGCATATATCATAGGGTTAGTGCATCTAGGTGTTGGGGAGTAGCGGGCCGTCGATAATAAGAGGAGGTCAGTTAGGTTAGCCAGTTGGGAATAGGAGGTTTCAATGGTGGACCATTGTTTTTCAGGTGTAGGATGCCACCAATAGTACAGTTGGTCCAATATTGAGGCGTAGTAGTAGTTGCCAATATGAGGCAGTCCAGCTCCGCCTAATTTGTGGGGTCTAGTGAGTATGTAGCTAGCACATCTAGGTGGTTTAGAGTTCCAGATAAATTTAGTTACTTGACTCTGGATTGTGGTCAGGAGCGAGCGAGGAATAGGTAAGATGAGTGTTCGGAATAAGTAGAGAAGTTTTGGCAGTATTATCATTTTGAAGGTAGCTATACGCCCCAGTGTAGAGAGACCCATGCAGCGTAGAGATTTCAGTAGCATGGGTAAATTTCGAGAGAAGGTATGGAAGTTCAAGTCGATCAATCGGTTTAGATTGGGGGTTAGCAGGATTCCCAGGTAGGGAATAGACGTGTTCGTCCATACGTATGGCGTGGTGGATTTTAGGTGGGTAGCCATTTGAGGAGGGAGATGTATAGGGAGAACCATAGATTTTGTGGCATTTAGTTTATAATAAGAGATAGAGCTGAATTGGTGAAGGATGTTTTGTATAGTCTGTAGGGACTGGATGGGTTTAGTGACCATTAGAACTACGTCGTCCGCATATAGACTAATTTTGTGGTCTGTACCATTACATGGTATGCCAGAGATTAGGGGATCGGATCTTATTTTGGAGGCCAAGGGTTCCATTAGTAGAGCAAAAAGAAGTGGGGAGAGGGGGCACCCTTGCCGTGTACCATTAGATATTTCAAAAGGAGCAGATATCGTCCCCCCAGTGAACACTGTAGCTGATGGTTTAGAGTATAAGGAAAGGATTGCGTTTTGGAACCGAACTTTGTCAGCACTGCCTGGAGGAAGTTCCAGTGTACCCTATCAAACGCCTTCTCTGCATCTAGGGATAGAAGCAGAGAAGGCGTTCGACTTTGCGCAGCCTGATGGACGAGGTTGAGCACCCTTCTAGTTGCGTCAGGTGCCTGTCTGCCTGGGATAAACCCAACCTGGTCTGGGTGGACCAGCTCTGGGAGAAACATCATCAGTCTGTTGGCGATAACTTTGGCGAGCAGCTTGATGTCGGTATTTAAGAGCGAAATTGGCCTATAGTTAGAGGCAACAGAGGCGTCTTTCCCAGGTTTTGGAATGGTTGCTATAAGTGAGCGCAGCATATCTGTAGGCAAAGAGCCAGAGGAACCAGCAGTGTTGAAGAGGTCTGTTAGTTTAGGGACTAAAATGGTGGCAAATTTTTTGTAGAATAGGTTAAAAAAGCCATCCTCTCCCGGGGATTTATGGAGAGGGAGGGTGTTTATGGCCTTGAGGACTTCTTCATTAGTGAATGGTTTAGAGACAGTTTCGAATTGTGCCTCTGAAATTTTAGGCAATTTAATCGGGTCTAAATAGCTAAAAATTTGTTCCGCTGTGGGTTGGGGAGTGAGAGGGTCATTTCTGAGATTATAGAGTGATGCGTAGAATTCACTAAACGCATCTGCAATTTCCTGAGGGTTGGTTAAGAGTTGTTTTGAAGTGGGGTGTCGGAGAGAGAGAATTTTGGCTTTTGTGCGATGGGCTTTTACTTGTTTTGCTAGTAGTGATCCAGCCCTATCACCTAAGGCATAAAAGTTGGCCTTGGAGAATTTAAAGTTACGTTCGAATTTATGTAGCAGAAGGGTGCGTAGTTTTTGTCTTAGCTCCAGGAGTTTAAGAGTTTGCGTGTGGGAGGGGGAAGATTTGTTTATTTTTTCTATTTCTGAAATGTTAGATAAAACCTCATCAATCTGCTGGGTCCTCTGTCGTCTCACTCTTTTACTAAGCTTTATGAAAATACCTCTAAGGTAAGCTTTGTAGGTTGACCAAAGTATAAATTTGTCGGTATCAGGCAAGTCATTAAGTTCAAAGAAGGAGTGGTGCTCAGTCTCTATTTCTTGCAGGACTTTAGGGTCCTCCAGAAGGGAGGTGTCAAGTCTCCATATTCTCGGTGGTCCCGGTCTACGATCGCCAAGGGTGATCGAAATAGGGGCGTGGTCTGACCATGTGATGAGACCAATATCAGAGTCCATAACATTTTGGAGTGTCCATTTGTCTACTATGAAGGAGTCAATGCGTGAGTAGGATAGCTGCGGGTGAGAAAAGAATGTGTAATCACGTTCCGATCCATGTTGTGCTCTCCATACATCAAAGAGATCCAGGTCGTGGAGTAGGGGATTCAGGGCTGGTCGGGGGTGGTCTTTGTTGGTAGAGGTGTCCATGGATGGGTCGCCGATTATGTTCAGGTCACCGCCCACGATTAAGTTGCCTTGGCGTAGGGTGTTGATTTTCTTGAAGAGGCGTCTAAGAAAGCGAAGTTGTCTGGAGTTTGGTCCGTAGATATTGACTAGAGTGTAGGTGGTTTGAGCAATGGAGCAAATAAGAATGAGGTAGCGACCCTGTGGGTCGGCATAAGTGTGAAGGTGTTGGAACTGGAGAGTAGCGCGTATAGCTGTCAGTACACCATTTTTTTTCTTTGGTCCCGAGGCCAGGTATGTGGTATCGTATCCTTTTAGCTTCAGCTTTGGTGTTTTGGATTCTGCAAAATGTGTCTCCTGTATAAAGACAATGTCCGCATTATGATTTGTTAGTTCTCTTTGCAGATTAGCCCTTTTTTGTGGGCTGTTTAGGCCTTTGACATTAAGGGAGGTTAGTTTGATTGGCATGGTAAGGTTGTTGGTTATGGCTCTTTATACTGAGACGATAGTGCTAGGCGTGGTCAGGTTTGTGCCAGGAATGTTGATTAGATGGTATTGTGGTCTGAGATGATCGGGATAGGCAGGTCGTCAGCAGTGGATCGTTGGAGCAGGTCCAGAAGGCGTAGTGAAGGCTGGTGTGGGGTGGGAAGGGTAGTAAAAAGAAAGAGCCCGTGAACAATACGGGTTCAATGTGCAGAAATACTGCTGGATCTATCCAAACAGAGGGAGGATTTCCTCCAGTGGCTTCCAGGAACGTGGAGCCAGTGGATGGAAGGATAGGCTTGAAAGAGACAATTAACCGCCGTCACCCGGCTGGGTGGCATATGAGACTTCATGCACCACCAAAGGCATCAGGCATCTTGAAGAGACCACTCGGCTTCCATTTGAGAAGGAGGAGACGGAGGTGGTTTTGGGCTATCCTCCGGGATAATGCGCCATAGCCTCAGTAAGTGGAGGCCTGCTTGAAGTGTGCGCACCACATGTGTTTTGCTTTGGAACGTGATCAGCAGTTTGGTGGGAAATCCCCATTTATATGGTATGCGGTGATTCTGGAGGGCTTTAGTAATTGTGGCTAGTTGCCTACGATTTTCCATGGTCACCTTGGAGAGATCTGTATATAGTGCGATGGCTGTGAAAGGATCAGGAAGGTTAGGCGATCGTTTTGCAGCGAACATCACTTTTTCTTTTGCATTGAAGAAGTGTATGCGGGCTAGAACATCTCTGGGTTTTTCCGCCGGGAGGTGAGGCGGTTTTGGTAGCCTATGCGCCCTGTCAATTTCCAGATCTCTGTCAGTGAGGTCAGGTACTAGTGCGCGCATCAGGGATTGTAGGAATCGCACCAATTCGGGTGGTTGAACCGATTCGGGTATGTTGCGGAATTTGATGTTGTTCCTTCGAGAACGATCTTCGAGATCTGCCAATTTAAGATGTATTGCCTGCATTTCATCTTCATGTTCCGTGCATACATCTACCATATCATTATGAGCAGTGAAAAGGTCTGACATTTTGTTTTCAACATGCTGGAGGCGCTGGTCCTGTTGCTGTACTACAGAGGCCAGTGAGGATACTGCAGCTGAGAGATCTGTGTACAGCGATTGTTTAAGGGAGATCAGCATGTTTTTCATTGTGAGCTCAGATAAGGGCTTATCTGAAGCAGGAAAGCTATCTATGGCTGTGTGGTGCTGGACATCAGAGGGAGGTAAAGTGAAGGGTAGGTTATGGCTGCTCTGTGGGGTGTCATCTTCTCTCCTGGGTTTGGATTTCACAGGGGAGGCAGAAGAGGGTGAGCGAGGTGGAGAATACTCACAGTTTGCCTGTGAGAAAGCTGAGCGCTGTGATCCGCCGCCGCTGGTGTGAGGAGACTGCACAGCTGCATTCCTGTCAGAGCCGTCAGCGCCATCTTGTCCCCTGCCCGTTCTCTCATACGAGTAGAAGTCAGTCAGTTTGTTAGGCACAGTCCGCTCTTTCCTCCTTTTTAACATTGCGCCCAGGTGCCGTGTGACCCGCGGGGGGGGTGATCGGATGTTTTTCGTGGTGGATGAGGTGCTGTGAAGCCGCTATTAGCCGGGGTTGGAGCGGAGAAGAAGGATTAAGCTGCCATCACAGATGCCGGCAAGCCACGCCCCCCGAGAGAATGTTATTTCATTTAGATTGAGCAGGCAGGTGATTCAGTTAGCTGCAGTGTATTTAATATATATATATATATATATATATATATATATATATATATATATATACAGTCAGTCCAGTCTAGCTAGATCTGACTGCATATATATATCCATTGCATTCTAGTCTAGCCAAGCCTATATCTGACTGCAGGCCATTCCTGGTGTATGTTTTTAAATACACTAATACACTTTCAGGCAGGCAGGTGATTCAGTGATCTGCAGGGCATAAAAAATATATAAAGTCTCCTACATATATATCCACTGCATTCTAGTCTGCCTAAGCCTATATCTGACTGCACGCCATTCCTGGTTTATGCTTTCAAATACACTTTCAGGCAGGCAGGTGATTCAGTGATATGCAGTGCATAAAATATATATACAGTCTCCTACATATATATCCACTGTATTCCAGTCTAACCAAGCCTATATCTGACTGCAGGCCATTCCTGGTGTACATTTTCAAATACACTTTCAGGCAGGCAGGCAGGTGATTCAGTGATCTGCAGTGCATAAAATATATATACAGTCTCCTACATATATACATCCATTGCATTCTAGTCTAGCCAAGCCTATATCTGACTGCAGGCCATTCCTGGTCTATGTTTTCAAATACACTTTCAGGCAGGCAGGTGATTCAGTGATCTGCAGGGCATAAAACATATATACAGTCTCCTACATATATATCCACTGCATTCTAGTCTACCTAAGCCTATATCTGACTGCAGGCCATTCCTGGTGTATGTTTTCAAATACACTTTCAGGCAGGCATGTGATTCAGTGATGTGCAGTGTATTAAATATATATACAGTCTCCTACATATATATATCCACTGCATTCCAGTCTAGTCAAGCCTATTTCTGACTGCAGGCCATTCCAGGTGTACGTTTTCAAATACACTCTCAGGCAGGCAGGCAGGTGATTCAGTGATCTGCAGTGCATTAAATATATATACAGTCTATTACATATATATATATCCACTGCATTCTAGTCTAGCCAAGCCTATATCTGACTGCAGGCCATTTCTGGTGTACGTTTTCTAATAAACTTCAGATGGTGTTTTGCTAATAAAATTTTACAGCATGTCTGGAAGGCCACCAAGGAGAGGCAGACGCTCACAGCCCACTAAAAGAGGACAAGCTGCCTCTGTGTCTACAGCCAACAGTGCTGGTCATGGACACGGTGCATCCTCAGCACGTGGTCGTGGGGCACGCTTGTCCTTTTTTTCGGCAGCTGGCCGTGTAGATCCACAACAGAGATCAGGGAGAGGGGGTGCCCAAGAAGGACAAGAAACTGGCAGTCATGTTCCCCCAGCTGCAGCATACTGCCAGGTTTGCTCTAGTGACGAGGAAGGAGGGGATGATGAGGTCACTAACTCTACGTGGGAGCCTGATAGAAGAGAGGAGGAGGAGGCACATCTCCAACGAGGCAGGATACCCTCCAGGGGCTAGCTTAAAGGCAGCCACCCGACTGCATCACACCGCAGAGCTCCACATGTGCAGGGCGCTGACTCACCTCAGCAGATCGCACAATTGCTGTTTTCAACATATGTCTGAAGCGTATTAAGCATGGCCAAAACAGCAGACGCTTGGGCACCATATGCTTGACCAGACATATGTTGACCTCCCATGCAGTCCGTTGGCAACAGTACTTAAAAGACCCACACCAAAGAACAAGACGGATCTCTCCTTGCTCCTCATCAGCTGGGATCTCCAACCGCATTATACCTTAAGTCCTCTCAGAAACCTGCACTGAGAGTAATGAAGGTGTAAAATTAGGTGTGCCAAGTACTTGCAGGCAATCTGTTATCGCTACACCAACATCCGATTGTAGCAGGCAAATTTCCCTACCCCAGTTGCTAAACCGTCGACAGAAATTTGGTCCCAGCCATCCACATGCTCAGCGGCTGAATACTAGCTTGGCTAAATTGCTAGCACTCCAACTGCTGCCTTTTCAGCTAGTAGACTCTGCCCCCTTTTGTGAATTTGTGGAATGTGCGGTACCTCAGTTGCAGGTTCCCAAACGCCATTTCTTTTCCTGGAAGGCCATTCCGGCTCTCTACCAGCATGTCTTGGCCTCGTTGGACAGGGCAGTCAGTGGTAAGGTGCATATTAACGTTGACTCATGGTCCAGCAGGCATGGACAGGGATGTTACCTTTCTTTCACGGCGCACTGGGTAACTCTGCTGGCAGCTGGGAAGGATACAGGACAGGGTGCAGTATTGTTGGAGCTTGCTCTGCCACCACGCCTCCAAAATGCTAGTAGTGGTAATTCTGCCACCCCTCTCTCCTCCACCCCCTCCTCTTCTTCTTCCTCTATGACCTCTTCCTCTGCAGTTTTCTCCTCGGAACCAGCGGTGCTCTGTAGGCATTCAAGGGGCTACGCAAGCATTCAGGCAAAAAGATACCATGCGGTGCTTGAGTTGGTCTGCTTAGGGGACAGGAGCCACACTGGGGCAGAGATTCTGTCTGCTCTGCAGGGGCAGACTCAGAGGTGGTTGACACCACGCCAGCTTCAGCCAGGAATGGTGGTTTGAGACAATGGCACCAACCTCCTCTCCGGCACCAACCTCCTCTCCTCTGACAGGGACACTTGACCCATGTTCCCTGTTTGGCTTACAGCCTTAATTTGGTGGTGCAGCAGTTCTTGTGCAGGTACCTGGGCTTACAGGATCTCCTGAGGCAGGCCAGGAAAGTCTGTGGGCATTTCTGCTGGTCATATAATGCCAGTGCTGGCTGGCTGACCTTCAAAGGGAATGCAACCTGCACAAAAGCTGCCTCATTTGTGACATGCCCACCAGGTGGAACTCAATGTTGGCAATGCTGCACACACAGCAGAGGGCCATCAATCAGTACCTGTGTGACTATGGACACCAGGACAGGGTCAGGGGAGCTTGGCTTTTTTCACCACAGTAGTGGCTACTGATCAAGCATTCATGCACTGTCCTGTCATCATTTGAGGAGGCCATGAGGATGGTGAGCAGTGACAGTGCATGCATCAGTGATACTGTCCCTCTTGTCTTCCTGTTGGAGCACACGCTTCGTGGAATAATGGGCAGGGCACTTGAAGCAGAACAGAGGGAGGAAGAGGAGGACTTCCTTACCTCTCAAGGCCCCCTTTATCCAGACAGTATTCCTGCAGGCCCGCCTATCACACAGGAAGAAGTGGAGGAGGAGGAGGATTGTGTCAGCATGGAGGTGGAGCCTAGCACTCAGCATCAGCAGCAGTCTTCAAGGGATCATTTTCAGTCCCCAGAAACCCATGGACTTGTACATGGCTGAGAGGAGGTGGCTGTGGATCATGTCATCCTTAGTGACCCAGAGGACTCCAGATCGAATACCTCAGCAAACCTTTGCTGCATGGCCTCCCTGATCCTGCAAAGCCTTGCAGAAAGGTTTGTGCAATGCGTTTCTAGAGCCTAGGCTGTTACAATTTCCTGGTCCTCCTGGACAACGTGTTGCTGAGGCTTCGGTCAGTCACAGAAGGAGCGGTGGAGAAGGTGGCCGTCTGACCGATGCGTTCAGACAATTCTTTAGTCCGCAGCCCCAAGGTCTGATCGGTTCCAGCAACCATCGCCAGCGTCTGATTTCATGGTGCAGGAATACCTAGGAGCAAGATCAGACTTGGAGACCTTTCCAACTGAAAATCCACTGGGTTACTGGGTCTTGAGGATGGATCACTGGCCAGAGCTTGCACAATACGCAATTGAGCTACTGGCCTGTCCTGCATCCAGCGTTCTATCTGAACGCACATTCAGCACTGCTGGAGGCTGATCACAGAGTGCGCCTGTCCACAGACTCAGTTAATCTGCTCACCTTCATAAAAATGAATCAGTCTTGGATCCCCAGCTACCAAGCACCTGATCCTGATGTAACCAATTAATTTTTCTATGAATGTGAGATCCCTTGAAGACTACCTATGCTGAGTGACTGTCCTGTTATGCTGAGTGACTGTCCTATTCCTCCTCAATGTTCATGTTGATAGCTTCTAAGAACATTTTTGTTTCAGGGCACCACCACCAGTGCCTAAGGCCCAATTTTTCTGCCCCTGTTTAACAGGGGCATGTAATTGCAATTTTTGCTGTAATATTTTGCAGCAGGGCTCATTCCTGTGCTCAACTAGAGTATCTGTGAGGGGTTGCAGTGTTGTGGCACCACCACCAGTGCCTAAGGCCCAATTTTTCTGCCCCTGTTTAACAGGGGCATGCAATTACAATATTTGCTCTAAAATTTCACAGCAGGGCCCGTTCCTGCACTCAACAAGAGCATCTGTGAGGCTTTACAGTGTTGTGCCACCACCGCATAAGGCCCAATTTTTCTGCCCCTGTTCAACAGGGGCATGTAATTACAATATTTGCTCTAATATTTCACAGCAGGGCTCGTTCCTGCGCTCAACAGAATCTGTGAGGCTTTTACAGTGTTGTGGCACCACCACCACTGCCTAAGACCCAATTTTTCTGCCCCTGTTCAACAGGGGCGTGTAATTACAATTTTTGATCTAATATTTCACAGCAGGGCCCGTTCCTGCGCCCACCAAGAGTAACTGTGAGGGCTTACAATGTTGTGGCACCACCACCACACCACCACCAAAGGCCCAATTTTTATGCCCCTGTTCAACGGGGCATGTAATTACAATTCTTGATATAATATTTCACAGCAGGGCCTGTTCGGGCACCCACCAAGAGTAACTGTGAGGTCTTACAGTGTTCTGGTACCACCAACACCTAAGGCCCAATATTCTGTAGAGTATATAGGGCAGGCCGTATAGTTTACACAGGCGATCCCCTACTTTCAAATATCCAACTTACAAACGACTCCTACTTACAAACGGAGGGAGACAACAGGAAGTGAGAGGAAATCTACCCCTAGGAAGAGAAATTCTCTCCTGTAATGCTGCGTACACACGGTCAGACTTTGCGTCCGGACTTGTCTGACAGACGCCGACGGACCAAATCCGGCGAACAATTCGATCGTGTGTGGGCTTCACCGGACCTCCAGAGGACTTTTCCAGTCGCAAATCTGACAGACTTTAGATTTGGAACATGCTTCAAATCTTTATGTCGTAACTCCACCGGACCCAGAAATCCGCTCGTCTGTATACTAGTCTGACGGACAAAAACCGACGCTAGGGCAGCTATTGGCTACTGGCTATCAACTTCCTTATTTTAGTCCGGTGTACGTCATCATGTACGAATCCATCGGACTTTGATGTGATCGTGTGTAGGCAAGTCCAGTCATTAGAAAGTCCATTGAAAGTCTGCCAAAAGTCAGTCGAAAGTCTGTTGAAAGTCTGTCGGACGGGCTGTCGGACTTTTGTAGCTGAAAAGTCCCACCATGTGTACACGGCCTAAGAGTTAACATGGGAAAAAGATGTCTCCACTGATGCTTTATCACCAATCCTTGTTTTCCTAATAACCCCAAATTTTCAAAATCCAATTGTCATTGGGACAGAAAGTGAGGTGAAATCTTCTGAACAGGGGCACAGACAGCAAAACAGATGTTACAGGGGTGATGATAACCCTTCCCTATGTTATCCAAAAAGCTTAAAAATAGATTTTTTTGGCTGGAGCTACACTTAAAAAATGTACCTGTTCCAAATTACAAATAGACTAAACTTAAGAACAAACCTACAGTCCCTGTCTTGTTTGGACCACCTGTATACTGCTGTTCATTGTATATAGGGCCTGGGGGCCCCATGCCTTTTCTTTTTTTTTCTTTTTTTTTTTTTTTTTTTTAATTTGGGTGTGGGGTTCCCCTTAATATCCATACAAGACCCAAAGGGCCTGATAATAGGCTGGGGGGGGTACCCATGCCGTTTTTCTCATTATTTTTCACCCATATTGCCGGGACCCGACATTACATTACAGCTGCAAGCAATTTTGAATGACTTTTATTCCTTTAGAAATGTAATTTTGTGCAGGGACTGTTCTAAACGCGGGTAGCAAGCGCCACTTTACAGGCATACTATAGTCACCCTCCAGGTACGATATTTAAAGGAATATTTCACTTTTATTTTTTCACTTTAAGCATTATTAAAATCACTGCTCCCGAAAAAACGGCCATTTTTAAAACTTTTTTCGCATTGATACATGTCCCCTGGGGCAGGACCTGGGTCCCCAAACACTTTTTAGGACAATAACTTGCATATTAGCCTCTAAAATTCGCTCTTTTGATTTTTCACTTTCGTGTCCCATAGACTTTAATGGTGCTTGAATGTTCGCGAAAACTTTCTGTCCGTTCGCATGTTCTGCCGCGAACCGAACCAGGGGGTGTTTGGCTCATCCCTAGTTCTAACCAGCCGACCATTTTGAAGCCATGTTGTGGTTACGTACTCGTCGTAGAGTTCGTGCTGTGTGGGGACTTGGTGTTGGGGTTCTTGCTTTGACCCAAGCCCAGTCCATGAACAGGTTGGGGAGAAGTTCATGGACAAAGAATTGGTTGCTCCAGCATGACCAGTTGCCTTGGTTGCGGGAGATCTGTGAGAATAATCCTGACAATTTTAGGAATTATCTCTGGATGATGGACTCCATTTGCACCGTTTGTTGGCTTTGCTGTCACCTTATATTAGCAGGCAGGACATAACTCCTGAACAGAGGCTAGTCGCCACTTTGCAGTACTTGGCGACAGGAAGAAGTCTGCAGGACATCAAGTTCTCGACAGGCATCTCCTCCCAGGCTCTGGGGATCATTATTCTAGAGACCTGTTCTGCTATCATACAGGTCCTGCAGAAGGACTATATTAAGGTAAGTTTTCTCCTTTAACATCCCATTCTATGTATTTAATGTTTGCTAATGTATTGTATTTCTTTCATCATTCCCTAATTACCATGATTGGAATATGCTGTGAATGTCCCCTTTGTTCTCATGCATGCTGGAAGCTTTTAAACTTCCTTTTTTGTCCTTCATGCATATTTGCCTTCACTAACCTCCCCAGCATGCTATCCTGGGCCCATACACACCTAGCCTAGTCACTTAACAATGTATTTTGGCAGCTCCATAGGAGTGCTTTACCCTAAACACCCCCAAAAATGTGTACAAAGGTTATTTGTGTCCTTAAATTCATGCAGAGTGCCAGAGGCTTTTTTTGCAGGTCCCAAAATCATTTGGAACCCTCCCTCCCCCCAACCGCTAAGTCAACCGATACCAATCCTCTATCTGCTGACTTTGCCAAACCCATACACACTATACCTACCTCTTTTGTGGTCCTATGTATGGATGAATTCACCTAAGCATGTAGTGAAAGGGTCTGCCTAAATACTTTCAAATGGTACTGTTTAAAGTTTTGTTCTCCTATTATCTTGATAGGTAATTGCAAAATGTAAAAATGTGCTTCAATTTGTACAGTGTGTATTTATATTTTTGTATTATGACACTTCTTACCTTTCCAGTGGGCTGCCAATAGTGTAAGTAGGGAGAAGCTGGCCAAAGTAACACACATTATGTATGCATTCAGCTCTCAATGAAGTGGAGAGGGTTACCTATCCAAAACATCTCCCCCCCTAAAATTTTTACAATGGGCCATCAGAGGGGTTGAGGTATCTGATAAGTGGACCTTCTCTTTTTGTCTTTAAATACTCCTTCAAATAAATGTTAATACTGATTTTGGCCAAAAATGTTTGTGTCTAATCTGCTTGCAATGTTTATGTGCAAAATTACTATTTTTTTTTTCTTGTTTGACTCCACAGTTTCCTTCAACGCCACAGGAATGGCAGACTGTGGTATCCCAGTTTGCCCAGCGGTGGGACTTTCCCAACTGCGGAGAAGCAATAGATGGGAATAACGTCCACATCGTCCCACCCCCCATCTCGGGGTCATACTATTATAACCATAAGGAGTTTAATAGTATTGTGTTGTTGACGGTGGTGTCGGCGACATATGAGTTCCTGTATGTGGACTTGGGGATGAATGGCCGGATGTTGGATGGTGGAGTCATCGCCCAGACCCAATTTTACAGATGGCTCCAGAATGGTGGCTTGGGATTGCCACCTGCTGAAGAGAACTTGGAAGGACTCCCGTTTGTCTTTGTCGCTGATGAAGCATTTGGTCTGGGTGAACACCTGATGCGGCCGTTCCCGATGAGGACCCTCAACAAGAAGAGGGTTTTTAACTACTGGCTGGCCAGAGCCAGAAGTGTGCTTGAAAATGCCTTTGGAATAATGGCCAGCCGGTTCCGCCAATCCTCACTGCAATAAACATGGAGGAATATAAAATCAATCATATCGTTATGGCATGCTGCATATTGCATAACTTTTTAAGAAAAAATTCATCGAACTACGTGGCCTCAATTGGGACTAAGGCCGGCTTATTACCGTATACACAACCCTGACAGCTCTTGAAGCTGGCCGTCCTGGCTTGCCCCCCACCCAAAGCGCCCGTGAAGTTCGTGAAAAGTATCTAGAGTACTTTGCAGGTAGGGGGGCCATTGATATCCTACAAAATGTTTAACAAACATGTGAAAAATAATTTTTTTATTTAAATGGAAATAATATTTATTTTGATTTACTGCTTGTGTTTCTTTTAGCTGGCTCCTAGGTTATCCAATGGCTTTTCTTTTTTCTCTTTTTGTTCAATATTGCAAACATAATTTTTTAGATACATGACGTGGCAATTGGGCTGATTTACGAAGCATTTGCGCCATGAGTTGCGGTGCACGCCGATGACATTTTCATATTTACAAAACATATGCGCCTGTAAGACAGCGCAATTCCCCATTTACTATTCTCTTCCCAGCGCATTGGTACGCCACTATAGACATGGAGCACGGCATCTTTAACTGAAAATTTAAACAAGCTGGAAGTGCCAATATTATGGGGGTGATGTGGGTGATGTGAGGAAGTATGGTACTAACTGCCAAAAGATATGTCCAAAATAGAATGAGAAAGTTACTTTCTCCGAACAAGCCAGCTGCGCCAGCAAATACATTTTGAACTGCGGGAGGTCAATTTATGCACTGCTCATGCTCAAACGGCATTTGCGCTTGTTCAAATGCGTTGGTTCAGTGCGCTGACAAAAAAGTAGTAAATGTCAAGCAACGTAAATGCATTTACATAGGTTGAACGGACGCACCTCTACACTTTTTTTTTTAACACTGGTTTACTTCGCGGCTATAATGAAATGTCAGTCCGGCAATACACATATAAGTTCATTGATAAAAACAGAATTAAGAAAAAAACAAAATTAATAAAAAAAAATGTGTGGGGTTCCCCCGAAATTCAATACCAGGCCCTTCAGGTCTGGTATGGATATTAAGGGAAACCCCACGCCAAAAAAAAAAAAAATGTTGTGGGGGTGCCCCTCAAAATCCATACCAGGCCCTTCAGGTCTGGTATGGATTTTAAGGGGAACCCTGTGCCAAAAATAAAAAAAAAATGGCGTGGGGTCCCCCTAAAAATCCATACCAGACCCTTATCCGAGCGCGCAACCTGGGAGGCCGCAGGAAAAGAGGGGGGACGAGAGAGCGCCCCCCTCCAGAACCGTACCAGGCCACATGCCCTCAACATTGGGAGCATGATTTGGGGTCCCCCCAAAGAACCTTGTCCCCATGTTGATGAGGACAAGGGCCTCATCCCCACAACCCTTGCCCTGTGGTTGTGGGGGTCTGCGGGTGGGGGGCTTATCGGAATCTGGAAGCCTCCTTTAACAAAGGGACCCCCCAGATCCCAGCCTCCCCCCCGTGTGAAATGGTAAGGGCCTACCATTTCACAAAAAAGTGTCAAAAATGTTAAAAATGACAAGAGACAGTTTTTGACAATTCCTTTATATAAAGCCTTCTTCTTTCCATCTTCTTCGGGTCTTCCTCCTTCTTCCATCCTTCATCCTTCGGTTTCTTCCTCCATCTTCTTCTTCCTCTGCTTCTTCCTCCGATCCTCGGCTTCTTGCTCCGGTGTTCTCGTCCGGCATCTTCTTCCGTGGCGTCTTCTTCCCGGCTTAGTTCTCGGGCTGCTCCGCATTCATGATGGAAGGCTCCCGCTGTGTGACGCTTCTCTTCTTCTGACATGTCATTTTTAACATTTTTGACACTTTTTTGTGAAATGGTAGGGGTACTTTTGTACCCCATTACCATTTCACACAGGGGGGCTGGGATCTGGGGGTCCCCTTCTTAAAGGGGGCTTCCAGATTCCGATAAGCCCCCGCCCACAGACCCCCACAACCACTGGCCAAAGGTTGTAGGGATGAGGCCCTTGTCCTCATCAACATGGGGACAAGGTGCTTTCGGGGGACCCCAAAGCACCCTCCCAATGTTGAGGGCATGTGGCCTGGTATGGCTCAGGAGGGGGGGCGCTCTCTCGTCCCCCCCTCTTTTTCTGCGGCCTGCCAGGTTGCCTGCCCGGATAAGGGTCTGGTATGGATTTTTGGGGGGGGACCCATGCCATTTTTTTTATTTTGGCGTTCGGTTCCCCTTAAAATCCATACCAGACTTGAAGGGCCTGGTATGGATTTTGAGGGGGACCCCCACACCATTTTTTTAAAATTTTGGCATGGGGTTCCCCTTAATATGCATGCCAGACCTGAAGGGCGTGGTATGGATTTTGAGGGGGACCCTCACGCCATTTTTTTTATTTTGGCGTGGGGTTCCCCTTAAAATCCATACCAGATCTGAAGGGTCTGGTATGGATTTTGAGGGGGACCCCCACACCATTTTTTTTATTTTGGCACATTGTTCCCCTTAATATTCATACCAGACCTGAAGGACCTGGTATGGAACTCCGGGGGAACCCCCACACATTTTTTTTTCTTAATTTTGTTTTCTTTCTTAATGTTGTCTTTATCAATGAACCTTTATGTGTATTGCCGGACTGACATTTCATTATAGCCGCAAGTAGTTTTAAATAACTTTTATTCCTTAAGGGCCAGTTCACACCACATGCAGTCCAGTGCATTTTTTTTCTGCATCAAAAAGTAGGAAAGTAGGTTATATGGTTTTTAATGGCATAGTTTACACCAGTGCTTGCAGTTCCAGTGCTTTTCCAGTTCCCGAAAAAAAGTAGAACATACTGCATTTTTTATGCACTGGACTGTACTGGAACGCTGTAAAATGCACCAAAAACGCACTGCAAAACACTTGTCCTTATTTAAGGTTAAGAAAAAAGAGGGGAGAAAAAAAGCACTGGACTGCATCAATGCACCAAAAACGCACTGGAACGCATCAAAAACATGCATGCAGAAAAACACCTGGAACGCATCTGGACTGCGCTTCTATGGTGTGATCTGGCCCTTAGGGCCCCGATAACCAGTTTACACCATAGAAACGCAGTCCGGATGCGTTCCAGGTGCTTTTCTGCATGCGCATTTTGATGAATTCCAGTGCGTTTTTGGTTCGTTTTTGATGTAGTCCAGTGCTTCCCCCCCCCCTCTTTTTTCTTAACCTTAAATAAGGACAAGTGCGTTCCAGTGCGTTTTTGGTGCATTTTACAGCTTTCCAGTACAGTCCAGTGCACAAAAAATGCAGCATGTTCTACTTTTTTTTCAGGAACTGGAACGCACTGGAAATGCAAGCACTGGTGTGAACTATGCCATTGAAAACCATATAACCGACTTTCCATGCATTTTTGATGCATAAAATATGCACTGGACTGCATTGGTGTGAACTGGCCCTTAAGCAATTTAGCATATTTAAAGGCATTTCTCCTTGTTTTGTTTTTGGGGTTGTCCAATTGGTGACATTGATATATGTCCCTTAGGGTGGGACCTGGGCCCCATACCCATTTTAAGGCCAATAACTAGAAAATAAGCCAGCCAAGTGGGGACTAGTAAAATTACCAAGTCAGTTCCCTTAGACTGCAATGGTATTTGTTGTATAACTTTTGCACATGTTAGGCTCTTTAGTTGCCCCCCTGGACTGGGAGGTGTTTTGTCCCATCTGTAATTTTGGTGCATGCTGGATGATGTGCTTAATTTTGGACAGGGGGTGGCCTTTTTTTGTGCTAGCTGCATTTGGGTTGTTCTGGGCATGCTCGGGGACTTTGTTTTTTTCCTGTGCCTTTTGGTGTGTGAAATGCATTTGGGTTGGTCTGGGCATGCTTTGGTTTTTTTTGGTGGTGCTTTTTGTGTGTGAACAGCACTTGGATGTTTCTGGGCATGCTCAGAGTGTGTTTTTTGGGTTAGTAATTTAAGGACATCCTTAACAGGTGTACCCACTTTGAAGTTCTCTCTACATTGGGTGAAATTGCATTTTGTGTGTTTCATGGACTGTCCATGTGTTTGCAATTGCCTCATTAGCACACAAACCTATGTTATAGAAAGCTTGCAGACAGCATGCTTTACTTTGCCCTGAAAAGAGCCAAGATTGTGTGTGTGGGAGGCCGGCAAGAGAGTACATTTGGGTGTCCTTATCGATTTTCTATTTGTATTTTGTTTGTTATGTTGTTGCAAAACAGATGTGTTTTTATGCAATTTATTTGTTACTTTGGTTTGTTGTATTTTTTTGGGTGGTGGTTATTTTACCATGGAATCTTTTTTTATGTTGGCCATTTTTGTTGTTTTTACGTTTACTTTGATTTAACTGTCTGTGCTGCATTATTTTTAAAATTCTTTCTCAAGATGTTGCGCCTAATGTTGTTTTAATCCTTAATAGATGTCCATTTGTTGGGTGCACTCCTTTTAACTCCTGTTAATTTACACTGCAAAAGGGTCAAACCTCAGACATTCTGTTAGTGTCTCAAATTAACATACATGTGTGTATTTTGCTTTCCCTGCTTATTTTCCAAGTTCTGTGTGGTGTGGTTTTTTTTTTTTTTTTTTTTTCTTTTTGTTTTGTTTTTTGGACCAATAAAATTGTTTTAATTTTTTTTATGTGTGTTCTTTTCATGCAACGGATTTCCCAGCTGCAACTTAACTAGGCTGATTGGCATGTCTTAGACAAATTCCTTTTTTTTTTTATTATTTATTATATATTAATTTTTTTTTTTTTTTTTTTTTTTTTTTTTTAGTTTTAACCTCCCTGGCGGTATGATTATTTCAGATTTTAGGTGCTGAAAGCGGTACAATTATTTTGCACAGAAATTTGGCATTTTATATTGTAGGCCTGTAATTCTTAGGAATAGTTCACTTAAATCTGTCCAAACAAGAGTCTAGTAGACATCCCGGGTATGATAAAGTTTGAAAAACGAAATAAAAAATTATAATATAATAAATAATTAAAACACAATAATATAATAATAATAAAAATTATATAATAATGTAATCAAATCAAAAACACTGAAATTTGCTCAGTTCCAGAATTTTAGCTTTTATTACTTTTAGTGTTTGATGACGGATCTCCTCACAAATCACTATCGCTCAATTCTGCAAGTGATTATAATTTATTATCGCTTTTTTCTAGCTGGTCTAAAACCACTTTTGATGTAAAGAGACAGTTTTGGTTGCTATGGACAATCTCCAGTTTCCAGGCAGAAAGAACAGTTTTATATATATAAAACTGCATGCAGGACACTGGGCAGACCACTAGGGAGAAAGGGGATGTGTAGTTATTTGATACAGTACTGTAATCTGTAAGATTACAGTATACTGTATCTTTACTGTGTGTTTTACTTTTGAATTTACTGCCGAACTCCGTCCCCGTGCGTCGCAACGCTCGCAGGGAACGGAGCTCGGCACTGTGAATCGAGCGAGACACAGCGGCTCGCCGATCACAGCGGGGAGACATCGCAGGATCCAGGGGACAAGGTAAGTAAGCTCTTCCTGGATCCTGCGATGCAAGCCCGAGTCTGGCTCGGGGATACCGCTTTTGGTATGTAAAATCCACCCCGAGCCAGACTCGGGAATACCGCCAGGGGGGTTAAGTTACTTTCCTGGTGCCTTCATGGTAGCACATGCATGGATTGTGCGTATGCTGCAATGGATAGTGACCAGGAAAGTATCATTTCAGAGTGGTAAGTATTCAATTTTCTTTTTGAGCAGTGGTTTTCAGCCTTAGTCCTCAAGTAATCCCGCCCCACCCCAGACAGGACATGTTTAGGAAATTTATCTGTAGCACTAACTCTCGGTGGAGCTGCTGGTTTAAAGCGTGCTGATACCTCCGTTTCACCCGCACCGGGTCTAGGGTCCTGTTGAATTTACCTCTGGACGATGTAGACACCAGACACTTGAGTATATTTTCCAATGCTTTATTGAACAAGTAATAAAGGAAGCAGAAGGAAAGCCGCAGGGAAGCTCAAATACCTTTCCTTAGTATTCTTTAGAACATTCTTTGCAATTGAGTACTTGTAATTGAATGCACTCCCCTCGTGGGATTCAATCTTTGCTCACCTGGATAGGCCTCTCTCACTTGCCTAGCAGCCAGCACGTAGCACAAACAAAAGTCTCTGCCACAGACTTGTTTGGAATAAAACCCGTACGATCCTCTGCCACAGGATGTATTGGTTTGCGATGAATGTCAGACACAGTACTTGAACCTTTAAGCCAACCCGGAATTACTATGCAGTAAGACTACTTCAGGATACGTCCTCCAACTGAGTCACCAGGCCCCTCTCCAGACCAGCACTCTGCGTGATCCTTCCACGGCAGGTCCTCCCCTGGGATCTCCTCGGTTGTCCAGCTTCTTCACTCAGGATAGACAGCTCAGGACCATTCCTCTGCTGCTGTGGTAGGCCCCAGACAGGCTTCTGGGCCCACCCACACGCCGCAGCGACGTGGGCCTCCGGAACGGAGGACCACGAGGTGGTACTCCTAACACATACCTGTCGGCCAGCAGGTGGCTGAAAACGAACCCCTAAACATGGCGTCTGTCCCATAAATACCCTATCCCAGAATGCAACTCGGAGGACCACCTCCACCAAACTGTCTCCGGGACAGAGGAGCACTCATACGCTTCAACACGTTGCCTTTCCAACACCAGCCCAGGGTGACAACGACACCCACCGGCACAGTGTGGAACCACACGCAACTGAGCCAAGCTGGAACAGAGGCAAATCTAATTTCACCTAACAAGTAACCCACAAAATTTACCTATCAGCGGTAGATTGAAAAATCTACCAACGCTACATATCTTATCTAAAATAGCTGTCCAAAATACAAAGCCATTGACTTTGATTTAAAGCACCTGTGCAAGATGAAGGAAAACCTGTAAACATGGCCTGTTGGGGGGTACTTGAGGACAGGGTTGAGAAGCACTGATTTAGAGCACTGAACTAAAATCAAGCTGAAGACAATCCTATTCTAATTGTGGACATTTGAGGGAAATCAAGATTTTTTTTTTTTTTTTTGGTCTGGCTTTGTGTCCCTTTTTCTTAAAATTGGCTTCGCTTCCTGTCACATAGCCAAACAGGAAGTGAGAGTAAAACCCTAACAATATTTTTCCTTGGGGACACACTGGTCAATCTAACTAGTATCCCCATCATGCAAATTGCACTCTAGCACTTTATTGTGTACACCACAAATTATTAGGTATTTTTGGGTTTATTAAAGGCAAATCCTTTCTGCAATACAAGTGTAGTTGATGAAAAGCAGAGGGGAAGCACTGGTGATTTTATCATCCAATCATGTAGAGGAAAAGATGCTGTTTTGTTCTTTTCCTTGCATATGTCCCCCTCGGATCTCCAGCAAATGCACTTTTAAGTGCACTTTTAGTGCAAAGTGGATTTAGCTTTTAGTAAATAAACCCCAAGATACATAATAATTTGGGATGTACATGGCAAAATGCTAGAGTGCAATTTCCCAAACATGGAAACTATTTAGATTGACCTGTGTGTCCCCAAGGACATACATTGGTAGGGTTTTACCCTCACTTCCTGTTTGGCTATGTGACAGGAAGTGAATAATTTTGAATGAGAAATTGGCAAAATTTGGGAGGTGTCTTCACCCTATCAGGGGTGTAGACGTCTGACAAAACTTTTAATCCCTCTGCAGTCTATCCCCAAGCAAAAATAAGAAAGGATTTTAATTAGTTTAACTTTGCAAAGAGACATTCCTAAGTTCAATTGTGATGCATGTTAATGGCCCATTTAGACCTTTAATAGAAAGTCATCAGTTGCCTTTGACTCTAAACATTATTTTTGGCCAGTCCTAGAAATCTGCATCTGTTTTTTTACTAACCACTTGGTGTCTGTACTATAGCCAAACGACAGCCACAGCGTGGACCTGAATTTCTGGGAGGCTGTCATAGTATGGGCTCCCCGTGTGCTCCCTGCAGGGACCGCAGCGCGCACTGACTCACTGAGACTTGGGTGATCACAGATCGAAGTAAGGGCCGATCCTGGCCCCTTACCACGCGATTAGCTGTCAGCCAATGACGGCTGATCACATGATGTAAACTAAAGCTCGGTAATTGTTTATTTTTTCTCCTCACGCTGACAGCATGAGGATAAAAATAAAAGCTGATCACCGGCTTAGGTGCAAGGGACATTGGTCTCGAAGAGGCAATTCTGCCTCATCTGTGCCCACCAGTGCCACCTATCAATGCCCACCAGTGGTCCCAAGCAGTGCTGCCTATCAGTGTAACCAATCAGTGCTGCCTCATCAGCGTACATCAATGAAGGAGAAAAATTACCTGTCAAAATTTAATATCAAAATATCCAAAAATAGACAAAATTATTTATAAAAATCTGTCTTTTCTTTTTTTGAACAAAAGAAAAAAACACAGAGGTGATCAAATACCACCAAAAGAATGCTCTATTTGTCGGGAAATTAAAAAAAAAAAAAAAAAACATTTGGCTAAGTATGACTGCGCAATTGTCATTCAAAATGCATCAGCGCTGAAAATTGGTTTGGACAGCAGGGGGGTTTAAGTGCCCAGTAAGCTATTGGTAATTTCCATGCAAAATATGGATTTCTGTAATAAAGATGTGTGCCCGCTGTGTATACGGCATGTGCACATGGGCGTAAGCAAGTCGCACACATATGAACGGTACTCATTGTAAATCATAGGGTACAACTTGTGATGCAACTTTTCAGTCCCAAGTGGCCTTAGGCTCTCTTTCCACTACTGCGAGTTGTTGTGCGACTTGACACATGTGAAGTCGCAGGACAAGTCAAAACGCATGTATTTCAATGTTCTAATTGGTGCAACTCCAAAAAAAGTTCTCGAACTACTTTGTTCCAACTTCAGTGCGACTTTTTCTCCAATGTTTTGAACTAGTCGCATGACATGGTATTAAGGCTCGGTTTCCACTATTGCAAGCCCAAAGTTGCGTGTTTTTTGCCGTGAGTTTTCCGCAACTTTTTGCCAAAAGTTGAAGCAATGCCTGTATATTTTTGAGGTCTATGGACCTCAAGTCGCATCAAAGTGGGACCAAAGTAGTGCAGGGACTACTTTGAAGTTGCTGCGACTTGAAGTCGCACACATATGAACGGTGCTTATTGTAAATCATGGGGTAGAACTTGTGATGCAACTTTTCAGTCCCTTGTGGCATGACAAGTTGCAATAGTGGAAAACAAGCCGAAAAAGCACATTGTAAATCACACAACTTTGGAGTTGAAATAGTGGAAAGAGAGCATTAGGCTAAAGCGGTAATAGGAAGATGCACTGTAAGAATTACTTCTAATTGTAGAAAACCAAACAGGCTCTTGCACTGAATCTAATTTATGGAAGATCTAACTGATTGGCCAGTGTATGGTGACCTTTAATAATATGAAAACTTGAATTTCTGGTGTTTAAACCTCATACACACGATGGGACTTTGTACAAACTTTCCCGTGGATTTTTGTACAAAGGGCGTTGGCCTTAGGGTTCTTTCACACGGACGTGTCCATGTACGGAGCCCGCTCTGCTCAGCGGGGATCGCTCCGTGGATCCCCACTGAGCAGGCAGATGACAGGTCTGTCTCTGCACACTGTGCAGGGACAGACCTGTCAGAGTGCCGCTCTCCTCTATGGAGGATCGGATGATGATGAACCGTAGAGTCCGTCGTCACCTGATCCAATCCGCAGACGGATGGAAAAATAGGTTTTCCCTCCGTTACACTTTTTCGGATTGGAGTGGGTTGGATGTCAGCGGACATGTCACCACTGACATCTGACCCTCCATAGAGGTCTATGGAGTGTCCGTTCAGGTCCGCAGGTCCGAGGCGGACCTGAAAGGTCCATCTATGTGAAAAGGGCCTTAGGCCTCTTTCACACTGGGGCAGCGCGGGCAGTAGCGGTAAAACGGCGCTATTTTTATACTTTTATTTTGGTATTCGGCCGCTAGCGGTTTTAACCCCTCGCTAGCAGCCGAAAAGGGGTTTATATAAATCCACCCACAAAACGCCGCCACAGCGGCGTTTTGCCGGTGGTATGGCCACGCTGTCCCATTGATTTCAATGGGCAGGAGCGGTTTATACACCGCTCCAAAGGTGCTGCTAGCAGGACTTTTTTTAGGCCCCTTTCACACTGGGGCATTTTTAGGCGCTACAGCGCTAAAAATAGCCTCTGAAAAACGCCCTAAAGAATTCCTAAGAAGAAGAATTCCTTTCACACTGGAGTGGTGCGCTGGCAGGGCATCACAAAAAGTCCTGCCAGCAACTTCTTTGGAGCAGTGAACTCACCGCTCCTCCCCATTGAAATCAATGGGGCAGCGCTGTGATACAAGCTGAAAAAGCACATTGTAAATCACACAACTTTGGAGTTGAAATAGTGGAAAGAGAGCATTAGGCTAAAGCGGTAATAGGAAGATGCACTGTAAGAATTACTTCTAATTGTAGAAAACCAAACAGGCTCTTGCACTGAATCTAATTTATGGAAGATCTAACTGATTGGCCAGTGTATGGTGACCTTTAATAATATGAAAACTTGAATTTCTGGTGTTTAAACCTCATACACACGATGGGACTTTGTACAAACTTTCCCGTGGATTTTTGTACAAAGGGCGTTGGCCTTAGGGTTCTAAGGCCAAATGCTGCTCCACTGTAGACACCAACTTACTACAAAAATTGCTATTGAGCATTGAAAGAAGAAGCCACACATTGTTGAGTAGAACACATTTTACTCAAAGCACATTCACATGTACGTTCGAAAAGGGTTTTTGAACAAACCAACATCTTTGGTGTATAACATTTTTTTTTCACATTAGAAATATCCTTTTTTTGGTTAAACAAGCATCTTTTAAAACATAACATACACAACTCAGGAACTTACAAAGTTTAACTTTGATAAAGTGAAGGCAATATCAAACATTAGTATGTCCAAACTGTGTTGATCTTGCCTTCATCAGATGGGGTGATGTCACCCCTGTAAAAGCCAAATTTTGAAGATGCACACAAATTGTGATTCAAACTGGGGATTTCCCTCCTGATCCCATGCCTAATGTCAACATGTGCTAGCTCCCATCATGGGGGATCAATGGACGTGTTTTGGGGCTGCAACCGTGTACATTGATATCCCGCGATGGCAGATAGCCCATGTTGACACACAGTATGGCAAATAGTTGATGTCTGCCCTGGGGTACAAAGGCTTCGCCAGTTTCACCAGTTTCTCCATCGTTCCTCTTTATTTTATTATGACCCATAATAAATGGATATTTTTTTTTTCAGAAATACTTGCCTACGTGTTTTAGTTCAAAAAGGACAGTTTGTTTGTGAGTAGGCAGGTACATTTCAAAAATACAATGTCAAATTTAACCTCCTTGAGGTTAAAAAATACAGGATAATAATGGTGTTGTGGTAACTTGACACGCAAAATGATAAAGAATATTATGGAGATCACTATAAAAAACAAAAAAATAGGAGATATAATAATAAAAAAAAAATATATATATATATATATATATATATATATATATATATACAAAAATTTTAAACATTATTATGGAGATCTGATGAAAGAAATAAATAATATTATTCAGGAGATCACGAGAAATCAGTCTGTGGGAACTCTGTGAATATCAGCAGCAAAACAACTTTATAATTCTAGCATTATAAAGAAGAAGAAGGAGAAATGCGCTGCATTAAAATATTTTAAAATTTGCAGCGTGATGAATGTGCTATTTCCACTATAAACGCTAGTTTTACCAGACCAAGAGCTTCCGTCTCATAATTTATTCTGAGCATGCGTGGCACTTTGTGCTCGGAATTTACGAGAACAAATTTTGTTGTCGGAAAATTTGAGATCAAGATCTCAAATTTTGTGTGTCGGAAATTCCGATGGAAAAAGTCAGATGGAGCCTACACACGGTCGGAATTTCCAACAACAAGCTCCGATCGCACATTTGCCGTCAGAAAGTCCGACCGTGTGTACAGGGCATAACAGATTTTTTGCCAAGTGTATTGATAGTGATTACTTATGTAGAGATTCTAATGTGCTGATCTGTGCTATAAAGATTCTAATATTAGCTTCCCTTTCTTTTTTGCGTTTGGAGCCCATCCCGATCAATTCCCCCTTTGATTGTGCATTTATGTACCTCCCAGTCTGTCAGTGGATCTGTATCTGGTGTGGCCTTAAGTCTAAAAAATTCCTTCAGTGTATATGTGATTGTGGGAAGAAGTGCTGGGTCAGTTAGTAGCGAGGCATTAAGTCTCCATGTCAGTGGTTTATATATTTTGGCAGTGTGGGGGGAGTTGATATATGCCCCTGTTGAAGACCCATTGGTCGAAACACGTAGGTTTTTTTGGCTTATTGCTCTCCCCATTGCCCTGTATTTTATTTCTGTGATCACATTTTTATCTCTGTATGCTGGTTTTTAGAAATAAACTACCACTTTTTTTGATCTGCACCATGTGGAAGCATTTTCTTTTTTCCACATATTTTCCTGCTGAGAGTGGCTCCGGAGGGTTGTTGATCTTACCAACTAGATCCAGTTTGACGTTCCCAGGATTGGAGGTCCATTTGGAGGTTTTCCATCTCTTCCCCGGATTCCATCCCAGAGGTCCTGGCCCCCTTTGGAGTTCCATACATTAGCCATTTAAGGCACCATGCCTGTATGATTCCATGTCGCTGACATTGGAGTCCACCAGTTCCAGTAAGGGCACACGCACTGTTCCTTATTATTGATGATGCAATATCTTTGATACTTTCCACACCGGACAGTGTTCAACTTTTTTTTAAATCAAAAAGGTTTTTATTTCTCAAAAAACAAACAGTACATTCAAACATGAAACACACTACACTTTATCCATATAGTGGATTCTCCAACATATGGTCCATTGTTACAGTTGTCAATACTTAAATTCAGCATCTGTTTGCGGTTCCCTTTTGTATAGACTATTAAGTTTATCTCACTTTATGCTATATCGCTACCCTCTACCATCTACTCCACGTCACCTATGTCCCTGTCCTAGTCCCATCATGTAATGGAACATCTGTCCGGATGTCTCCCTCATCCTTCTTTGCACCTATACGCCTTTCAACAGCCTCATATTAACTAGCTCCATGGGGCTTATTCCTGGAGTGTCAAGCCATGCGCCCATAGTTTGTCAAATTTTCCAGGGTTTCCCCTGTGCTGGTATATGTATTTTTCCATTATGAGTGTTTTTCCCATGTGTTGTATCCATGTTTTAATCTTTGGCAGTACAGCTGATTTCCAGCTCATAAGGATTGTTTCCTGGCCTGGAACAGTGCTCTGGTGAAGGCAACTCTCATCCCCTCCTCCGCTATTGCCCCTCCAGAACTTCCAGTAAACAGCTCAGTGGGTCAAGGCGGACATTGGTCTGGAACACCTGATTCAGTGTAGCCAGAACCTCCTTCCAATATCTATGAAGTTTGGGGCAACGCCAGAGGAGGTGAACTAGATCCCCAGGCACCGTTCTGCACCCGCCACATAGTGGATCGGGGGCTCTGCCAATTTTGTAAAGCTTCACAGGGGTATAGTGCACTCTCAGTAGTATATATAGTTGGGAAACCCTTTGCGCCACATTTAGTGAACATGTATTAACTGCCTGTAGGGACTATTCCCACAGTTCCCCTGTAATGGGGCCCAGATCTGCCTCCCACTGTGTCACTGCCTTCATAGGATGCCCTTCCAGGAATGATGACCGTAGCATATGTGAAATTGTGAAATTATACCGTTTGTGTCGGACGCGTCCTGTAGCATGTGAAAGACAGGGGTGGGGGACTGAATCCATTCCATTGCGTCCCCTTGTGCTCTAACAGCATGTTGTTATTGTAAATAGTAAAATACCAGGTTGGTAGGTAGTGCATATTTGGATTGTAGGTCATTGAAAGAGAGCAAGGTCCCATTATGAAAAATATGTCTCAAACGGCTTATAGCCATGGGGCGCCACCTGGGTCCCTGTCGGATCTTAGCTAATTCTGCGTACGTTTTATTTCCCCATAGTGAGCTGTAGGCTGTAAACCCCGTCACGTTTTGTAGTTGTTTAGTCTTGTTTCACACCTTCTAAAGGAGTGTATACGTGGGCAGTTGTTTGTTGGGCCTTTGAAAGTGTTTAGCTTCTAGTCCCTCGGGTATAGATTCTGTCCCCGAGCCAATCAGCATGAGTTTGGCCGATGAGCCGGGCAGCGAGGGGGCCATGGCACCAGGTGCTGTAGCTGTGCGGCCTGGTAGTATATCCAAGGGTTGGGAAGGACGAGGCCCCCCTCCTTCAGGCATTGCAATTGCTCTAATTTAATTCTAGGGGGTTTGGTGTGCCATAGTAACAGCCTAAATAAGGAGTTGACCACTGTAAATATCTTCAGTGTAATAACTACCAGCGTTTTATGTAGCATGTATAAAAACTGCGGCATCAGAATCATATTGATGAGGTTTGTCTTTCCTGCTAGGGACATTTTAAGTTTCTTCCATATGTTTATTTTGTCTCTAAAACAAGATAACAGGGGATATATGTTCAGTTTGCAAAATTCAGTTCGTTTAGCGGAAATGTGTATACCTAAGTATTTGAAGGTGGACACCATGGGTACCGGGCAGGAGGGCCCCTCACCAGGTGAGGGGGACCCATCCATAAACATTAAGGCTGATTTGGTCCAGTTAATGGTAAGGCCTGAAAAATGGCCAAACTCTGTGATAAGGGACATTACCTGAATCAAGGAATCCTGCACATCTTCCAAGAATTGAAGCATATCGTCGGCATAAAGCATGATTTTTTTCATGCAGTTCACCATAACGGAATCCCTTAATCTGTGGCCAGCTCCTTACTTGAGCTGCAAGGGGCTTGATGGCCAGAGCAAAGAGCAGGGGAGACAGGGGACACCCCTGCCTAGTTCCCCTGCCCAGTGCAAAGGCGTGTGACAACCTGTCTGACATGCGTATGGTAACCTGTCGTGTGTCATACAGCAGCCTCACCCACCTGATGAACCTGGGTCCGAACCCAAACTTGGCCAGTACAACCCACAGATACCACCAGCCAACAGTGTTGAATGCCTTATTGGCGTCAAGATACAACAGTGCCCTGTGGCCAGCTGAATCCGAGGGAGTCTGCATGTTCAAGTATATTCGTCTGAGATTGGTCACAGTAGATGGGTCTTTACCTGATTTGAGCAGTAGTATAATGTTGGCCCTTGTCCTGGTGGTAGGTAGCTTTCCTGATTTAAATGAGGAATTGAAGACTTCTAGTAATTTGGGTAAAATTACTTCTCCACATTGGGTATAAACCTCCATAGGGATCCCATCATCCCCCAGGGCCTTGCAGGTAGGGAAGGAGGCAGCCGCCTCTCTCAGCTCCTCTAATGTGAATGGTGCTTCCATCTCCACGCGTGCTTGGCGGGTCAGAGTTGGAAGGGTTATTGTACCTATGTATGTTTGCAGTTCCTCCTCCGTGTAGTTGTCACAGGGTTTGTATAGATCTACATAAAAAGATACTAGTTCAGCTTTTATTTGCTCAGGATCATTCACCAGCCATCCCAAAGAGCTACGTATCTCTCCTATAGCAGGCGACGACTGCTGAGATCTGGTGATTCTGGCCAGTAGTCTGCCAGTTTTTTCACCTTCTTCGTAAAATACTTGTTTAGTAAAGAACCTTTTACGTTCCATGGCAGAGGATCTCAACCGGTCCAGGGAATCCTGGCCCGAGATCCACACCTCCCTTGTGGAATCTGACGGGTCTAGGACATATGTCAAAGGTAAAAACCGCGCATTGTGAGACCATGTAAATGATGATATTTGTCCACAAGTATTGAGTATCCCTATCAAATAAGGGACATATTTACTCCCAATCTATAAAAAAAGTTTTTAGACCTATAATAAAATGATAAACAACTTGCATCACAATATTTAAGCCTGGATGCATTGGAAATCATCCACATAATAAGGTCAAAAATGTCACTGGAAAAATTCTTATCAACACAGATTCTCTAAACAAATATTGCTGCTGATCGTGGAGTGTTCACATTTTATGAAATGTCTTTCCTTTACTGATTGATTTGTGACTTAAAACAGGAAAACACCGTAGAAAAAAGTGATTTGGTATAGAAAGGTTCCTCCACCTGGAAATTAACTGCCGCTTACCAGCTGCACTGATCTCTTTTTAGGGAGATCACATCCGCTTTAGGCTTATAACCCAGCCAAGGTCTCTGTGTTTGTCCACCAAATGACACCTCTCCTTCTCTTAGATCGTCCCTGAATGCCTCACGATCAGCAGTTGACCCAATTGAAAAGAAAATAGAACATGTAGATGTGAGCGCTATATTCAGTATAATCAGAAAACAGTTAAGGCCCCCAAAAATCTAATTATAAGTGGTTAAGAATAAATGGGGCGGTTAAGTGCTGTACAACTAATGACATAAATAACAATCTGGAACTATAAAATTATATAGGTAATCAAAAACAGCAGACTCTAAGCTGTTAAAGTCCAAAAAGAAACTAGATTATAGTCCAATGGAAGCAGTTGTAGAAGGCAGCCCTGTTGATAAAGAAGAAGCAATCCTCTGGATACTGTAGGAGAAGAACAACAAGGGCGCCACTCTAAGTGCAGTATTAAAAAAGAATTTTAATAAATCTTAAAAACAGGTACTCACAAAGGTACATGTAATCGGGCATGTAAGTGTTAAACAGGTAGTGCCAGGTGTCCCAGGGGTATGATCCGGTCACATCCTCAGATGTCGTTCCGCTTTGGAGACAGGCTGCGCTGCTGTATGGACGGCAGATCCGGCCGCTGGAACGCACTGTATGTGATCTGGGGGAGCGAAAGCACTTCCGGGTCCATGCAGGGGTAGCGAATAGGCGACGCGTCAGGCCTGAGGAAGGAGCGTAGCTCCGCAAACGCGTCGCCTATTCGCTACCCCTGCATGGACCCGGAAGTGCTTTCGCTCCCCCAGATCACATACAGTGCGTTCCAGCGGCCGGATCTGCCGTCCATACAGCAGCGCAGCCTGTCTCCAAAGCGGAACGACATCTGAGGATGTGACCGGATCATACCCCTGGGACACCTGGCACTACCTGTTTAACACTTACATGCCCGATTACATGTACCTTTGTGAGTACCTGTTTTTAAGATTTATTAAAATTCTTTTTTAATACTGCACTTAGAGTTGTTCTTCTCCTACCAATTGAAAAGAAAAGCTACCATAGTGTAAAACTGTATGCGTTTTTATTAATCATAAAAAATATATTGCACTTACAAAATATTCTGAAAAGTAGCATCTATAAAACATTCGAGCCGGCCGGCTCTTCAGATGTTCTCCCGTTGCTTCTGGGACTACACGTTGTAATGGTGACGTCAGCAAGCCACTCCTCCTCTAGGACATATGCAAGCTCCAGTTGTTTCACCTGGTCTTCTACCTGTACCATTAGGGCCGATGAATTATGTTTAATGGAAGCAATTTCAGCTATGAACGGACCCCTCAGATATGCCTTGAAGGCATCCCATCTCAGTATTAGATTGGTGTGCGAAAGGTTATCAAAAAAGTATTGCTCTGTTTCACCACACGCTCATGCATGGTGAAATGTTTTAGCCAGAAGGCATTCAACTTCCATGGTGCCCTGGGCAGGGAGGCCGCTGGACGGGTAATGAGGTGTGCAGCCAGTGGGAAATGATCAGATACCCCCTGAGGAAATATTCCACCCTGGTGACCATGGTTAAAAGTTGCGGGAACCCTACACAAAGGTCAATGTGGGATAGCGACCCATGCATTTTGGAGAAGCATAAGAATTGTTTAGTTGTTGGGTGTTTTGCTCTCCATGCATCTGTCCAGCCCACCTCCTGCAGCAGTCGGCTCAGAATGGTGCCTCTGCTCCCTGACGGCAGCTGAGCTGGAGGATGTCTATCCAGTCTGGGGTCCAGGTAGCCATTAAAGTCACCCATGATCATTGTGGGGACATCAGGTTTATCGACCAGGTAAGACAGGAGAAGCTGCAGTATCTCTCTAGAGAATGGGGGGGATATACACAAAGGCAAATATCACTGTTAAGGTAAACACTTTGCAATACAGAAATACAAATCTACCCAAAGGGTCTGTGACTGCATCCAATTCCTGGTAGGCCAAGGATTTGTGTCCCAGTACACTCACTCCGCGCAAATAAGCAGTGTGAGTGGAGTGGTATGCCTTGACCACCCAGGAATATTGCAGAAATCCAACCGTGTCTTTTGTAAGGTGAGTTTCCTGGAGGCTCACTATGGCAGGATGGAACTTTTTCAGGCATGTGCTTATCATAGTGCGTTTCAGTGGGTCATGAACACCACGGATGTTCCAGGTCACAACCGGGGTGGTCGCCATGTTGGGTGTGGTAAAGTATTGTATCCAGGGCCTGAGGGCCGCATCGCCCCAGTCCTGAGCAATGATAAGTCAACAGGCACACCATGGGTACACAGTTCTTTCAAGTAGCAGTCGTCATTGATTTGGCATGGTAGCGTGTTTCGTCGGCAGAAGCATAAAGGTGAGAGTTCCAGAAAAAACTGTCCTGAACTGGTCTGTCAGGTGCGTGCGGCATACCCGCATGTGGCAAGTGTGAATTTCCTCTTTCCATCCTCACGTCAAGAGTCGTTCAGTAAACTTGTACCAACAGGGCACCAAATAACCCACCCCCTTAAAAGGGGCACAGTGTAGTTCCGTGAATCCCTGTGGGCATAATTTCCCCACAGTAGCTTAAGTTTTGTCATAGTAAATTAAGTTTTTTTTAAAGCTCTGGTCAGATGCTAGCTTTGAAAGTGTACACTGTCTTAAAAATATATGCAAAAATTATAGCTAACCGCCTATCAATAGTGAACCCAAAACTAGTCAAAGCAGACCAGGTAGGCTTTGTGAAGGGGCGTCAGGCTCCAGATGGTACACGTAGACTATACAATTTGATACACATAACAGAAACTCGCAGGACCCCCACTGTAGTTCTGGCGCTGGATGCCGAAAAGGCGTTTGACAGGGTACATTAGGGGTACCTGAGTGCGACCTTGAAAAAATTTGGCATAACTGGTCTCATGTACTCTGCAATTATGGCTTTATACACAAAGCCCTCAGCTAAAGTCTTTACCTCTAATGTTTTATCAGACAAATTTCACATTACCAATGGTACTCGGCAGGGATGTCCTCTATCGCCCTTGATTTTCTCATTAATGATGGAACCCCCTGGCGGAGACCATTAGAGCTTGCAACACAATCTCGGGGGTTAAGATAGGGGGATATTCCCATAAAATCGGGCTATTCGCCGATGACGTTGTTTTAACACTAACTAGTCCGGCTTCCTCACTAGAAAAAGTACAATCGATTTTTCATGAATTTTGGTTAGTATCTTATTATAAGCTCAGTCCAAATAAATCTACTATTCTACCTATAGGGTTGCCACGCAAACTAAAGGAATATCTCAAAGCAACACTTTTCAATGGGTATCTAACAATTTAACATACCTAGGGGTCACACTAACGTCGACTTCAGCTTCTACGTATGAAGCAAACTTTCCTAAACTGATAGGAATTGTCAAACAAGATCCGCAACACATATCTAAGTTTGAATTATCCTGGGTGGGGAGGATTGCAGCTCTGAAGATAATTCTTCTTCCTAAAATAATATACTATTTTAGAACTATACCAATCACTATACCTAACCGCTTCTTTACAGAAATGGATAAACTATTTAAACAATATATATGGGGGGAAAAAAATGGCCAGAATCTCATATCCCCTACTAGGAAAGCATAAATATAGAGGGGGGGGTGAACTTCCCCAATCTTAAAAATTACTATTTGGCGGCCCACCTAGACCAAACCAAAGAGTGGTTTGACCCACAGTCATACAAACTATGGGTCCAAATCGAGAAGAGTGTGGTGGGGAATAGACATCTGCCTACCTTGCTGTTGTCGAGCCTGACCCATATGAAACTACACTGCAAAGATTTCCCATCAGTAGACGCTACTAGATTAGCATGGAACAAACTACATACTATAGCACCACAAGAGGAAATGGACACTTGTACTGATTTCCCATTACAAATTTATGAATATATTATTCCTAATATGAACAGTCAACCATGGATCAAAGAAGGAATACTGACTTACAAAGAGTTGTTATCTAAACAACCTAATGCCACAACATTTTCTCATATTCAACTTACATATCTTCATAAGAATAGCCCAAATATGTCTTATAGCATCCATAGGGAAACTTGGTCATACTTGATCTCTAGCCATGACAAGCCCAAAGGGCTCTCATGGTTCTACAACAAACTACAGTTTAGTAGACCCTTTCAAAAATCTTCCAACATGCAAAATTGGGAAAAAGAGATGGAAACTTCATTCACGCAGGGGGAGTGGAGGACTGCCATTCAATCTCACTTTCGATACTCCCACTGTGTAAACCACTGGGAATTGATGTTAAAAATGATATATATGACCTATTTAACCCCAGTCAGACTGGCACAGATTTATCCAGGCTCATCTCCCAATTGTTGGAGGGAGTGTGGAGAAAGAGACGGCATCTTGCATATTCTATGGAAGTGCAAGGGAGTGAAAAGCTTCTGGAAAACTGTATTTTCCTTAATCACTAAAGTCACAGGCCTAATCATTGCACCGTCACCACAGATGGCCATACTGAACATAGGAATACATACAATACCCACACAATTTAGACCTATAGTAAAGCATGTTCTTATTGCGGCAAAGCTAACTGTTACCTCTAATGCCCCGTACACACGGTCGGATTTTCCGACGGAAAATGTGTGATAGGACCTTGTTGTCGGAAATTCCGACCGTGTGTAGGCTCCATCACACATTTTCCATTGGATTTTCCGACACACAAAGTTTGAGAGCAGGATATAAAATTTTCCGACAACAAAATCCGTTGTCGGAAATTCCGATCGTGTGTACACAAATCCGACGGACAAAGTGCCACGCATGCTCAGAATAAATAAAGAGATGAAAGCTATTGGCCACTGCCCCATTTATAGTCCCGACGTACGTGTTTTACGTCATCGCGTTTAGAATGATCGGATTTTCCGACAACTTTGTGTGACCGTGTGTATGCAAGACAAGTTTGAGCCAACATCCGTCAAAAAAAATCCTAGGATTTTGTTGTCGGAATGTCCGAACAAAGTCCGACCGTGTGTACGGGGCATAAATGGAAATCTTTAGAAGCCCTTAACCTATCTGAAGTCATTTATAGAGTTAAACTGCAATATTCGTACAAAAAATATTTCGCCAAACGGTCCCAAAATCTAACCAAATTTAAATTCCACTGGGATTCATGGATTGCGATCTAGCCAAGTGATGATTAGAGGCATGTTCTAATATTCTTATACATATGTATGGTACATGTTACTTGTTATGTTTGATAATTTTGGTTTTTTGATTTACATTTTGATCTCTGAGTCGTCGTTAGAGAAAATTTGACTATACAACTATAAATAATAACATAGTCAAGGTTTATATACTATAAATGGCGCGGCTCCGTACTCCATGACACAGCTAGTTCCCTTTATGGGGTGCCGGGAGTGCTTCAGCAGCACCGATACTGAAAAAGAGCACAAGGCTCAAGTAGTCATTTGACTTATGAGTAGCAAGATTCTTTTATGTTATTTGCCTACCAAACTGCCCTACTGTATCTTCTAATGACTATTCAGTTGTCTATTATGTTCCTGTTGTGTAATCTTTTGTTTTATTGCTGAAAACTCAATAAAAATATTTGAAAAGAAAGTGTACACTGTCCCGCACTGTAAATAGTAGACTTTTTTTTAATACTCTTTATTACAAATTTTGTACAAATTAATCCACATAATTTAACATTTTATATCCTTATACAATTCTTCATATATTTCCATTTACATTTACATTCTCTCCTGTCAGTCACTCCATTCTCTCTCCTCCAATCTCTCCATGGTCACTTTATACTTCATTTTCAGGTATTGCTACATCCAATGTAAAACATGATCTGTTCCACTTTGCCCACATATTCTCAAATCTTTGCAGATTACCCCTTTGTTCATGCATTATTCTTTCATATGGTAAAACCTGATTTACTGCTCTCACCCACTGGATCACTGTCAGTGGGTTCGGCTGAATCCATTTCTCTACTATTTGTTTTCTTGCGAGAAATAATACTTCCTGCAGGAACTTCCTATTATATCTGCTACTACCTCTCTTCTCCCTTTGTATTCCCAACAAACAGAGTTCAAGTGTGACCATAATTGGTTCATTTAACACTTTTCCTATTTTCCTGATCACCTGTTGCCAGTATCTTTCTATATTGCCACAATACCACATTACGTGGAGGAAGTCCGCCCCTTCTTGCCCACATCTTGTACAATTTGGTTCGGTCATTCTCCCCAATTTTATACAGCCTATTTGGGACCAGGTAAGTCTGATATACAATATTTAACTGAATTATCCTGTTATTCATTGCTGGGGATACTTTCAAATGGGAGGAGCAGACTTCATCCCATTCCTGGTCACTCATGTCTGGGATAGCTACTTGCCATTTATTCCTTATTTCCATTGGTTCCCCTCCTATTTTACTCTGTAGCAGATGTGAATAAAGTTTGGCTACTAGTCCTTTTGGTCCCTGCGATCTCAAAATACCTATAAGAGGATATTTAGATATTTTTAATTCCTTTCCTTTAAACTGTATCTGTAGCACTTGTCTGAGCTGAAGGTATCTATAAAACTGTTTACTTGATAAATTATATCATTTACATACATTTTCATAGGGTACTATTATATTTCTATCATACACCTGACCAATACTTATTACCTCATTCTGTTTCCAGAATTTGCTATCCTCAAATTTTTCCAGTTGCTCAAATGCTGGATTATTTCACAAAGCAGTTTCTGATGGGATATAAAAAAATCCCGTTAGTTTCTTTGCTTCCCTCCAGACTGCTCTGGCTAGCTTTAGCAGGGGAATTCTTACTCTCACCCTCCTCAGGTCCTTTATTTCTAGTCCTACAAAGAAATCTTCTACTTTCATCTTGCTTAATAAATACTCCTCAATTCTTGTTTTTTGCTCCTGTCCTACCCAGGATCTTAAATGCTGCAGTTGCCCAGCCAGATAATATAGATATAGGTCCGGCAAAGCCAACCCTGCTGCATTTTTAGGTCTTTGAAGCTTTTTAAGTTTTAATTTGCTTCTACCATATGCCCAAATAAACCTAGTTATCTGTGAATTCAGGTCTTTAAATATCTGTTTTGGTATTTTTACCGGGGAATGTGCAAAAAGATACAGGCACTTGGGCAATATAATAGATTTAATCAGCTGAATTCTACCCGCCATTGATATTGGTAGTTTTATCCATATTGCCAATTTTCTCTTGACATATTCTACCAGGGGGAATATATTGACTTTCAGGGCTTCCTCAGGATCTAACGTAATGTTTATTCCTAAGTATTTAAATGCTTCAACTATTTTTAGTGGGGTCTGGGCTCTCATTCCATTTCCTGGTCCAAGCAGCATCAATGCGGATTTCTGCCAGTTTATTTTGAGTCCTGAAAATATCCCATATGTTTCTATTATTTTCATTGTCTCCTTCAGGGAGGTATGCGCGTCCCCCATGAATAATATGATGTCATCAGAATATAAACCTATGTGTTCAATTTTTTCCCCCACTTTAATCGCTTTGTACTTTTTTGATTGTCTAAATCTTTTTGCCAGTGCCTCAACTGCCAAGGCAAATAGCTGGGGCTGACAATGGACACCCCTGTCTCGTTCCCCTGTATAGTTTTATTGTAGAAGATAGTGTTCCATTTATCATTAGGTTTGAACATGGTTGTTTGTAAATTATTCTTACCCATTTTCTAAATGTTTCCCCAAATCCATTTTTTTTTCAATACTATCTGTAAGAATTCCCATTCTACGGAGTCAAATGCCCTGGCCGTATCCAACGAAGCCAAGGCACTTGACTCCGCAATAAGCTTCTTCATCTGTACCATAAATTGGGTTCTTCTGATATTGATTGAGGTAGACTTCCCTGGCATAAATCCAGTTTGGTCATCTGACACAATGGATAGGATTACTTCATTAAGCCTTTTGGCAAGTATTTTTGCCAAGATTTTGTAATCTATATTCAATAATGAAATTGGTCTATATGACGCACATTCAGCTCTATCTTTATCGGGTTTAGGTATCAATATAACTGTTGCCTCGTACATAGTGGGTGACATTTCTCCCTGAAGAAATATCTCTCTATACATTTTGGTTAAGGCTGGTGCCATAGTCTCCACAGATCACTGGTACATTTCCAGCGGTATACCATCCGGTCCTGGAGATTTACCCTTCCCCAGAGAGAAGATAGCTTCTCGTACTTCCTCTTCCTCTATATCTCTCTCCAGCTCCACCTTTTGCTCTTCTGTTAATTTGAGGAAGTTTAAGTCTCCCAAATATTCCTCTATCTCCTCTCCTGTGTGGGACAATGTTGATGTATACATATTAACATAATATTTTTGGAAGCTCATGAGTATCTCCTCTAATGTGTTTACTATCTCCCCTTTCTCATTTCTCACTTCTGAAATTGCCAGTGATGGAGTCTGTTGTTTTATCAAGAAGTTCAATATCCTACTTGCTTGGTGTCCTTGCTCAAAATGTTTTTGTTTTTGCTGAAATTTCTTAAGTTTAGCATTACTTATTAATTGATTCTTATACTGGCGCGCTAATCCTGCCCACCTTATCTGGTTTATATTTGAAGGTATGGTTATGAACTCAGTTTCTGCTCGTGCGCACTCATGCTCCAATTCCTCTTCTTCCTGTCTATTGGTTCGTTTTATATATGATATTGTAGATCTTGTTATACCTCTTATAAATGCCTTAAAGCTGTCCCACAACATACCCCCCATTTTCCTATCTCCATGAGCTCCCAAAAAACATTTCCAGCTGCTCTGGTATTCTATCGTTTAGACCAATCTGGGTTAACCATCGAGATTGAATCCTATAGCCTGGACATCTTCCTCTATTCCCTATTTTTAACTCAAAGGTCAACCCAGAGTGGTCAGACACTCCCCTAGGACTATAAGTGGTGGATTGCACCATTGGGAGTATCTTCTCATTCCCCAGAGACAGGTCTATTCTAGACATGCAACCTCTCCCTGGTGCATACCATGAATAAGACCTAGCTTCTGGGTTTCTAATCCTCCAAAGATCAGTCCATCCAACTTCTGTTATAAATTTTTCCAACATCCTGGACCCTACTGTTCCTCTCTGATTATTCCTCCCAAACCTATCCATCTTTGGATTTAAACACATAAAAATCTCTCATACACACAACATATGCCTCTGGGTACTCTGACATAAATAACATTTCTTCCTTCAATACTGCCATCATAGCAGGTGGAAGATTATATATTCCCATAATTACAAATGGTAGTGAGTGCATCAGGGCAAAGACAAAGACATATCTCCCCTCCGGGTCCCTCCTTACCCTGATGCACTCCCATGTCACCGGGAGTAAATAGTAGTCTTAAAATGTCTGCAGGTTACATACCGACCCTGTGGCATTGTGTGACGGACATCAGTCTCCTATGTCGGCCTCTTGGCGTCTCCTGAGATCCTGTTCATTGCGGTCCAGCCATGCAGATGCATCTGAGGCAAATTCAAAAAAGATTGACTGCCCTCTGGCAGTAATGCGTAGTTTGGCCGGGAACAGCATGGCATATGTAACTTGAATTCTCTGCAGGCGTTTCTTCACCTCAGCGAACTTGGCACCTTTGCGTTGCACCTCTGCCAAGAAGTCAGGGTAAAATTAAACTTTAGTCCCATTATAGTGTACTGCGCCTCTCTCCCTGGCCAATCTGAGTATGATCTCTCTGTCTTTATAGTTAAAGAGCCTGGCCAGCATGGATCTTGGTGGGTTACCAGGGGGAAGGAGTCTAGGTGGCGTGCGGTGTGTCTGTTCCATCGCAAACAGTGTGGTGAAGGCCTCTTTACCAAATATGTCCTGGAGCCATACTTCTGTGAAGGCCGTGGGGTCCTTGCCCTCTACTTTCTCAGGGAGCCCCACAATGCGCACATTGTTCCATCTTAAGCGGTCCTCAATGTCGTTGGTTTTGGCGTTAGCCTGCGCTGATTGTTGTAGTGCAGTTCTGGCATCTCTGGTGAGGGGGGATAACAAATCCTCCACCTCACTGATCCTGCCCTCCACAGCCGTGGTCCTTTCCCTGATCTTTTGGAGATCCTGTCGCAGGAGAGACACTGTTTCAGTGAGGCCCCCAAACTGCTCCTTCAGACCAACAACAGACGCTGTACATCTCTGCATGGCACGCAGGTATTAATTTAGTGTTCGCTGCTGTGTCTCTTCCTGCATTGCCTCAAACAAGTCAGGGGTGGGCACAGGAGAGCTCTCTAGGGGCAATGTGTCATCTAGTGCTGAGGCACCATGTTGTCTGTTAGGCTCATGTGTAGGTGTCTGTAGCAGTGGGGAAGAGAGCAGCTTGGTCCCTGCAACTTCTGTGTGTAATAAATCAGGATGTCTCTGGGCTGCTCCTTCCCCTGCTGTTTCAGTGTGCTTAGGGATTTACCACTCTACTCCTGTGCTTTATCAGCGCCCCGTGCCACACGCTGGGGCTGAGGGGGGCCGGCGCCATCTTGGCCCTCCATGACTGCTGCGGCTTCTTTTTCCCCCTTTTGGGTCATTATGGGCTCCAATGAGTGCCGGTCGACTCTGTGGCTGCCTGTGAGGTCGGGCTGTGTCTCTGGGTCTGTTTCTGGCGTGGATCGGCAGCGGGATCAGCATCAATGGAGGATCAGTAGCGGGAGCTCCGTGCAGTTCCGCTCACATGCCCGTCCAGGCCACGTCCACCACATTTTTTATTTCTTCACTACTCTGCGTTGGAAGATCAGGCTTATGTTGAACTATAGTCATACATTTTTTCACTGGTTTGATTCACATTTTTCAGTTTTTGGGTTCTAACCTAATTATACAGTTTTTATCTATACATTGGACATTTTATATATTATATACACATCTGATTTGTTTCAGAATTATTATTTCTCATCACTTATATTACCATATTTGTGCTTACTGGTTAGTGCTACATTATTTATTATCCTTATTCATTTATATTTGTCACATTGTGTATGTAGCTGCTTGTTTTTAAGTCACTTGAGACTAGCGCAGTAATATTCACTTTCCACCCTCCCAAGATCAAGCAACCCAAAGTGAATCCTTGTAGTTCCCTAATTATTTGTTGACAGAACGTTACGTGTGCCATATTTGGAAAGTACACGTTCGCCAGTGTTACTGGAGTGCCCCCAAGTGTCCCTTTCAAGAATATGAATCTACCCCCTGGGTCAATAAGTTGTTCTGATAACTCAAAGTGTGCCTCTTTGCTTACCAGTATTGAGACCCTCTTGGACCTGGAATCGTTGTTGGTGACATGAAATACCTTTGTGAAATATGAGTTTGTAAGTTTTGGTACACGATGTGTTTTAAAGTGTGTTTCCTGGAAGAACACAAAAAGGGGCCTACCTTTTTTATCATATAAATTGTAGCGCTAAACCACACATGCGAAATATGAATAAATATAAATAATGAATCTCTGTGCATGTGAACATAGTGTCCCAAAGTGACGTATTGTCAGAGTGAAAATAGTCCACAAATGAATGTAAATAATCCGTGTATCAATTCTGTCTGTTTTCTCAACTGGCTGGCTCAGATGTCATCAACCTTGGCAAACAGATCAAATACGCTTACCAGAAATGTTGGATTCTACTGCCATGAGCATAGAATCAATTGAGCTTTGTGCCACCCAGGGCAAGGATGTTGGAGGCAGGGTAGAGCCTCTGCAGGACCGAGATGATGCCTCTTGATCCACGGAAAACAAAACAGGATAGATTCCAAAGTGAAAGTGGTATCTCAGTTCCCCGAACTGATGCGGAGACGATGGTCCAGGAGCCAGGGGTCAGGAGCGGACACACCTCGGGAGGAGATCCAGGCCAATTCCGCAATCCACGTGGAAAACCACACAGTGACGGGGGGGAGAAAGAGAAGCTTATACAGTCCACTTCCTGTTTCTTGTCTTGTAATAAGGCTAGCCTACCTTTTTTAGGCTCCCTTAAGAGGGTGGTGCGTCGTTCAGGTCGTTCAGGTATGTTCAAACCCTTGATGTTGTGCGAGATCACTGATGAGTAGGCCATGTAGAGGACTCAGGAGGAGGTGCTCCGAGGACCAATCTGCAAAAACACAGCTTAGTAACTGTACAAAAAATAGTGATAATGGTCTTAGTGCTTTCTGCTAAACACCATGGGGGAAATAGATAAAGATAAGGACAGAAAGAGGAAAGGAAAATAGGGAGGAAAAGCAGAGTCTAAGTGCAAGGGTGTAGAACACTAGTAGTCCTCCCTCCAGGGTGATGATCTGCCACCCCAGAAGAAGTCACTCACTAAAGTGGAGTAGTGAACCTGTATCCTGACTCAGGAGTCACTCACACACAAGGTCACTCTGTGGGGTAGAAGGGCGTCAACAACGACTCGGTGACAATTCACCTCTGAAGTTTGTTAGGTTTAGTCCAAACAAGTTAACTTAAAGGGACATCCTAACTGTTTAACAAGGGGGCCCCCAGATCCTGCCCCCCCCCCATGTGAATGGGTATCGGGTACATTGTACCCCTACACATTCACCAACAAAAAGTGTCAAAAAAGTATAAATGACAGGAGACAGTTTTCGACAATTCCTTTATTAAAAAATAAAAAAAATAAAGTGTCCCGCAATGTCCATCCATCTTCAATCACAGCACCGACTACCCGAGAAAAAAAAACGGAGGGCTGGGATCTGGGGGCCCCCTTGTTAAAGGGGGCTTCCAGATTCCGATAAGCCACGCGCCCGCAGACCCCCACAACCACCTGGCAAGGGTTGCGGGGAAGAGGCCCTTGTCCCCATCAACAAATGTATTTTTTTACATTTTGGTGCAGGGTTTCCTTTAAAATCCATACCAGACCTGAAGGGCCTGGTATGGATTTTAGGGGGGACCCCCACGCCATTTTATTTTAATTTTGGCGCAGGGCTCCCATTAATATCCATACCAGACCCAAAGGGCCTGGTAATTGACTGGGGGGGGACTTCAATGATTTCAATGATTTGTATATATATTTCCGGGGTCTGGCAATACATTACAACCACAAGCACTTTTAAATGAAAATGTTTCCTTTAGAAATGTCATTTTGCTGCTCTCATTCATTACACTATGTACAGCCGCTATGTAAGCAGCCTTACATAGTGTGGAGCGTGGAATTTGCACCCTGAGCCATGATTGGCCAAAGAAACACTGCCTTTGGCCAATCGTGGCTCTCACAGCAAAGCACGCTGTGATTGGCCAAAGCATGCAGGTCAGGTGCATGCTTTGGCCAATCAGCAGCCGTCAATGCACTGTGATCTCGTAGTGCATTGACGATCTTTCAGTGCATTATGGGGCGTTCTGCGGGCGCTGGAATTTCACACGAACGCCCCATAATGTTCTAAATTCGTCGAAGGCTGAACACCAGATGTTCGAGTCAAACTTACGTTCAGCTCGAACATCTGGCTCATCCCTATGGAGCACTTATATGAGGAGTATCTGAGGCACCTTTAAGACCAGGAGCACGGTGATTGGAGCTTTCTTCAGCGAGATTTAGGAAACTTTTTGGACTGTGCAATTTCTATTAACAATTTTTATAAATACGGTACATTTTTTTTCACTTTTGGGCCTTCAAGTATATTTGGATTGTTTTTTATCCTTTGTTCACATGCAAATATCACATATGTGTTAGCGCCTTGCTTTTCATTGGTTTATTTTTCAGAGGTGGTTTAT
The DNA here is from genome assembly GCF_042186555.1 of Aquarana catesbeiana. Classification (NCBI taxonomy): domain Eukaryota; kingdom Metazoa; phylum Chordata; class Amphibia; order Anura; family Ranidae; genus Aquarana; species Aquarana catesbeiana. Next base: position 158,011,993 of record NC_133336.1, read on the forward strand.
TCACTTAAAGGGGCAGCTTCACATTTTTTTGCATATCGTCATTTTTGGTTGGCACCAGTGTTTACTAATATTTCTTACACTATAGTAAGGCTTACCTATAGGTACTAATCATAAGGGAGGGAAAGGGGAGGGGGGCAAGAGCAAGTGGGTATAGGTGATTTGATCAGTCCAATACTGATCGATTCCTGGCCATGCACCTGTGGGGTGTAATTGCTGTAACCAATTCAATAGCATATATCGGTGGGATGGGGACCAGGGAGGAGGGAAGGGGTCTACGGTATAGAATTACCGGTGGGAAAAAGTGGTTACCTTAGCAATTAATGGTCAGTACATATGTAGGTGGTATTAAAGGTAGCAATTTATTAATTCATTATAAAAAAACACCTGGGTGAGGTGAACATACAGATAAACAGTTATTGCACTCTGGGATACATAATACTCCTAATCCAGGTGGCATAAAAATGGACTAAAGAACACGACGAACAGAATACACACAGAACATATAACGGCATAGACACTGTCCGGACTTATTATATGCTGCTCGGTGGCCAAACGGTCAGATTCGGTTGTGGCATAAGTGGGTGTTACCCAATGGGAGATTTAATGGGATGTGCTGCCGAGAAGCATATAAGTGGAGCGGGGAGAGGGGAGGGGACCCGGGAGATGGAGATTGGATATGAATCAAGGGGATGTGTCAGGAGCCAGGGAGCGCCTCCGCTCGCCGGGCTCCGGTGCGCATGCGCACGGGACGAGCGCTTCGCCGCACACCCGTCACACCCGTCCGCGGCCTGACGGTCCCCGTGTGCGCGCCGTAGCCCGTGCGGGTGCCCGGTAGCGCGTCACACTGACGCGCTCGCCGGGCAGGGAGGCTTTATCTGACGACTCCAGCACCCAGTCGGGTTGCTGGTTTGTCGTCAGCTCTCCCTGTTCCCTGAGCCTGTGTTCCCTGTGATATTGCCTGATCTGTGTACCGAACCTCTGCTAGCCTGTTTAGCTACTACTCTCCCGGATTGCCCTGTACTGATTGCCTGATTTGTGTACCGAACCTCTGCTGGACTGTTTAACCACTTCTCTCCCGGATTGCCCCTGTACCTGTTGCCTAATCTGTGTACCAAACCCCCTGGCTTGTTTAACTACTACTCTGCTGGACTATCCTGTCAATAACCTGCCTGACCTGTGTACCAAACCTCTGGCCTGTTTAACTACTACTCTGCTGGACTATCCTGTCAATAACCTGCCTGACCTGTGTACCAAATCCCTGGCCTGTTTAACCACTACTCTGCTGGACTGTCTTGATTATACCTGCCTAATCTGTGTACCAGACCCTGGCCTGCTTAACTACCGCTCTGCTGGATCTTGTGATACCCTGATTACCACCTGTTGTTCTCTACCTCTGCTTGTGTTCTCAGCCCTGTATCCTGCGGATCCCAAGACACCCGCTTCCAGCCTTTGGTACCAACCACCCTACCGGAAGCCCGTGCCTCCGCGTGCCTCCAGCCCTCTGTACCCATTTCGGGGGTCTGGGTGCGCGTGGTCGTAAGGGCGAGCCGCTCTCGGCATCTCGGCCTCGGTGAGTATTTGTCTCTGACAGTACAAACCAGCCAGATGTCCGAGGCCGACAGAGCGCGCTCTCCTCTGGAGATCCTGTGCCAGCAGGTATCTACCCTCGCTGACTCTGTACAGAAGTTACAAGAAGGTTATACGCAAATTGATAACCGTCTACAGCAGATCACCGGGTTACTACCTTCCGCAGCCGCAGCTCCTGCACCCAGCAGTGGGGGTTCACTTCCCCAAGCTCCGGCCAATTCCACGGTGGTCATGGCCCTTCCTAAACCCCGGGTCCCTACACCTGAACGGTTCTCGGGAGACCGCAAGAAGTTTAGGGCTTTTAAAAACGCATGTTCCCTCTACTTCGCTCTACAGCCAAGAACCTTCTCCTCAGAAATCGTCAAGGTAGGGTTTGTGATTTCTCTGCTATCCGAAGAACCCCAGGCTTGGGCCCACAGCCTAATGGAACAGAGCAGTCCTGCCCTGAACACTATCGAGGCCTTCTTTGAGAGCATGACCCAGCTCTACGATGATCCGCAACGTATGGCTACAGCCGAAGCTATCCTGCACCATTTGTCCCAAGGAAGAAGACCTATTGAGGACTATACTGTGGAATTCCGTAAGTGGGCGGCCGACACAAATTGGAACGAGCCGGCCCTACGTTATCAATACCGTCAAGGCTTGTCTGAATTACTCAAAGATGAGTTAGCTAGGATGGAGACTCCTGCTTCACTAGAGGAACTCATTCAAGCAGCTACGAAGCTCGATCGGCGTCTTCGGGAACGGCGCTCAGAACGGTTTCAGTTGCCTCGCCCTGCCTGGGCGTCGCCTAGGCCTCACTCCACAGTATCCTCAACCTCGCCTTCAGCTACCACTGCATCGGCTCCTGAGGTCGAACCAATGCAACTCGGTTTGGTCCGAGGTCCGTTAACCTCCGAAGAGAAGCAGCGCAGGCGGCAGTCTAACCTATGCCTCTACTGCGGTGGGACCGGACACTTCCTACGCAGCTGTCCGATCAGGCCCAGTAAGTTCCCTCAGTCAAACGTATTGAACTTTCCAAACAATAACATTCCCAAGGCTTATGTGATGTTGTTTGTTTCTCTACAGCTTCCGGAAAGGGAGACTCGCCTGCAGGCCATCGTTGATTCCGGAGCCTGCAGTTGTTTCATAGATTCCGCCTTGGCACACAGGTTGAAGATCCCTTTACAAACCAAAGAACAGGATCTACAAATACATTTGGCCGACGGATCCCTTCCCTGCTCTGGTCCCATCACCCAGGAGACCCAACCTATTCCAGTAACCACAGACTCCGGCCACCGGGAGTTCTTACGGCTTGACCTAATTCGCTCACCAATCTTTCCTATCATACTTGGCCTACCATGGTTACAAGCTCACGATCCACTAATCCATTGGAGTACCAAGACAGTGTCCTTCTCTTCTCAGTATTGCTCTCAGCATTGCCTGCTTCCGGATTCCAAAGTTTGCGCCACAATGGTGGTACCACCAGGCAATCTCCAACACGTCCCCTCCGAGTACCTCGAGTTCCAAGAGGTTTTCAGTAAACAAATGGCTGACCGCCTACCACCTCACCGGGCCTACGACTGTCCAATTGACCTTCTTCCTGGATCCGAGATTCCATTTGGCCGGATATTTCCTCTTTCTGAAACCGAGCTGGAGGCTCTAAAGCAGTACATAGACGAAAACCTTGAGAAAGGTTTCATCCGCCCTTCATCCTCACCCGCCGGAGCGGGTATCTTTTTAGTTGGGAAGAAAGACGGTACCTTAAGACCCTGCGTAGACTATCGGCAACTTAACAACATCACAATTAAGAACCGGTACCCGTTACCACTCATTCCCGAGTTATTCCAGAGGTTCCGGTCCGCTAAGGTGTTCTCTAAACTTGATCTCCGAGGGGCCTACAATCTCGTCAGAATCAGGGCTGGAGACGAATGGAAGACGGCTTTTAGATCCAGATTCGGGCACTTCGAGTATTTAGTGATGCCATTCGGACTCTGCAACGCTCCAGCCACCTTCCAACATTTAGTGAATGACATATTCTGACAATATTTAGATGACTTCCTTGTGGTATATTTGGATGATATCCTTATCTTCTCCCCTACGCTGGAGACGCACAAGAGGCACGTTAAAACGGTTCTTGCCATTCTTCAACAACACAAGCTATACCTAAAAGCCGAAAAGTGCGAGTTTGAGAAATCAACTATACAATTCCTGGGATTCATACTTTCTACCAATGGGGTTGCAATGGACCCACAGAAGATTCAGGCAATTCAGGAGTGGCCGGCCCCATCTAATAAAAAGGGGGTACAGAGGTTTATTGGGTTCGCCAATTTCTATCGGAAATTTATTGTTGGATTCTCGGCCATCGTGGCACCCATTACCCAATTAACTCGGCAACATAGTTCATTCCAGTGGTCCGCAGCTGCTCAAGAGGCTTTCCTTAAGCTAAAGGAATTGTTCAGTTCCGCTCCAATCCTCTGTCATCCTGACCCGACTCAACCCTTCGTACTGGAGGTGGACGCATCGGAAATCGCAACTGGAGCAATTCTCTCCCAGAGACAGGGACCAAAGGCCATCCTACACCCAGTAGCTTTCGCTTCTCGGAGACTCAGTCCACCGGAACTCAATTATGACGTGGGTGACAGAGAGCTGCTGGCTATAAAGTTTGCTTTAGAGGAATGGAGGTATCTGCTGGAGGGGGCAGTTCATCCGGTAATGATCTTCACGGATCACAAAAATCTCGAGTATCTCAGAACAGCAAGATGGTTAAAGCCCCGCCAAGCCCGTTGGGCCCTCTTCTTTTCTCGCTTTAATTTCCATATAGCATACAGACCTGGGGCTAAGAACGGGAAGGCCGATGCCCTTTCACGGATGTTTTCCGTAGACCCTCAAACACCAACACCCAGCACGATCCTCTCTCCTCAAAATTTCCTCGGGCTAACTCAGGCAGACTTAATATCATCCATCAAATCTTCGTCAGGCGCATTTACAGAACCAGCGGTGCATTCCCTGAAGAGATACGAAGATCTTTTCTGGATTAAAGGGAAAATATTTGTACCACAAGTGACTCGGCCCTTAGCCCTTCAGATGTGTCATGACCACAAGATGGCAGGACATTTTGGGAATAAGAAGACGGCTGAACTCCTTTCTCGCTCTTTTTGGTGGCCAGGATGGAGGAGGGATTGTAAAGATTATGTGGCGTCCTGTTTACTTTGCCAGAGAAATAAGGGCCAAAACACCAAATCCTGGGGTCTGCTCAGACCTTTGCCCATTCCAGAACGACCATGGGTTGATGTGTCCATGGACTTCATCGTTGACCTACCTTACTCAGAGAATTTTTCCACCATCCTTGTTGTTGTTGACCGCCTTTCCAAAATGGCCCACTTCCTGCCCATGAGGGGTACTCCCTCTGCCGTACACACGGCCAACATCTTTCTAAAGGAGGTTGTTAGGCTCCATGGGATACCAAGGAGCATCGTGTCGGAAAGAGGCGTCCAGTTCACGTCCAAATTCTGGAGGGAACTGTGCAAGGCTCTGGGTATCAACATTTGTCTCTCTTCAGCTTACCATCCCCAAAGTAATGGCCAGACGGAGAGGACCAACCAGACGCTAGAGCAATACCTCCGCTGCTTCTGCTCGGGTTCTCAGGATGATTGGGCGAGCCTCCTCTCCTACGCTGAATTTGCGTACAACAACTCAATCCATGCCTCTACCAACCAGACTCCTTTCTGGACCAATTGCGGGTTCCATCCCACGTCCTTCGCTAACAATATCCCCGAAACAGCAGTCCCAGCAGTCCAGGATAGGATAACGTCGTTGCAATCCAATTTTCAGAGAATTCAAGACACACTACACAAAACCCAGGAGGATTACAAGAAACAGTACGACCGGGGCAGAAAGGCAAACCCAAGATTCGACGTAGGAGACGAGGTCTGGCTGTCCACCGTTATTCTGAGATTACCTCTGCCATCTCGAAAACTCGGGCCTAAATTCATTGGGCCTTTTCAAGTCAGGAGGATCATCAACCCTGTGGCTGTGGAGTTGACACTTCCCAAGACATACCGGATTCACCCCGTTTTTCATGTGTCGCTATTAAAGCCTGTGGTGCCCAGCCCTTTTCCGGGAAGAAAAGAACCTCCTCCTCCGCCAGTCAGAATCGATGGCGAGAATGAATTCGAAGTGGAATCCATTCTTGGTTGTAGAAAGAGGGGCAGGCAGCTACAATACCTGATTCAATGGAAGGGGTACCCCCCCGAAGATAACTCCTGGGAGCCCGCCAGGAATCTGCACGCCCCACAGTTAATTCAAACGTTTCATCAAGATCATCCGGAATTGATGGCCAGCCTTGGCGTCCAGTGTCCGCCCTTAGGAGGGGGGCACTGTCAGGAGCCAGGGAGCGCCTCCGCTCGCCGGGCTCCGGTGCGCATGCGCACGGGACGAGCGCTTCGCCGCACACCCGTCCGCGGCCTGATGGTGCGGCGCGCGCGGGTGCACGGCGGTCCCCGTGTGCGCGCCGTAGCCCGTGCGGGTGCCCGGTAGCGCGTCACACTGACGCGCTCGCCGGGCAGGGAGGCTTTATCTGATGACTCCAGCACCCAGTCGGGTTGCTGGTTTGTCGTCAGCTCTCCCTGTTCCCTGAGCCTGTGTTCCCTGTGATATTGCCTGATCTGTGTACCGAACCTCTGCTAGCCTGTTTAACTACTACTCTCCCGGATTGCCCTGTACTGATTGCCTGATTTGTGTACCGAACCTCTGCTGGACTGTTTAACCACTTCTCTCCCGGATTGCCCCTGTACCTGTTGCCTAATCTGTGTACCAAACCCCCTGGCTTGTTTAACTACTACTCTGCTGGACTATCCTGTCAATAACCTGCCTGACCTGTGTACCAAACCTCTGGCCTGTTTAACTACTACTCTGCTGGACTATCCTGTCAATAACCTGCCTGACCTGTGTACCAAATCCCTGGCCTGTTTAACCACTACTCTGCTGGACTGTCTTGATTATACCTGCCTAATCTGTGTACCAGACCCTGGCCTGCTTAACTACCGCTCTGCTGGATCTTGTGATACCCTGATTACCACCTGTTGTTCTCTACCTCTGCTTGTGCTCTCAGCCCTGTATCCTGCGGATCCCAAGACACCCGCTTCCAGCCTTTGGTACCAACCACCCTACCGGAAGCCCGTGCCTCCGCGTGCCTCCAGCCCTCTGTACCCATTTCGGGGGTCTGGGTGCGCGTGGTCGTAAGGGCGAGCCGCTCTCGGCATCTCGGCCTCGGTGAGTATTTGTCTCTAACAGGATGACTGGGCTGGACTTGGCAGTTCAAGGTACCTGTGAGGTAGTAAGCAGACTTGATGCTGAATAGCAATGAAGCTGTAAGTCTATGTACAGTGAAATTCACTCATGCAGTGTAGGAAGTGGTGATAGTCCAAGTAGGTAATGGGACTGATTATACACTGTGATCAGCAGGCTTCAAGGCTATTCGTAAAGTGCAGTCAGTGGCAATATAGAATGCTCCAATAAATATATGGTATATGCAGGACTTAGGCTTTACGTAAAGCTGTATGAGGTCCTCAACTATTAGTGAGTTATTGGTGCTAGTACCTTCACCTCCACAGAGATTCCTGGAGGTTATTCCACAGGCCGTGCTGGAGGTGGCTTACAGGGTCCGGAAGGTTGTCGGGCCGGTATCGTGGCTGCAGCCGTAAGCCTCCTTGGAGATATCCGATCGGGTCCTGTAGAGGGAGAAAGCCCTTGCTGTGTGCTGATAACCGGGGCAGCTCCTAGGTGCCGTCAGCTAATGCGGTGGGCTACATGGTGCTTCGCTGCTGTGCGGCTCCCCACTCTCTATCCATTCGATAAACAGCGCTGATGCCGATGATGACGTCAACGCGTTTCGCTGTTGCGTGGTAGCGTAGCTTCTTCCTGGACGTTTGATTGGAGAAGCCAGCACACACCTTTTTTATTTTGGCGAACTGGCTTCTGTGTAGCCAATCAGCTGTGTGATTGGTTTGCTAAAGATACTGCTTAGTAAAGGATAGTGTGGGCCGTGTAATTCATTAATTTCCCAGCGTGTATAGTATTATAATTACAGCACTGGGATTTTACGGGCGAAATCGTCATTTGTAGAGGCTTATGCCAGTTATGTATCACAAATGTGTGGTTTGTAAAGGGGGAAATATGGTAATATAGAATGCTTATCATAAATTCACAGAATGAAGGGGGGAAGAGACATGAGGCAAGGGCAGAAAGACACACATAGTTCACAGTGCATTGAGGGTATTTCAGGGAGTGCATTTGATGAGGTTTAATATCTTTTGTGAAGTGGACACAATGAAGTTGACAAATGGTTTCACTGAGTTAAATCAAAATAAAAATAAAAATAAAGAGCTTAGTCTGTTTAGTCATATTTGCGTTTACAGTTTAAGATTTTTTATTTTTTATTTTTTTGGGGGGTGTGTTGACTAGTCAATGTCGTCTTTTTGCCTGGTGTGAGTTCCAGGAAATGCACAGATGGCACTCATGTGCTTAGAAAAACCTGCAAGTTTAGTTCTGTATTTAGCCCCAAAGGGGCAAGGGACTTCAAACGATACACCCATCGTTTCTCCTTTTGCAGAAGAACACGATCGAAGTCACCACGTCGGCTGGATATCTTCAGGGCATATATGCCTTTTACCAGCATGCCTTTGGTGCTTCTACCGTGCTCTAGTGCAAAATGTCTAGCTAATGGTTTCTCCGGGATTTTTTCCTTATCTTTGATTTCTCTTAGATGCTCACCAATACGCACTTTAAAGGGGCCTTTTTGTTTTCCCCACATAGATCTTGGGGCAAGGGCACGTTATCATATACACAACCCTGGTTGTCGAACAATTTATGAGGTCTCGTATTTCGAACTGTTCCCTGCCCAGGGCGTCGGAGAAAGTGGCTGTCCTATGTACCAGTGGGCAGATCTGGCATTTGTTACAGGGAAACATCCCTTTGCTGCGTGGATAGTTAGCTAGCCAGGTCGGGTCAGGATTTTTGGTAAATTCGGACCTGACCAACATGTCGCTCAGGTTTCTTGCCTGGTGGGCCACCAACAGGGGCGAAGTGCCAACTATCTTGTGGAGCCCCGGGGAATTGGTAAGGACCCCCCAGTGTTTCTCCAAAATGGAGCGAACTTCCTTCCATTGCGGTCCAAAGGTGGTAATTATCCTGATACAGTCACCACCTTCGGGTTTGGAGACAAGGGGGTTGGGTGGGTGCATCTGTATTAAACTTTGCCTATCTCTTGCCGCAGCTTTTTTTCGTGCATTTCTAATTTGTCTATGGGAGTATCCGCGTTCGCGGAACCTCGCATAGAGTTCTACTGACTCGCGTCTATAGTCACTGAACCTAGTGCAGTTCCTTTTTATTTGCAGGAATTGATCCACCGGAATGCCATTCATCAGCCATTGTGGGTGATGGCTGCTGGCGTACAGAAGAGTGTTGGCGGACGTTTCCTTGCGAAATGTACCAGTGTGTACTTGACCATTTTGGAGCGAAATCAGTAAATCCAAGAAGGACAGGCTGGTCTGATCAAAATTGTACGTCAGCCATATGTTACACTGGTTGACGTTTAATTGAGCCATAAAGTCGTGGAGGTCCTTTTATAATGAATTAATAAATTGCTACCTTTAATACCACCTACATATGTACTGACCATTAATTGCTAAGGTAACCACTTTTTCCCACCGGTAATTCTATACCGTAGACCCCTTCCCTCCTCCCTGGTCCCCATCCCACCGATATATGTTACCTATAGGTACAGTAAATATCTCCTAAACGTGCGCAGTTTAGGAGATATTTACTTTAGCAGCACCAGTGATGTCACCGCCGCATGCACACTGCATTCTCAATGGAAGGCGTGCCGTCCATAGAGAGAGTCATGCCACAGCCGTAACTCCCGTGCGCATGCACGGGAGGGACATCATTGCGCATCGGCCACTTACATGGCAGCTGACTGCAAACCCGTAAGGAAGACCAGGTGAAGCTGGAAGCCCTGTCAGTGGTTGCAGCGTGCCACTGGAGGGTTACATTTTCAGGTAAGTCTTTCATAATGTGCTAGTATGCAATGCATTTTTTTTCTTGCAGTTTACTACTGCTTTAAATAGAGGAGTGGACAACTATGTGGCAGATGAGGATCACTGTAGAAAAATGTAAAGTAATGCACTTGGGATCTAAAAATATGCATGCAAGTTACACGCTAGGGGGAGAGCCTCTGGAGGAATGGAGGTTGGAAAAGTATCTGGGGGTCCTAGCAGATTACAGATGCAGCAATAGCAAGCAATACCAAGCTGCATCAAGCAAGGCTGGAAGAATACTAACATGCATAAAAAGGATATTTACTCAAGAGATAAAACTATAATTCTACTGCTTTGCAAAACTCTGGTTCAGCTGCACCATGAGTATTCTGTCCAGTTCTGTTTACCAATTCTCAGGAAGGATGTGCTTGAACTGGAGAAAGTCCAGAGAAGGGCAACAAAGCTAATAAGGGGCTGGAGTTATGAGGAACAACTACAAAAATTAAACTGATTCTCCCTGGAGAAGAGGTACACAGCAAGATCATGCATTTTACAAAAGTAGAAGAGTACTGATCCCCCCCCCCCCATAGGCCTGTAGCAATTAACAAGATCAATCGTATGGAAGATCTTACTGCCTCATTGAAACCCAGGAAAGACAAATTTTGTTCCATCTAGTCCTTCAGGAATGATTTCTGCTTCATGCAGGAATATTTAGACCATTTTGTAATCCAATCCAAGATTATTAATGGGACTTGAGCAACTGTCCACAGGAATTTCTGAGCTACACATTAACAAATTGGCCCTGGGATGGGCTGGGGTGAAAGGAGGTGCTCTCCCTCAGACCCTCTTCCTCTTGTTTTCTGTGGATGTTCCCTCTTCTCTTCCCCTTCCCACCCTACTCCCTTTTTTTCTTTCTTCCCCTTCTCCCTTGCTCTGGTTCTCAATTTTCTTTCCTTACCACCCATTCCTTACTTACCACACTCTTCTTTGTTTTGTTTAATACCATGAAATATCTCATCCACATTGACCATACTATGAGGCTACACATAAATCACATGGCCACACCAAAGAAATTTTACCATGTTTGATCAAAATTCTGTCATACATAGACAGTTTCAACATCTGAATGTGTCTTCCCTTGTATTTCAATGATCATCTACAGTAAAAACTGTATGCTTTCACATTTGGTTTTATGGAAAGTATAACGGAATGGCTAAATAAAAAGTGTAAAAAAATGTATTTTGTATTTTTTATTAGACAAATTTGATTGATCTGGGAGAGTTAAAGTGTATTTCCACTTTTGTCAAAATTGAGAAAACCCCATTATATGTTTGTTACGTGTTCCCATTTACACAGCATACCTAAAAATATTATTTTTTGAATTTGAGATGTTTCTTAGGCGTAGGCATCATGGCTGACTACAAGCATTTCTCAACAAGTTCAGTGGGATCTGTCCCAATAGAAAGGCTAAAGACAGGATGAGTTCCCTCTCATTACTATACAATGGAGAGGCCCAGCTTGTAAACTTGTAACCCTTGTTGAGACAGACAGTGTTCAAATCTAGATTTTAACTCAGGAGATGAGATCTGCTGGCATAATGCAGATAGGGTTAACAATGGCAAACACAGCTTCCCAACCCTCATAAACAAAGAGAAGGAAGTAGGATTTTTCCTTGCTAGCATTTCTAGAAAAGAGCAAGAAAATAGGTGAGCTGAAAACTTTAAATGTTTTTTAAAGGATAAGTTCACCTTTGGGAACATGTTACACGTTCCAACCTATTTTAGGGTGGGACATGTAACATGTTCCCAGTGCTGCAGCCGCCGCCCATCGCCACTCTCCCTGTGGCTGGCGGTTTGAAGTTCTCAAAGAACTTTAGGAGGGATGTACTGGAAATGGAGCGAGTACAAAGAAGGGCAACAAAGCTAATAAAGGGTCTGGAGGATCTTAGTTACGAGGAAAGGTTGTGAGCGCTGAACTTATTCTCTCTGGAGAGGAGACGCTTGAGAGGGGATATGATTTCAATTTACAAATACTGTACTGGTGACCCCACAATAGGGATAAAACTTTTTCACAGAAGAGAGTTTAATAAGACTCGTGGCCACTCATTACAATTAGAAGAAAAGAGGTTTAACCTTAAACTACGTAGAGGGTTCTTTACTGGAAGAGCGGCAAGGATGTGGAATTCCCTTCAGGAATGATTTCTGCTTCATGCAGGAATATTTAGACCATTTTGTAATCCAATCCAAGATTATTAATGGGACTTGAGCAACTGAAGGAATTCCCTTCCACAGGCGGTGATCTCAGCAGGGAGCATTGATAGCTTCAAGAAACTATTAGATAATCACCTGAATGACCGCAACATACAGGGATATGTAATGTAATACTGACACAAAATCACACATATAGGTTGGACTTGATGGACTTGTGTCTATGTAACTATGTAACTACCATGGCGCTGTGAAGTGCTGTGCTAGTTCATTGAGTCTTCCTGTCAGGGAGTGTTGGTTGGGATGTACAGGCAAGCAGATACACTGACAGTGTACAGGAGACCTGCATGGCATCAGCGATCTGCTGATCGCTGGTGCAATGAGTTACAGGCTTCTACTACAAAAAATAATAAATGCACTTTTTTTTACCTGCACAAAAAATGTGTATTTTTTTTCTTTTTTAAAGTGAACTTATCCTTTAAGTTTTTCTATGTGAATGGGGACATGTACCAAAAATAAAGTTTGTGTTATCCCAATTTGGCTTCAAAAGTGGAAATACACTTTACATATACTCCTAGCTGCTGTAGCATGTAAACATACAAGCTGTTGGCTTTCAGCTGGAAACAATCTGGTGCTCTACAGATGCTGGATTGTTTCCACAGACCCTTGTTACTTCCCTATGCAATAGCAATAAACTAGAGTGAAAAGAAGTTAAAAAAATTAAAGTTATACTCAAGCGCTTAAAACCCCCAAAAAATGCATAGCTCCCCACATACTCCCAAATGCAATTGTTTGGGGGGCTACTCTGTTCAACCTCTTCTAATATATTTTACTATAAAATATAGGATAATATATTCCTTTTGTGTGCACTAAAATTAATTTTGTTGTATATTTTACAAATATATGGGTTTGATAAACCATTGTGCTAGTATCATGTGACATAGAACATTGGAACTACTACCATTTTATTCTCCAGAGTCTCTTGTTTCAGAAAATATACACTTTTGGGGGTTTAATTTATTATCGGGCCAAAGATGTGCATTTTACCATGTGTGCATAAAGAATACTCAGGCAGTGAACGAGTTATGGTCCGTCCATTTGCTGTGGTGATAGCAAGGACTGCCAAGATACATATTTTTAGTTGCCATAGCTTACACAGCTAGTTCTTTAGCCACTTTATTGTTGAAGGTTTAAATATAACCACCCATCTTCAGATTCACATTTGCTTTCTTGGATAAGTTGTTATCTACTCTCAGTATACATGGCGATAAAGCTACAGAGCTGTCGGTACTCTGGGAGAGTTCAAAGACGGTCTTGGAATGAGCTATATAAAAAAAGCATTTCCAGCCTTTATGATTAGGTCACAGTGCAATAGGCACTGATGTCACAGATATCAGACAGATATTGTCTGCTGCTGATAAGATTACAGCAATATCTGCAACCATGATGGTTAAATATCTTTTAATACACAGTATTAAAATACATAACTGGTTGAACAACAGTTGATAGGAAATTATTAATGAAATACAAGAGTACATATACCTTTGAACATATGTATTAACAAAGTGTTTGCAGGAACTAAGGCAAACATCAGAAATAAATACAGACCAACCCAGCACATGGGAGTGAATCGCAGAGATAATTTCTTCATGTGTTCCACCCTGTTAACTTTCTTTGGCTTCCTGCTAATGTGCAATAAAATTATATAAGCTGTTTTCATTTAATGTAATGTGTGCATTCACACCCTCAATATTCTTTTGAGGCATACATTTTTTTGCACTTATGGATAATTATCTTACCCTGACCATTCAGAAAATTTTGTGCTATTTTTTGTTTCGGTAATATTGCATTTTAAAGTGATGCATATACATTTTCTCCCACTTTCCTTTCATGTAACATTCTCATAAGAAGCAAACAACTGAAACTAAGTCTATTGAATATAAATATTTATGTGCAAGAGAAGTTTGTAATTACACGTAAAAGATAAACATGAACAGTAATATGCATAATCAGTGCTTTTTTTCAGCGGGGACAAGGGGGAACACAGTTCTGGCACCTCCAGCACTGAATGTATATAATGCCAAGGAGTGCTGGGGTGTGCTGGAGAGTCTATTGATGCTGGCTACTGGGACAACTATTGTTGCTGCTTGGGATCTTTTGTTGCTGGGGGGGGGGGTATTTTGTTGGTAGGGGTCAATTGTTGCTGGGGGATCTATTGTTGCTGGGAGGGATCTATTGTTGCTAGAGAGATCTATTGTTGATTTGTTGCTGGGATGGATTTATTTTTGCTGGGATGGATTTATTTTTGCTGGAGGGATCTATTGTTGCTGGGGGGGTTCCTTTTGTTGCTGGCTGCAGGAAACCTATTTTACTGCCTTTCATTAACAAATTCCATACAAATTACTTAGCATCAAAAATGATACTTGGTTCTTAATTTTCTAAAAGGGACAGTACTGGGAGATGGGTAGAGGGTGAATCCAAGGGATGATGTTCGGAGGTGGGTAGGGAGCGAAGATAAGGGGTGACTTGGAAGGGGTTAGTATCTGCAGCTATTCTCTGAGAATGAAAAAAGCCCTGTGCATAATACATAATTGTCAGGATCACTTAGTGCTCCTGTTCTTCATTCCAGCATCCGGGGTTTGGCTATGGCACTCTCCTTGTCTGTCTGTCCACCTGCAGGCTGATCAGTCTCTGGGTGGAAACCAAGCCTGTTATAAGCCAGTTCAAACCTCATTTGGGTGCTTGTGATAGTGAGTGATACGTGTGTTGTTCCTGTTCAAGCTCCCCGTCTGTCTGCCCTGCTTTGATAGTTTGGATTTCACTGTGTTTGACCATGGACCGGATTATTGGACTATTCCTTGAACTCGGCCTGCCTGAGTGCTCCTGTTGCTAATTCCAGCATCTGGGTTTTGGCTATTGAATTCTCCCTATCTGTGTCCACCTGCAAGGTGATTGATGTGGTCAGTCACCTGTTATAAGCAAGCAAATGCTCAGTCCCTTGCTTGTGATAGAAAGTGATACGCTTGTTGTTCCTGATCAAGCTCCCTGTCTGTCTGCCCTGATTTGCTAGTTTGGATTTCCTTGTGTATGACTTTGGATCGGATATTGGACTATTCCCTGAACTCAGCCTGCCTTTTACCTGGACTGTCATAGAACCACGTTATCTGTCTGCTAACCGCAAGTATCTATTTGCTTTGCTCAGTTCGCATCTGCCCTGGCATGGTGGCCAGGCACTATAGCATTGTTTATAAGTCCTGGGTGCAACAGAGTACCAGTAGGCTTGCTTGCTTTATGGGAAAGGGGGCTGTTATAGGTGAAGCACACAGTAGCCAGCTATAGTGTCTGACCACCTGCATTGGGGTAGATGTGACAATAATATTGAACTACAATAAATATAAATTACATTTACAGCAATCTTGCAGCAGTAACCTCACTGAATCTCCTACTGCAGAAAATATATAGGATGCTATTGCTGACTTGTTTTTGAAAAACTAGCTACCTGACTGTCCCTGCTTTAAAAACATTGAGGTTGGATTCACTTCATTGCATTATGGTAATAAAAGGTAATGGACTTTATTCATGTTGCTGCATTGCATTGTCATTAATTTTGAATGCCATTTGAACACACCTCCACAACGCACCTGCATTGTGATACTGTGAGAAGAAGCCTTCGTTCCGGTCCGGTCGTTTTTCACGCATTCCCGGCGGAACGGCGTTCCGGCGCATGCGCGTTCACGGCTCGGCGTTACGGCGCTCGCACACGCGCACTGCTGCACACCCAACGTGATTCCCTGGGCAGCCTATAAAAGGCGCTCAGAGAATCAAACAAGTTGCTGGTTTGTCTCAGCTTCCTGTACTACCTGAACTTGTATCCTGTATCTCTGCCTGACTACCCGTTGTGACCCGGATTTGCCCTTGGACTTCTCTTGCCTCTCTCCTGGACCTGACCTCTGCCTGTTTATCGGATTCCCACCAATCTCCTGTGTTTGACCCTCGGCCTGTTACCTGGACTGTCTCCTGTCTCCTAGCCTGACCTCCTGCTTGTACCTGGACTCTCTTTATCTTGTCACCTTACCTTGCAGATCCTGCAGTACCATAGCACCATCCCGGTGTTTGATCCTCTGCTCAGCTCTGGACCTTCTGCCTGTTGTTTTCTACTGCACCTGCCTACCAGTACCTGCACAGTGGCTCTTCCCTATCAAGACCCCGCAAGCAAGCCACCCATGGTCCATTGGGGAGCCTGTGCCTCTTTGTGCCGTTCACCCCCTGTCCCAACTCCAGGGGGCGGACTGCGCTTAGTCGCAAGGCGTAACCGCTCTCGGCATCTCGGCCTCGGTGAGTACTATCAGTGACAGATGCACTGCCCTGGAAAAAAGCACAGGTACATTTTTCTGTTTGCTCTGATGTGTTGGCAGCCCATTCAAAATGACTGAACTTTCTTAATGCAATTCATAATAGACTGGACAGGTGAAAATTGGCTCATTGTCTGCATATTTTTATAATTTACATTTATTTGCCCATGCGCATTATCAATATCCCACTGTTAAAGAGAATATATTACTAAGATTTAATTTTCTGCAGGATGGTCACTATGAAACAATGCAGCTATTATTCCAATGCTTTATTACTAGGGATGAGCTTTCTGTTCGACTCGAACATCGGCTGTTCGATCATTCGATGAAGATCGAGCGGCGCATTAACGACCCATAATGCACCGTGTCACCGCAGTGCATTGCTGGCTGATGATTGGCTAAGCATGCACTATGACCCGCATGCTTTGGCCAATCACAACGCTGTCAGCAAAGAGAGTCACGATTGGCCAAAGGCAGGGTGCCTTTGGCCAATTATGGCTCAGGGGGTTAAGTCCATGCCCCACACTATATAAGGCCGCCTGCATGTCGGTCCTGTGTAGTGTGTTGCTGGCGTTAGATTGAGCAGGAAGTCCATTCCTGGTGTACTGTTTCTAATCTACTTCAGGCAGGCAGGTGATTCAGTTAGCTGAAGTGCATTAAATATATACAGTCAAACCGTATATATATATATATATATATATATATATATATATATATATATATATATATATATATATATATCCACTGGATCCAGTTTAGCTAGATCTCACTGCAGTCCGTTCCTGGTGTACTGTTTCTAATCTACTTCAGGCAGGCAGGTGATTCAGTTAGCTGCAGTGTATTTTATATATATATATATATATATATATATATATATATATATATATATACAGTCAGACTGGTATCCTGTGTAGCTAGATCTGCAGGCAGGTTATTCAGTGATCTGCAGTGCATAAAATATATATACTGTCCCCTACATATATATCCACTGCATTCTAGTCTAGACAAGCCTATATCTGACTGCAGGCCATTGCTGGTGTACTTTTTCAAATACACTTTCAGGCAGGCAAGTGATTCAGTGATCTGCAGTGCATTAAATATATATACAGTCTCCAACATATATATCCACTGCATTTCAGTCTAGCCAAGTGTCACAACTAATACTCACTGAGGCCAAGATGCCGAGAGCGGCTCACCCTTACGACCACGCGCACCCTGTCCCCTGGAGATGATACAGGGAGCAGGGGGCATGCAGATGCCCGGGCCTCCAGTAGATGAGAACTCCAAAGGTAGAAGTCTCCAGGAGCGGACTGAAGGTGCAGATGAAGGTGCCACTGCAGGGTCAGGGGATCGAGTGCAGAGTTGCAGGGAATCTGTGAAGCCAGCCAGGGGGTCAGAACCGGGTAATCAGATAGGGAGCAGAGTCCGTTATGGATAGCCAGGGGTCAGCACAGGTATCAAGCAGAGAGCAAGTCCGTAAGAATAGCCAGGGGTCAGTATTGGTATCAGGCAGAGAGCAAGTCCGTTGAGAATAGCCAGGGGTCAGTATTGGTATCAGGCAGAGAGCAAGTCCGTTGAGAATAGCCAGGGGTCAGTATTGGTAACAGGCAGAGAGCAAGTTCGTGGAGAATAGCCAGGGGTCAGTATTGGTATCAGGCAGAGAGCAAGTCCGTTGAGAATAGCCAGGGGTCAGTATTAGTAAACAGCAAGGAGCAGAGTGCACAGCGAAACCGGAACTGGGGATAGCTGACGACAAAAACCAGCAACCCGACTGGGTGCTGGAGCCATCAGAAATAGCCCACACAGCGCGGGGGCCGTTGTGCACACGCCACACCATTGGGCTGCGCACGGGTGTGCGCCGAAGCGCCAGTCCACCGTGCATGCGCCCCGGAGCCCGGCGGGCAGATGTCCTCTGACACCAAGCCTATATCTGACTGCAGGCCATTCCTGGTGTGCATTTTCAAATACACTTTCAGGAAGGCAGGCAGGTGATTCAGTGATCTGCAGTGCATAAAGATATATATACAGTCTCCTACATATACATCCACTGCATTCTAGTCTAGCCAAGCCTATACCTGACTGCAGGCCATTCCTGGTGTAATTTTTCTAGTAAACTTCAGGTGGTGTTTTGCTAATCCAATTTTACAGCATGTCTGGAAGGCCTCCAAGGAAAGGCAGATGCTCACAGGCCACTAGAAGAGGGCAAGCAGGCTCTGTGTCTACAGCCAACAGTGCTGGTCCTGGACACGGTGCATCCTCAGCACGTTGCCGTGGGGCACGCTTGTCCTTTTTTTCGACAGCTGGCCGTGTTGAGCCACAACATGCAGAAGATTTGGTAGAGTGGATCTCAAAGCCATCCTCATCCTCCTCACCCTCTGTCACCCAGGCTAAGACATGTTTGGCTGCCAATGCAGCTGCCAAAGCGACCTATTCCATCGACTTAATGGCATCAGTCACTCCTTCCCTAGCACCACCATCATGTCCTGAGGAGTCCCCCGAAGTGTTCGACCACAGTGTCGGGTACATGCTGCAGGAGGATGCGCAGCTTTTGAAGGCTCTGATGACGGTACCCAGGTTGAGGATGAAGGCAGTAACGTGAGGTAATGTGGGGGTGCCCAAGAAGGACAAGAAACTGGCAGTCATGTTCCCCCAGCTGCAGCATACTGCCACGTTTGCTCCAGTGGTGAGGAGGAAGGGGATAATGAGTTCACTGACTCTACGTGGGTGCCTGATAGAAGAGAGGAGGAGGAGAAGGAGGAGGAGGCACATATCCAACTAGGCAGGATGCCCTCCAGGGGCCAGCTTAAGGACAGCCAACCGACTGCATCACACCACAGAGCTCCGCATGTGCAGGGCGCTGCTGACTCCGCGCGTTTTTTCAAAAGTTCTTTGGTGTGGGCCTTATTTGAGACGTGTGCAGCAGATGGCACCATTGCTGTTTGCAACATATGTCTGAAGCGTATCAAGCATGGCCAAAACAGCAGCAACTTGGGCACCACATGCTTTACCAGACATATGTCGAGCTCCCATGCAGTCCGTTGGCAACAGTACTTAAAAGACCCACACCAAAGAACAAGGCAGACCTCTCCTTGCTCCTCATCAGCTGGGATCTCCAACCCACTATGCCTTCAGTCCTCTCAATGAATGAATGAGTGACTTGTATAGCACTACCTATACGAACTGAATCACCTCAGGGCGCTTTTTGCCACTGGTGTCCATCTCCAGTATAGCACGGGCCTTTGCCCCATGGGGTCCCGACACGCTTATAAACACATAACATACAAATATTTAGCCAATTTTTTTTGGACAGGATCTAATTAACCTACCAGCATGTCTTTGGAGTGTGGGAGGTAACCCACGCAGGCACAGGGAGAACATGCAAACTTCAGGCGGATGGTGTCGTGGTTGGGATTTGAACCAGCAACCGTATTGCTGCTAGGTGAAAGTGCTAACCACTACACCACTGTGCTGCCCTAAGACCTGCACTGAGAGGAATGAAGGTGTAGAATTAGGTGTTCCAAGCACTTGCGGGCAATCTGCTAGCTGTACACCTCTGATTGTAGCAGGCAAATTTCCCTACCCCGGTTGCTAAACCATCAAAAGAAATTCAGTCCTAGCCATCCACATGCTCAGCAGCTGAATGCTAGTTAGGCTAAATTGCTAGCACTGCTGCCTTTTCAGCTGGTAGACACCCCTTTCGAGAATTTGTGGAATGTGCGGTACCTCAGTGGCAGGTTCCCAAACGCCATTTTTTTTCTCGGAAGACCATTCCAGCAATGTCTTGGCCTCGTTGGACAGGGCGGTCAGTGGTAAGGTGCATATTACCGCTGACTCATGGTCTAGCAGGCATGGACAGGGACGTTACCTTTCTTTCGCAGCGAACTGGGTAACTCTGCTGGCAGCTAGGAAGGATGCAGGACAGGGTGCAGTAATGTTGAAGCTTGTTCTGCACCATGCCTCCAAAATGCTGGTAGTGGTGATTCTGCCATACCTCTCTCCTCCACCACCTCCTCTTCTTTTTCCTCTATGGCCTCTTCCTGTGCAGATTTGTCCTCGGAAACAGCGGTTCTCCGTAAGCATTTTAGGGGCTACACAAGCACTCAGGCCAAAAGATGCCATGTGGTGCTTGAGTTGGTCTGCTTAGGGGACAGGAGCCACACTGGGGCAGAGATTCTGGCAGCTCTGCAGGGGCAGGTTCTGAGGTGGTTGACGCCACGCCAGCTTCAGCCAGGAATGGTGGTTTGCCACAATGGCACCAACTTCCTCTCCACTCTCCGACAGGGACACTTGATCCATGTTCCCTGTTTGGCTCATGTCCTTAATTTGATGGTGCAGCAGTTCTTGTGCAGGTACCCGGGCTTACAGGATCTGCTGAGGCAGGCCAGGAAAGTCTGTGGGCATTTCTGCCGGTCATATAATAGCAGTGCTCGGCTGGCTGACCTTCAAAAGAAATGCAACCTGCCCAAGAACTGCCTCATCTGTGACATGCCCACCAGGTGGAACTCAACGTTGGCAATGCTGCAGCAGCTGCACACACAGTAGAGGGCCATCAAAGAGTACGAGTATGGCACCAGGACAGGGTCAGGGGAGCTTGGCTTTTTTTCGCCACGCCAGTGGCTAATGATCAAAGATGCATGCACTGTCCTGTCACCATTTCAGGAGGCCACGAGGATGGTGAGCAGTGACAACGCATGCATCAGTGATACTGTCCCTCTTGTCTTCCTGTTGGAGCACACGCTGTGTGGAATAATGGACAGGGCACTTGAGGCAGAACAGAGGGAGGAAGAGGAGGACTTCCTTACCTCTCAAGGCCCCCTTTATCCAGACAGTATTCCTGCAGGCCCGCCTATCACACAGGAAGAGGTGGAGGAGGAGGATGAGGATTGTGTCAGCATGGAGGTGTTGCCTAGCACTCAGCATCAGCAGCAGTCTTCAAGGGATCATTTTCAGTCCCCAGAAACCCATGGACTTGTACGTGGCTGGGAGGAGGTGGCTGCGGATCATGTCATCCTTAGTGACCCAGAGGACTCCGGACCAAATGCCTCAGCAAACCTACGCTGCATTGCCTCCCTGATCCTGCAAAGCCTGCGAAAGGACCCTCGGATTTGTGGTATCATGGAGAGGGATCAGTACTGGCTGGCAACCCTTCTTGATCAACGTTACAAGGGTACGGTTTCGGAACTTATCCAACCTCCGCAGAGGGAGCAGAGGATGAATCATCTTCGGGAGGCCTTGCAGAAAGGTTTGTGCAATGCATTTCCAGAGCCTGGGAGGATACAATTTCCAGCACCAGTGCCTAAGGCCCAATTTTTCTGCCCCTGTTTAACAGGGGCATGTAATTACAATTTTTGCTATAATATTTCACAGCAGGGCCCGTTCCTGTGCTCAACAAGAGTATCTGTGAGGCTTTACAGTGTTGTGTCACCACCACCACCAGCACCACCGCCGCCTAAGGCCCAATTTTTCTGCCCCTGTTTAACAGGGAAGCGTAATTACAATTTTTGATCTAATATTTCATAGCAGGGCTCGTTCCTGCACTCAACAACAGAATCTGTGAGGGTTTACAGTGTTGTGGCAACACCACCACACCACCACCAAAGGCCCAATTTTTCTGACCCTGTTCAATAGGGGCATTTAATTACAATTCTTGATATAATATTTCACAGCAGGGCCCGTTCCAGTGCCCCCCAAGAGTAACTGTGAGGGCTTACAGTGTTGTGGCACCACCACCACCAGCACCACCGCCGCCTAAGGCCCAATTTTTCTGTCCCTGTTTAACAGGGGAGCGTAATTACAATTTTTGATCTAATATTTCATAGCAGGGCTCGTTCCTGCACTTAACAACAGAATCTGTGAGAGCTTACAGTGTTGTGGCAACACCACCACACCACCACCAAAGGCCCAATTTTTCTGCCCCTGTTCAACAGGGGCATGTAATTACAATTATTGATATAATATTTCACAGCAGGGCCTATTGCAGCGCCCACCAAGAGTAACTGTGAGAGCTTAGTGTTCTGGTACCACCAACACCTAAGGCCCACATTTCTGCAGAGTATATAGGGCAGGCCGTATAGCATATACAGGCGTTCCCCTACTTTGAAACATCTGACTTACAAACGACTCCTTCTTACAACTGGAAGTGAGAGGAAATCTATCCTTAGGAAGGGAAATTATCTGCTGTAAGAGTTAAAGTGGGGGTCTACCTATCTATCGTTTTTTTTTTTTTGAGTTCATTCACAAAATTTTCTTCTCAGCATTACATACTCACATATTGTGTGTAATATGTCCGCCTGTGTCAGATTTCGTTGGAAAGAATAACTTATATTATTCACTGCAGGCGGTTTCCATCTTCATTGTGGGCATTTGAAGCCCACAAGCATTTATTTCCTTGATGTGGGGAATGCTGTGCTCCCAGCATTCACCGCTCGTTCCCGCACATGCTCAGTGGCATCCTGGGAAGCCTGAGACTAGCTCCCAGGAGTCTGGGAGAGGCGAGAAACATGCCTACTCCCACGGGAGGAGAACCAGGAAGTGCAAAGAAGAATAGAAAAATAAAAGGTAATTACGGCGATTTAAATTTTTTTAAACGGCATGTCAGCATCTAGGCAAGGAAGAGAATACATACAGATATTGTTCAAAATTTGGGTGGAACCCCGCTTTAATATGGGAAAAAGGTGTCTCCACTGATGCTTTATCACCGATCCTTGTTTCCCTAAAAACCTCAAATTTTCAAAATCCAGTTGTCATTGGGACAGAAAGTGAGGTGAAATCTTCTGAACAGGGGCACAGACAGCAAAACAAATGTTACAGGGGTGATGATAACCCTTCCCTATGTTATCCAAAAAGCTTAAAAACAGATTTTTTTGGCTGGAGCTACACTTAAAAAATGTACCTGTTCCAAATTACAAACAGATTCAACTTAAGAACAAACCTACAGTCCCTATCTTGTTTATAACCCAGGGACCGCCTGTATACTGCTGTTCAGAGTATATAGGGCCTGGGGGCCCAACGCTTTTTCTTTTTTTCTCTTTTTAATTTGGGTGCGGGGTTTAAGAACAAACCTACAGTCCCTGTCTTGTATGGTCCTCCTGTATACTGCTGTTCAGAGTATATAGGGCCTGGGGGCCCCACATCTTTTCTTTTTTTAACCACTTGACCACTGGGCACTTAAACCCCCTTCCTAACCAGACACATTTTCAGCTTTCGGTGCTCTCACACATGGAATGACAATTACTCAATTAATTAGTCATGCAACACTGTACCCACTTGAAATGTTTGTCCTCTTTTTCACACAAATAGAGCTTTCTTTTGGTGGTATTAAATAACCGCTGGGTTTTTTTTATTTTTTGCGATATAAGTCAAAAAAGACTGAAAATTCAGTAAAAAAAAAAAATTCTTTGCTTCTGTTAAAATTTATTGCAGAGTATTGGTGAGTATTGGTGAGTATTGGCAGAGTATTGGCGAGTATTGGCAAGTATTGGCAGAGTATTGCAGAGTATTTCATAGTATTGCAGAGTATTACAGAGTATTACATAGTATTGCAGAGTATTACATAGTATTGCAGAGTATTGCATAGTATTACAGAGTATTGCATAGTATTGCATAGTATTGCAGAGTATTGCAGAGTATTGGCAGAGTATTGACAAGTATTGGCAGAGTATTACATAGTATTGCAGAGTATTGCAGAGTATTGCATAGTATTGCATAGTATTGCAGAATATTGCAGAGTATTGCATAGTATTGCATAGTATTGGCAGAGTATTGCATAGTATTGGCAGAGTATTGCAGAGTATTGCAGAGTATTGGCAGAGTATGGCAGAGTATTGGCAGAGTATTGGCAGAGTATGGCAGAGTATTGCAGAGTATTGGCAGAGTATGGCAGAGTATTGGCAGAGTATTGGCAGAGTATGGCAGAGTATGGCAGAGTATTGGCAGAGTATTGGCAGAGTATGGCAGAGTATTGCAGAGTATTGCAGAGTATGGCAGAGTACTGGCAGAGTATGGGCACTGAGCAGCGCTGTGGGCTGGATCTGTAGTGCCCACAGCGCTGCAAACGATCTCTCCCTCTCTCCTCTCACCTTGTCAGTATAGAGAGGGGAGGGAGGAACCGGCATCATGACATGACGCCGGTTTGTTTACAAGTGATGCTCCGTCATGTGACGGAGTGATCACGTGGTAAACAGCCGCTATCAGCTGCCATTTACTGTGATCCGTGATGCGCTGGGTCCCAGGAGCGTGATTCTGTGAGGATGTCCCATGGACGCCCACCCAGAATAAACCAACCGTGCTGTAGCCATCTTTCGGCTATGGCCCGGTCGGCATGTGGTTAATTTGGGTGCAGGGTTTCCCTTAATATCCATACAAGACCCAAAGGAGCCTGGTAATGGGCTGGGGGTTACCCATGCCATTTTTCTCAATAATTTTCATCCATATTGCCGGGACCCGACATTACATTACAGCCGCAAGCAGTTTTAGATGACTTTTATTCCTTTAGAAATGTCATTTTGTGCAGGGACTGTTCTAAATACGGGAAACACGCGCCACGTTACAGGCATACTATAGACGCCCCCCAGGTATGATATTTAAAGGAATATTTCACTTTTATTTTTTTCACTTTAAGCATCATTAAAATCACTGCTCACGAAAAAACGTCAGTTTTTAAAACTTTATTTTGCATTGATACATGCCCCTGGGGCAGGACCTGGGTCCCCAAACCCTTTTTAGGACAATAATTTGCATATTAGCCTTTAAAATTCGCACTTTTGATTTCTCACGTTCGAGTCCCATGGACTTCAACGGTGTTTGAATGTTCGCGCAAACTTTCGGTCCGTTCGCATGTTCTGGATGAAAACCGAACCGGGGGGGTTCGGCTCATCCCTATTTATGACACTGCTAATTAGTGTTGGGCGAACGGTTCGGCCCGAGCATGAGTTGGGGCCGAACATTGGCTGTGGCTGCCACATTCTTAACAACTGATGAGTCATCAGCAGTCAATGGGCTTCCCCGCTGACAGCTGTGTAAAAAAAAAAAAAAATTTGCTGGTAAAAGTATAATTTGTTTTTTTAAAAACAGCGTTGGGTCCCCCCAAGAATCCATACCAGACCATTATCCGAGCATGCAGCCTGGCAGGTCAGGAAAGGGTGGGGATAAGCGAGTGCCCCCCTCCTAAACCATACTAGACCGCAACTTTTGATTTTTCAAGTTCCGCTCCCATAGACTTCAATAGGGTTCGTCATTTGGGTCAGAACTTTTTCTCTGTTCGGGAGTTGTGGTGCGAACCGAACAGGGGGGAGTTCAGCCCCTCTCTACTGCTAATTTCTAATGTCAAAATCCTTGAAATGCAGCACAAAACAATAACACATCTGGTAGATAATATAGAAGTAACAGAAGTTGGGAGGATTTTAGGTGCCCCTTTAAACCACAGGGTGAAATACTGGGCAATTAGATTTTATCACTCTTTTGTTCAACATGCAAATAAAAGTGGGAAAGTATCAGCTCACTAGTTAGAGGGAGAACAAACTAATATATTCCAATGCATGTCCAGATTTAAACCTAGGTGACATAGGTGGTGGTCTAGGACACAACAGCTGCAAGAGGTGGTGCCTAGCCACCCAGACTGTGAAATCTGTTTACTCTGCCTGCTACAAAGTGTTTATGGGCCTATAGAGCATTATTAAATGCATTATTAGTTGGAAGCTGTCTCTAATAATGCCAGTTTCCCCAGCAAACCCCTGTCACCCCCAGCTTGTAATGACTGGCAGTTCCTCTGTCTCCCTGGCATGGGGCAGGTTGTGTATACTCTGCAGATACTGAGCAGTTGAGTGTCTGTATAAGCCGGTTGACTGTCTTTTGCTGCGCCAAAGGAACTGCTGGATCTGATATCTTCTGATTAAGGTCTTCTTCTGATATCTTCTAAGTTCTGTATTCAAATTAATCATTATTAATATTATTTAGTATGTAAATTATAAATATATATATATATATATATATATATATATATATTTTTTTTTTTTTTTGCTACAATATAAAAGTAGTGAGTGTACAACTTGTATAACATTGTAAATTTGCTGTCCCCTCAAAATGAATCAATAGATATGTGCACACTGAAATATTTTGTTTCGGAATTTCGTTTTCGTCCGAAAAATAAATGTATTTAGTTACTCCTGAAATTCGTTTTTATTTATTTCGTTTTTCGTTAAAAATTGCATTAGTCCGAAAATCCAAATTAAGGTCGAATCTGTCATTGAAGGCTTATGGTGTCTGTCGAATGTTTAAAGAAGATTCGACGGAGCAGCTAAACTGTACGACGCCGTGTAGTTTACCTGCTCCGTCGAATCTTCTTAGAACTTTCAACAGACACCATAAGCCAAAGTAAGTGTGTACTTAGTTCTAGCTATTTTACTGCTCCTCCTCTTTGGTTACAATCAGCCAATAACATTCATCATCATCATTATTTTTATTTATCTTTTCTCCCCTACGTCGAATCTTTTCCCCCCCTACGTCGAATCTTTTCCCCCCTACGTCGAATCTTTTCTCTCTATGTCGAATCTTTTCTCTCTATGTAGAATAATCTTGGACTAATAGAGTTAAGGTTAGGCACATTCGACCACAGGTTTGATGGACACAGATTGTTATTGTCATCATCATGTCGAATCTCCTATCTATATCAAACTGTTGTAGCAACGAAAATGAAAATAAAGCATTTGTTAATGTCTAAACCGCTGGCAACAAGAGTGAGTACACTCCTAAGTGAAAATGTTAAAGTCCCGCCTCCTAGATAAATGGAACACTCCAATAATAAATTAAATCAGTATGACATGTATAATAGGAGGCGGGACTTTGTTAAAGTGGGTGCCTGGGATATTCAAATCTGTGACATGAAAGAGCTCTGTGTGGTAAGGCTGCATTTCATTGGCACAGGTCAGGTTGCATTTTATTGGCACAGGTCAGGCTGCATTTCATTGGCACAGGTCAGACAGCATTTCATTGGCACAGGTCAGACTGCATTTCATGGGCACTGGTAAGACTCCATTTCACGGGCACTGGTAAGGCTGCATTACATGGGCACCAGCAAGGCTGCATTTTATGGGCACTGGTAAGGCTGCATTTAACTGACACTGGTAAGGCTGCATTTAATTGCCACTGGTCAGGCTGCATTTCATGAGCACTGGTAAATATTTTAGTACACCATTTGGTTCAGAATATTTTTTTTCTTGTTTTCCTCCTCTAAAACCTAGGTGCGTCTTATGGTCAGGTGTGTCTTATGGAGTAAAAAAAACAGTAAATATTGCTCACACATGCCATGGGTATATATGAAATTACACCCCAAACTACATTCTGCTGCTTCTCCTGAGTATGGGGATACCACATGTGTGAGACCTTTTGGGAGCCTAGCCACGTACGGGTGCCGAAAACCAATCACCGCCTTCAGGATTTCAAAAGGTGTAAATTGTTTATTTCACTTCCTCACTTCCTATCACAATTGCGGAGGACCTAAAAATGCCAAGATAGCCCCCCTCCCCAAATGACCCCTATTCAAGATCTCAAAAGGTGCAAATTGTTTATTTCACTTCCTCACTACCTACTGTATCACAATTTTGGAGGCCCAAAAAAATGCCAAGATAGCACAACCCCGCCCCCTCAAATGACCCCTTTTCGGAATGTAGACATCCCAAGCTATTTGCCGAGAGGCATGTTGAGTCCATTGAAAATCTTTTTTTTTGCCACAAGTTTCTGAAAAATTAATTTTTTATTTTTTACACAAAGTTGCGGCGTGGCCAGTGACAAGCTACATCTAGTGGCAGGCAACATGGCAAGTGACAATCTGCATCTGGTGGCAGGCGACACGGCAAGTGACAAGCTGCATCTAGTGGCAGGCGACGTGGCAAGTGACAAGCTGCATCTGAAGGCAGGTGACGTGACAAGCTGCATCTGGTGGCAGATGACATGGCAAGTGACAATCCGCATCTGGTGGCAGGTGACGTGGTAAGTGACAATTCGCATCTGGTGGCAGGTGACGTGGCAAGTGACAACTCGCATTTGCTGGCAGGGAACGTGGCAAGTAACAAGCTGCATCTTGTAGCAGGTGATGGTGGCAAGTGAGACACTCAGGGCTCCCACTGATTTTGCATAATGGCGAGTTGAACTATTTCATTTTATATTACAATGTAATAATAGAAAAAAATGCTCTATGGTGCCGTGATGATTAAAGCACCAATACCAGCCAATACCCCGACATATTGCTTGCAAAAAACTGCGTCATCTCATCATCGCCCACCCTGCATCACCGCAGTTCCGCCCTCACAGCTGCGAAGGCTGCTCTGTTATGTGCAGCCGTGGACGATCAGAGAGATAATATCATCTGTCACTGCCTGCCCTCGCTCTGGAACCCAGCCACTGTGCATGTGCCAGTTCACCCTCAGATGCTGTAAAGCTGGGGAGAAACTGCCAGAAGCATCTTTCACTGCTGTCGCTGTAGCCTGCCACCAAATTGCCTTTACATTTAAAAAGTGACAAGCTGCATCTGGTATTTTTTGGTGGCAGGCAACAGTGGGAAGCTTCAGCTGGTGGAAGAATAGTTACAATCCACATCTGGTGGCAGATAACGTGGCAAATGACATTTGGCATCTGGTGGCAGGCGATGTGGCAAGTGACAATTTGAATCTTGTGGCAGGTGACGTGGCAAGTGACATGCTGCATTGGGGGGGGGGGGTGACGTGGTAAGTGACAAGCTGCAAATGGTGGCAGGTGATGTGACAAGCTGCATTTGAAGGCAGGGGAAGTGACAAGCTGCATCTGGTGGCAGTTGACATGGCAAGTGACAATCCACATCTGGTGGCAAGCAACATGGCAAGTGACAATCCACATCTGGTGGCAGGCGACGTGGCAAGTGACAATCAACATCTGGTTGCAGGCCACATGGCAAGTGAAAAGCTGGTGGCAGGCAATGAGGGCAAGTACATCTGGTGGCAAGTGACAAGCTGCATCCGGTGGCAGGCGAAAGTGGCAAGACTTTTGGGTAAGGGCACCAGGAATGGCATCCGGAAAATGCCTCTCATGCAGCCAGATCACTGCATCTGGATTGGGAGTTTGGGCCACAGCACCTTCTGGATACTAAATGGCCGTGATGATCTCTTCCTGAAATTTTAGGAAGGATCCACTTTTTCCTGATGCTTTGTAAAGTACAAAAGCTATGTACAGAGCCAATTAGAAGAAATATGCAGACACTTTTTTGTACCAGCACCTGGCTTTACGGGAAACTAAGTACGACTTCATCATCTGATCACTGAAGTTCACCGCTTCCATGTTAAGATTGTAGTCGTGGACACGGAGGGGCTTCTCAACAACACCAGACACCGTTGTGATTTGGACTGTCGTGTCTGTATGAATAGAAGACAGGACGAAAACATCCCATTTGTCCTTCCACTTCACTGCGAGCAATTCATCATTTCTCAAGCAGGCTTTCTCCCCCTTTCTAAGTCACGTACTCACAAGCCGTTGAGAGAAGCCCCAGCAATTAGGACGCACGGTGACGCATGAGCCAATTTCTAATTTTAAAAAATGTCTAAAAAGTGGCATGCTTGTATAAGAGTTGTCCACGTACAAGTAGTACCCTTTACGGAACTAGGGAGACCCCAAGTCCCAAACAATCTTGCCACTGCTCCCCATGTAGTCTGGGCAGTCGGGGGGGCTGGAGAACATGGAGGGAGCGTGGATCAAATATACCGTATTTATTAGCATATAACACACACTTTTCCCCCCTTATAATAGGGGGGAAATCGTGTGTGCGTGTTAATAAAGGCTGCCACGGAGGTGAAGGAGGGGACGAGCGCCGCCGAAATAGACAGAGCCGGATCTCCTGTGTACTCGGCTCGGCTCACAGTCACGCCCAGTCCCGCCCCCTGGACAGCTCCTAGAATTGACGTCCCGGCATTGGACCGGCGTTATGTCCATCATAGGATCTGGGCCAAGGGGCGGGACTGGGCGGGACTGGGCGTGACGCCGAGCCGAGTACACAGGAGATCCGGCTCTGTCTATTTCGGCAATGGCAAGGCTGCAGATGGACACTGATCAGGCTGCAGTGAGGAGAAAGGCTGCAGATGTGCAATGATCAGGCTGCAGTGAGGAGCACGCTGCAGATGTGTAATGATGGGCAAGGCTGCAGATGGGCACTGATCTGGCTGCAGTGAGGAGCAAGGCTGCAGATGGGCACTGATTAGACTGCAGTGAGGAGCAAGGCTGCAGATGGGCATTGATCAGGCTGCAGTGAGGAGCAAGGCTGCAAATGGGCACTGATTAGCCTGCAGTGAGGAGCGAGGCTGCAGATGGGCACTGATCAGGCTGCAGTGAGGAGCAAGGCTGCAGATGGGCACTGATTAGGCTTCAGTGAGGAGCAAGGCTGCAGATGGGCACTGATTAGGCTGCAATGATGGGCAATGGCGAGGCTGCAGATGGGCACTGATGAGGCTGCAATGATGAGCAATGGCAAGGCTGCAGATGGGCACTGATCAGGCTGTAATGATGGGGAATGGTGAGGCTGCAGATGGACATTGATCAGGCTTCATTAATGGGCCATGGCGAGGCTACAGATGGGCACTGATAAGGCTGCATTGATGGGCATTGACCCTTATTTTGCTTCAAAATTCTTTATTTAAAATGTAAGTTTTTTTCTTGAAACTTCTCTCTTAAAATTAAGGTGCATGTTATACGCCTGTGCATGTTATATGCCGATAAATACGGTATATACACAACTTCTATAGGGCGGTCAGCAAGTGATTATTTAAAAAAATCAATAACTGTGTTTTTCTTCATTAAAAAAAAAGCCACCAAAATATTGTAGTGATAACATGCACATTATTTCAGCACTTTCATTAGGATACTCTTTGAACAGGACAGAAACCAGCTAGCTTTTAATCAATCAACATTAGAGTGTATATTGAGATAAAGCCTCCAAAATAGTATAGTGACTACATACACATTATTTAAGCTGTTTTTCTGGGCTACCTTTTAAACAGGACAGACGCTGGCTACCTTTTAATCCATAAATTAATCCTAGATTTTATTTATTTGACTGAAAATCCTCCACAATATTGTGAATACTATGTGCACAGTATTTAAGCACTTTCATTAGGACACATTTTTAAAAAAGATAGACACAAGCTAGCTTTTAATTCAAAGATAAACATTAAAGTGTATTTGACTGAAAAATTTCATCAAAATATTGTGGTGACAACACACAGGGGGTAATTTACTAAGATGAATGTGCTGCGCTGGTTCATACCTTAATATGTGTGCCGGATAAATCCTTAATTGAGCGTGTGAAAAATCCTTAATTGGGCGCACGCACAGCAGTACCGAGAATGTTTCCAGCGCAATCCCATTGCACTGGTTCTCGGCGAGGTACATCTCGCGCTCACTGCAATAGGAAAAACACATCTTCCTATTAAAGCAGCGCGAGAAAAACCGGCATGGGTTCCCCCTCCAGGGGCATTCCAGGCCCTTCGGTCTGGTATGGATTTTAAGGGGAACCCCCTACGCCGAAAAAACGGCATGGGGGTCCCCCCAAAATCCATACCAGACCCTTATCCGAGCATGCAGCCCAGCCGGTCAGGAAAGGATGTGGGGACGAGCGAGCGCCCCCCTCCTGAACCGTACCAGGCTGCATGCCCTCAACATGGGGGATGGGCGCTTTGGGAAAGGGGAGCACGCTGCGGCCCCCCCACCCCAAAGCACCTTGTCCCCATGTTGATGGGGACAAGGGCCTCATCCCCACAACCCTTGCCCGGTGGTTGTGGGGGTCTGCGGGCAGGGGGCTTATCAGAATCTGGGAGCCCCCTTTAATAATAACGTCAAAAGAGCAGAAGATAGCAGAGGAGCCCGGCAGAAGAACCGGAGAGCGGGAGAAGAACCGGAGGCCTGGAGAAGAGGCCAGAGAGCAGGAGAAGAACCGGACACCGGGAGAGGAGGCCGGAGAGCGCGGAAGAGACCCCCGAAGTCAGAAGAAGACCCCCGGAGCTGCCTAATAAATTACTTTTAAAACCTGTCTAGTGTGTTTTGTTTCTTGACACTTTTTTCCCCCAGGTGAATGGGTAGGGGTACCCCCTACTCATTCACATAGGGTGGGGGGGGCTGGGATCTGGGGGCCCCCTTATTAAAGGGGGCTCCTGGATTCTGATAAGCCCCCCACCCGCAGACCCCCACAACCACCGGGCAAGGGTTGTGGGGATGAGGCAGCATGCCCCCCTTTCCCAAAGCACCCATCCCCCATGTTGAGGGCATGCGGCCTGGTACGGTTCAGGAGGGGGGACCCCCACACCGTTTTTTCGGAGTAGGGGGTTCCCCTTAAAATCCATACCAGACCGAAGGGCCTGGTATGCCCTTGGAGGGGAACCCATGCTGGTTTTTTATTTAAAATTTGGCGTGGAGTTCACCCTCAAGATTCATACCAGACAGTGCCTGGTATTGGCAGGGATCCAAGTCGGATCCCCGTGCTTGCGCTGATATCCGCAGCTGACACAGTGCACTGCGATTACCTGCAGTAATGTGTGGATAGCTGCGCTAAATCGCTCCTGGATGCAGTCAATTTTATTTTTTCTATCCACACCAAACCGCATGTAATCAAAATGCAGCTAAACGCAGTGTGTGAATGGGGCCATAGGAAAGCACTGGAGCATTTTTCAGGCGCTATAGCGCTAAAAATAGCATCTGAAAAACGCCCTAAAGGAGTGGCTCCATTCACTCCAGTGTGAAAGCCCGAGGGCTTTCACACTGGAGCGGTGTGCTAGCAGGACCGTAAGGCCCCTTTCACACTGGGGCGGTGGGGGCATCTGCAGTAAAGCGGCGCTATTTTTACCATCATTTTAGCAGCGTTATTTGGCCGCTAGTGGGGCCATTTTAAGCCCCCGCTAGCGGCCAAAAAGGGGTTAAATCCGCCCACAAAACGCTGCCGGTATCACAACGCTGCCCCATTGATTTCAATGGGGAGCAGCGGTGGAGGAGCGGTGAGTTCACCGCTCCTTCACCGCTCAAAAAAGCAAGACTTTTTGTGACGCCCTGTCAGTGCACCGCTCCAGTGTGAAAGCCCTCACTGGAGTGAATGGAGCCGCTTCTTTAGGGCGTTTTTCAGGCACTATTTTTAAAACACCCCAGTGTGAAAGGGGCCTAAAAAAAGTCCTGCCAGCAGCATCTTTGGAACGGTGTATAAACCGCTCCTGCCCATTGAAATCAATGGGACAGCACGGCTATACCGCCGGCAAAACGCTGCGTGGTGGCGTTTTGCGGGCGGATTTAAGCCCTTTTCTGCCACTAGCGGGGGTTAAACCCGCTAGCAGCCGAATACCACATCTAAAACGATGGTAAAGCAGCGCTGAAAATAACGCCATTTTACCGCCACTGCCCGCACTGCCCCAGCGTGAAAGGGGCCCGACCTGAATGGACACTCCATAGACCTCTATGGAGGGTCGGATGTCAGTGGTGGCATGTCCGCTGACATCCGACCCACTCCAATCCGAAAAAGTGTAACGGAAGAAAAACCTATTTTTCCATCCGTCTGCGGATCGGATCGGGTGACGACGGACTCTATGGTCTGTCATCATCCGATCCCCCATAGAGGAGAGCGGCACTCTGACGTGACAGGTCCGTCCCTGCACAGTGTGCAGAGACAGACCTGTCATCTGCCTGCTCAGCGGGGATCGACAGAGCGATCCTCCTCTGAGCAGAGCGGGCTCCGTACATGGACACGTCCGTGTGAAAGAGCCCTAAGGCCAACGCCCTTTGTACAAAAATCCACAGGAAAGTTTGTACAAAGTCCCATCTTGTGTATGAGGCTTAAACACCAGAAATTCAAGTTTTCATATCTTTAAAGGTCACCATACACTGGGCAATCAGTTAGATCTTCCATAAATTAGATTCAGTGCAAGAGCCTGTTTGATTTTCTACTATTAGAAGTAATTCTTACAGTGCATCTTCCTATTACCGCTTTAGCCTAATGCTCTGTTTCCACTATTTCAACCCCAAAGTTGTGTGATTTACAATGTTTTTTGGCTTGTTTTCCACTATTGCGACTTGTAATGCCACTTGGGACTGAAAAGTTGCATCACAAGTTCTACCCCATGATTTATAATGAGTATCGTTCATATGTGTGCGACTTCAAGTCGCAGCAACTTCAAAGTAGTCCCTGCACTACTTTGGTCCCACTTTGATGGGACTTGAGGTCCATAGACCTTAAAAATACACAGGCATTGCTTCAAGTTTTGGCAAAAAGTTGCGGGAAACTCGCGGCAAAAAACACGCGACTTTGGGTATGCAATAGTGGAAATCGAGCATTAATGCCATGTCATGCGACTAGTTCAAAACATCGGAGAAAAAGTCACACTGAAGTTGGAACAAAGTAGTGCAAGAACTTTTTTGGAGTTGCACCAATTAGAACGGGGGAACATTGAGATACATGTGTTTTGACTTGTCCTGCGACTTCACATGTGTCAAGTCGCACAACAATTCGCAGTAGTGGAAAGAGAGACTAAGGCCACTTGGGACTGAAAAGTTGCATCACAAGTTGTACCCCATGATTTACAATGAGTACCGTTTATATGTGTGTGACTTGCTTACGCTCATGTGCACAAAGAAATCCATATTTTGCATGGAAATTAACACCAACTTACTGGGCACTTAAACCCCCCTGCTGTCTAGACCAATTTTCAGCGCTGATGCACTTTGAATGACAATTGCGCAGTCATACTTAGCCAAATGTTTTTTTGTTTTTTTTATTTTCCCACAAATAGAGCATTCTTTTGGTGGTATTTGATCACCTCTGTGGTTTTTTCTTTTGTTCAAAAAAAAGAAAAGACAGATTTTTATAAATAATTTTGTCTATTTTTGGATATTTTGATATTAAATTTTGCAAACAGGTAATTTTTCTCCTTTATTGATGTACGCTAATGAGGCGCCACTGATGGGCACTGATTGGTAACACTGATAGGCAGCACTGCTTGGGACCACTGGTGGGCATTGATAGGTGGCACTGGCAGGTGGTACTGGTAGGCACAGAGGAGGCAGAATTGTCTCTTCGGGACCAATTGTGCTGATATCCGCAGCTGACACAGTGCACTGCGATTACCTGCAGTAATGTGTGGATAACTGCGCTAAATCGCTCCTGGATGCAGTCAATTTTATTTTTTCTATCCACACCAAACTGCATGTAATCAAAATGCAGCTAAACGCAGTGTGTGAATGGGGCCATAGGAAAGCACTGGAGCATTTTTCAGGCGCTATAGCGCTAAAAATAGCATCTGAAAAACGCCCTAAAGGAGTGGCTCCATTCACTCCAGTGTGAAAGCCCGAGGGCTTTCACACTGGAGCGGTGTGCTAGCAGGACCGTAAGGCCCCTTTCACACTGGGGCGGTGGGGGCATCTGCAGTAAAGCGGCGCTATTTTTACCATCATTTTAGCAGCGTTATTTGGCCGCTAGTGGGGCCGTTTTAACCCCCCGCTAGCGGCCAAAAAGGGGTTAAATCCGCCCACAAAACGCTGCCGGTATCACAACGCTGCCCCATTGATTTCAATGGGGAGCAGCGGTGGAGGAGCGGTGAGTTCACCGCTCCTTCACCGCTCAAAAGAAGCTGCTGGCAAGACTTTTTGTGACGCCCTGCCAGTGCACCGCTCCAGTGTGAAAGCCCTCACTGGAGTGAATGGAGCCGCTTCTTTAGGGCGTTTTTCAGGCACTATTTTTAAAACACCCCAGTGTGAAAGGGGCCTAAAAAAAGTCCTGCCAGCAGCATCTTTGGAACGGTGTATAAACCGCTCCTGCCCATTGAAATCAATGGGAGAGCACGGCTATACCGCCGGCAAAACGCTGCGCGGTGGCGTTTTGCGGGCGGATTTAAGCCCTTTTCTGCCACTAGCGGGGGTTAAACCCGCTAGCAGCTGAATACCACATCTAAAACGATGGTAAAGCAGCACTGAAAATAACGCCATTTTACCGCCACTGCCCGTACTGCCCCAGTGTGAAAGGGGCCCGACCTGAATGGACACTCCATAGACCTCTATGGAGGGTCGGATGTCAGTGGTGGCATGTCCGCTGACATCCGACCCACTCCAATCCGAAAAAGTGTAACGGAGGAAAAACCTATTTTTCCATCCGTCTGCGGATCAGATCGGGTGACGACGGACTCTATGGTCTGTCATCATCCGATCCCCCATAGAGGAGAGCGGCACTCTGACGTGACAGGTCCGTCCCTGCACAGTGTGCAGAGACAGACCTGTCATCTGCCTGCTCAGCGGGGATCGACAGAGCGATCCTCCTCTGAGCAGAGCGGGCTCCGTACATGGACACGTCCGTGTGAAAGAGCCCTAAGGCCAACGCCCTTTGTACAAAAATCCACAGGAAAGTTTGTACAAAGTCCCATCTTGTGTATGAGGCTTAAACACCAGAAATTCAAGTTTTCATATCTTTAAAGGTCACCATACACTGGGCAATCAGTTAGATCTTCCATAAATTAGATTCAGTGCAAGAGCCTGTTTGATTTTCTACTATTAGAAGTAATTCTTATGCCGCGTACACACGGTCGGACTTTTCGTCTACAAAAGTCCAACGGACGCCGACGGACTAAAGCTGGCTGGTAATCCGATCGTGTGTGGGCTTCTCCGGACTTTCAGCAGACTTTTTCAGCCTCAAATCCGACGGACTTTAGATTTGAAACATGCTTCAAATCTTTACGTCGTAACTACGACGGACCCCGAAATCCGCTCGTCTGTGTGCTAGTCCGACGGACAAAAACCCATGCTAGGGCAGCTATTGGCTACTGGCTATGAACTTCCTTATTTTAGTCCGGTGTACGTCATCACGTACGAATCCGTCGGACTTTTGTGTGGTCGTGTGTAGGCAAGTCCGTTCGTTAGAAAGTCTGCTGCAAGTCCGCCGAAAGTCCGCCGGAAGTCTGTCGGACAGGCTGTCGGACTTTTGTAGACGAAAAGTCCGACCGTGTGTACGCGGCATTACAGTGCATCTTCCTATTACCGCTTTAGCCTAATGCTCTGTTTCCACTATTTCAACCCCAAAGTTGTGTGATTTACAATGTTTTTTGGCTTGTTTTCCACTATTGCGACTTGTAATGCCACTTGGGACTGAAAAGTTGCATCACAAGTTCTACCCCATGATTTATAATGAGTATCGTTCATATGTGTGCGACTTCAAGTCGCAGCAACTTCAAAGTAGTCCCTGCACTACTTTGGTCCCATTTTGATGGGACTTGAGGTCCATAGACCTTAAAAATACACAGGCATTGCTTCAAGTTTTGGCAAAAAGTTGCGGGAAACTCGCGGCAAAAAACACGCGACTTTGGGTATGCAATAGTGGAAATCGAGCCTTAATGCCATGTCATGCGACTAGTTCAAAACATCGGAGAAAAAGTCACACTGAAGTTGGAACAAAGTAGTGCAAGAACTTTTTTGGAGTTGCACCAATTAGAACGGGGCAACATTGAGATACATGTGTTTTGACTTGTCCTGCGACTTCACATGTGTCAAGTCGCACAACAATTCGCAGTAGTGGAAAGAGAGCCTAAGGCCACTTGGGACTGAAAAGTTGCATCACAAGTTGTACCCCATGATTTACAATGAGTACCGTTTATATGTGTGTGACTTGCTTACGCTCATGCGCACAAAGAAATCCATATTTTGCATGGAAATTAACAACTAGCTTACTGGGCACTTAAACCCCCCTGCTGTCCAGACCAATTTTCAGCGCTGATGCACTTTGAATGACAATTGCGCAGTCATACTTAGCCAAATGTTTTTTTTTTTTTTTATTTTCCCACAAATAGAGCATTCTTTTGGTGGTATTTGATCACCTCTGTGGTTTTTTCTTTTGTTCAAAAAAAAGAAAAGACAGATTTTTATAAATAATTTTGTCTATTTTTGGATATTTTGATATTAAATTTTGCAAACAGGTAATTTTTCTCCTTTATTGATGTACGCTGATGAGGCGCCACTGATGGGCACTGATTGGTAACACTGATAGGCAGCACTGCTTGGGACCACTGGTGGGCATTGATAGGTGGCACTGGCAGGTGGTACTGGTGGGCACAGAGGAGGCAGAATTGTCTCTTCGGGACCAATGATCAGCTTTTACTTTTATCCTCATGCTGTCAGCGTGAGGAGAAAAAATAAACAATTACCGAGCTTTAGTGTACATCATGTGATCAGCTGTCATTGGCTGACAGCTAATCGCGTGGTAAGGGGCCGGGATTGGCCTGTACTTCGATTTGTGATCACCCGAGTCTCAGTGACTCAGTGCGTGCTGCGCGCCCTGCAGGGAGCACACAGGGAGCCCGTCCTATGACAGCCTCCCAGAAATTCAGGTCCACGCTGTGGCCATCATTTGGCTATAGCACAGACACCAAGTGGTTAAAAGAAAAACAGATGCAGATTTCTAGGACTGGCCAAAAATAAAGTTTAGAGTCAAAGGCAACTGATGACTTTTTATTAAAGGTCTAAATGGGCCATTAACATGCATCACAATTTAACTTAGAAATGTGTCTTTGCAAAGTTAAACTAATTAAAATCCTTTCTTATTTTTGCTTGGGGACAGACTGCAGAAGGATTTGAAGTTTTGTCAGATGTCTACACCCCCGATAGGGTGAAGACAGCTCCCAAATTTTGCTAATTTCTCACTCAAAATTATTCACTTCCTGTCACACAGCCAAACAGGAAGTTAGGGAAAAACCCTACCAATGTATGTAGGGGTCCCCATAGTTTCCCCATTCGGGAAATTGCACTCTAGCATTTTGCCATGTACATCCTAAATTATTATATATCTTGAGGTTTATTTACTAAAAGGTAAATCCACTTTGCACTACAAGTGCAGTTGCTGGAGATCCGAGGGGGACATACAAAGAAAAAAAAAAACAGCATCTTTGCCTCTACATGATTGGATGATAAAATCACCAGTGCTTCCTCTCAGATTTTCATCAACTACACTTGTATTGCAGAAAGGATTTGCCTTTAATAAATCTCAAAACACCTAATAATTTTGGGTGTACACAACAAAGTGCTAGAGTGCAATTTGCATAATGGGGACGCTAGTTAGATTGACCTGTGTGTCCCCATGGAAAAATATTGTTAGGGTTTTTACTCTCACTTCCTGTTTGGCTATGTGACAGGAAGCAAAGCCAATTTTAAGAAAAGGGACACAAAAACCAACCAAAAAAAAAAGGGGGTCTTGATTTCCCTTGAATGTCCACAATTAGAATAGGATTGTCTTGAGATTGATTTTAGTTCAGTGCTCTAAATCAGTGCTTCTCAACCCTGTCCTTAAGTATTCCCCTAACAGGCCATGTTTGCAGGTTTTCCTTCATCTTGCACAGGTGCTTTAAATCAAAGTCAACGGCTTTGTATTTTGGACAGCTATTTTAGATAAGATACATTTCCTAAACATGTCCTGTGGGGGGGGGGGGTACTTGAGGACTGAGGCTGAAAACCACTGCTCAAAAAGAAAATTGAATATTTACCACTCTGAAATGTTACTTTCCTGGTCACTATCCATGGGAGCATACGCACAATCCATGCATGTGCTACCATGAAGGCACCAGGAAAGTAACTTAAAACTAAAAAAATAAAAAAGGGATCCGTCTGAGGCTGGGTTCACAAACGCTCCGACATTGAGAGCTCATGTTGCATGACGTGTGAAATTCAATGTTTCCCTATGGGAGCCGTCCTAACTGGTCCGACACAAGTCGTTCCGACTTTAGAAATGCTCCCTGTACTACTTTGGTCCAACTTTGATCCTGCCTCAGCTCATTGTCTATCATTGAAGTAGGATCAAAGTCGGATCCTTGTCCTAACCATCCGACTTTGGCATCCGACATTGTGTTATTTCCTGCCCCCTGCTGTAGCCCCTCCCATTGTGTGATAGTTTTGATTGGTCAAAGGACAAGTGTACTATCTGAAAAGTCGGATCAAAGTAGTAACCTGTTCATGAAAGTCGGATTTATGTAGGACCAATGTAGGATCAATGTAGGACCAATGTAGGACTGATGTTGCAGAGCAAAGTAGGATGAAAGTCGTACTACTGTTGTGTAGTATAGTGTGAACCCAGCCTAAGGCTGGGTTCACACTGGTGCGACACGACAGCCGTCCTACTTTGGATCCGACTTTGCCCTGCGACATGAAGCCGGCATGTGTCCGATTTTCAATGAACGGGGATCCGACTTGGATCCCCGCCAATGCCCGGCACTGTGTTTGGTATGAATCTTTAGGGGGAACTCCGCGCCAAATTTTAAATAAAAAACCGGCATGGGTTCCCCCTCCAGGGGCATACCAGGCCCTTGTGTCTGGTATGGACCTTGAGGGGAACCCCCTACGCCGATAAAAACGGCGTGGGGGTCCCCCCCAATCCATACCAGACCCTTATCCGAGCACGCAGCCCGGCCGGACAGGAATGGGGTAGGGACGAGCGAGCGCCCCCCCCCCCTCCTGAACCGTACCAGGCCGCATGCCCTCAACATGGGGGGGTTGGTGCCTTGGGGGAGGGGGCGCGCTGCGGCCCCCCCACCCCAAAGCACCTTGTCCCCAT
The DNA here is from genome assembly GCF_042186555.1 of Aquarana catesbeiana. Classification (NCBI taxonomy): domain Eukaryota; kingdom Metazoa; phylum Chordata; class Amphibia; order Anura; family Ranidae; genus Aquarana; species Aquarana catesbeiana. The sequence continues at coordinate 158,052,725 of NC_133336.1, forward strand.
GTTGATGAGGACAAGGGCCTCTTCCCGACAACCCTGGCCGTTGGTTGTCGGGGTCTGCGGTCGGAGGGCTTATCGGAATCCAGGAGCCCCCTTTAATAAGGGGGCCCCCAGATCCCGGCCCCCCACCCTATGTGAATGAGTATGGGGTACATGGTACCCCTACCCATTCACCTAGGGAAGTGTCAATAAAAAAAACCACAGTACACAGGTTTCAAAATTAATTTATTGGGCAGCTCCGGTATCTTCTTCCGACTTCTCCCGGTGTTCCGCCTCTTCTCCCGGGCCCCGCCGCTATCTTCTTCCAGCTCTATTGCCAGCGAGGGGCCCGGTCTGCTGCCGCTGTCTTGTCGCCGCTGTCTCGCCGCTCCTTCTCTTCATCTCTTCTTCCGATGTTGACACGACGCTCTCCCCGGCTGGAATGCTCTCTGTGCGCTCTGCTCTGACTTATATAGGCGGTGACCCCGCCCCCTTATGCCGTCACAGTCCCTGGGCATGCTGGGACTGTGACGTTTTAGGGGGCGTGGTCATCACCCGATGACCACGCCCCCTTATGCCGTCACAGTCCCAGCATGCCCAGAGACTGTGACGGCATAAGGGGGCGGGGTCACCGCCTATATAAGTCAGAGCAGAGCGCACAGAGAGCATTCCAGCCGGGGCGAGCGTCGTGTCAACATCGGAAGAAGAGATGAAGAGAAGGAGCGGCGAGACAGCGGCGACAAGACAGCGGCAGCAGACCGGGCCCCTCGCTGGCAATAGAGCTGGAAGAAGATAGCGGCGGGGCCCGGGAGAAGAGGCGGAACACCGGGAGAAGTCGGAAGAAGATACCGGAGCTGCCCAATAAATTAATTTTGAAACCTGTGTACTGTGGTTTTTTTTATTGACCCTTCCCTAGGTGAATGGGTAGGGGTACCATGTACCCCATACTCATTCACATAGGGTGGGGGGCCGGGATCTGGGGGCCCCCTTATTAAGCCCTCCGCCCGCAGACCCCGACAACCAACGGCCAGGGTTGTCGGGAAGAGGCCCTTGTCCTCATCAACATGGGGACAAGGTGCTTTGGGGTGGGGGGCCGCAGCGCGCCCCCTCCCCCAAGGCACCAACCCCCCCATGTTGAGGGCATGCGGCCTGGTACGGTTCAGGAGGGGGGGGGCGCTCGCTCGTCCCCACCCCCATTCCTGTCCGGCCGGGCTGCGTGCTCGGATAAGGGTCTGGTATGGATTGGGGGGGACCCCCACGCCGTTTTTATCGGCGTAGGGGGTTCCCCTCAAGGTCCATACCAGACCCAAGGGCCTGGTATGCTCCTGGAGGGGGAACCCATGCCGGTTTTTTATTTAAAATTTGGCGCGGTGTTCCCCCTCAAGAACATCTGAGCACAAGTCGCGTGCCGAAGTCGGATCATGCAAGACGGCAATCCGACTTTGATCCGACTTCAATGATAGTCAATAGGCTGAAGTAGGATCAAAGTCGGACCAAAGTAGTACAGGGAGCATTTATAAAGTCGGAACGACTTGTGTCGGACCAGTTAGGACGGCTCCCATAGGGAAACATTAAATTTCACACGTCATACGACATGAGCTCCCAATGTCGGAGCGTTTGTCGGACCAGTGTGAACCCAGCCTTAAAGTCAGATGCATGCCGGCTTCAGGCTGGGTTCACACTATACTACACGACAGTAGTACGACTTTCATCCTACTTTGCTCTGCGACATCAGTCCTACATTGGTCCTACATTGATCCTACATCCATCCGACTTTCATGAACAGGATACTATTTTGATCCGACTTTTCAGATAGTACAGTTGTCCTTTGACCAATCAAAACTAACACACAATAGGAGGGGCTACAGCAGGGGGCAGGAAATAACACAATGTCGGATGCCAAAGTCGGATGGTTAGGACAAGGATCCGACTTTGATCCTACTTCAATGATAGTCAATGGGCTGAAGTAGGATCAAAGTAGTACATGGATTCTAAAGTCGGAACGACTTGTGTCGGACCAGTTAGGATGGCTCCCATAGGGAAACATTGAATTTCACACGTCATGCGACATGAGCTCCCAATGTTGGAGAATTTGTCAGACCAGTGTGAACCCAGCCTGAGGCCAGGTTCACACTGGTGCAGCACGACAGCCGTCCTACTTTGGATTTGACTTTGCCCTGCAACATGAGGCTGTGTTCACACTGGTCCGACAAACAAATGCTCCCTGTACTACTTTGATCCTATACTACACAACAGTAGTACGACTTTCATCCTAGTTTGCTTTGCGACATCAGTCCTACATTGGTCCTACATTGATCCTACATTGGTCCTACAGCCATCTGACTTTCATGAACAGGATACTACTTTGATCCGACTTTTCAGATAGTACACTTGTCCTTTGACCAATCAAAACTAACACACAATGGGAGGGACTACAGCAGGGGGCAGGAAATAACACAATGTCGGATGCCAAAGTCGGATAGTTAGGACAAGGATCCAACTTTAATCATACTTCAATGATAGTCAATGGGCTGAAGTAGGATCAAAAATCAGACCAAAATAGTACAGGGAGCATTTTCAAAGTTGGACCGACTTGTGTCTGACCAGTTAAGACGGCTCCCATAGGGAAACATTGATTTTCACACGTCATGCAACATGAACTCCCAATGTCGGAGCGTTTGTCGGACCAGTTCACACTGGCGCGACACGACAGCCGTCCTACTTTGGATCTGACCTTGCCCTGTGACATGAAGCCGGCATGTGTCCGACTTTCAATGAACGGGGATCCCCGCCAATGCCCGGCACTGTGTTTGGTATGAACCTTTAGAGGGAACTCTGCGCCAAATTTAAAATAAAAAACCGGCATGGGTTCCCCCTCCAATAGCATAACCAGGCCCTTGGGTCTGGTATGGACCTTAAGGGGAACCCCCTACGCCAAAAAAACAGCATGGGGGTCCCCCCAAATCCATACCAAACCCTTATCCGAGCACGCAGCCCGGCCGGTCAGGAATGGGGGTGGGGAGGAGCGAGCGCCCCCCCTCCTGAACCGTACCAGGCCGCATGCCCTCAACATGGGGGGTGGGTGCTTTGGGGCAGGGGGGCACCCTGCGGGCCCCCCACCCCAAGGCACCTTGTCCCCATGTTGATGAGGACAAGGGCCTCTACCCGACAACCCTGGCCATTGGTTGTCGGGGTCTGCGGGCGGGGGGGCTTATCGGAATCCGGGAGCCCCCTTTAATAAGGGGGCCCCAGATCCCGGCCCTCCCACCCTTTGTGAATGAGTATGGGGTACATCGTACCCCTACCCATTCACCTAGGGAAAAAAGTGTCAATAAAAAAAACACACTACACAGGTTTTTAAAGTAATTTATTAGACAGCTCTGGGGTCTTCTTCCGACTTCGGGGGTCTTCTTCCGACTTCGGGGGTCTCTCCGATGTCTCCTCCTGGTGTCCTGATCTTCTGCCGGCTCCTCCGCTATCTTCTGCAGCTCTATTGCTAGCGGTGGCCCGGACTTCTGCCTTCTGCCTTCTTCTTTTCTTCCAATGTTGACACGAAGCTCTCTACAGCTGGAATTCAGCGACGGACCTGTCAGAGCGCCGATCTCCCCTATGGGGGATCGGATGATGACAGACCATAGAGTCCGTCGTCACCTGATCCGATCCGAAAACAGATGGAAAAGTAGGTTTTTCCTACGTTACACTTTTTTGGATCGGTGCGGGTCGGATGTCAGCGGACATGTCACCGCTGACATCTGACGCTCCATAGAGATCTATGGAGGGTCCGTTCAGGTCCGCCTAAAAAACTGACAGGCGGACCTGAACGGATCGTCGGTGTGAAAGAGGCCTAACACATGTGGTATCACTATAATCAGGAGGAGTAGCAGAATGTATTTTGGGGTGTCATTGCAGTATGCATGTGCTGTGTGAGAGAAATAACTTGTTATTATGAAAATTTGTGCAAAAAAATAAAAAATTTTCCCAAGAATTGTGGGAAAAAATTACAACTTCAAAAAACTCACCATGCCTCTTACTAAATACCTTGGAATGTCTGCTTTCTAAAAAGGGGTAATTTGAGGGGTATTTGTACTTTCCTTTTCCTTCAGTACAGGTGTGATCAGATGCACCATAGCTTGTAGACTCTATAACTTTCACAGAGACCAAATAATATACACTAATTTGGGTTATTTTTACTAAAGATATGTAGCAGTATACATTTTGGCCCAAATTTATGAAGAAAAATAACTTATTTGCAAAATTTTACAATAGAAACTAAAAAATGTCTCTCTTTTTTCGCTTATATTGCAAAAAATAAAAAACCCAGCGGTGATTAAATACCACCATAAGAAAGCTCTGTTTGTGAGAAAAAAATTATTAAAATTTGGTTTGGGTACAGTGTAGCATGACTGAGTAATTGTCATTCAAAGTGTGAGAGCGCTGAAAGCTAAAAATTGGTCTGAGAAGGAAGGGTGTATAAAAGCCCTGTATTGAAGTGGTTAAGCATCATTAACGTCCGTTTTTTAAAACTTTCTTTTGCTTAACGTGTACCCTGGGGCAGGACCTGGGCCCCCAAACCATTTTTAGGACAATAACTTGCATGTTAACTTTTAAAATTCACACTTTTGATTTCTCATGTTCGAGTCCCATAGACTTTAACGGTGTTTGAATGTTCGCGCAAACTTTCGGTCTGTTTGCATGTTCTGGATGCGAACCGAACCGGAGGGTGTTCGGCCCATCCCTAATCATAAGCATACATTATTAAAATATGTGTGCAGCATTACACCAGGCTTATACATCCATATCTGGGCCAAAGCACCCCAGTTCTAGATTTGGTGCAAACCCACACTTGCGTGATTTATAATGTGATTTCTTGGGGTTCTGTTATGTGAAACCCATCAAAAATGTTAGCACTGGTGAAAAAGAAAGTTTAACACCACAACATATAAACCTCTAGCCAGCTAGCAAGATTGGAAATTGAACCCAGAAACTCAGTGCTGCAAGGCAGAAGCTCTATGCTGTGAGTCACCGTGCTGTCTTATGTTTTTTGACTGCATCTCTGTGGTGTGAAACTGTCCTAGGACCCAGGGGTGCAAGATGTTATTCAGTGCAGATGTACTGTGGAGGTTCAGAGAGCCAGTAAACAACCTGTTTCTGGCATATGCTATCTGTTTGGAAGGATATGACTGATTACTGTGAGCATGCTGAGAGAAAAACAGCTGTCATTTTGTGGGTTTTGGCTTTCAAAGAGGCTGAAATAAGCGGTCATGAGAAAATGTTAAGGCTTATTATAGCCCTTGCCCATTTAAAACTTATGACACAATTTGCATTGGTGGAGGAACCCTCCTACACATAAATACTACATTTAAACAAGTCCCTGAGTCAGGAGTCATGTTTAACAACATAGGAAGGACAGAACTTCTCTACATTAAGTGACATGTTTGGGATGCGAACCCAGAAACTCAGTGCTGCTAGGCAGAAATGCTAACTGTTAGACACATGTGGAACCCTCCTACATGTAAATACACATAAATACTGCATTTCGTTGGACATATAGGTAGCTGAATTACATTAATCATGAGATATTCTTCTTGATTTATTCTGTGATATTTGGTAGTTCTTGGTGGGTGAGTGTAGAATAGTGATGTTACCCTCTGAATTTTAGGAATTACATTTTTATTTCTGATGTTGGTACACATATCGCATTTTTTGGCTCAAATTATGATTATTTGTAAATAATAAAAAAACACACAAAATTGTGACTCATTTTAAATTTGCATCAGCAATGGTATTGTTTGTGGTTTGTAAAGACACCTGTGTGATTTTGGGTCAAGAGAGCAACAACTGAAAGTGACAGAGAAAAATATAATTTACCTAAACATGAAAACATTCCACATTTTAGCATTCTTAAAAACAAAATAGATTAAGTAGAAGCAACATTGTTACAAAGACAATTTCTTTGGGAGAAAGATACATTTCATCTCAACATTAAAAGTATTTATTTAAGGAAGTTACAATTGTACCATTAAAATCAATGGCTGAAACTTGCACTGGACTATATAGCGTGGATTTTCACTCTCAAAAACGCATTTTAGCCAAGCACTAATTTTGGTATTTACTATAGCACCCTGTAAAAAAGCCACGGGAGTTAAAATAAGAGTAGTTTGCATGTCTGAGCATGCTCAGTTGTGCTGACACCTAGCTGTACAGAGATGGGAAATTTATCTCTTCTCAGACTTTTTTACCACTTCCCGCCCGGCCTATAGCAGATTGACGTCTGGGAAGTGGTTCAATTATCCTGACTGGACGTCATATGACGGGGGCGTGCATCGTGGCGATTGGTGGAGCGGTGTGTCAGCCTGAAACAACGCTACACCGATCTTGGTAAAGAGCCTCCGGCGGAGGCTCTTTACCACGTGATCAGCTGTGTCCAATCACGGCTGATCATGATGTCAATAGGAAGAGCCGTTGATTGGCTTTTCCTCACTCGCGTCTGACAGACGCGAGTAGAGGAGAGCCTATCGGCAGTTCTCCTGACAGGGGGGTCTGCGCTGATTGTTTATCAGTGCAGCCCCCCTCAGATCACCACACTGGACCACCAGGGATCGTCACTAAGACCACCAGGGAAGGGGCAACATGTGGATGGCCAGGTATGTACCCCATGGCCATCCACATGTGCCCAATGTGCCCAATCTGTGCCAATCAGTGCCCACAAATGGGCACTGATTGGCACCAACATGTTTCAGGTCTGCCCAGCAATGCCACCAATCAGTTTATTCAGTGCCACCAATCAGTGTCATCAGTGCCACCTGTCAGTGCCATCGGTGCCACCTGTCAGTGCCCATCTGTGCCCATCAGTGTCCACCTATCAGTGCCTATCAGTGCCACCTATCAGTGCCCATCAGTGCCACCTATCAGTGCCACCCATAAGTACCAATCAATGCCACCTACGTGTACCCATCAGTGCCACCTATGAGTGCCCATCGGTGCCACCTATGAGTGCCCATCAGTGCTGCATACCAGTGCCACCTACCAGTGCCCATCAGTGCCGCCTATCAGTGCCCATCATCAGTGACCGTCAGTGCCACCTCATCAGTGCCACCTCATTGGTGCCACCTCATCGGTGCCCATCAGTGCCGCCGTATCAGTGCCCATCAGTGCAGCCATTACAGTGCCCGTCATTGAAGAAGAAAACGTACTTATTTACAAAAAATTTTAACAGAAACAAAGAAAAACTTGTTTTTTTAAAAAATTTTTGGTCTTTTTTTATTTGTTGCACAATAAATAAAAAACGCAGAGGTGATGAAATACCACCAAAAGAAAGCTCTATTTGTGGGAACAAAATGATAAAAAATTTGTTTGGGTACTGTGTTGTATGACCGCGCAGTTGTCATTCAAATTGCAACAGCGCTGAAAGCTGAAAATTGGCCTGGGCAGGAAGGTGTCTAAGTGCCTGGTATTGAAGTGGTTAAAGATATTTAAGTGTAGAAATAATTTTTTCACACAGTTTAAAAGCAGATTATCTTTAAACAATATACCGCATATTTCAGTACCATTTAGGCAATCATATCATGCTCTAAACGTTATTTTCATATGCACTACTCCAGGTTTTAGCAGAGTAAGGGTTTGGGTGCTATTTGTTTTCAGGGAGCTATAGTAAATTCGATTTTGGGAGCATTTTTTCACCAGCACTATAGTGAATACCGTTTCAGCGCTAATTAGCATGATTAGCTATGGGGGTGCGGTGGATGCAGTCTGCACCAGAGTGACACCCACCAGAGGGGTGACACCAGGCTGGGCACCAGATGTTGCATTGAGGGGGGCACAACAGCTCCTTCCCTTCTGGGATCTATGCTGTATCTCCTCAGCTCCCCGCAATGTGCCTCACGACGATGTACGTCGGCAAAATGGCACGGGCAGGCAGAATCACGTACCGATTGGACCCCCCGGTGCCCGAGGTGGATGGCTTCTGTCTTCCAGTGATCAGACATGAGGGGGAGGCCATACATTCGTGCCCCCCCCCTCGCGATCGCTCCCAGCTAATGAGAATCTTCCTCTGTAATGTAAACAGAGGCAGAGGAAGTGATGTCATCTCTCCTCGAGCCAGTCTTTTTCATTCTGGCGCCGAGGAGAGAAGACATCAAGTAAGTGCACCAACACTACACTTCCAGTAGAACACGCCAGGCACACTTTTCACCCCCCAGTCACCCCCCAGTCACCCCCCGATCACCCCCCCGATCACCCCCCTGTACCCCCTGTCACACTGACACCAATTGCAGTTTTTTTTTGCATTGGTGTCAGTTTGTGATAGTTATAAGTGTTAGGGCAGTTAGGGTTAGCCCCCTTTAGGTCTAGGGTACCCCCCTAACCCCCCCTAATAAAGGTTAACCCCTTGATCACCCCCCGTCACCAGTGTCACTAATCGATCGTTTTTCTGATTGCTGTATTAGTGTCACTGGTGATGCTAGTTAGGGAGGTAAGTATATAGGTTCGCCGTCAGCGTTTTATAGCGACAGGGACCCCCGTATACTACCTACTAAAGGTTTAAACCCCCTGATTGCCCCCTAGTTAACCCTTTCACCAGCAATCACCGTATAACTGTTACGGGTGACACTGGTTAGTTAGTTTGTTTTTTATAGTTTATTATATTTTTAAGGCACCCGCCGTTTATTACCTTATAAAGGTTTAATCCCCTAATTGCCCGGCGGTGATATAAGTTATGTTTTTAGGGTCAAATAAGGTCTGCATCGCCCCAGGCAGTGTCAGTTTAGCGCCAGTACCGCTAACACCCACGCACGCAGTATACACCTCCCTTAGTGCTATAGTATCTGAACGGATCGATATCTGATCCGATCAGATCTATACTAGCGTCCCCAGCAGTTTAGGGTTCCCAAAAACACAGTGTTAGCTGGTTCAGCCCAGATACCTGCTAGCACCTGCGTTTTGCCCCTGGGCCCAGCCCTGCCTAGCCCACCCAAGTGCAGTATCGATCGATCACTGACACTTACAAAACACTAAGCACACATAACTGCAGCGTTCGCAGAGTCAGGCCTGACCCCTGTGATCGCTAACAGTTTTTTGGTAGCATTTTGAATCAGTCGCTAACAGTCAGGAGCTTTTTTGCCTGTGAGTCTCACTAGTGTACCCCTAAATTTAGAGCCCAAAATGGAAAATCGAAGGTACGCTAATGAAGAGGCCTACACGTTTCTGAACATGACAGATAGTGAAGAGGAAGTCACTCATCTGTCAGATTCAGGCTCAGAATACGATCCTGTAGAGGACAGCGGCTCCATGACAGATAGCTCTGACGACGGAGTTGTGGTCCCTGCTAAGGTCAGGCGTACCAGACCCCAATCTTCTTCTTCTGTCCTTGAAGTGCAAGAACCGCAGGTCCCTCGCATGGAGCAGAGCAGTACTAGCGCCGCTATTCCTTCTGGTGAACTGGCAAGCACCAGCGGCCTAGTACACCCTGGTCGTACATCCCCTACTGCAGTATCACATGGTGACGTGGCGAGTTCCATAAGTGCAGTTCAAGCTGGTGAGGTGGCAAGCACTAGTAGTGTCCCGCTGCCACCAAGAAGATGAACACAGGCCCGTCGTGCCCATAGTGCCCTTCCTGCTGCATTCGCCAATCCGAATTGGGTACCCACCACTTCTGCAGCACCCGTATTCACCCCCATTCACTGGCCAACCCGGAATTCAGGTGGAAACAGTTGATTTTACGCCACTGGATTTTTATTCGCTGTTTTTCACCGAAGATCTCTATAGATCTATTGTGGACCAAAGTAATTTATACGCTGGTCAACACATCGCCACTATTCCCCAGTCCTCCCAATTACGGTCTCCGAATTTAAGATCTTTCTGGGCCTTTCCCTCAACATGGGCATAAATAAAAAGAGTGAGTTGCGGTCATATTGGTCCACTGACCCAATTTACCATATGCTGTGTTCTCTGCCTCCATGACCAGGGCACGATACGAGCAGATTTTGCGGTTCATGCACTTCAACAACAATGAACTCTGTCGTCCTCGTGGAGACCCTGGATACGATCGGCTCTACAAAATTCGGCCCCTCATAAACCACTTCAACCAACGTTTTGCAGACTTGTTTACTCCCCATCAAGTTGTCTGTGTTGATGAGTCCCTGATTAAATTTTCTGGCCGCTTGTCATTCAAACAGTACCTTCCCAGCAAGCTTGCCAGATACGGGGTCAAGATGTATAAGCTCTGTTACAGGGCCACAGGTTATATATGTAGTTTTATGGTTTACAAGGGCAAAGATAGTCACGTAGAGCCGACAAACTGCCTTGACTACATAGGAAGCGCTGGCAAGATAGTGTGGGACTTGGTGTCACCCTTATTCGGAAAGGGGTACCACTTGTACGTGGACAATTATTACACGAGCGTGCCACTTTTTAGTCACCTTTTTGATCAACAGATTGGAGCATGTGGCACCGTGTGACCTAATCGCCGGGGCTTTCCCCAGCGGCTTGTAGATTCCCGTCTTAGGCTGGGGGAGAGAGCCTGCTTGAAGTGTAACAATTTGCTCGCTATGAAGTGGAGGGACAATAAGAATGTTTTCGTTCTTACCTCCCTTCATGCAGACACAAGGGTCCAAATTACTACGGCGACTGGTGTTGTGGAGAAACCCCTCTGTGTCCACGAATATAACCAAAATATGGGAGGGGTGGACCTCAACGACCAGTTGTTGGCGCCGTACCTAGTTGCCCGTAAGGCCAGACGCTGGTACAAAAAAGTGTCTGTTTATTTATTTCAATTGGCTTTGCTGAACGCTCATGTGCTATACAGAGCTTCAGGATGGACTGGATCCTTCCTTAAATTCCAGGAAGAGATCGTCAGAGCCCTTCTGTTTCCAGACGGTGCTCCACCTCATCTTCCCCAACCAAATGCAGTAAGCCGGCTGCATGAGAGGCATTTTCCTTATGTCCTCCCGAGTACCCCCACCCAACGAGCCCCCCAAAGAAGATGTTGTGTCTGTAGCAAGCGCGGATTTAGGAGTGACACCCGGTATTATTGTCCCTCCTGTCCTGACAATCCTGGTCTATGCATTGGTGAATGTTTTGAACGCTACCATACACTAGTTGAGTTTTAGCGTAGGGTACAGCATTGCACAGACTAGGACACACTTTCACAGGGTCTCCCAAGATGCCATCGCATTTTGAGAGACCCAAACCTGGTACCAGATACAAAAGTTAAAGTTACTAAAAAAAGTGTAAAAAAAATAAATAAAATAAAAACACAAAAAATATAAAATAAAAAAAAACAAAAATAGTTGTCGTTTTATCCTTCTCTCTCTCTATTCTCTCTCTATTGTTCTGCTCTTTTTTACTGTATTCTATTCTGCAATGTTTTATTGTTATTATGTTTTACCATGTTTGCTTTTCAGATATGCAATTTTTTTATATTTTACTGTTTACTGTGTTTTGTTGGTAACCATTTTTTTTGTTTTCAGGTACGCCATTCAGCTGCAGAGCGGATTTATTTATCTTGACAGCAACAGCGTTTGCTCCCACAATACATAAAGCCGTGACTCCAGCACTGTCGGAGGTGATTTCACCACCACAGTTACATACTTCAGCATATATGCCGAAGCGTGGGGGCAGCAGTGGGTGGAGGAGCGATTTGCTCCTGCCTTTTGTGGGGGGATGCCCCCATGCTTCGGCATATATATATTTTAGGCACAGGTTGCATTAAATGTTTTATTTTTTACTATGTTTTTTGTATTTGCTTTGCAGGTATGGTAAGTCTTACTGTTATACTGTAATGTTACTTTGTTTTATTGTTAACCATCAATTGCTTAGCAGGTACGCCATTCAGTTACATAGTTACATAGTTACATAGTAGGTGAGGTTGAAAAAAGACACAAGTCCATCAAGTCCAACCTATGTGTGTGATTATGTGTCAGTATTACATTGTATATCCCTGTATGTTGCGGTCATTCAGGTGATTATCTAATAGTTTCTTGAAGCTTTCAATGCTCCCCGCTGAGACCACCGCCTGTGGAAGGGAATTCCACATCCTTGCCGCTCTTACAGTAAAGAACCCTCTATATGAAATAAAGAACCCTCTACGTGCAGCGTGTTGCAGCGTGGATTTATTTATCTTGACACCAACAGCGTTTGCTCCCATGATACATAAAGCCGTGACTCCAGCGCTGTCGGAGGTGATTTCACCACCACAGTTACATACTTCAGCATATAGGCCGAAGCGTGGGGGCATCAGAGGGCGGAGGAGCGATTTGCTCCTAACTTTTGCGGGAGGATGCCCCCATGCTTCGGCATATATATACGGTGCATGTATATACGGTGCATGTATGCTCATCATTAGAAGTGGGTGGAAGAAGGGAGGTATTCTAAATGGTGGGCATACCCACCGATCAATCTCTTTTTTTCGTTCAGCCCACAAGCTGCATGAAAAAAAAGTTTACAATATATGCCCAACAAGGACCAGCAACGTACTGGTATGTTGCTGGACTTTGAGTGGTTATACCAGAATGATGCCTGCAGGTTTAGGTATCATCTTGGTATAATTCTTTTCAGCCAGCAGTCAGCTTTCATGTAAAAGCAATCCTAGCGGCTAATTAGCCTCTAGACTGCTTTTACAAGCAGTGGGAGGGAATCCCCCCACCTTCTTCCATGTTTTTCTCTGGCTCTCCTGTCCCAACAGGGAACCTGAGAATGCAGCCGGTGATTCAGCCAGCTGATCATAGAGGTGATCAGAGACCAGAGTGGCTCCAAACATCTCTATGGCCTAAGAAACCGGAAGCTACGAGCATTTTATAACTTAGATTTCGCCAGATGACTGATATGAGGTCTGTCAATGTGGAGAGGAACTTACACTATGGGGGATTAAACTAGGGGGATTACAGGGGGGAGGTTCCACTGTTACATTGGGGTGATTGCACTGTGGGGTGATTACACTGGGGGTGATTATATTGGGGGTGATTACACTGGGGGATTACATTGGGGGTGATTACACTGGGGGTGATTACATTGGAAGTATTTACATTGGGGGAGTTCAATAGGGGATTATGCTTGGGGATTACACTATAGGGGATTACATTGGGGGAGTTAAATAGGAGATTATGCTGGGGGGATTACATTGAGGGGGTTCAATAGGGGACTATGCTGGGGGGATTACACTATGGGAGATTACATTGGGGGTTCCACTTTTACATTGGGGGGATCACATTGGCGGGGTTCCACTTTTACACTGGGGGGATTTACATGAGGGGGAGTACAATAGGGGATTATGCTTGGGGATTTACATAGGACAGGATTACATTGAGATGGAGTGCATTGGGGATGGGGATTTACACAGGGGATTACATTGGGAAGATTACACTGGGGGATTACACTATGGGGGATTAAACTGGGAGAGTACACTGGGGGGATTTACACAGGGGGAAATACACTGCAGGGATTTTTCACTGCAGGGATAACACTATTACACTTGGGGGATTTACACAGGGAGGATAACAGTTTGGGTTATTTACGCTTGGGGGATTACACTGGGCTGTGCAGTCTAAAATGCTGGGGCCTATTTTTTGGCCCAGTCGGGGCAGAGGAGACACCATCAAATAAGAAGTGATATCCGACTGCGATGGTGTCATCCTCATCTGTGACAGCGCATGGATCGGCGTGCAAGCACTGACCGCATCATTTACAGGGACTGTTTTGAGGTATCCATCATGACTGTGCGCCACCAAACCGGAACTAGCCTGCCCAGAGCCCTGCAGTGCACTGTGGCAGGCTAGACAGGAGAGAGTGGCTTTTGCTCTGCCCTGCTCCTGCTGTCACTCTGCAGCAGTAGGGCAGAGATCTGTGGCAGGTTGGGGGGGAGGAGCCACGCCACACCAATGCACTAGCCTGATCAGGGAACCGGGGTTAACGCCATGTTTTACCGCACCAGGTGACACCAACCCTAGTGACGCCACTGCGCAGTGGTGCTATAGTAAATGACCCCCACTCTGTCTTCTTTGGAGGCAGTGATGTCCTTAATTAATACCTATGGCTCCTTTTCAGGCTTCATGATAAATTGGGACAAATTCGTTCTTTTACCTGTGGACCCCTTGGTGATGAATATGCCAATCTCTGCTTCTCAAATTGCTGTAGTCTCTACATTTAAATATTTAGGGGTAAAAGTTACAGCACAAGTGAGTACATATGTGGGAAGGAATTTGGCCCCACTACTAGTGGTTTGGGCAAGTGGGGAAAATTTGGAGTAAGTTGCCTTTAACAATAATATGTAGAGCTGATCTGATAAAGATGATATGGATGCCACCTTTGCTATATTTGCTACATAATTGTCCAATATGGTTACCACGGAAATTTTTTAAACAAATAGCTATCATATTTAGAGATCTTATTTGGAGATACAAGCATCCCCGGATTAGATTGGAAACTTCGCAGTTAACTAAGGATGAAGGAGGCTTGGCTGTTCCTAATGCCAGGTTGCATTATTTGGCATCCCAACTTCAGCAATTATATAGATGGAGTAATATAGATTGTGAGGACCCCATACAACAAATTATATTTTCTCAATTGCCAATAGATCCACTAGTGCAGTCAATAGTAGCTTACCATTTTTATAATAAATGTAGATATCCTACATTTTATCTGATACATAAGATCTGGACTACCGTTCAACAAGATACCCAGTATGAGGGATACACTCAATATATGCCTATATGGAATAATCTACAATCTACCTGGCGAAGCTTGAAAATTTTGACGTGTGGAAAAAGTCTGGTATTTCGCTTCTTGGTCAACTTTATGTTAATAACGTTTTGCAATCATTTGATAAATTGGTATCATTAGTATCATTTGTCCAATAAATAATTTTTTCAATACTTAGTTATAGCATGCTTTGCAGAGCCAAGTAAGGACCTTTCTATTGAAATATAATCCTTCACAATTTTAGCCATGGCAGTTCCTGTAGGCGAGCTAAACAGGGACTTATAGGAAATATATATACCTCTTTACAAACTATAGTTAGAACGAATTCACAAGAGGGCAGTTTTAGATGGTGAAGAGTGGAGGCAAGTTTTGAAAAATGTATTTGGGGTATCCTTATCCTCCTCACAGTGCTTGACTCAGCTATTTATCAAACACAGAGCCCATTATACTCCTTTAAAATTGCTCTCCTGGGGTAAAGCAACTACATCAAATTTTCCAAGATGCACTACTGGTACAGGTACACTTATACATATGCTGTGGCACTGCCTCAAACTGCACCTCTACTGGGAGTGTGTATTTGATACTTTAAATTCCCTGTGTTCTACACAAATACAGCCTGAACAGAAAATAGCCTTGCTAGGGATTATACCGGAAGAGAGCCTCCCAGTTGAAATGCATGTGATGTGGCTGACAACTATAGTATGTATATGGTTCGCAAACTTATACTACAAAAATGCATATCAAATTACCTACCAACGATAAGTCAATGGATCAAAGCAATTAATACTAACTTAAGACAGAAGGAATTGACATATAAACATAGGAGGTGTTCTAAAAAAATTGTGAAAATATGGCAATGGTGGTGAGTTTCTAACATCTCTGAGCAGTTAGCTGAACATATGAATGCTAATATGTAAAGTTGATAATGAGATTAGAGGGACTTTGGAGGGAAATAACAAAATAAAAATATAAGCACTATAAGCTGGAGGTGTCTGTCTTTTGCCCCGTACACACGGCTGGATTTTCTGATGGAAAATGTGCGATCAGAGCGTGTTGTCTGACCGTGTGTGGGCTCCATCGGACTTTTTCAATCGGATTTTCCGACACACAAAGTTTGAAAGCAGGCTATAAAATTTTCCGACAACAAAATCCGATCGCGTCAATTCCGACCGTGTGTGGCCGGTTCCGACGCACAAAGTGCCACGCATGTTCAGAAGAAATTCCGAGCCGGAACAGCTCGGTCTGATAAAATTAGCGTTCGGAATGGATACAGCACTTTTGTCACGCTGCAATGTCAAAAATTTTTAATACAGCGCACTCTCTTCTTCTTTATAATGTGAGAAGAATGAAGTAGTTTTGCTGCTCATATTCACACAGACTTCTCACAAACTTATTTCTTTATTATTTAGTGGGATTCCCTCAATATATTTTGATTTGTCACATTTGACCAAATTTCTTTTTTGTTGTTTTATTTTTGTTTTGTATTTTTTTCAAGGCTGTTTTTCTTTTTTTTTTTTTTGGGGTTTGTATTTTTTTCAAGGTTGTTTTTATTTTGTGTTTTTTTGAGTTTTACTCCAGAATATTTTTGTGTGTGTTTTGTGTGTCAAGTTACAACAACACCATTGATATCTTGTATTATTTAATCTCAAGGAGGTTGTTTGGTGTTGGTGTCTCTTGTTAATTTCACATATCTAAGGGAGTGCAGTCTGGTCCAGAAGTCCCAGAGATCCTGAAAGCAGCAGATGACATCTGTGTCCCCAGGCTGTGGTCATACAAGAGGCTGCATCTTTGGCCAGACCAGACTGAACCCAGGGCCATCACTCTCTGGTCTTCCTTCCATGCTTCCTTCCACGCTGTGGCTGTGGTGGTGGAATTGTGGCAGGAGGAGGAGGAGGAGGGGCATGGGCCAACTCACTCAGGTGGGTATTGGGTGTGATTTCGCCACTCACCCCCTTACTTAGGACTTTATACAGAGGGTCCTCACACAGCTTGCGTTGACCCTCCTGCATGCCCTTCAGTTTGGTGGCAGCCATGCAGGCAAAGGCCTCTTCAGGAGTGGGGGTGGCTCTGAGGGACACAGAAGCCTCCTGAATGAGCCTGAGCGCAGAATCCTGAATGTGACTCCCCTTCCTCGGTCTTTTGTATGGAAGGCGGAGGGGAGTGACCTGTGATTCGGTCAGGCTCCGACTGGGCCCAGGCTTCTCCTGGCTGCCACTTAGCCCCGCCTCCGCCTGGCTGCCACATTCCACAGCCTCCTCCTGTGTGCCACATTCCAGATCCTCGTCCTGGCTGAGGTCTTCCTGTGTATGAAAAAGGGACATAGTTTTAGTTTTTTCTTCATGAATCACACACAATTTTCATCTCATGACTGTTGCAAATTGAATGTTAACAAATATAACAGATTATCATTCTGAGCCCAGCATTTTTCATTCTTGTCCCAATTATTTTAGAAAACTACTGTCTATTGATATGTAAAAAACTTTAACAGATCAGCAATTAGTGATCAATAATAACATCTAGTAAACATCATTTATTTATTGACCAGAAATCTGTAGAACAATGCTATACCTGACTCAAGCTGGGCTCCTCCACTTCTTCCTGGCTGGAAGTCCGCGGTTGGACATCGGAAGCCTCAGCTGAAAGATAGGGTGGAAGGAAGAGTGGAAGGAAGGGTTGAGAGGGATTCCCTGACTCCAGTCTGATCTGGCAGAAATTGCAATCTCTCATAGTACCACAGCCTGGGGACATAAATGTCATCTGCTGCACCTCCGGATCTCTGGGAATCCGTGACCTTCTTGTGCTCCCTTAGATAAGTGCTCCTCAGGCCACCAATTTTGGGGGATAAATAGGGGATGGTTGCTGTGGGGACCACCGGCTTCACCAACTCCAGCAGTTTCTCCAGCGCTGCCTGCCTCTTTTGTTTATGATTATAATGTGGATGTTTCACCTGCCACAGACAGGGCAGCTCCCTGTATTTGTCTATGAACAGGGGGAGGAAATTGTGGTCATTGAAGCCATCCATTTTATCTGCAAGACACAACACAAGACAAACCTTAATGTCAGGTGAAACTCTCCTAATCTTGTTAAAATATATAATCAATTTAGAAGCAGTATAGGGCCAAGTTTAGATCTTACCTTCGTTATCACGATCGGTGCCTCCGATACTCCTTCCTCCGCTCATAGAACATACGTACTACGCAAGAGTGTTACACTTTATAGACACTGCGCATGCGTGTAACTCCGCCCGCCCCTGACGTTCTTTCTAGTCTATTCCCCACCCCTTCGCGTTCAGCGCAGTGGGGAAGAACACATGGCGGAGACACAACAGGTGCGTGCTAATTACAGCAACGAGGAGGAGAGGGAAGAAAGCTCGGAGCCAGAAACGTCCCGATCCAGAAGGAGACGATTTAAGGCATCAAATATGTCCTTTGGGGAGATGTTGGAGATGGTCGACATACTGAAAAGGGCCGACTGGACGGGAAGTATGGACCTTACCCCAACCCCAATGTCAGAAAGGCCAAGATCATGACAAAAGTGGTCAAGAGTCTGCACCGGAACTTTCAAGTGCCGTCAGGGTTGGTTCATTTGGAATTGCAGCCTCAGGCCCAACTGAGCCAGCATAGTTGGCAGGATGTTGCCGTAAAAAGTTGTGTAGAACACAGCACGCCAGGATAATATGATTCAGTTTATACTCCGCCATATGTATGGGTGTAAGAAATAGGTAATTAAAAAACCTCTGGTCCGGGGTGAGGGTCCTCATTGGGAATGGCTGCATAAGATGGTCCCCCAGCGCAAATGCTTCATCCGCAACGAAGACGAATGGGAGTCCTTCCACATTGTCTTCTTGAGGTGGCAAGTCCAAGCTGCCATTCTGGAGATGCCTGTAGAACTCCGTCTGGGCGATGACTTCACCATCGGACATCCGGCCATTCTTCCCCACGTCCACATACAGGAACTCATAAGTAGCCGACACCGCCGCCAACATCACAATACTATTGAACCCCTTATAATTATAATAGTATGACCCCGAGTTGGGTGGTGGGATGATGTGGACATGTTTCCCATCAATTGCCCTTCCGCAGTTAGGAAAGTCCCACCGCTGGGCAAAGTGGGAGGCCACAGTCTGCCATTCCTGTGGCGTGGAAGGAAACTGTGGAGTCAAAACAAAAAAAAAATAGTCATGTTGCACATAAACAGGGAAAGCAGATTAGACACAAACATTCTTGGCCAACATCAAGATAACATTTATTTGAGGGAGATTTTTAAAGACCAAAGTATAAGGTACACCTATCAGATTTCCCCCCCCTTTCATTGGCCATTTCTAACATTATGGGAGGGGGGGCTCTTGGACAGGTAACCCTCTCCACTTCATTGAGAGATGAATGCCTAAAGAATGGGTAATACTTTGAACAGCCCCTTCTTAGTTACACTATAGGCAGCCCACTGGACAGGTAAGAAGTGTCATAATACAAAGATATAAATACACATTGTACACATTTGAGCACATTTGGAAATTCTGCTATTACCTAGCAAGATAATAATAGGATACAAAAACTTTAAACAGTACCATTTGAAAGTATACAGGCAGGCCCTTGCACTACATGCTTTGGGGAATTCATCCATAAATCTGACCACTAAAGAGATGGGTATAGTGTGTATGGGTTTGGCTAAGTCAGCAGATAGATGAATGAGGATAGATAGAGAATTGGTATCAGCTGACTTAGCAGTTGGGGGGAGGGAGGGTTAAAAATGATTTGGGGACCCCCAAAAAAAAGCCTCTAGAACTCTGCATGAATTTTAAGCACCAATCACATTTCAAAACATTTTAGGGGGTATTTAGGGTAAAGCACTACTATGGAGCTGATCAAATACATTGTTAAGTGACTACATGAGGTGAATATAGGGCCAGGAGAGCATGCTGGGGAGGTAAGTGAAGGCAAATATGTATGAAGGACAAAAAAAATAACATAAAAATCCAGCATGCATGAGGACAAAGGGGACATTCACAGCATATTACAATCATGGTAATTAGGGAATGAGGAAAGAAATACAAGATATTATCAAACATTATATACAATAAAATGTGATATTAAAGGATAAAAATCTTACCTTAATATACTCCTTCTGCAGGACCTGTATGATGGCCGAACAGGTCTCCGGGATAATGATCCCCAGAGCCTGGGGGAGATGCCTGTCGAGAACTTCAAGTCCTGCAGGCTTCTCCCCGTTGCCAAGTACCGCAGGGTGGTGACTAGCCTCTGCTCCGGAGTGATGGCTTGCCTCATGCAGGTATCCTGCCTGCTAATATAGGGTGTCAGCAAAGCCAACAAACGGTGAAATACGGGGCATACCGTCATCCGGAGAAAGTTCCTGAAATCATCAGGATTATTCTCACAGATCTCACGGAGCAAAGGCATGTGACAGAACTGGTCACGCTGGAGCAACCAATTCTTGGTCCATGAACTCCTCCCCACCCTGTTCATGGACTGGGCCTGTGTCAAAGTAAGGACCCCAACACCAAGCCCCCGTACAACACGAACTCTACGAGGAGTACGTATACGCAACATGGCTAGCAAACGGTCGGCTGCTCAGAACGAAGTAACAGAACGCACTGAAGAACAGCAAGGCCTGTGAAGAGCGACCTGAAAAACAGTAACGAACGAACAAGAACACAATGACAAAGTCACGCGTAGCTTGCTGCACGCACTGAAGAGCAGATACAAACCCACAAGCACAAACTGAACAGCAGAAAACGATCTGAAAACCACGAGTCTGAAAAAGCGCGAATTGTCTCTCACCAAACTTTTACTAATATGAGATTAGCAAAAGGAGCCCAAAGGGTGCCGCGCTTGGTTCTGAAATGGCCTTTTCTAGTCTCATCGTACGTGGTGTACGTCACCGCGTTCTTGGCGAGCAGAAATTCTGACAACTTTGTGCGACCGTGTGTACGCAAAACAAGTTTGAGCCAACATCCGTCGGAAAAAATCCATGGATTTTGTTGTCGGAATGTCCGATCAATGTCCGATCGTGTGTACGGGGCATAACGATTGAAATATAGCTTGGTGAGCGCGAATTTCTTTTTTTTTTATTGCTTTGTGGGGTTGTTGTTTCTGTTATTGTGTTAATGATGGGTGGGGATATGGGATGGATATGTTTTGTCTGTTTTTCTTGTTGTATAATGAAAAATTCAACAAAAACTATTTGATTGAAATAAGCAAACGTATTCATACCCTTTGAAATTTTTCATTTTGTCATGTTACAACCAAAAATGTAAATGTATTTTATTGGGATTTTATGTGAAGGACCAACACAAAGTGGATGGAAAATAATAAATGGTTTTCAAATTCTTTTACAAATAAATATCTGAAAAGTGTGAGCATTTGTATTCAGCCCCCCCGAGTCAATACTTTGTAGAACCACCTTTTGCTGCAATTACAGCTGCAAGTCTTTTTGGGTATGTCTCTACCAACTTTGCAAATCTAGAGAGTGAAATGTTTGCCCGTTCTTCTTTGCAAAATAGCTCAAACTCTGTCAGATAGGATGGAGAGTATCTGTAAACAGCTATTTTCAAGTCTTGCCACAGATTCTCAACTGGATTTAGGTCTGGACTTTGATTGGGCCATTCTAACACATGAATATGCTTTGACCTAAACCATTCCACTGTAGCACTGGCTATATGTTTAGGGTCATTGTCCTGCTGGAAGGTGAACCTCCACCCCAGTCACAAGTCTTTTGCAGACTTTAACAGGTTTTCTTCTAAGATTGCTCTGTATTTGGCTCCATCCATCTTTCCATCAGACCAGCTTCCCTGTCTCTGCTGAAGAAAAGCATCCCCACAACATGATGCTGCTCTGATTAATGCTCTCCTTCCCTGGCCTGTCTGTTAGGTGAATGGCCATTTCTTAGTAGGTTTGCAGTTGTGCCATACTCTTCATTTTTGGATGATGGATTGAACAGTATTTTGTGAGATGTTCAATGCTTGGGATGTCTTTTTAAAACCTAACCCTGCTTTATAAACTTCTTCACAACTTTATCCCTGACCTGTCTGGTGTGTTCCTCGGCCTTTATGATACTGTTTGCTCACAAAGATTCTCCCATAAACCTCTGAGGGCTTCACAGAACAGTTGTATTCATACTGAGATTAAATTACACACAGGTGGACTCTATTTACTAATTAGGTGACTTCTGAAGGCAATTGGTTCCACTAGCTTTTAGTTAGGGGTATCAGAGTAAAGGGGGCTAAATACAAATGCACACCACAATTTTTTTACATTTATTTGTAAAAAAAATTGAAAACCTTTATAATTTTCCTTCCACTTCAAAATTACAGTGCCTTGAAAAAGTATTCACACCCCCTTGAAATTTTCCACATTTTGTCAACCGAAAACGTAAATGTATTTTCTGGCAAAACTTGAAAACTGCTGTTCATAGAAGCTCTCCATCCAACCTGACAGAGCTTGAGCTATTTTGCAAAGAAAAATGGGCAAAAATGTAATTCTCTAGATGTGAAAAGCTGGTAGAGATAAAAAGACTTGCAGCTGTAATTGCAGCGAAAGGTGGTTCTACAAAGTATTGACTCAGGAGGGCTGAATACAAATGCACGTCGCACTTTTCACACATTTATTTGTAAAAAAAAATTGAAATTTGAAATTTTCCTTCTCTTCACAATTATGTGCCACTTTGTGTTGGTCTATCACATAAAGTCATAATAAAATACATTTATGTTTTTGGTTGGGATATGACAAAATGTGGAGAATTGCAAGGGACAAGGGAATTTTCAAGGCACTGTATGTTCCATATCGATATCTTATATGCAACTTATTCTTTATTACTCTATTCTTTATACTGTATTTAGGAATGCTGCTGCTGGTATTTTGCCATACTTTCGTCATAAGTTGTAAACACTCCTACATCTGGATAGATCAGAAATATCCATGGTATTTTCCTGTTATGAATCCATCTTTCCCAGTAAATGGCCTCTCTCCCCTGTCATTGGCAAAGAGCTTCAGAAGCTTTGTTGAGACATCAGTGTGCATATTTTCCAGTCACAAGCAGGAACATACCGTAGATATTTCTGATCTATCCAGATGTAGGGGTGTTTACAACCTATGATGAAAGTATGGCAAAATACCAGCAGCAGCACTCTTACAGAACCAATCATTTGCATCTAAGATATTGATGTGGGTCGTAAACACATATAGTGGAATAATACATGCACACTGATCTCAGCCTGACCCAAGCTATCCTTGAGGGTCTCATTCTTTTACTCCAGTTTGCACCTCTTGGATATTTGATACAGCTATTGTTCACAGCAAGGGGTTGCTGTCATCTGCAGGGATATCCCCCTAGGGAAGTAATTCCAATTTTCTTATTGTAAATACTATGGCTATGTTGATAAGACAGAAGGAATGTAATTACATGTTACATTTTTAATATGTTAAATAAATAATGAAGTATATCTTATTGCTTGAATTTAGGAGTTATTATATGGCAATCTTAAAAGTCCCAGCAGGCTATTTTGAGTTGTTGTGGTATCCTATCTAAAAAACTTTTAGATTTACCAAGGGATACACTGTAGTCAGTGGCTGCAAACCACTATGGTGTGCTCTGCATCAGATGCATGCAAAAAGGTTCAAGACTGCAAAAGTCTGCATAATGGATCTAAAGATAGCAGTGGCCTGCACCTGTAGAGCAGTGCCATCTGGTGGAATAGGATGACTGCTCTTTCCACTCCTTTGCAAACTGCCTCTGGAGGACATCTTGCATTGCTGATGTTGTGCCTCTCCCTCAATTTTGTCATCTAACATCTCGGGTACCCAGGTATGATCTGCCACCTCATCATCCCCACATTTCTCATTGCTCAAGCCCACTTAGCAGTAGGCTGCAGCTTCTGAAACATCACTGGCATTTGCTTCTCCCTGCATGCTGTTCCCTCCCTCTATGTCCCTGGTGCTCTCTTCCTTATGTAGCGAGGTCCCGAGCCCCCAGAGGCCTAATGGGGACCTCCAGAGGGACAGCTGACATCCTTCTGTGCAGAGTGGGTTACAAGCCATGGTGGGTGTAATGCAAGGTGGATTGATGGGAGCCAGAGACTTCTTGAATACAAAGAGATTTATTGTCTGTTAAACATCCTCCTTTTGGTCTCCAAAAGGAGGATCTGTTGACTTTTTTTGAAAGCCTCAAGGTGAATGAATTTAATCTCAAATTCACTATGGGAATAACATAGATCACCCAATGTTAACGAGGAGGTGGAGACTCAGCTCCTTGCACAGATGGAAAGGGCTGCAAGGGCTGGGACAGTGATAATAATGGGGGATTTTAACTACTCAGAAATTGACTGGAGTAATGGCACTGCTGAGACAGTTAAAGGGCAAAAATTTATAAACCTAGTACAGGACAATTTTATGGTCCAGTTTATTGAGGCCCCAACTAGGAATGAAGCTCTGTTGGACCTGGTAATCTCAAACCATGCAGAGCTTATTACTAATGTTCAGATAAAGGAACACCTGGGTAGCAGTGATCATAACATGATTTCATTTGATGTTAGCTGTAAACAAGAGATACATATGGGAAAGATGAAAACACTTAAATTCAAGAGAGCAAATTTTCCAAGGATGAGGGCTGCTCTCCAGGATTTAGACTGGGAGGGAATATTGGCATCAATAAACACGGAACAGAAATGGGAATTCTTCAAAAAGACTGTTTGGGACCTCACTGCAAAGTATATTCCCATGGGCAATAAGTTTAAAAGGCTAAAATTAAAACCTATGTGGCTCATGGTCAAAGTTAGAAAAGCTATAAACAATAAGAAAAGAACTTTTAAAAGATATAAAAATGAAGGAACACTAGTGTCGTTTAAATGTTACAAAGAATTTAACAGAATATGTAAAAAGGAAATCAAGGATGCAAAAATTCAAAATGAAAGACAGATTGCAAAAGATAGTAGGACAAACCCCAAAAAATTCTTCAAATATATTAATAGTAAAAAGGTCAGGTCTGAGCATGTAGGCCCTTTACAAAATAACCTAGAATGGGTGACTGGGGACAAGGAGAAGGCTAATTTATTAAATACTTTCTTCAGCTCTGTGTATATAAAAGAGCATGGGGGAGCTCATGTCAAGAATGGGGGTGGTAGTGACACAGCCCCGAATGATCCACAATGGCTCAAAAGTGATATGGTCCAGAAATATTTAGAAAGAATAAAGGTGGATAAAGCACCTGGACCTGATGGCATCCACCCACTGATCCTAAAAGAAGAGAGCTCTGTAATTTCAAAGCCATTGTATCTAATTTTTAGGGACTCATTAATGACGGGAATAGTACCACTGGATTGGTGCAGGGCGAACGTGGTGCCTATATTTAAAAAGGGATCAAAGTCTTTACCAAGTAACTATAGACCTGTTAGTTTAACTTCTATAGTTGGGAAGATACTGGAGCATTTAATAAAAGACCACATTGACGAGTTCTTGCTGGAAAAAAACATTTTAAGCAACAGACAGCATGGATTCATGAAAGACTGAAGTTGTCAGACAAACCTGATTTCTTTTTATGAAGAGGTAAGTAAAACCTTGGACAGAGGGGTGGCTGTGGACGTGGTATACTTGGATTTTGTGAAAGCATTCGATACAGGCAAGCGGCTCATGTGTAAGGTAAAGTCTACAGGCTTGGAAATATCAGTTTGTAAATGGATAGAAAACTGGCTAAAAGACAAAATTCAGAGAGTAGTGGTTAATGATTCTTACTCTGAATGGTCTAGGGTTATCAGTGGTGTACCCCAAGGTTCAGTCCTGGGACCCTTACTCTTTAATATCTTTATAAATTATATTGGGTCTGGGATCAAAAGTAACATTTCTGTCTTTGCAGATGACACCAAGCTATGCAGTGGAATAACGTCCTTACAGGATGTCTCCAATTTACAAGCTGACCTCAATGCTCTGTCTAATTGGGCGTCTATGTGGCAGATGAGGTTTAATGTTGAGAAATGTAAAGTTATGCACTTGGGGGCTAACAATATGCATGCATCATACATACTAGGGGGAGTACAACTGGGGGAATCCGTAGTGGAAAAGGATCTGGGGGTTTTGGTAGATCATAAGCTCAATAATAGCATGCAATGCCAAGGTGCGGTTTCCAAAGCGAGCAAATTACTTTCTAGTATTAAGAGAGGTATGGACTCCAGAGAGAAAGATATCATTTTGTCCCTGTTCAAATCATTAGTAAAAACTCTTCTGGAATATGCAGTTCAGTTTTTGGCACCAGTTCTCAAAAAGGATATCGGGGAACTGGAGAAAGTGCAGAGAAGTGCAACCAAGCTGATAAGAGGCATGGAGGAGATCAGCTATGAGGAAAGATTAGAGGAACTGAATTTATTCACTCTTGAGAAGAGGAGAATAAGGGGGGATATGATCAACATGTTTAAATATTAATATAAGGGGTCCATATAGTGAACTTGGTGTTGAGTTATTCACTTTACGGTCAACACAGAGGACAAGGGGGTACTCTTTAAGCCTAGAGGAAAAGAGATTTCATCTCCAAATACGGAAAGGTTTCTTCACAGTAAGAGCTGTGAAAATGTGGAATAGACTCCCGCCAGTGGTGGTTCTGGCCAGCTCAGCTCAGATTGCTTTAAAAAAGGCCTGGATACTTTCCTAAATGTACATAATATAACTGGATACTAGCATTTATAGGGAAAGTTGATCCCTGGAAAATCCGATTGCCTCTTGGGGGATCGGGAAGGAATTTTTTCCCCTGCTGTAGCAAATTGGAGCATGCTCTGCTGGGGTTTTTGGCCTTCCTCTGGATCAACTGTGGGTATAGAATCGGGTATATTGGATTGTACGATATTTTTATTTGTTTTGTTTTTTGTTTTTTTTTATGGTTGAACTGGATGGACTTGTGTCTTTTTTCAGCCTGACTAACTATGTAACTATGTAACTACGAGTCAATCACAACTCACATTTTTAGACATTCAGATTTTTGTTAACCAGAGTGGAGACATTGGATCCACAGTTTATCGTAAGCCCCTGGCTGGAAACACCCTGCTTCATGCCACCATTTCTTACCCAGCCCCTCTGATAGCAAGTATACCCTATGGGCAATACCTCAGACTTAGACGTAACTGCAGTGAGGATGCCCATTTTGAGTCCGTGACTAGGGCACTGTAGTCGCGCCTATGGCTCCGAGGTTATAGCAACAGATGCCTCAAAAAAGCCTATCTAAAGGCCAAGAACAAAAACAGATCGGCATTGATTCATGATAGGCAAACCCCAATTTCCACCTCAGGGGTTAGACTAATTACAGGTTTTTCCAGCCAACATGAGCAAGTATGAGCTATATTTGAAAAATACTGGTATCTCCTTAAAGGAGATGCGAAAGTCTCCAAACATCTTAAAGATTTCCCAGAAATAACTTTCAGGAGATCCAAGTCACTGCGAGACACCCTGGTGCATAGTCACTATGCTCCTAAACCACTCATCAAGGCCAGATCTCGGGGCACCAGGCCCTGTCACAGATGCAATTTTTGCCGTCATCTATACGCATCCAGCCACATTAACCTGCCCAACCGTCGTCTTTACAGGCCCAATTTTTTGGTTACCTGTCAGTCTGAGGGTATAGTTTACATCATGGTTTGTAGCTGTGGTGCGTTCTATGTCGGCAAGACAAAATGCCCTTTCTTCCACCGCATCAGGGACCATGTTTCCCTGGTGCGGGGGAAGAAAATGGAGACGCCCATTAGCCGTCACATGGGCCTCTATCACAATTTCGATGATACCAATATGCATTTTTTTGCCCTGAAACATGTACCCCCCAATGACAGAGGGGGTGACAATGACAAGATTCTTCTACAGCGCGAGGCACGCTGGATTTCGGACCTCTCTGCCCTCAAATCCCCAGGCCTCAATGACGCCTTGAGTTTTAAGCCCTTTCTTTAAATTCATAATCCTGTTTTCTTCCTCTCCCCCCCCCCTCTTCCTTCCACCCCTTTCTTTTAATTTTAATTTTCCCCTCCTTCCATTTTTCTTTTCTTTTCAGCTGTTTCTAAGTTAGATACTATATGATTTAGATATATTTGTGTATTTATTTATGTACAAACACATGACCACTTTATATTAGCCAGATGAGACCAGTGACTGCCGATCCTTATCTAACAATGCTATATTAGCTCTATATTCACTATCTATTGTAGCATTTATATATCTAAGTTATCCCTCTTTGTTGTGCTTTTCCCGCTGGCCACCGCATTGACTGTTTGTATGGGCACCCGGGGCACTTTCTGATTCACATGTTATTCAATCTTGTGACCAGTCTGTTTGCCCCTTTTTTAGGTTGTGCCTCTGTCTGCGTGGTTCTTTCTAGTGTTATTCCTTCCTGTGTCATTGGGCACCAGCATCTGCCCCCCCAATTTGCGCAGGTTTTGCCTTCATCCGCACTATTAGCAGAACGAGGACAAAGGACTTTCCTTAATGGCCTTGCAGTCCTCATGACGCTGGTGCGTCTATAGGACGCGCGCCGCCAATGATCTCTGTCGCATGCACGGCAGCATGACCGAACATGCCCACGATTCACCGGTGACGTCAGACGCCGCCGAGTCGGTGAACTGCTATTTAAAGGCAGTGCCTCCACTGTCTGCCAGAGATCCCACCGTTAGACATGAGTGCATATCCCCTCTGGATCTCCCCTTAACCTTCCCTCAACACGCTCAGTAAGACGCTCCTCCATTCATGACCTTACAACTCTGATATTTCTATTGCGGTTATCCTATTTAATTTACACCATACTACTTAATTAGTTCCATTCTGTCCTGGGATGTGCGGTATCTCTCTAATGCCGCATACACACGAGCGGTCTTTCCGGCGGTGTGTGGGCTAGTCCACTTTTCGGGATAAAAATCCAACGGACCTAGAAATAGAACATGTTTCAAATCTGTCCGACGGACTCAAAGTCCGACAGACTAAAATTGGGAAAACTGTTTGTCTGTGTGCTGGTCCGACGGACCAAATAAGACGCAAGGGAAGATATTGGCTACTGGCTATTGAACTTCCTTTTTTAGTCCCGTTTACGTCATCACGTTCAAACCGAACGGACTAAGAACGGACTTAGTCCTATCGTGTGTGGCCAAGTCCATTGGTTCGGAAAGACCGTTGGACCTAGTTAGAAAGTCTGTCGGAAAGACCGTTGGACCTAGTCTGCCGGAAAGTCCGCTCGTGTGTATGCGGCATAAAACTCCCTGGTTTCTGTGACTTCCGGTACCGAGGGAATTATTGTTAGTCTCTGACTATTATCAAGACCAGATTAACCCTTATTGATTCTATTTTCTTCACTACATTAAGGTAATTCATTTTTATGTTTGGCTCAAGATAAGGTACTTCTACATACCTTATGCACTGGCCATTATTTACTCATTTTATTAAGTCTCTGTTTTATTTATTTCTTTCTAGAAATATTATCCTGTTAGCACTTCTCTGCAAATGTTTAAAGTGCCCCAGCGGAACAGTAGGGATGATATATGTATTGATTTTACTGCTACATCCACACCACTAATTGATTAGAAGCAGTCCAGATAAGCCTGGTTCATTTCTGTGCTTATTCGTTTATGATGCCTTTTTGATGTCCTTTTTGCTTTAGTATTTCAAGTAATTCATGCATAGACCATTCTATGCTAAATTTGTATCTCTGTGATTTATTGTATTTTTGAATACGTTCTTGAGAAACTTATTTATGCTTTTTTTCATTCTTAGTATACAACAAAAGTCACACCATTAATCTCCTGAAGAAACTCTATCGAGTGAAACATGTCGAGAGTGGTAGTGCTTTGCTTGTTATAAGCTTCACAAATTTAATGTCTTCTTGTGATATGGATTTATTTTTCTTTCTCATGTTTTTTATCTTTCTATCAAAATAAAATTATTTAAATTTTATGCAATCTGACAATTCTTGATCCTTTGACTTTAACACCCTAAAAGTCCAGAGGTTTGTTACCTCTTCGCCAACCCCTTTTTCCTTAAATAAATTAGATTTAGTTCAAGAGCCTGTTAGATTTCCTATAATTTGAATTAATTGTTCAAGTGCATCTTCCTATTACCTATTTTGCCTAAATATCGAGTTGTACAGAGATTGGCCAATCAGATTGCATAGTGCATGACCATCTTAAGTGCCAAAATTGGAATGTAGATGTGCCATGACCCACTTGTATTTTCCAAACGATATTTCCTGGGCATTATACAAGGCACATGAAAAAACACCTTTTTTCAAGACATGCTAGAGCGATCAGGAATCTTCAAACTATGGCTCTCCAGCTGTTGCGGAACTACACATCCCTTGAGGCATTGCAAAACTCTGACATTCACAGACATGACTAGGCATGATGGGAATTGTAGTTCCTGAACAACTGGAGGGCTGTAGTTTGAAGACCCCTGTGCTAGACCATTATTATGCCTCCAGAATTGTGAGTGTGGCATCTACCCAACTTCACTCTGCTGGTGGACACAATAACCTATATATATATATATATATATTGCCAATGTATATTGCTTCCTGCTTCAGTGTTTGTGTATATATAGATATATCTATAGATAGATAGATAGATAGATAGATAGATAGATAGATAGATAGATAGATAGATAGATAGATAGATAGATAGATAGATAGATAGATAGATACACAAACACTGAAGTAGGAAGCAATATACATTGGCCCAGAAGTGAATCTGTACACAGGAAGTAGTTGTGTGTTTTGTGTCCAAATCATTTAGACATACACACATGACCCACACAAACACCACCCCATGTTAAAATAAATCAAAAATTATCTTAAATTGCAAATAAGGATCATCTCTTCCTCAGAGAACAGTGAGCGGAACATGGTGGTGGGAAGAATTTAGCAGCAGTACAAGCAACTTCCTGGAGGGGCATGATGTAATTCCTGTGTGCTTGCCACCGCTTCCGGGAACCAGATATGTGCCACAGGTACATACCTCCGCGCACACAGCAGTTGCGTGTCTCATATACACAGTGGTCGCGCATCTAGATACATTTGGCGCATCTAGCTGCAGGAACCCATTTTTTATGGAAATTAATAGTACAGCAGATGCAGATTTCCAAGACTGGACTAACAAATGTTTACAGTGAAAGGCAACTGGTGTTTTCTATTAAACAAGGTCTAAATGGGCCATTGACATGCATCGCAGTTGAATGTGTCTTTGCAAAGTTAAACTAAATGAAATCCTTTCTTATTTTTGCTTGGAGATAGAGTGCAGAGGGATTAGAAGCCTTGTCAGTTTTTGGGGATGTCTGCACCCCTGATAGGGTGAAGACACCTATGAAATTTTGCCAGTTTCTCCTTCATATGTATTCACTTCCTGTCACATAGCCAAACAGGAAGTGAGGGTAAAACCCTACCAATGTCTTTCCTTGAGGACACACAGGTCAATCTAAATAGTTTCAATTGCACTCTAGCATTTTGCTGTGTGCACCCCAAATTATTAGGTATCTTGGACTTTGGGGTTTATTTACTAAACGCAAATCCACTTTGCACTACAAGTGAACTTGGAAGTGCAGTTGCTGGAGATCCAAGGGTGACATGAGAGGAACATAAAAAAAACAGCATCTTTGCTACTACATGATTGGATGATAAAATCACCAGTGCTTCCCCTCAGATTTACAGCAAGTGCACTTGTATTGCAGAGTGGGTTTGCCTTTAATAAACCCCTGAGCATGCCCAGAACAACCCAAATGCAGCTGGCGCAAAATAAGCCACCCCTGTCAAAAATTAAGCACATCATCCGGCATGCTACACAATTACAAATGGGACAAACACCCCCGGACCTGGGGGGCAAAGAGCCTAACATGGGCAAAAGTTATACAGCAAATACCATTGCAGTCTATGGGAACTGACTTGTTAATTTTGCGAGTCCCAACTTGGCTGGCTTATATTCTAGTTATTGGCCTTAAAATGGGTATAGAGGCCCAGGTCATACCCTGAGGGACATATGTCAATGTGACCAATTTGGACAACCCCAAAAATGAAACAAGGAGAAATGCCTTTAAAATGCAAAATTGCTTAAAAGCTAGTAACTTGGGGGGGGGGGGGCATACTCTGCCTGTAAAGTGGTGCATCTGTAGCATGTATCCAAAGTGCTGCTTAAAAGATGTATGGCTTTAGAGAAAACTTACGAATCTACATTGTAGCTGCAAGATTTTAACCCAAAACAAAAATAGCCTGCCCCCCCCCCTTATACATACAAGGCCATTTGGGTTTGTTAAGGCTTAAAATAAGAACCACCACGTGAAAAATATCACCCTAAACTAAAAAAAATATTGTGCCCCTCGCCCACACTAACAAACCCCTAGCCAAACACACAGCAAGCCAGCCCATGAAAGGGGGGTGAATCCTTGGGGGCAGGAGAGACTCGGGCACCACAAAAGTCAACCACCTTGTTCCCATATTCAGGGGGAGAAGGGCCTCTTCCACCCAACCCTAGGCTGAGACAGACAGGGGGCTTTACGAAATGTGGAAAACCCCTTTAAACTAGTGGGTACAAGGTGCTTTGTGGTTGGTATTGGGCTGAGCCCACCATGCCCCAAAGGCAGCCAGCTATGTTGAGTGCATGTGGCCTTGTATGGTTCAGGAGGGGGTTGGGCGATCGCTCTTCTCGCCCCTTTCCTAGCTGGCCCTGTTGTATGCTCTGAAAAAGGTTGTGGTTCCCCTTTAAAAGCAAAAGTTAGCCCATGGAAATCCAAGGGGTTAGAGGGGGGAGACAAGAGCATTGGAGAATGGAGTGTGGAGTTCCCCTTTAAAAGCAAAAGTTAGCCCATGGAAATCCAAGGGGTTAGAGGGGGGAGACAAGAGCAATGGAGAATGGAGTGTGGGTTTCCCCTTCAAAAGCAAAAGTTAGCCCATGGAAATCCAAGGGGTTAGAGGGGGAGACAAGAGCATTGGAGAATGGAGTGTGGAGTTCCCCTTTAAAAGCAAAAGCTAGCCTGAGGAAATCATATGCATTAGAGGAGGAAGTTTAAATTCTCTTTTAGAAGGAGCTAGAGGAGCGAGTGTCTTTTTACATTTAACAAGGTGCATGTCACATGTTGGCAACACAACATGCTAACATGACCTGTGTGCATATCTCTTTAAAAAAATACATAAAGGTGAACCAGTGTAAAAAAATGTGTCAAGTTTAAAGGTGCGCCCATTCAACCCATGCAATTGCAGGTACGTTGCTTAACATTTACTAAGATTTTGGCCGCGCAGTGAACAAACGCATGTGAACGAGCACAACAGCCGCTTGCATATGCGCACTGCTTAAACTTATCTCACGCAGTTCTAAACGTACATGCAGGAACAGCAGGCTTTCTCTGAAAAAGTTACTTTCTCATTCTATTTTGAGCATATTTGTTACTTGGGCAGTTGTTACTAAACTTCCTCACATCACCCCATAATATTCGCACCTCCATCTTCTGTCAATATTGATTTGGAGATGCCATGCGCCATGTCTATAGTGGCGCACAGATTGCATTCTCCCGTGCGCCGAGATTGCTATAGTAAATGAGGGATTTGCGCTCTGTTACCGGCGCACCATTTTGTAAATATGGAAATGTGCACTGCGCCTCGCCATACGCCTCTACTGATGGTGCACGGCTTTTGTAAATCACCCCCAGTATCTCACAAAAGTGAGTACACCCCTCACATTTTTATAAATATTTTATTATATTTTTTCATGTGACAACACTTAAGAAATAACACTTTGCTACAATGTAAAGTAGTGAGTGTACAGCTTGTATAACAGTGTAAATTTGCTGTCCCCTCAGAATAACTCAACACACAGCCATTAATGTCTAAACTGCTTGCAACAAAAGTGAGTACACCCCTAAGTGAAAATGTCCAAATTGAGCCCAAAGTGTCAATATATTGTGTGGTCACCATTATTTTCCAGCACTGCCTTAAAGGGGTTGTAAAGGTAAAATTATTTTTTTTTAAAAATAACATGTTATACTTACCTTCACTGTGCAGCTCGTTCTGCACAGAGTGGCCCCGAACCTGGTCTTCTGGGGTCCCTCGGCGGCTGTTTCAGCTCCTCCCCGCAAGCATTCACCACCTTAATGCGAGCTCCCTCGCATGGTGGTGAGTGCTTGCGGGCGCGCTCCCGTGATACAGACGGCGGCTATAGCCGCTCGCTGTATCACTCGACCCCGCCCCCCGGCGCGCCGCGTCATCGGATGTGATTGACAGCAGCGCGAGCCAATGGCTGCGCTGCTTTCAATCCATCCACTGCAGCCAATCAGCGACCAGGCTGAGCTGCAGTGGAGATGACGAGAACGAGCAGCGAAGATTCGAGGCGTCAGGTAAGTAAAACGGGGGGGCTGGGGGCGGCGGTATTGTCAAAAGTTTTTTCACCTTAATGCATAGAATGCATTAAGGTGAAAAAATTTTTACCTTTACAACCCCTTTAACCTTCTTGGGCATGGAGTTCACCAGAGCTTCACAGGTTGCCACTGGAGTCCTCTTCCACTCCTCCATGATGACATCATGGAGCTGGTGGATGTTAGAGACCTTGCGCTCCTCCACCTTCCATTTGAGGATGCCCCACAGATGCTTAATATGGTTTAGGTCTGGAGACATGCTTGGCCAGTCCATCACCTTTACCCTCAGCTTCTATAGCAAGGGAGTGGTCATCTTGGAGGTGTGTTTGGGGTTATTATTGGAATACTGCCCTGCAACCCAGTCTCTGAAGGGAGGGGATCATGCTCTGCTTCAGTATGTCACAGTACATATTGGCATTCACAATTCCCTCAATGAACTGTAGCTCCCCAGTGTCGGCAGCACTCAGGCAGCCCTAGACCATGACACTCCCACCACCATGCTTGATTGTAGGCAAGACACACTTGTCTTTGTACTCCTCACCTAGTACGCCTCTAGTGATGGCGCACGGCTCTTGTAAATCACCCCCAGTATCTCACAAAAGTGAGTACACCCCTCACATTTTTATTAATATTTTATTATATTTTTTCATGTGACAACACTGAAGAAATAACACTTTGTTACAATGTAAAGTAGTGAGTGTACAGCTTGTATAACAGTGTAAATTTGCTGTCCCCTCAGAATAACTCAACACACAGCCATTAATGTCTAAACCGCTGGCAACAAAAGCAGTACATCCCTAAGTGAAAATGTCCAAATTGGGCCCAATTAGCCAATTTCCCTCACCGGTGTCATGTGACTCGTTAGTGTTACAAGGTCTCAGGTGTGAATAGGGAGCAGGTGTGTTAAATTTGGTGTTATCGCTTTCACTCATACTGGTCACTGGAAGTTCATGGCACCTTATGGCAAAGAACTCTCAGAGGATCTGAAAAAAATAATTGTTGCTCTACATAAAGATAGCCTAGGCTATAAGAAGATTACCAAGACCCTGAAAGTGAGCTGCAGCACGTGGCCAAGACCATGCAGCAGTTTAAATGGACAGGTTCCATTCAGAACAGGCCTCACCATGGCCAACCAAAGAAGTTGAGTTCACATGCTCAGCATCATATCCAGAGGTTGTCTTTGGGAAAAAGACATATGAGTGCTGTCAACATTGATGTAGAGGTTGAAGGTGTGGGGGGTCAGCCTGTCAGTGCTCAGACCATACGCCGCACACTGCATCAAATTGGTCTGCATGGCTGTTGTCCCTGAAGGAAGCTCAAAGACTAATGTGTGTCTTGCCTACAGTCAAGCATGGTGGTGGGAGCGTCATGGTCTGGGGCTGCATGAGTGCTGCCGGCATTGGGGAGCTACAGTTCATTGAGGGAACTATGAATTTCAACATGTACTATGACACACTGAAGCAGGGCATGAATCCCTCCCTTTGAAGACTGGACCACAGGGCAGTATTCCAACATGATAACGACCCCAAACACACTGCCAAGACAACCACTGCCTTACTGAAGAAGCTGTGGGTAAAGGTGATGGACTGGCCAAGCATGTCTCCAGACCCTATTGAGCATCTGTGGGGCATCCTCAAACAGAAGGTGGAGGAGCGCAAGGTCTCTAACATCCACCAGTTCCATGATGTTGCCATGGAGGAGTGGAAGAGGACACCAGTGGCAACCTGTGAAGCTCTGGTGAACTCCATGCCCAAGAGGGTTAAGCCAGTGCTGGAAAATAATGTTGGCCACAGAAAATATTGACACTTTGGGCCCAATTTGGAAATTTTCACTTAGGGGTGTACTCACTTTTGTTGCCAGTGGTTTAGACATTAATGGCTGTGTGTTGAGTTATTTTGAGGGGACAGCAAATTTGCAGTTATACAAGCTGTACACTCACTGCTTTACATTGTAGCAAAGTGTAATTTCTTCAGTGTTGTCACATGAAAAGATATAATAAAATATTTACAAAAATGTGAGGGGTGTACTCACTTTTGTGAGATACTGTATAAATATTCCCGGATTAGATTGGAAACTCTGCAGTTGCTTAAGGATGAAGGAGGCTTGGCGGTTCCCAATGTCAGGTCTTATTATCTGGCATCCCAACTCCAGCAACTATATGGGTGGAATACTAATGATTAGAGAGAGGGCCGAACACCCCCCGGTTCGGTTCTCATCCAGAACATTTGAACGGACCGAAAGTTCGCGCCAACATTCGAACACCGTTAAAGTCTATGGGATTCGAACATGAGAAATCAAAAGTGCAAATTTTAAAGGCTAATATGCAAGTTATTGTCCTAAAAAGGGTTTGGGGACCCGGGTCCTGCCCCAGGGGACATGTATGAATGCAAAAAAAGTTTTAAAAACGTCCGTTTTTTCAGGAGCAGTGATTTTAATGATGCTTAAAGTAAAAAAATAAAAGTGAAATATTCCTTTAAATATCGTACCTGGGGGTGTCTGTAGTATGCCTGTAAAGTGGTACGTGTTTCCCGTGTTTAGAACAGTCCCTGCACAAAATGACATTTCTAAAGGAATAAAAGTCATTTAAAACTGCTTGCGGCTGTAATGTAATGTCGGTCCCAGCAATATGGATGAAAATTATTGAGAAAAACGGCATGGGTAACCCCCCAGCCCATTACCAGGCCCTTTGGGTCTTGTATGGATATTAAGGGGAACCCCACACCCAAATTAAAAGAATAAAAGGCGTTGGGCCCCCAGGCCCTATATACTCTGAACAGCAGTATACAGACGGTCCCTGGGTTACAAACAAGATAGGGACTGTAGGTTTGTTCTTAAGTTGAATCTGTTTGTAATTTGGAACAGGTACATTTTTTAAGTGTAGCTCCAGCCAAAAAAATCTATTTTTAAGCTTTTTGGATAACATAGGGAAGGGTTATCATCACCCCTGTAACATTTGTTTTACTGTCTGCGCCCCGGTTCAGAAGATTTCACCTCACTTTCTGTCCCAATGAGAATTGGATTATGAAAATTTTGGGTTGTCATAGAAACAAGGATTGGTGATAAAGCATCAGTGGAGACACCTTTTTCCCATATTAACTCTTATGCCCTGTACACACGATCGGACATTGATCGGGCATTCCGACAACAAAATCCATGGATTTTTTCCGACGGATGTTGGCTCAAACTTGTCTTGCATACACACGGTCGCACAAAGTTGTCGGAAAATCCGATCGTTCTGAACGCGGTGACGTAAAACACGTACATCCGGACTATAAACAGGGCAGTAGCCAATAGCTTTCGTCTCTTAATTTATTCTGAGCATGCGTGGCACTTTGTGCATTGGATTTGTGTACACACGATCAGAATTTAATCAATCGGATTTTGTTGTCGGAAAATTTTATATCCTGCTCTCAAACTTTGTGTGTTGAAAAGTCCGATGGAGCCCACACACGATCAGAATTTCCGACAACACAATCCAATTGCACTTTTTCCGTTGGAAAATCCAACCGTGTGTACAAGGCATTACAGGAGAGAATTTCCCTTCCTAGGGGTACATTTCCTCTCACTTCCTGTTGTCTCCCTCCATTTGTAAGTAGGATTCATTTGTAAGTCAGATGTTTGAAAGTAGGGGACTGCCTGTATATACTATATGGACTGCCTTATATACTCTGCAGAAATTTGGGCCTTAGGTGTTGGTGGTACCAGAACACTGTAAGCCCTCACAGTTACTCTTGGTGAGAACTGGAATGGGCCCTGCTGTGAAATATTATATCAAGAATTGTAATTACATGCAACAGGGTCAGAAAAATTGGGCCTTACATATTGGTGCTGGTGCCACTTCCTGAATAACTTCCAGTAGGGTTGAATGATATGCAACACAATATTACTTTCAGATTATAGGAAGCCCTGAGTAGTAGACCTCCATCTTGAATAATATCTCCTAGTGCAATGCATGTTTCCTTCTTCCTCTTTACCACCACTTCCTGACTTGCCAGAAATTCTGAGTTTAACTCCCTCTGTGATACTCTAAATAACACTCGGGAAGTGACTTCCGGATTTCTCCAGGGTATTAGTTCCTCCAGGGCCCAGCTCTGTCCTCCTGAACCCACACACTAACCCCTCTAAAGCCTCTGCAGAAATTCTGTTTCCCTCTGGGTTGCACTCACTTGTGTTTCTGAGTGATGATCCATGTCCCACATGGAAAATCCTCGCCCAGTCCTGGATGTCAGTATTGGCAGCAATTTGGAAGAAGGTACTTGAGTTCCTCTCCATCCGCATAGCTTTGCTTCCTTCTCCTCACACAGAGGAGAACATCAGCGCTGTATCAGTGTCTATATCCTCACTCCTGGATACTTTCTCCATAGCATGCTTCCCCTCACCCATAGGGGAGAGCACCCAAACGAGTCCTGGATCTTACATCCTCCAACAAGTTCTCTCAACTTCCCATGCAGAACGAACGAACGAAAAAAAAAAAAAACCCAGGAAGCATGTGACCAGGCCTTAAATAGAAGTCCCGCCCCTGTCCCAACAAATTAACTATTCGTCCAGAGGCGTCTTCCAAAAGCTACCTGTCACTCACACTTGTATTCCTCCTGTCTTCTAGGCCAAACCCCAGAAAACAAAGGAAACTGTCCAAGCAGAGTGCAGGGGGTCACACCCTCCTCTACACTAATAAACCTCCCCAGAAATCAAACTCCACCAGATTACACTGCAGAGTGAGATTCTGGCAATTTTGGCCTATTATAACACTAAACTCTCTATTGTAGCCCTCACCCAAACTGGTGGGCGCTACATATTCCCCCCCTAAAATCACAACTGTCCCCAGTTGTAAGGAAAAATCCTTTTCCCCAACCTGGAAACAGTCGTACTAACTAAATCCTTTTTTTTTTTCTAAGTGTTGTGTGCAAAGCATATACAAAAAAACTAAACAAGTCACATTTTCAATCATAATCACATTTCCTAACTTATGATTCCCTATCACTACAGGTATTAATATGCAGACAGCCGTCTTGAAGTACCTGTAAAAGAAACATGAAAATACATCCTAGACTTTACCCTATCTTGCAGATTCATAATATACATTTTTCTTTCTTGCCATGTGTCATACCACCAGCACTGCTGTTCCCTCAAAAGAAGTCCAAGGGACTCCTGAAAAACAGAGCCTGCATGGTCACGCCAATATACACTTTTCAAGTCCAAAGAAACACAACACTTTCTGGATGACTCCAACAGGGAGTTCATAAAACTTTTTGAGTAGAACCAAACTACAAGTGACATGACAGGGACAGCAGCAGAGATAGTGTCCTTACTTAGCCAAGTAGGCACTGTAGCTGTTACCCTGTGTTGGCAGTCTTTTTGGGACAAAACCCACCCTAACCCAGCTATTCACTTGTAGTCATTGGGTGGACAAATCAACATACATCTTGGTGACAGCTCCTGAGCCAGAGTACTGTTCACAAGTAATAATGGGGATCAGGCAGTCTTTTCCGGGAATCCCCCGTCCCCTTCACTGAGATCGAGAAACTACGAGTGTGCTGACCTGCTTTAAGGACTAGAACCCTGTCCTTATAGATAGCCCTCCCCAGCTTCCATTACCTGAAGATGTCCTGAAAGTGGATCCATACTTCACTGTCTGGGGTGCGCTGCGGTTTAGGCACATGCAGGTAGGTTCACACTAGTTCTCTTTCCCATTCCTCCCTGGAATCCTCAACAATAGTCATGATTGACTCTGGAACATATGGGTACTCATACCCCCATTCTTGCACTACTCTCCTCTGTACATCCCTCTGGAACCTAGATAAACGGGGTAGTTCCTTCGGTTTTCCCCTCCCAGGCAGAACACATGCCTCCAGAGTTTTGACAGCCCTCTGCTGGAAGGAAGAAGAAGCAAAAGAGGGTGTCCGTTGATTTTTAGAATGAAGTCTGATAGGGGGTATAGAAGGCCTGGTGAAGAAGGCTGTGTCCCTTGTAACTCCTTTAGAAGCCTCTAAGGATGTGGAACTTTCCAGGAACACTTCATCTTCACTAGAGCTGCCCTCTTCTGGGGATGACCACTCAAAGAGGCGTTCGACAGATCCATACCTGTCCACCATCTCTGGTGACCCCCAGTCTATGGCCCGGCCCTCATCTCCCATGTCCAGCTCACCCGAGATATCACCATCTCCTTCACCTGGCTCCCTCTGGACAGGTTCAATAAGGGGCTTATTTACAATGGTTGGCAATTCCGGGGAACATCTTGGGGCCTGCTTTACTTCCTCAGCAACCCCTGGAGCCCCGACCAAACCACAGGCCTCCCCATCAGGTCCTACCTGAACCTCCGGCACATCCGATTCCTTTGAGGGAACAGACTGGAACTCCTTTGCTGCTGCTGCGAACACAGACGACTCTCGGCCCTCTCCGGCCACTCCGGTCATCCGTATTTGAGGCTTACAAAGTCCGGTTGTGGGACTGGTATGGTAGTACCGGACCTCCTGTTGCACAGGTCCCAGGCATGTAAGCTGTGCTCCGCAGTGTCCACAGCGGGCCCTGGCGCGGACTCCCACTGAAGGTTGCTGACATGCAGGGCACAGCATGCAGAGCTGCTCCACACCCTCTACTACTACGCATTCAGCCGCTGAGCATGTGGATGGCTGGGACTGAATTTCTTTCGCCGGTTTAGCAACTGGGGTAGGGAAATTTGCCTGCTACAATCAAATTTAGGTGTACCACGAGCAGATTGCCTGCAAGTGCTTGGGACACCTAATTCTACACCTTCATTCCTCTCAGTGCAGGTCTCTGAGAGGACTGAAGGTATAGTGGGGTTGGAGATCCCAGCTGATGGGATCCTTGTTCTTTGGTGTGGGTCTCTTAAGTACTGTTGCCAACGGACTGCATGGGAGCTAGACATATGTCTGGTCAAGCATGTGGTGCCCAAATGGCTGCTGTTTTGGCCACGCTTGATACACTCCAAAGAACTTTTGAAAAAACATGTGGAGTCAGCAGCGCCCTGCACACGCAGAGCTCTGCGGTGTGATGCAGTCAGTTGGCTGTCCTTAAGCTGGCCCCTGGAGGGCATCCTGCCTTGATGGAGATGTGCCTCCTCCTCCTCCACCTCTCTTCTATCAGGCACCAATATAGAGTCAGTCACCTCATCATCCCCTCCCTCCTCGCCACTGGAGCAAACCTGGCAGTATGCTGCAGCTGGGGGAGTATGACTGCCAGTTTCTTGTCCTTCCTGTGCACCCCCTCTCTCTGGGCTCAAGTTACTGGCTTCCTCCTCAACCTGGGTACCATCATCGGAGCCTTCAAAATGCTGCGCATCCTCCTGTAGCATGTACCAGACACTGTGGTCGAACAGTTCGGGGGACTTCTCAGGACATGATGGTGGGGCTAGGGAAGGAGTGACTGATGCCATTGAGCCAATGGAATAGGCCACTTTGGCAGCTGCATTGGCAGCCAAACTTGTCTTAGCCTGGGTGACAGAGGATGAGGAGGATAAGGGCAGCTTTGTCATCCACTCTACCACCTCTTCTGCATGTTGTGGCTCAACACGGCCAGCTGCCGAAAAAATGGACAAGCATTCCCAATGGCCATGTGCTGAGGATGCACTGTGTCCACGACCAGCACTGTTGGCTGTAGACACAGAGCCTGCTTGCCCTCTATTAGTGGCCTGTGAGCATCTGCCTTTTCTTACACCAGGAATGGCCTGCAGTCAGGTATAGGCTTGGCTAGACTAGAATGCAGTGGATATATATGTAGGAGACTGTATATATATCTGTATGCACTGCAGATCACTGAATCACCTGCCTGGCCTGCTTGCCTGAAAGTGTCATTGAAAACGTACACCAGGAATGGCCTGTAGTCAGGTATAGGCTTGGCTAGACTAGAATGCAGTGGATATACTGTACATGTAGGAGAAAGTATATATATTTTATGCACTGCAGATCACTGAATCACCTGCCTGCCTGCCTGAAAGTGTATTTGAAAATGTACACCAGGAACTACCTGCAGTCAGATATAGGCTTGGCTAGACTAGAATGCAGTGGATATACAGTGTATATGTTGGAGACTGTATATATATTTAATGCACTGCAGATCACTGAATCACTTGCCTGCCTGAAAGTGTACTTGAAAACGTACACCAGCAATGGCCTGCAGTCAGATATAGGCTTGGCTAGACTAGAATGCAGTGGATATAAATATGTAGGAGACTGTATATATAATTTATGCACTGCAGATCACTGAATCACCTGCCTGCCTGAATGTGTATTTGAAAATGTACACCAGGAATGGCCTGTAGTCAGGTATAGGCTTGGCTAGACTAGAATTCAGTGGATATATATGTAGGAGACTGTATATATTTATTATGCACTGCAGATCACTGAATCACCTGCCTGCCTGCCTGCCTGAAAGTGTATTTGAAAACGTACACCAGGAATGGCTTGTAGTCAGGTATAGGCTTGGCTAGACTAGAATTCAGTGGATATATATGTAGGAGACTGTATATATATTTTATGCACTGCAGATTACTGAATCACCTGCCTGCCTGCCTGAAAGTGTATTTGAAAACATACACCAGGAATTACCGTATTTATCGGCGTATAACACGCACTTTTTTCCCCTTAAAATCAGGGGAAAGTCGCAGGTGCGTGTTATACGCCGATCCCCACCGATCCCGAGCTGTCACATTTTCAAAATCGCGGACCGCGATTTGAAAATGGCGCCGCCGGAGCCGAAGTACACAGAGCCGGTCCTCGGCTCTTTCCGGCGGCTCTCGTTTACTTTCGGCTCCACTCGTAGTCCCGAGCGGAGCTATCCGAACCTACTCGGATAGCTCCGCTCGGGACTACGAGTGGAGCCGAAAGTAAACGAGAGCCGCCGGAAAGAGCCGAGGACCGAGTCTGTGTACTTCGGCGCCGGCGGCGCCATTTTCAAATCGCGGACCGCGATTTTGAAGCCCTGGAAGCAGGGACAGGGGATCCCAGGCT
The DNA here is from genome assembly GCF_042186555.1 of Aquarana catesbeiana. Taxonomy (NCBI): domain Eukaryota; kingdom Metazoa; phylum Chordata; class Amphibia; order Anura; family Ranidae; genus Aquarana; species Aquarana catesbeiana. The sequence continues at coordinate 158,095,710 of NC_133336.1, forward strand.
GCACTGGGGCAAGGCTGCACTGGGGAAGGCTGCACTGACAAGGCTGCACTGGGGAAGGCTGCACTGACAAGGCTGCACTGGGGAAGGCTGCACTGACAAGGCTGCACTGACAAGGCTGCACTGGGGAAGGCTGCACTGACAAGGCTGCACTGACAAGGATGCACTGACAAGGCTGCACTGACATGGCTGCACTGGGGAAGGCTGCACTGACAAGGCTGCACTGACAAGGCTGCACTGGGGAAGGCTGCACTGACAAGGCTGCACTGACAAGGCTGCACTGGGGAAGGCTGCACTGACAAGGCTGCACTGACAAGGCTGCACTGACATGGCTGCACTGACAAGGCTGCAATGAAGGGCATTTAAATGTAAGTTTTTTTCCCTTCAACTTCCCTCCTAAAAGTTTTTTTTCCTTAAAATTCCCTCCTAAATTGGGGTGCGTGTTATACGCCGGTGCGTGTTATATGCCGATAAATACGGTACCTGCAGTCAGATATAGGCTTGGCTAGACTAGAATGCAGTGGATATATATATATGTAGGAGCATAGGCGTGCGCAAGGGGTGTGCTAGGTGTGCCTGGGCACACCCTAATCCTGGAGTTGGCAACCCATCAATTGTGGGCAGGTGAAAGGTAAGCCGCGATCTTTACTTGCCGACCACCAGAACATGGACAGGATAGGTGGCTGGAGTGGAAATTAAGGGACCGATCTGTATTTTCTTCTGCAGCAGCCGAAAGTAGGCTTCTCCTCCTCTTCCTCTCGTCGATATTCAGCTGCCACGGGAGGAAAATACAGGGGATGGGTACCAATGTATGCCACCCCTCTTGTCCCAGTTCCTTTTCTTTCTGCTGCCCAGGTCCCCTGATGTGCTGCACCTGCCCCCCCCCCATTGTTTTAGGATGTTGAGTGGGGAAGAGGTCGGTTAATGTGTCACAAAGGCATATGTGTTGGAACTTTGAGGTGCACACCCTAATACAATAGGCTGCGCACACCTATGTGTAGGAGACTGTATATATATTTTATGCACTGCAGATCACTGAATCACCTGCCTGCCTGCCTGAAAGTGTATTTGAAAATGTACACCAGGAACTACCCCTGCAGTCAGATATAGGCTTGGCTAGACTAGAATGCAGTGGATATACATATGTAGGAAACTGTATATATATTTTATGCACTGGCAGATCACTGAATCACCTGCCTGCCTGCCTGAAAGTGTATTTGAAAACGTACACCAGGAACTACCTGCAGTCAGGAATAGGCTTGGCTAGACTAGAATGCAGTGGATATATATATGTTGGAGACTGTATATATATATATTTAATGCACTGCAGATCACTGAATCACTTACCTGCCTGAAAGTGTATTTGAAAACGTACACCAGCAATGGCCTGTAGTCAGATATAGGCTTGGCTAGACTAGAATACAGTGGATATATATGTAGGAGACAGTATATATATTTTATGCACTGAAGATCACTGAATAACCTGCCTGGCCTGCCTGCCCGAAAGTGTATTTGAATACGTACACCAGGAATGGCCTGCAGTGAGATCTTGTTACATAGGATACAGTATATATATATATATATATATATATATATATATATATATATATATATATATATACAAAGCTGGGATGTGTATATATATATATATATATATATATGTATATGTGAAGGACCTAGCCAGGAGAGAGACTTTTGGAGGGGACTGAATGCTAGCCTCTTGCCGATCGATCGCGGGCCCTGGCATTTGGGGGAATGGTGCTCTTTGTGAGCTGTAGGCCTGGGGACCCTTGGGGTGGTATTACTGTGGATTCAGGTCCTGGTCCCCCAGGACACACAGACTCTGGGGACCCTAGATTTGCCATATTAGAAATAGTAGCTGATTCATAATGCTGGGACAAATACTGTTAGGAGATGCTGATGTCAATTCCAGCCACCTGTCTGTCTGTTGCCTGCTAGAATGTGTATTGTAAATAATTCTCTAGTATGGGATCTAAGAGTCATTAGATCTCCATTGTTGTTTGTGTTAATTACCTCTGCTATTGTGATAATGTTGATTGGGTTTTCTGAGCTACAAGACAGCCAGTCTGGCCTAAAGGTGACTCAGACATGACTCATGTCTGAGTCATCTAGACTGTCTAAAGGGATTAGTTAATTAGCCCATGTTAATTAGGCTTCTGGTCACAGGTGTATGTTCAGAGTAATATGAGATTTTACTTTATAAAAGAGCCTGTATTTTTCAATAAAAGAAATTCCTGGTTGAACTTACATACAGCCTGCCTGGTGTTTGTTCTGAGCTACACAACTGGATTAGAACGGCACATAGCTGTGGTTCTAGTCCCGGAGCATCGGATGACAGAACCATCAGATGTTGCGATCTGCAATCTGATTCTATAGCCGCAGAGGAGTGTCGGGAGAGTGGAACCGAGCGAGCAAGGGGCTCGTTACAATATATATATATATATATATATATATATATATATATATATATATATATATATATATATATACTAAATACACTGCAGCTAACTGAATCAACTGCCTGCCTGAAGTATATTAGAAACAGTACACCAGGAACGGTCTGCAGTGAGATCTAGCTAAACTGGATACAGTGGATATATATACCGTTCTGACTGTATATATATATATATATATATATATATATATATATATATATATATAAAATACACTGCAGGTAACTGAATCAACTGCCTGCCTGAAGTAGATTAGAAACAGTACACCAGGAACGGTCTGCAGTGAGATCTAGCTAAACTGGATACAGTGTATATACAAAGCCAGGATGTATATACAGTATCTGACAAAAGTGAGTACCCCCCTCACATTTTTGTAAATATTTTATTATATCTTTTCATGTGACAACATTGAAGAAATGACACTTTGCTACAATGTAAAGTAGTGAGTGTACAGCTTGTATAACAGTGTACATTTACTGTCCCTTCAAAATAACTCAACACACAGCCATTAATATCTAAACTGCTGGCAACAAAAGTGAGTACACCCCTAAGTGAAAATGTCCAAATTGAGCCCAAAGTCAATATATGCCTGAAGTGGCGAAGCTTGCAAATTTTGATTTGTGGAGAAAGTCTGGTATTTCGCTTCTTATGCCCTGTACACACGGCAAAGCTCAACATCAATATATGCCTAAAATTATTTTCCAGCACTGCCTTAACCCTCTTGGGCATGGAGTTCACCAGAGCTTCACAGGTTGCCACTGGAGTCCTCTTCCACTCCTCCATGATGACATCATGGAGCTGGTGGATGTTAGAGACCTTGCGCTCCTCCACCTTCCATTTGAGGATGCCCCACAGATGCTTAATAGGGTTTAGGTCTGAAGACATGTTTGGCCAGTCCTCAGCTTCTTTAGCAAGGGAGTGGTCATCTTGGAGGTGTGTTTGGGGTTATTATTGGAATACTGCCCTGCCACCAAGTCTCTGAAGGGAGGGGATCATGCTCTGCTTCAGTATGTCACAGTACATATTGGCATTCACAATTCCCTCAATGAACTGTAGCTCCCCAGTGTCGGCAGCACTCAGGCAGCCCTAGACCATGACACTCCCACCACCATGCTTGATTGTAGGCAAGGCACACTTGTCTTTGTACTCCTCACCTGGTTGCTGCCACACACGCTTGACACCTTCTGAACCAAATAAGTTTATCTTGGTCTCATCAGACTACATGACATGGCTCCAGTAATCCATGTCCTTAGTCTGCTTGTCTTCAGCAAACTGTTTGTGGGCTTTCTTGTGCATCATCTTTAGAAGAGGCTTCTTTCTGGGAGGACAGCCATGTAGACCAATTTGATGCAGTGTGCAGCGTATGGTGTGAGCACTGACAGGCTGATTCCCCCCCCACCCCTTCAACCTTTGCAGCAATGCTGGCAGCACTCATACATTTATTTCCCAAAGACAACCTCTGGATATGACGCTGAGCACATGCACTCAACTACTTTGGTCAACCATGGCGAGGTCTGTTCTGAGTGGAACCTGTCCTGGTAAACCGCTGTATGGTCTTGGCCACCGTGCTGCAGCTCAGTTTCAGGGTCTTGACAATCTTCTTATAGCCTAGGCCATCTTTATGTAGAGCAACAATTCATTTTTTCAGATCCTCAGAGAGTTCTTTGCCATGGGGTGCCATGTTGAACTTCCAGTGACCAGTATGACAGAGTGAGAGCGATAACACCAAATTTAACACACCTGCTCCCTATTCACACCTGGACAGTTTCACTTAGGGGTGTACTCACTTGCCAGTGGTTTAGACATTAATGACTGTGTGTTAAGTTATTTTGAGGGGACAGCAAATTTACATTGTTATACAAGCTGTACACTCAATACTTTACATTGTAGCATAGGGTAATTTCTTCAGTGTTGTCACATGAAAAGATATAATAAAATATTTACAAAAATGTGAGGGGTGTACTCACTTTTGTGAGATACTGTATATATACAAAATACACGGCAGCTAACTGAATCAACTGCCTGCCTGAAGTAGATTAGAAACAGTACAGCAGAAATGGTCTGCAGTAAGATCTAGCTAAACTGGATACAGTGTATATATTGTGACAGTACAGTTCCCTGTCCTAGTAATTGTCGCCCAGGGTTCTCCAATAGACAGGTTGAGGGGCTCCAGGGGTATTTAATGTGGAGGAATCTATTTTATCAGTTTCCTCCAAAGTTTGTAAAATCAATTTGGGGACCTGGAGCCCGGAGATTCCATAGCGTTATGGGTGGGACAGAATCTCCAATCCTGGGGCCAGGAGTCTGGGTGGTTGATTGAGCAGGTGGGTCCTGGGCTTATAGTAGAGTCAGGATTAGGGTTCTAGGCTCCACCCAGAGAGACAGGAGGTCTCCAGGAGTCCAGAAAATGCAGGTGTGCAGGTGTGCACTAGTGAAAGCCAGAGACCCAAGTCTGAGGATCAGAGCAGTGAGGGGCTGCTTTCTAGATAGACGCTGTGTGCATTGAAGCTGTGTGCGTTGAAGCCGTGTGCATCTAAGGAGATAGATGAGAGCCTCAAGTGGAAGGCCTGAGCAGCAAGAAAGCTGAAAAGAGGTACAGTAGTTGTATGGGAACCCTGTTATATGGCCAAGAGGGCTGAAGCGTAAAGCCTAAGTGGCAGTACTACTGAAGAGAGCCAGTTGGCTTGGCATTTTTTCATTTGTTGTTGTTTTTGGGAGAACCCCTGTGTGGGCATCCAAGTGCATGTATAAACGTTCCTTTATTTTGTTCCTTTTAATAAAAGTGGGCTACCATGCCCTTAAACTAAAGTTCCTGTTTGCTGTGAAACTCACTGAAAAGGCATCTACCACTGAGCTGGACACCCCCCCCCAATGTCACAATATACATATGTACACAAAGCCGGGATGTATATATATATATATATATATATATATATATATATACAAAATACACTGCAACTAACTGAATCAACTGCCTGCTTGAAGTAGATTAGAAACAGTACAGCAGGAACGGTCTGCAGTGAGATCTAGCTAACTGAATGAACTGCCTGCTCAAAGTAAATGAAATGACTCTCTCTCTCTCTCTCTCTATCTCTCTCTCTCCGCCAGCAACACACTACACAAGGCTGATGTGCAGGCGGCCTTATAAAGTGTGGGGCGTGGACTTAACCCCCTGAGCCATAATTGGCCAAAGGCACCCTGCCTTTGGCCAATTATGGCTCTCTTTGCTTACAGCGCTGTGATTGGCCAAAGCATGTGGGTCATAGTGCATGCTTGGCCAATCATCAGCCAGCAATGCACTGCGATGACGCAGTGCATTATGGGGCTGATGCGCCACTCGCATTTGGCGCGAACGCCCCATAATGTTCGATCTTCGTCGAACGATCGAACAGCCGATGTTCGATTCGAACTCATGTTCGACTCGAACTAGAAGCTCATCCCTACTAATGATTGTGAGGATCCCATACAACAAATTATATCTTCTCAATTGCTGATAGATCCACTAGTGCAATCAATAGTAGCCTACCATTTTTATAATACACGTAGATATCCTACATTTTATATGATACATAGAGTTTGGACACTCAATATGAGGGATATACTCAATATATGCCCATATGGAATAATCTACAATTGCCTGAAGTGGCGAAGCTTGCAAATTTTGATTTGTGGAGAAAGTCTGGTATTTCGCTTCTTATGCCCTGTACACACGGCAAAGCTCAACATCAATATATGCCTAAAATTGCTTCTCAATATAGCTGCTCTATATATAATTAAATTAACATCCAGGGACTATTTATGTTATATTATAGACCTATTCTAAGATAATAAAATCCAGAAGATATATATAAAAATATAGATAAAATTAACATGGGGTTAATACTTGTAAAATTTAATGACTAATAATATTTTAATATATTTAATTTGAATATTTAAAATATTTTAAAGAGAAAGATTCCTCAGGGTTTGGGACTTTAAATGGATGCAAAGCAGTGGTAATATAAAAGTACAACATTTATTTTACAAATAGAGAATCAATCAATGGTGTAACAAATGAATGGTGTAATAAATACAAATAGCTGATGATAAAAAACATCTATATAGAGGGAAACCAGCTTAAAAAAGGAGGGAGCTCACAAAAGAATGTCCGACGGGTTTCAATTGCACTGTGAATTGCAGATCTTCCTCAGGGACCTTACGATTTGCACTACTCCCAATGCTGTAGTTTCCAAATATACAGTTATTTCACCAGCAGCTGAAGGGACACACTCAAATACTAGGAATGAAATATTCATCTATGCCAGACCAAGACGTGCCATTCAAAGAACACCCTGAATCCACCCATTCACCAAGAGATTGCTCGTAATCGCTTGTAGGGGTGTTTTGTTCAAACACTGTCAGGATAATGTCCAGCTTAATAGTAAAGGCTTAATTAATGTGTGTATATCTCATGGACGGTATGTCTCATCCAGAAAGGGGTCTCATATTAAGCGATGGAGTAATATCCCACCTGCAACTGTATGCAATGAGACCCTAAAGTCTACATCCTTGAGGCCAATTGTTTGTAGAGTGGCCTTTGCAGCTGACGGACCACACACCTCCATTCCATCCACAAAGGTGGTAACAATTGCCACTAATTCACTCTTGCAGTGACCCATACCTCAGTGTGATGGCCACTAGGGGCACCCATCAGTGGCGTAACTAAAACCTTCAGGGCCCCGATGCAAGAAATCATGAAAGGCCCCCCTGACCCCTGGACAGCGCTTTTCCTAGGGGGATGTCTGATAAGAGGAGGAGCCGCGAGAGCCGCCGTGGGACCCCAGAAGTCGGTGTTCGGGGCCACTCTGTGCAAAACTAACTGCACAATAAAGGTATGACATGTTTGTTATTTAAAAAAAAAAACTTTACAATCACTTTAAGGGGTTAAAACAGGTGGTCAGGAGGCAACATATTGCCTCTTTACCGGCTGTCAAATGCCTCTGAAAAGTGATCTGAGCATGGATCGCTTTTCAGAGGAAAAACATTTTGTTGCTGGTACTTTGAACGAGCAAGAAAAAAAAAAATCAGTCCTGATTGTACACATATAGGGTATCAGGATTAAACGTGCATACATAAAATGTGCATACATACATCTAAACAGTGGCAGCTGGTGCTCAAAATTTTTGGGGGGCGCAAACATTTTTTGAAAAAAAATCATCAAATGCAGCCACTGTGCCCATCAATTGCAGCCACTGTGCCAGTTAAATGCTGCCAGTGTGCCATCAAATGCAGCCACTGTGCCAAACGCTGCCAGTGTGCCAAATGCTGCCAGTGTGCCCATCAAACGCTGCCAGTGTGCCCATCAAACGCTGTCAGTGTGCCCATCAAACGCTGCCAGTGTGCCCATCAAACGCTGCTACTGTGCCCATTAAATGCTGCCAGTGTTCCATCAAACGCAGCCACTGTGCCCATCAAATGCTGCCCGTGTGCCCATCAAATGCTGCCAGTGTGCCCATCAAATGATGCATGTGTGCCCATTAAATGCTGCCAGTGTGCCCATTAAATGCTGCCAGTGTGCCCTTGAATGCCCCCAGTGTGACCCCCGACTGCTCATCGGCACTTACCCTGTCTTGGTGGGGCAGCAGGTGACTGCGACGAATGGGGTCCTCCATGCGTCTCCTGCTGTCCTCAACTCCCGTCCTCTCCTCCTGATAGGCATCCAATAGCGGCGCCTGTCGTTTCAGCCAATCGGGTGACGGGTAACAGACCCGAGCACCTGATTGGTGGAGAGGCAGTTTAGTGTTAGGAAAGCGAATAGTCATTCGCTTTTCTAACACAGCTGAGTGGCCTGTGAGGTCACCTTTTTTGATGCTTATTAGAGCCTATGGCTCTAATCCGGTGCGTCAAAAACACCCCCCGCCGCTGTAATTCAGGTTCCCTGCGCCCAAAAAGGGGCTGGGCGCCTGAATTGGGGGGTGACAGCGGCGGCCATAGATAGGTTCATGCAATGCATGAATCTATCTATTGGTGATAGAGGGGTGGCTGGAAAGAGAGGGCGGCGCCCGTGCGCCCTTAATGCACATGCCTTCACTGCATCTAAACACACACACACACATACACATACACATAGATAAACACACACATACATATATAAATACACACATAAACACATGCAAACACATACATGAACACACATATAAGAACACACATATAAGAACACACATATAAACACACATATAAGAACACACATATAAGAACACACATATAAGAACACACATATAAGAACACACATATGAACACACATATAAGAACACACATATAAGAACACACATATAAGAACACACATATAAGAACACACATATGAACACACATATAAGAACACACATATAAACACACATATAAGAACACACATATAAGAACACACATATAAACACACATATAAGAACACACATATAAGAACACACATATAAGAACACACATATATGAACACACATATGAACACACATATGAACACATATATAAGAACACTTATATAAGAACACACATATGAACACACATATAAGAACACATATATAAGAACACACATGAACACACATATAAGAACACATATATAAACACACATACAGAATCCCTTTTAAAAAACGGCAGTGCTATACCTTACCCTCTTCCTGCCGGGTACTGCACTGTAGGGGGAGACAAAGAGCACAGCACACACACTGCTTTCACTTTAGAACAGTGTGACAAGCTCCCTGCACAGTGCCGATTACAGTTCAGCCGACAATGGGGAGATCGATCTCAGCCGCTCCTCCTAACAAGATAAACAGGGGGGCCCTCAAGGGCCCCCTGCAGCATGGGGCCCAGTCGCCATGGCGACCTCAGCGACTCCTATACTTCCGCCACTGGCACCCATATTGGCACTACACTATATTATTATTCACCACCTGGGTATCAAGGGTTACAAACCCACTAAAATACGCAATCATACCACTATACATTCTCAAACTTGGTTCAGTAAAAAGTCCATAGGTCACATATCATGGCAAATAACTACTCCATTTGACTACTATATTGTTAATTATTACTAAGAAAACATTTCAAATCAAGTTCTTTATTCAACCTCCCTGGCTCCAAGGAGCCTAATTGGTGTATCCACCAAGATTATTTTTTGCTAATCTCCCTTATGAAGTTAGAACCCCTCCAATGATGTTTGGGGGCCTCTATGCCCCAAAATTGCCTCCCTGCTGGGTTTTTATTGTGTTTGTCTCTAAAATGCACTGATAAAAAACGTTTGTCAAAACATGCTCTTCCATTTTAACTTTTAATGCCCTTTTGGTTCTACCAACATAGAATAAATTGCAAGGGCATTTTATAGCGTATACAACTCCAATAGTGTCACATGAGATAAAATCTCTAATAGTATATGACTGTTGGGTTTTAGGGTTAATAAATGTTTTCAATTACCTGATGTTATTTGGAATCCATGTGCAACTATAACATCTGCCACAACTGTCAAAGCCCTTGGTGTCCCAAAACATCACTGGCCTGGATGGAGGTGGCTCAACAACATTATGTACTAATTTATCCCTCAAATTTGGGGCACATTTATAGACTAGCTTTGGTTTATCTGGCAAGCTTTCTCTTAATTGTGTGTCTTGTTTTAGGACCCCCCAATATTTGTTAATAATCCTCTCCACATCTTTGTTTTTTAGATTATAGTCTAAGACTATACAGTTACCCATATGGTCATTAGTGATGTCACTTACATTTTTATCCTTTTAATAGGCTTTCCCTTTCTACATCTCTGGTTCTTCCTTTCTCTAATTCCAAAAAATCAGCCAAATATCCCTTTTCCATAAACATCTTTGTTAATTTCTCTGTACCTCAAAGTCTTCATTCCTAGTGCAATTCTTTTTAATTTGCATGAACTGTCCCCTGGGAATATTATTTATCCAGGGCCTATGGTGACATCTAGAAGTGGGCATATAAGAGTTATGGTCCGTTTCCTTGAAATACATTTTTGTTTCTATACCTCGGGGGTGTTTTCGATCTCTGGATCCAGGAAGTGTATATTATCTTTGCTGATATGCCATGATAACATAATATTACTACGATCATTGGCATTCATGGATTGTAAGAACCCTCCTTTCCTGGCCATTCCTCATGTCAGCACACAATGGGTTAGCGCCCACATGACCACCTTTTCCTTGCTGAATAAAAGACAGCCCCTCCCCCACTGGCGTGTTCTTTTTTTTGGTCTGCTCCAGGCCATCTGTGGATTGCACTGGTAAGTACTTTGCTGCAAGGATATCCCCCCTACTGCACCAACTTTTCCATGTTCAGCCTCTCATGGAGTTGGAAGACCCAGAATGTTGGACAGCGTTGCATCCTGAAACTGGGTATCCCAAAGTTGCTTAGATAGCACAAATATTTGACAGGTGTGGTATTAGTAAGCTACGCAATGTTACCATTGGGGTTTTCCTGTCTTGTATAGGCAGCGTGCCACTCTCCTGGCTTTGTCTTCAGTCTGAGAGCGGCGGTGGATGATGTCACAGAGGGCAGGGAGACAGGCGCCACGGGGTAGCGACCGCCAGTCACCAAGCAGCAGCTTAAACAGTCTTAGAACCTCCGGACAGTAGAGGTGTAAAGTTCTGACTTAATACTTGTATGTATCTATAACTGGCCTCTGAGCGAAGTCAGTTATCTGATTATCTAATCTGTTATTTAACACCATGTTGTATGTCAGTTTGATGCAATGTTTTATCCAAATGAAATGTATATGTTTTGGACTTGGTAATGGCAAATATATTCCTCACAAAGTTTTTATTTGAGATAGGAAAAAAACAAAAAAAAACAAAAACAGTCTTAGAGCTGGCAGAGGAATTGATTTCTCTCCTCTCTCTGTGATCCTGCCAGTTTCCTCTTGTGTGGTAAAGACTTGTTGCTGTTTGCTCCCCTGCTGTGCTGTGTGTTCCTGGGGGTTAGACAGTCTGACTGGTTTTGTCTTCGATTCTGTGTCTTCTGTCTGCCTCTGGAAGGTTGTCTGACCTCACCTGCTGCTGCTTAACTAAGTAGATAAAAGCGGATGGGACATATCTTCAAAAGAGTGCTCAAGGAATGCAGTATGGTGTTCTGCATGATTTTAGAAGCAGAAGCCCTAAACTCAAACACTCCAGAAAATCTAAGACCCGCCACTGGTCATCCCCTGACCAGAACAATATGCATTCCTCACATTCCTGCACAGGGTGGCATTTATGCTCCTCAAGCAGCTCAAATGGCAATGGCTCACATGCGTTTACATCAGCACAATAGAAAATGCCTTGCCCAGCCCTGTAGCAAACAGTGGCCATTAATCAGCATGGATTGCCTCAAATGCCAATGG